>NW_027266270.1:1040500-1721000 GCF_022045235.1 Haliotis cracherodii
CTGCAGACAAGCAGGGCCTCCCCACATATATAGACATCACATACACATCAGTGTCTGCTGCAGACAAGCAGGGCCTCCGCCCATATATAGATATCACATACACACCAGTGTCTGCCGCAGACAAGCAGGGCCTCCGCCCATATAGAGACATCACACATACACACCAGTGTCTGCCGCAGACAAACAGGGCCTCTGCCCATATATAGACATCACACATACACACCAGTGTCTGCTGCAGACAAGCAGGGCCTCCGCCCATATATAGACATCACACATACACACCAGTGTCTGCTGCAGACAAGTAGGGCCTTGGCCCATATATAGACATCACACATACACACCAGTGTCTGCCGCAGACAAGCAGGGCCTCTGCCTATACATAGACATCACACATACACACCAGTGTCTGAATTCTGACATGTAGTCGGCCATCTTACCTCAACACTGACTCGACAAACACCCTGAGGGCCTTGACATGAATCCAGGCTGCAAAACACTCGCCGAAGTTCACCTTCAGCCATTTCACAAGGGGGCCCTGGGAACAAATAACCAGCATGGTAATCCTAGGATCATGTATTACATATTATCTGAAACTATGAAATTGCAGGGAAATATGTGCGGAAAAACAGTCGGAAAAAATTATCTCCGCCGTAAATTGATAATGAAAGATTTAAAAGAAAATATTATCGTGTTTCGGACATTTGACCGATGCTAAGCAAGGCGTCATAATTTTATGATTAAAAAGTAAATAGTAAGGATTGTTTTAATGACCAATGAAATGCTCTCATAAAGAGGAACTACTTTTAGTCTGTCTCAACGGTGTCCAGAGTAAGATCGTGAAGATTGTTTCAGGATGAGACGAGTAGACTGCAATGTACTCACAAACTGCTTCTTCTTGTCCGCCTCCAGCTTGGTGATCTCCGTTTGTCCCGCAACGATCTCCTCCTCACTGTACTGGAAGTCACGCACGATGAACCTGCACCGACATCACACATCAGATCACACGTCAGCTTACCTATATCACATATCAGTTTACCTACATCACACGTCAGCTTACCTATATCACACATCAGCTTACCTATATCACATATCAGTTTACCTATATCCCATATCAGTTTACCACATCACACGTCAGCTTACCTATATCACACATCAGCTGACCTATATCACACATCAGCTTACCTATATCACATATCAGTTTACCTATATCACACATCAGCTTACCACATCACACGTCAGCTTACCTATATCACACATCAGCTTACCTATATCACACATCAGCTTACCTATATCACATATCAGTTTACCTATATCACATGTCAGCTCACCACATCACACATCAGCTTACCTATATCACACGTCAGCTTACCACATCACACATCAGCTTACCTATATCACATATCAGTTTACCTATATCACACATCAGCTTACCACATCACACGTCAGCTTACCTATATCACACATCAGCTTACCTATATCACACATCAGCTTACCTATATCACATATCAGTTTACCTATATCACACGTCAGCTTACCACATCACACATCAGCTTACCTATATCACACGTCAGCTTACCACATCACACGTCAGCTTACCTATTTCACACATCAGCTAACCTATATCACATGTAAGCTTACCACATCACACATCAGCTTACCTATATCACACGTCAGCTTACCTATATCACATGTAAGCTTACCATACCACACTTCAGCTTACCTACATCACACGTTAGCTTACCACATCACACATCAGCTTACCTATATCACATGTAAGCTTACCTACATCACACATCAGCTTACCTATTTCACACGTCAGTTTACCACATCACACGTCAGCTTACCTACATCACACATCAGCTTACCACATCACACGTCAGCTTACCACATCACACGTCCTCTTACCGCCATCACACATCAGCTTACCACATCACACGTCAGCATACCACATCGCACGTCAGCTTACCTCCATCACACATCAGCTTTCCTACATCACACATCAGCTTACCGACATCACACATTAGACTTACCTATATCACACATCATCTTACTGACATCACACATTAGCTTACAGACATCACACGTGAGCTTACCTATATCACACGTGAGCTTACCTATATCACACATCAGCTTACCTATATCACACATTAGCTTACCGACATCACACATTAGCTTACAGACATCACACGTCAGCTTACCTGTATCACACGTCAGCTTACCTTTATCACACATCATCTTACCGACATCACACATTAGCTTACAGACATCACACGTCAGCTTTCCTACATCACACATCAGCTTACCACATCACACGTCAGCATACCACATCGCACGTCAGCTTACCTCCATCACACATCAGCTTTCCTACATCACACATCAGCTTACCGACATCACACATTAGACTTACCTATATCACACATCATCTTACTGACATCACACATTAGCTTACAGACATCACACGTGAGCTTACCTATATCACACGTGAGCTTACCTATATCACACATCAGCTTACCTATATCACACATTAGCTTACCGACATCACACATTAGCTTACAGACATCACACGTCAGCTTACCTGTATCACACGTCAGCTTACCTTTATCACACATCATCTTACCGACATCACACATTAGCTTACCGACATCACACATCAGCTTACCAAATAATTTTGTGACCTGTACACAATAAACTCACTTGTTCTCCCGACAGTGATGCTTGAACTCATCAGCAACTCGCCGGAAGAGTGTCACCGAGCACAGGGCATTCTCCCCATCATCGAAGAGGACCCTGAAACACGAAGACAATGGAACCATTCTACATGTGACAGGGGTGAGGCAACTTCAAGTCCCTCACAATCAATGTTGTTTACGGGACAAGTGTTATGGTGTAAGTCAATCTAACAGTCACTTATTACCCTACTTACACAGAAACAGTACCACGCTGGGCCTATCTATGTACACGAACACTGGGCTTGTCGACCTACACGAACGCTGGGCCTATCTACCTACACGAACACTGGGCCTATCTACGTACACACACGCTGGGCCTATCTACGTACACGAACACTGGGCCTGTCGACCTACACGAACGCTGGGCCTATCTAGATACACGAACGCTAGACCTATCTACCTACACGCACGCTGGGCCTATCTACATACACGAACGCTGGGCCTATCTACATATCTACATACACGAACGCTGGGCCTAACTACGTACACAAACACTGGGCCTGTCAACCTACACGAACACTGGGCCTATCTACGTACACACACGCTGGGCCTATCTACGTACACGAACACTGGGCCTGTCGACCTACACGAACGCTGGGCCTATCTAGATACACGAACGCTAGACCTATCTACCTACACGCACGCTGGGCCTATCTACATACACAAACGCTGGGCCTATCTACATATCTACATACACGAACGCTGGGCCTATCTACGTACACAAACACTGGGCCTGTCAACCTACACGAACACTGGGCCTGTCGACCTACACGCACGCTAGGCTTATCTACGTACACGAACACTGGGCCTGTCGACATACACGCACCCTGGGCCTATCTATGTACACGAACACTGGGCCTGTCGACCTACACGCATGCTGGGCCTATCTATGTACACAAACACTGGGCCTGTCTACCTACACACTCACGCTGGGCCTGTTGACCTACACGCACGCTGGGCCTATCTATGTACACGAACACTGGGCCTGTTGACCTACACGCACGCTGGGCCTATCTATGTACAAGAACACTGGGCCTTGCGACCTAAACAAACACTGGGCCTATCTACGTACAGGAACGCTGGGCCTGTCGACCTACACGCACGCTGGGCCTGTTGACCTACACGCACGCTGGGCCTGTCGACCTACACGCACGCTGGGCCTGTCGACCTACATGCACGCTGGGACTGTTGACCTACACGCACACTGGGCCTGTTGACCTACACACGCGATGGCACTGTTGACCTACACGCACTGTTGACCTACACGCACGCTGGCACTGTTGACCCACACGCACGGTTGACCTACACGCACTGTTGACCTACACCCACTGTTGACCTACACGCACTGTTGACCTACACACGCGATGGGTTCCTCATAGTTCCTGAGCGGAACACAATGGTGGAGCACTTTGCCACATTACCTGCTGTCTAAGTATGGAACGGTTCTACAAGTCACAGACATTGGGGTCTGACATATTAACCACAGCTAGCACCTGACACAGAATGCCACTATTTGAGGACATGACATTATTTGCCGACTCACTTTGATGAACGAGGGACCACCATGTCTGTCAGCTTCTCGTATTTCCCCATCCACTCATTCACGTTGTTCCTGAAACATGAGATATCAATAACAATGAGGTAACAATAACCCAGCACTACTACCCTTAATAACATCAATGACAGCACACCTACCCTTAATAACATCAGCTACAGCACACCTACCCTTAATAACATCAGCTACAGCACACCTACCCTTAATAACATCAGCTACAGCACACCTACCCTTAATAACATCAGCTACAGCACACCTACCCTTAATAACAGTGACAGCACACATACCCTTAATAACTCGGCGACAGCACGACTACCCTTATTAACATCTGAGACAGCACACCTACCCTTAATAACATCAGCGACAGCACACCTACCCTTAATAACATCAGCGACAGCACACATACCCTTAATAACATCAGTGACAGCACACCTACCCACATACCCTTAATAACATCAGTGACAGCACACCTACCCTTAATAACATCTGTGACAGCACACCTACCCTTAACATCAGTGACAGCACACCTACCCTTAATAACATCGGCAACAGCACACCTACCCTTAGTAACATTGGTGACAGCACACCTACCCTTAACATCAGTGACAGCACACCTACCCTTAATAACATCGGCAACAGCACACCTACCCTTAGTAACATTGGCGACAGCACACCTACCCTTAATAACATCAGTGACAGCACACCTACCCTTAATAACATCTGTGACATCACACCTACCCTTAACATCGGCAACAGCACACCTACCCTTAGTAACATTGGCGACAGCACACCTACCCTTAATAACATCAGTGACAGCACACCTACCCTTAATAACATCTGTGACATCACACCTACCCTTAACATCAGTGACAGCACACCTACCCTTAATAACATTGGGGACAGCACACCTACCCTTAATAACATCAGTGACAGCACACCTACCCTTAACATCAGTGACAGCACACCTACCCTAAATAACATCAGTGACAGCACACCTACCCTTAACATCGGTGACAGCACACATACCCTTAACACCCACCCTTAATAACATCTTGACAGCACACCCACCCTTAATAACATAAGCGAAACACACCTACCCTTAATAATGGTGGTAATCTGAGCTGTGGAATGGTAATCTGAGCTGTGGAATGGTAATCTGAGCTGTGGAATGGTAATCTGAGCTGTGGAATGGTAGTCTGAGCTGTGGAATGGTAATCTGAGCTGTGGAATGGTAATCTGAGCTGTGGAATGGTAGTACGTCACAAGTTTACTGTAACATACAACCTACACTGATGAGGAATCATAGCAAAAAGTTGTTCTTACTTTGGAATGACAACCAGTAAGGTGACGAGATATTCCGAGTCGAGTACAAAGTCCTGCTTCTTCACCAGATCTCCCATGTTGCGAGTCAGTAGACTGCCGCTGTCAACACAAACAGACACAACTAACACTTGTATAGTAAACAAACACAAAACTGTAAGCAAAACAGTGTCTGCATTCTTTTGACTGATAAATGATATGTCTTGACTTATTTTGAATATTTCCGATTTTGCCTCGTAATGCATCATTTGGGCCCTATATCAACCAGTGAGAACAAAAACAGGGACATTTTCAACAAAGTGTCATATGTATGTTGACAGCTTACTCCTTACGAAACGAGGAGTGTTTTCAGTGCATGTTTACAACGCTGTTTTCTGTACTGGAAACCAGGGACCTGAAGACCACAGTGAAACATGCAGGTTTGTTTGTTTTTTAACGCCGCACTCAGCAATATTCCAGCTATATGACCACGAGCTGTAAATAATAGAGAATGTCACTGACATCATAAGCATTGATCTACTCAATTGGGATATGATGCCTCTTACGAGAGTTCTATGCAGAGTGTTCATGGGTAGAAACATCATACCCGACATTACTGTTTTCTAGAGTGAGTGAGTGAGTGAGTGAGTGAGTGAGTGAGTGAGTGAGTGAGTGAGTGAGTGAGTGAGTGAGTGAGTGAGTGAGTGTTGCAGTCTTCAATATCCCAGCCATGTCACGGCAGCCTCAAAATAATCCAAGCAACCAGTGACTGACCGCCCGATACACAGATGCTTGATGGGGGTTACTCACGTGGCCTTCCTCTCTAGACTTTGTAGGTTTCCCTTCAGGTTGTTGTAGGCGCTAGACTTGGTTTTCAGGTCAGACTCAATCTGATTTACTTGCTGTAATTAAGAGATCAGATGATCAGCACAGGGAAAAACCCTTCAAAGTCTTCCAGCAAAACATCAATCGAGAGAGTTGCTATGTGATCTCCAAACTGTCTCATTTACCATTACACCAAGGACCCTGGAGTTTTACATTTACTCTTGAATGCCGACAGATATTCCACGATATGGTTGACAATGAGGACATGGTTCACCACTCACCTTCCCGACGATGTCGGCGATGTTCTTGAGTGACTGTTTGATGGGGTACTTGGCCAGGTCCCACTGGAAGCGCTGCAGGTAGTTCCCTGGGGGAGCTGCAGCCATGAAACACATGAGTTGGACTTCGTGACGGACACAGTGATCAATATACATGTGTTGGACTTTGAGACGGATATACATGTGTCGGACTTCGTGACAGACATACACATGTTGGACTTCTTGACGGATATACATGTGTCGGACACAGTGATCAATATACATGTGTTGGGACACTGTGACGGACATACACGTGTTGGACTTCGTGACGGATATACATGTGTCGGACACAGTGATCAATATACATGTGTTGGGACACTGTGACGGGCATACATGTGTTGGACTTCGTGACGGATATACATGTGTCGGACACAGTGATCAATATACATGTGTTGGACTTCGTGACGGATATACATGTGTCGGACACAGTGTTCAATATACATGTGTTGGACTTCGTGACGGATATACATGTGTCGGACACAGTGTTCAATATACATGTGTTGGACTTCGTGACGGATATACATGTGTCAGACACAGTGTTCAATATACATGTGTTGGACTTCATGACGGATATACATGTGTCGGACACAGTGATCAATATACACGTGTTGGACTTCTTGACGGATATACATGTGTCGGACACAGTGATCAATATACATATGTTGGGACACTGTGACGGACATACACGTGTTGGACTTCGTGACGGATATACATGTGTCGGACACAGTGATCAATATACATGTGTTGGGACACTGTGACGGACATACACGTGTTGGACTTCGTGACGGATATACATGTGTCGGACACAGTGATCAATATACATGTGTTGGACTTCGTGACGGATATACATGTGTCAGACACAGTGTTCAATATACATGTGTTGGACTTCGTGACGGATATA
The DNA here is from genome assembly GCF_022045235.1 of Haliotis cracherodii. Lineage (NCBI taxonomy): Eukaryota > Metazoa > Mollusca > Gastropoda > Lepetellida > Haliotidae > Haliotis > Haliotis cracherodii. The sequence goes on from NW_027266270.1 coordinate 1,048,127, forward strand.
CATGTGTCGGACACAGTGTTCAATATACATGTGTTGGACTTCGTGACGGATATACATGTGTCGGACACAGTGTTCAATATACATGTGTTGGACTTCATGACGGATATACATGTGTCGGACACAGTGATCAATATACACGTGTTGGACTTCGTGACGGATATACATGTGTCGGAAACAGTGATTAATATACATATGTTGGGACACTGTGACGGACATACACGTGTTGGACTTCGTGACGGATATACATGTGTCGGACACAGTGTTCAATATACATGTGTTGGGACACTGACGGACATACATATGTTGGACAGAGTAATAATAATCTGGATATCAATAACCGATGTGAAAGTACCGAAAGTGTCACAATTCATTGTTGAATCTATACTCAACACATTTACATGATGATGATACACCTACCGATATATCATTTAATTAAGTTAATTCTGTATCAATTTTCAAACTTGATATTATAGTATAACCATGGCAACATGGGTACTTGGGCTGGTAGGGTACTTGGGCTGGTAGGGGTGGTATAACTTATCACTTGTCGTGAAACAAACTGCTTATGACACATCAACTAATAGCACAGTTCTATTGGAATGAGCCTAAATTACCAACCATGTGAGTTCCAGTAAACAAATACACAACCCCTTGATGGCTTGGCCACATGAATATGTTGATCTTCACACAAAATAGCACATCATAACTCAAGCATCGTGATATGTACTGATATTTGAGGCAGGTACATGGTGACACCCATAGTATATACATGAAAGAAAACATCAATACCATCATTGACTTTGAGATTTTCACGCAGTTTGTCTCTTTTATCTTCCAACACATCTCCCAAGTACTGCGCAACTTTTCGGGTGACGCTGGAAATAAAATGAACATGAACAGATCTTCACACAGCCAGGTATCATTACAGATTAATAGATCAGATTTGAATGAGACTAACACCAGCCTTGTACAGAGTTCCAAACTAAGAGGGTACTTTCAGGTCCACTGCTGTAGTATTTGAATGTATATAACTGCTAACACGTTAGGGTTTATGTCAATGTCCTCTTGAAGCTCGTTCTATTTTTGAACACTGATTGTGCCTAATTTGAAAGGCTGTTATTTACTACCAAGCTCCCTGACCCTCTCACCTCTCACAGAAGACGTCCAGTTTGCCAAGCTCATCCGACAGACCGACAAGAATGTCCAGAGTTCCAACCTACAGCAAGAAGAAACATTTGAATTTAACTTTCATTTGCACACATCATCCAAGTGACAAGAGAATCACCTGTCCATCTACCACATTTCAATGGACCGTTGATATCAAACATGTGATAAAAATATGATTAAATTGTTTACCTGAAAAAATTGGTCTGCTTGTAAGCTTTTGCTATCACATGATCACCAACCATTGGCTTGCTGATTAAATTTTGTTGCAAAAATATAGTAACCTCCTTTACTAAATTAAGGCACACATCTGTGATTACCCAGTCCAAAAAAGAAAACATATTCATTTAAAGAAAACTGAAATATATAATAGAAAGGAAATCTTAGAAAGACCATAACATGAAGAAACACTGACCCTGGCTAAGATTGTCATTCTGGCGATAATCAACACAAGGGAGCACCAGGCAACATGAACTGCCTGCCATAGTGAGCAGATGCTGTTTAATCATGCAGTCAGTAATTTGGTAATATCCAAGCTATGTCACAATGGCCTGTGAATAAACTGGACTCAGCAAACCAGGGATGTCCCAAAACAAAAGTTTTGCTGGTAGCATGGATGTAGGCACCTTCTGTCAAGAGACAACTATCTACCTTTAGATCTGGAATCTGAAACTTGTAATTGTTGGAGAGTTTTTCTGGAGCTGTGTTGCTATTTAGGCGATCCCATGTCTGTTGCACAGTCTTCTCCCCTGGTGCTGAGATAAGCCAGAAGTCGGTTGACATTTTGCGATATTGGGAATGTAGCTATCTGAATGAGAGAGAAAAACTTTAGATAAAGATATAATGTTTATTGCATTCCAAGTAATGGATATGCATATTAAAATCAAAACTATAAAAACATTCATGTTGTGGTTCAACAAAAGTCTCCAAAGATGGCCCCTTGCCCAAAGCCTTCAATATTCTCAGAAAGAATGTTAGTCTCTTACAATATTTATCTGATAACTGATAATTTTTGCAAAGAAATCCAAGCCATGGTGCAGAGAAACCTACAGGAGTCGTCCGGCTCTCTGGACAATATGGTGTTTAGTAAGGATAATAACCATATTAACAGTTCCACATCTGTCCTTATCGAAAAGTTAACAACATATGCTGGACAACCAGGTACAAATATGTAAATTGACGCCATATGAACATGCTGAAGCTTTGCGTTTTCAAAAAAGTCCCGAAAAGAGACTCTTATTCATAACCACGAAAATAGATGAAGACACTGTCAGAGACCACGTGCGACTGTGTTGTAAATAAATGTTGTAATAAATAACGTCTTGTTACAAAATATCAAACTAATGTCGAAAACTACCAAAAGCTGTGATACGAGTGTTTATTTATTTCAGCACTCGTGACGTCTGTGTCCTCCGAAGGACAGGGTGATCTTCACGTTGACATCCGGCAATTACCTTACGTACGCTCTTTAGCTATCCTAGAAATATATATTCACTTATTGTGCGGCTAGCTAACGAAAGCTTTACCTGTAAAAATTGAAACAAAATAAGGTCACAGGCAGGAGTAGTCGGATATATCTTTAACACACGGTAACAACTCGTTTCACCGATTACTGCTGCCGGCCATATTTTGTTCACGTGACAATTTGTTATGATGAGTAAACTACTACGTGTACAACTACTAATATGTTTAAAAACCGGCAAACGTCTGTCGCAATGAAATAAAGAAATTGTGAAGCAACAACATTGTATTCTTCAAACTGTAGAGCTTAATCAGCACAAGCTATGGCACAAACGCCCTTCTAGCTTAGCAGTTGTGCATTATCTGTTCAAACGTGGTCTTGCAATTTAAAATCAGTTTGAAAATCAATTTTTCAAACATAATCAATTCTGCTGCCTTGCAATTTATCAAATTTATTTTGGTTTAAATGTCGTGTTCTTTTCTGTCACCTTTAGAGATTACAGCGCTTTGGCAGGGGAAAGAAAGAAAACCTGAGACACCCCAACCGGCCTCAATCTATCACCTGTCTGTTGGTTTGTTGTGTTAGATAAAGTATTCACATCAATCTATTACAAACATGTACGATACTTGCATATATTTCCACGGGTCATGTATGTCTGGTTGTCCAAATGTCCAGGTGACCACAGCAGCTGGGGTTAACACGCTTGTGCATGTGGAGATTCCTTTCAGGTTCTATAGAGAGACACTGGTAATGTTTGCTTTATCAAGAGATGATAACAGTTTATGTAACATGCAGTCAAACCAAAAACAACCAACACCTTATATAATGAATGTATTATTAACCGGCATGTCTAAATAACCCGTGGGATGAAAGTTGCGACAAATCTGTGAGTCTAGCTCTTATCGTTACTTACATACATATTTTCTTACAACAATTGTTGGTGAACAACGGCGGGTTGATAAAGTAAATACACTGCAGTTTAGGCAATACACAATAAACAGGCAATCAGTCAAAACGGACCAGTCGGTCACACAGCCCCAGTAATCCTCAATTGTTTTACCAATCAACACGCTTCGTTGCCAGTTTGTTGGCCTAAATAATAAACAGAAGCGAGAAGTTACCAAACGGAGCGGTGAAACATCAGATTTAAAACAAAGATACCTTTCTAAGTTTTATACCGGATCTAATCTATATTTGAAGAAGAAGGTGAATATTATATTTACGTGTCACATATTTCACGATACGATAAATCACATAAAAAGCTAACAGTGCAATATCCGACCACAGGGCCTATGAGACACGAACATTCACTATTTACATTTCATTAATATTTGAGCAATGTAACCTGCCGAAAACAGCCGATATGGGCTTAACATTATACTAATAAATGTAAATATGAATTAGTTGTAGCTATATAGTACACATGCACCTACAACGAGCAGAGTCGGTCGGGGGTAGTTGATGGACAAGTTATGTGCCGAGCGCTGGGATTGGTTTTCAGTTGTGCAATACCACTTAGACTAATGAGACTAATTTTGTGCAGGCACACCTTGGACAACATGTATAACGTGATAATGATAATGACGTCATGTAGTGACGTCAATGTCTTACTAAACACCAGTGCTTATAGTTATCAATGCTAGAGTCAATAGATCCACGTGCTGTGCCGTATATTGACGGGTGCGTTGTTGGATATAGGTGGCATGCTGCATTGAGAGAATATCTTTCATTGTGTTTATTTGCCAAATATCGTGTCCTATCACAGACCATATAATAGATTATATGGTCTCTGGTCCTATGAGGTCCGTGGAAAAGAAATATTGGTCCAGTTTCAGATGAAATATGTTAATTAGCCAAATCATTTAACTTAAGTTTCTTTAACAATAATAATAACAACTTCTTTAACTGTTTCTTTTAACTCAAGAACCAAAACCATGACATAATGTTGGAAGCCGCCAAAGTCCTGTCAACCAACAACAACCATCTTCCCGAGGCAAGGAAGTTAACTGACTATAAAAGTGGAAACTGGACTTTTAAAGTCAGTTAACTCCCTTGCCTCGGGAAGATGAAAACAACTGGCTACAAAGGAAACTACAAGAAGCCATTGACTTCAGGAGACGCCAGCCAGCCATGAACCGTGACCAGAGAGACTATCTGCCTAGTGCTTCCACAGGCCAATTGCTATTTCAGTTCTATTACAGTGCTAACTACCCCGGCCTCCCATTGCCTATTACCTATCAGTGATAATTTAGTCCTGGCTTCCAGTTGTCCATAACTATCAGCGCTAATCACTGTAAAGTGTTGGCCTGGCCTCCATTGTCTATTGCTAATCACCTATCAACGCTAATTATCTGTTGGCTTTCCTTGTGAAGTTTCCACCTTTGTTGTCATATTACTTTTGTTGTTCTTACAGGTACATGCATATGCCCTCAATAGCACACATTCAGTAAGTGTCTACTCCGAGACGTTGTGTTCCTCACCATAAAGAAGTTGTCCCTCTGTTTCTTTTACGTTGATTAAAATAGTAATATTAAGAAACGTGTGTGCATTTACATGTACGTGTGTGGCTTAAACTTGTTTTATACCAGCGACATGAAATATGCGAACGAACACTTCAACATATCTTTACAAAACATGTCTGTGTTAAAAAGAACAAACGGACGTACATTCATGGATGCATGTGTGTTGACTGTCGCAAGCTGTCTAGATAAGTAAACACTAGTATGCATTTACGTTCAGGAAAAAGCACTTCTACATATCTGTTACTTGTGGAGTGGTGCGTGCGTGCGTTCGTGCGTGCATGTGTGTGCACATGCTCTATGTGTATACAAGTCTGTGATGTTACGTACGGTGTATCGAAACGGCAAAAATGCACAAAGTCTAACAGTACAGGATATGTCGATAATGCACAATCACTGTGTGTGTGACGGGGGCCAGCGGTTGGGCAGGATATGCTCACCATTTCGCGAGCACCTGGTATCATCACTATGGTGATTCATAGAGATTTCTTGTGGCTATGGAAAGGGTGTTGTCGCATTTATTTTTTAACTGTGTATAAAACACGATTTATTGTATAGAATATCGATAACTAAATACATATATATACTGTACACGGGACGCGTGGCGTTTTGTATTCGGGGACATTTTGGTGCTGACATTGTAAGAGCGTATTTGGTTTATGGCTTAAACATATTTTTATTTTGACTATAAATCTGGATATGTAATCAAGACAACCCCTATTTTAATAACTCTCCCTGTAATAAATCAAGTAACCAGAGATAGTCAAGGTATATAATTACACAATATATTCCTACATCTGATCCCTCTATACGAGGATATGCCAGTATGCTCGGAAACTCATCCTTACATTCCCTAGTGAATTGGATGGCCTAAAATGTATTATCTTAAATGCTTTCGTCAGATTTTGCTTATTTTTCAGTCGGTCGGTCGTCAGGAGACGTTGTTCTTTGCACAATATGTATTGTTGTGGTGAGGAAAGTAGTACATGTAATATTTGTGCACTACGTCACAAAATTTACCGCCATCTCCATCTTTTTAGCAGACGAATATAAATCGCAGCCATGACAACAGATAGTGTAGGCAAAATTGATCAAATGTGCCTCTGAACTCGAGTTATCATTATCTTTGTTGGTGAAAATGTGAAAATGCCATTGTTCTTGGAGCGCTGTATCATCTAGCGAAGCTGTAAGTTCAACATCCACGATATGATGCATGGAAAGGTGAACACCCCAGGATCACACCAGGAAATACCAAACCCTTGTTTGTGTGACATGACGAAATCAAACATCTTAAATATTTTTGATATTTGATTTAATCATTGCCAAGATATAGGGGTCCAAACGGTAAAGCCGAGACTGTCGTACTCCCCAAGTCAAGCTCTTGAGGATGCTACAAACCCAACATGTATTTTAAGTTCTGTAATCAGCTGGTGACGACAACGACCACGCTTCTCGCATCTCGTACTGTTTTAGGTCAATTCAGTTTGTCGTAATTGAAATTACACGTTTAATCAAAGCCTAAATACTTCAATCTAAGTCATATTGTTAATAATTGTACGTTCATCAATTTCTATTGTTAACAGACTAGATAATTTGGTAGTATGGGATAAATGATTCTTATCACTGTCACAGAAATTGGAAGTTTATGTTGGGATATAATGGCCTGAAACATCTGTGTGCTTTCTGCTTGCATACATAACAGGGTTAGAAATTAGTTTCTATTTTCACTCATCTGCCTCTACGTAATGACAGCCAAATAGCAGACATGCCCAGTCAGTTAGTCTGAGAGTGATCCAGGGTTTCATCCAAAATGTCCTGAAGATATTTTTCAAGTTGCTAAAGATATTGAAGAATGTCCTTTCAAGAGTTGATAAACTCATGAAAATGTCTTATTGCCATTGTCTACAGTAAAGTCACGAGAGACAATGTGAAAATGTAAGGGGACTAGTTGATTTCTTAGAATATCTAGCTGCTTTAATATAACACTACTCTGAAATGAGCTGTTCACAAGTAGATGACCCCTGTTTGTGATGATGGAACTTGTGGTAGTCATGGGTACCTGAAATATTGGTTAATTTGGCTGAAGAAATAATTTGGAGTTGTACAGTGTTCAAAATGTTAACCCTAATGTTCAAAGGTAAAGATTGAGGTGTTTTCAAATGCTATAACAGCAAACCTCAGGACGCCAAGGTGCCTCTTAATGTAAAACAAAGTGTGCAATGGAAGGATGCAGTTTATTGTAAGTCCTTGTCAACATATTGCTTGCAGTCAGCGCTAGAAACTAACATTTTTTGTCCACTAGTCCTTGTTATGATAACATCTAGAGAAAACCTTATAAATGGCAAATTTCCACTTGTCTCTTATGATACCTTAACTATTGGGCAGTTTGGCAAGACTATAGGACTAGTGCCAATTGCTAACGCTGGAGGTTGATAATCATTGATGATCATTGGTTCATGGAGTTCCCCCGTGCTTGTGTAATTAGTTGTATTTCTACTCGTGTCTTCATCAATATCGCTGCAGGACGGACAAGTCAGTTACCTGTAGACTCGACAATGGGATGCGGCAAGAGTGTACCTGAGACGGGCCCAAGGAGAAGGAGCAGTACTGGTTTCTTGTTCAATCGACAGAAAGTCAGCATTCGTATTGGAAATGAAGTTAAATTACATGAAGATAAGCCACAAATAATATTTGTCTTTGGTAAGTGTTACACCTAACTTAATCTGTTGGTATCATAGTTTGGCCCGGTAGATTTGCAATGAAATTCATTTTTTTAAACTGATATGAAGAGTTTATTTTTTAAATGAAAATATTTTTTAAATAAAGCTAATTTCATGTTTGGTTCACTTGCCCAAAAATGTGAAATGTTAAAAGGTGCGAGTTTTAAATTGTCTAGTTTGATATCACAGAGTTTTGAGCTGTGATTTTCAAGGTTACTATAACTACAAGATTTGGACTAGATTGACTGGTTTTTTAAGGCTCAGACAAATAAGTTCATTAATCTCCAAGGCCAGTATTCATAAATGAAATGAAAAAATTCCTAATAATAATGTTTTTGCTCTGCTATAATCTTGTGGCCTCTGCCGTACACATAGATTCAATCTTAGGCAACGGTAGGGTTTGCACAAAGTTCATGCACAAAGTATGGCTCATTTGACTTTGTGAGTTATACATGGCCTCATTTCATCAGCTGACTGGAACTAGACACACATCTATTATCATCTTCATGAGTGATTGAAGAACATAGTGTACCGGTATACAAACCATGAAGATGATAAGACTTTTAAAAATTATCATGTTCACCTTCCGAGGCTATTTAGTTTTAAAAAAATCCTGAAATTATTTGAAATTTTGCTTGTATCTTTTTTAAGATTTGAAGATTGTTCCTTTGTGTATCTAATTACTGCCTATATCTGTTGAGTGAGTGAATGAGTTTGATCTTACGCCGCTTTAAGCAATATTCCAGCAATATCATTGTGGGGGACACCAGAAATGGGCTTCGCGCATTGTGCCCATGTGTGGAATGGAACCCGGGTCTTCAGCGTGACTAGTGAACGCTTTAACCACTAGGCTGCCCGACCACCCTGATGGTATAGCCTATGCATCATACTTTACATGCTGCTATGATATGGTGGGAACAAACAAACAAATGATGAAATAAAAACTGCCTATTTTGATATTTTCTCCAGGAGGTCCTGGCACAAAGAAGGGGAAGCTTGTGGAAGACCTCACCCAGACCTTTGGATTCAGATTGATAAATTTGGAAAAACTCATCCTGAAGGAGTTGGCCAAAGATCCTGATGAAGTTGGGGGATCAGCAACAATGGAAATCATTGACTATGTGAAGGTGAGCTGAGTGATCTACAGGGACAGACATTTCGCAGGTGCTTGATTTGATATGCCCTTGTAATGCTAAAACAATGGGAAAATTGGGAGATTTGTACTAACCTGCAGGATTTTGTAGTAGCCCCAGGCTAGCAGGCTAGTGTTGATTTGTAACCCGGGTAATGGGGTCCTTGAGATTTGCTGCTATGGTAATTAAATCTAAGGACCCCTAAAGTTTCAACTTTTAACATTGGGCTTATGACAAGGACCACTTGACTTAATGTCACGCTTAATTATGAACACTGATTGGCATATAAAGAATCTCACCTAAATGACATCAAATGAGTACAAAGATACAAGGGTGAGATTCTATTTATCATCCAGAATCCTTTTTCCAACCAGCTTCAGTGGTAGAGAGATAAGTGATGTCATTTGATTGTGATGTCATGGTATCAGATGATGTCACAATGGCCTGCAAGGCATTGTGATGTAATTTCCTTGTAGTGATATCTCCTAGTAGATCAGCAGTTAATAGTAGTAAGCAATCTTCAATCTCATCTCTACAACAGTCTGCAACTTGCACTGTATTTTAGCCTAGAAACCTTGGCTTGTGACAGCCAATGTCAAAGGAGTAAAATCTATAAAAAAAGAAGTTCAAGCTAGACCCAACAGGTTTGGCAGGGATTGCTAGTCCGAAACCAAAGTCCAGTAAAAGTGTTTTTGATCTAATAAACTTTGCATATGACACCTTATATGTCTTCTAAAGTGCTGCAATTCACCATGCAGAGTTAAGTCTCTTGGTCACCCAAGAAACCCATGATTGGGGTTTGAATCCCTGTTCACCTTGATTATGTTTCAAGGTTTTTCAGCACTGGCACCATGCTCATGCTCGTGGATTTAATTTTACTAAAGTGGTAATCTTGTGAGACCTGCATCACATAGGGCTTTCCTCCCACATTAAGCTGACACTCTGTGATTAATGTAACTGGAATACAGTTCAAAGCAGCGTAAACCCAACTCACTCACTCACTCACTCACTCAATGCTGTTTGTATTTCCCTCTGTGCCTTCTTTGCTCCAATAGTTAACCAGTGGCAGCGTTTACTGTAAACATTCTCTGGTGCTCTGATGGCTTGTGAAAAGTAGACCTGTTGAGCTATTGCAGGTCTCTTGTGTACTGGCACGCACAGCAATCACACCACAATCAGTTTTCGAAATTAGGCATGAAAGTCAAGGGGTCATAGACCTCTAATGTTAAGATTAGAGATTACATTGAAATAACATTAGAGTAAACCTCAAAGACCCCAGAAGGTCTCTTCTTTTAGAAACTGATAATCACATCACACAGTTGCTACCATTGACATGATACTAATCATAGACAGCCATGTTGCCTTCTTGCTGGAGATTAATTCCTACAGAAAATCAAATCTATTTGGGAAATGTATGTATTCTTAAATCTTTGACGTTTGTTTTACCTTTGCATTGTACTTTTAAGCTAACAATGGTTTCAGAAGACGTCACCTGTACATAATGCCTTGAAATAGAACTTGACAATTTATTTTCAAACCATTACAGGTAACTTTTCCTTCTTTTAGATGCATGTCTCATTTGTTTAGGCCAAAATTGTGGTTCCTATTACCTGAGCGACCCTTTTCGACGTGCTGACCATAACATGTTCAGTGGTACTCAGTGTTCGTCAAATAAGAAAAAACACACATGAAATATACATGTATACTGAACACTGCAACTTTCAGTAGCTCTCCGACATAGTTGCTGGTATTTCCCACCCCACCCAAACAACCCACCCACCTACCCATGCTGTTGTAAATGTAGTGTAATCTGAACCCAGTGTGTACAATGTTGGTTCTTGAGGTTTTCTCCTACAGTATTTAAATCTTGGGATTCCCTAGATCTCTCACTTTGAACAATAGGGTCATAGATAAAAAATCCCTTGACTTATAAGCTTCAGCAGCGTTAGAAACAAACTGTTTTTGTCCACTAGTCCTTAAAATGATCACATATAGCAAACCCTTAAAAAGGGCAAATTTCTACTAGTCCCTGTGATACCTTAACTATTGGGCAATTTTGGCAAGGACCATAGGACTAGTGCCAATTTCTACCACTGGGCTTGATTGATTTTGATGGGAATCACACTAGAATCTGTCTACATGTGTTCTGTCCATGGAGGACATCTACCAACAGGACAGATGGGTGGAATGTTTCGCAAACATAGTTCTAGTTACCATTTAGTTTATGAATAGAGTGGTTTGGGTCTCTCAGAGGAAGTGTATTGATAATCAATGGTAATGGGATGCTGTTGTCAGGAGCATGTTCAAGTATTGATCTGATCATTGCAGCATTCCAATTAGATGCTATTGATGCGGGACATTATTTGTCCTTGTCAGTAACCTACATTGTCATCATATGTTGCATAGCATGGAAACACTGGAGGTTAAGAAGTATTCTGATAGCTGAGGCATGCTAAATCCCAAAGTGGCTTAAAGACATTTCCGTGCAGTATTGTTTATACTGCGCCTGATGGAATAGTCATTGATTTTGTGTTTGCCCTGGCACACTCTTTCCACTGATGTTCTTATAGCACAAAATCAGCGGTAGAAACTAACACTTTTGGTCCACTAGTCCTTTTAATGATAATATATAGCAAAACCCTTAAAAATGGCAATTATCTACTAGTCCTTATGATACCTTAACTATTGGGCAGTTAGGCAAGGACTAGTGCCAATTTCTAACCCTGGAAATTATCTTCATTCATATTTAGTTTGGGTTATTATAGCACAGAAACAAAATCTTTTTCTTTGTGAAAAGAAGTAGATTTAGTTTGGTTACAAGATACATTTTGTATCTCGGCTCTTAGGTCCTTCAGAAACAATTGGCAAGACAACCCACCATAAACTTTGAAGAGATCTGTGCATGTCTATTTGTACGTGATGTATAATGATCAGACTCAATCAGAGCTACCTCATTAAGCACTCTTACTAGTCTTAGAAGCAGTCAGCCTGCAGAATGAGGAAGAATGGTGGTTATATAACTTGTAAGGTTTTGACACCACAGGAAATGATGTCAGAGAATTTGCATTGCTGGTTAAACAGTTATTTTTCTCAGCACTTGCTAATTAATTAAGCCATAGGCAAATAATGAGGAGTATGACTTGTTTCATTTTTTTTTAACATTGATGGACACTGCGCTGAATCCAAGAAGTCCACAATTCATTTCACTTCTGTTGTTTATTAGTGCTGGGATGATACACCAATGCATCGGTGGACAATCTCATTAGAATCAGACCTCAGTTCTCGCTACCGCTAAACAAAGATCTGAGGACATCCCATTAGGGGTCACATCAAAACGACCTTTCATCCGACCAATCAGAGCATTGCTTACCAGATTATGAAAGTCACAGTCAGAATGTGATTTCTAATCATGCAACCTCGATTAATTTGTAATCGAGAATTTGTCAAAATATGTTTCGAAGCGTAGTCGCCAGTTTGAAATTAGTACCGTAAAGCACGAGAAAGCTGCCTTCTGATTGGTCATTCCATTGGTCGGCGCAAGGTCGGTCTGACGTGACCCGTAATGGGATGTCCTCAGATCTTTGTTTAGCGGTAGCGAGAACTAAGATCTGATTTTAATGAGATTGCATTGGTGGATAGCGATATTTTACTTTCCGATACAAGTACCAATCACAGTCGCACACTAAGTAAAAAATATTGATTCTTACCTTAAATGTTTACTTTAATGGCTGTTACACCAAACCTTAATTAGTAGTGAAAATTAATAGACGTTAATAGAGAAAAAGTAAATATTTTCATCCATTGTGCCATACTTGACACTGCCAGCTGTAAATCGTTTGTGTGCCAGGTATATACTACTAGTATTCTGTCTATGAAAAAGATGGCTTATGCACCACAGATAAGAGCACATACAAGTATCCTGATACATATCAGATCGTGAACAAGGTATCGTGATACGTATCAGCTGGCACAGTTGGTGTATTGTATATATATTACAACACTTTGGGAGAAAACTTTCACTTGTGTTAGATTGGCAAAAAGTGGCTGTGTCAAGTCCTGCTGAAATGATACCATTTAGGATTTTTAATATTCAATTTATGATACATAAATTAATTTTCTGAGAAACAAGGTTTGTTTCAAGGCATCAGTAGCGGTAATTTGATTGTGGTTGGAGTGTAGGTAATCTGCAGATCTGTCCAAACTCTTTCACCGAAATTAAAGTCAAGAATAAAAAATGCACTGGCCACTTTGTATGACACAGTATTGTAATCAAGGGACCTAATGGCATATTTCACTGCCGATTGGTTGACATTTCTGGTGTTATGTGCCAACAGTAATATTTTGACTTTTGGGAAGGAAGTCAAGACTAATTGTCTGCATGTATGTCATATAGGTTTCACCTGAAACAGCAGATTGTGATGTGTCACTAGTTGGATCACTGGTCATGCTTCTGTTGTCTATCATGTACAGGAGAGCCCGGAGAAGATCACGCTGCGATGGGCCCTGAATGAAATCAAGAAAGAGGTGGAGGCAGACAAGCAGGGCAGCTATGTCATCGATCTGATGCCCAATCTCAGGGGGCTTGTCCGCAGCGCTGGCCTTGTCAAGGACCCCACCTTTGAACTGAAGAACTTTGAGACATTTGTAAGTTGTCTTCGTGCAAGGTAGTGTGATTGTCTGATGTTACGAAGGTTCTATGATTGAGAATTTTAGGGTGTTGGCGGGTTGAGTTGAAGTCCAGAAACTGCTTTGTTTGCCTTACTTGTGTTGTAGATGTCCATCTGCCAGGTATTATTATAAACATACTATACAGAGACAATGTCTCCATTTCAAACACAACAATGATTACAATGTCTAAACCTTGACATATTCAATGATTTATCCAAATTTAAGTTTTTGACAATTCATATATAAAGTTTCACATAGGTCAGTTTGATTATCATCCAAATCAATTAAAATCAAATCAACTAAATTTAAAGAAAAAGATTTTTCAACTTATCCTATCTCACTCTTTGCATTTTTTCCTTCTTCTTTCGATCCTTATGTGGAAACGTGCTTGAATAAAGTTTCCAGCTTCTAAAAACATTTTGCCCAAACACATGCCAGCATCACCATGGTCACCACCCAAGCAGATGGGTCACAGCACTGTAATCCTGTGCGTTGTGACCCAACACAAACTAATCACCTGACTCCCCTGCCACCTGACGTGGATTGAGTTCTTGAGAATACATCATTTTTTTCTGCAGAGCTACCTCCTCATTCGTAACAACATCTACAACACTAATTGAGGATGAGGATCATGATAAGGCTGAAATAAAAATGGTTCTCAGTAGCTTTTGAAAATATCGTGTGGGCGGGTGGCTTCTTTCTTTATTTTGTATGTGTACAAACTAGCAAATGTATTATGTAATTACACTGTCTGATTGTAAAAAGAGTTTATAATATATCTGGACTTATGTTTTTAATCTGTTTTAGATATTTCATTCAACATTTCATTCAATATTGTTTCAATTCTTTTTGGTGAAATCGTATGTAAAGTGATTGGAAGATCGCACAACTCACCGTTATTTACAGCAACCACGGTCATATTACCCCTATTGACGCATTGAAAAGAACTTAAGTAGATAGAGAATGGATATATATATCATAAATGCCATACACTGAATTGCTGAAAGTCATATTTGTTGTAGTTTGACCATTATATGTCAACATAAAGTTTTCACAATCGCGGGCGCGGGAGCATTGATGGTGATTGTTCAAATTCTTCCATACGAAAAAAATATCTGGCAATGGTGATCAGCTGAACTAACATGATATTGGAATAAATTGTTTCTGATAAAATAATAGTTTCAGATACAATTCTTCCGCTCATTGTATCAAAATTCTTTAAAATTATATTATTGGGTAGATTCTGAGAAATGTGTGTACAGCTGATTGCTACTACTGGCTTAGTTTACGAGACAAGACGCACGGTAATCTTAATTTCTGCATATAAAACAATGCCAATCAGAACAGGAAATACAATTTAATCAGTAAATCATCATGTCTAGTGATGTTTTAAATTTCCAAATTTGTATTAGCCAAGTTTAATTGTTTTATTCTGTTCTTTTCCCTGAATTCGCTGAAGGGATACGATGGAATTTTTTTCTGCGGAAGACAAACACGTTTTTATTGCAAATGTAGGGAGTGTGAATGCACTGGTGACGTGCTTCATTCTGATTGGCTTTATAGACAGGGTATATAAATTAGCATCGATTTCCCACTTATTTAAGAGACAAACACACATGTAAATCTTAACCTCTGCATATGAAGCACTGTCCCGCATACAGTACACAAATACCATTGAATTTGCATTTGAATACCATCATCATGTCTAGTGATGTTGTATCGCAAATTTAATGTTTTCATTGACCAAATTTGCAAACAACAAAACAAGCACACAAACTCCTATTGCCGCCATGACCATAACACACGAGATACGCAGTAAAGCAGTGCACATGAAAAGGGAAGTAACTGCATGTTATATTGGAACGCATTGTTTATAAGTATTGTAGCATTTCACTGCTGGGTTTGGTGTTCGAGACGCAGAATTTTTAAGAATTTTGTTTCGTTGAAAATGGAAATAAAAACGAAACGTGCGGCTGACTTTATTATGATGCGGTGGTGCCTGAGAACCAAGAATATTTTTTTTTTAGCCTAAATCCACGGCCTGTAAAAATGACAGAAGTTACCCCCCTCCTTCACTGTCTTTGTGTCTCTCTGGAACAACAACATGAGGTCTTACTGGCTCATTCTCCCACATGAACCCAATTCTGATACACAAGTACGAATATGACGTCACAACTTAAACTCAAGCTGTGACATCACAGCACTACTTAACGTAACATCAATCTCTAAGACATCACAATCGGCACCCACAACTATAGGATGCCACGATTGCCTGCAGTATCACAGGATGTGGCAGGATCCAAATTCATATCCCTAGCAGAGGATTTATATCTCACACCATCTCTAAATGAATCACCTAGGCCACCACACAACTGGATACTCACCACCCAAATCACCCACATACAGCCCAGTTATCATAACACCCCCACCATTTGTAAAATGGGTGGACTTTTTGGAAGACCCCCTTGTCAATTTAGACATGGAACTTTGGTCTGTTTACAGACACCCAAAAAATGAGGGTATGGCAAAGCCATCAAACACGAAAACCGGTACATAAGTAGTCATCACGAGGCCCACATGAGGGCACCTTGGGCTCATGAATAAATCATTTTGATCCCATCCCTGTGGTTTGTCTTTATATTAAAAAAGGTAGACTCTTCAATCCCAGCCGGGCCAACACCCTGCCCCAGCAATATACACTTACACTCTCTAGTGCAGCACAAGCACACAGCTGATGATGATAATCTATGTAATTATAAACATGACACAACACAATATCCAAATCCAAATAACATAGATTTTTTTAAGCTGTCGTAAAATCATGACAATACACGGGTAATCTAACCCTTTCACTCCACCGTTGTTGCTCCAAGTCCCTCCACTGCTCGAACTGTCTACGTGATACTCCGTCACCGATGTTCAGGGCCTCCAACAGTTTGGTATCTTGGTCCTGGCTCGACAGTGGACGGGTGCTCATCAGCACATATACACGATACTATGTACCAGCTCCTTCTTCCAAATACTGCGTATCCTGTACATGCAGATTCATCATTGGCACATCCTCCTTTGTTTATTGTCATTATTGGTGTTCCCAGACTGAGCATCCAGTGGAGGTAAGACACCTCATCTGTAGAGACTCTGGATGGTGTTAATCGTTCCTCTTCTCGTATTATCATGCTTCAATCCCGTGGGTGTGATTGT
The DNA here is from genome assembly GCF_022045235.1 of Haliotis cracherodii. NCBI lineage: Eukaryota > Metazoa > Mollusca > Gastropoda > Lepetellida > Haliotidae > Haliotis > Haliotis cracherodii. Next base: position 1,064,994 of record NW_027266270.1, read on the forward strand.
TAGTTTGGACGAAACATTAAAAGAGGTCCCGAGCTGGCTCACCCTATGGTCTGTCGGAGATAGTGGTGTGGTCTGCCTCGTAGGACAGATTATCTGGAGACCACTTCCGGAACGGTTATAAGTCGTACGCTGAATAGATCTCTATTCAAAGCTCCATGGTCATTCTTGTAACAATGTCCTACTTGAAACCATGTGACTCATGTTATACCCGATCTCACATTGTTACGTTCGACTAGCGTTATGGGGTAACATCGCCTGTTATGGTGTTATACCCGACCTCACATTGTTACGTTCGACTAGCGTTATGGGGTAACATCGCCTGTTTTGGTGTTATACCTGATCTCACGCTGTTACGTCCGACTAGCGCATAGGGGTCACATCGCCTGTTATGGTGTTATACCTGATCTCACGCTGTTACGTCCGACTAGCGCATAGGGTCACATCGCCTTTTATGATGTCTTTCAGGCCTCAAAGTTTAAATATTTACCAAGTAGTCATATGGTTACAAGTATTTTTTTCCAGTAGCCAGTGGTAAAATCAAGAAGTCAAGCCAATATTGTAGGTAGCCAAAAGCATTTGAAATTATTTTTTTTATCAAATAACTATTATATGTACAAGTCATAGTATTAGTCTTGGAATTGTATATTAGTGGAAACTGTACTTGCGTTATATCCTTGCTTATCCAATAAACTATCAACTTAAATAAAGTTCTAATTACATTAATATTTATGTATTTCAGTTCATTGTTGACTTTAGGAGGAATTATTTGCGAGTACAATAACTAACAGAGGTGTCTTCCAAGGTCAACTGTTATTTATCTTTGTGTCTACAGATGTGTAGCAGTAGAATTTAGTCGCCACAAGATATTTTTCAAGGTAGTCATTTGCCTACCTCTGAATTTTAGACAGTAGACAAATTGAAATTTAGGTTGCTTTGGCGACCATTTCAGTTGAAACTTTGAGGCCTGTCTTTAGCCACTCACAAGTTCTAAGTGTTATGGCTTATTGTTAGCACCAGTTGGTTGTAGTCTATATGGGCTTGGGTATCTGCACCCCACTGTCCAACCGGGGTATAAATGCATAGTGTGAGATAAGATAAGTTTGAAACTTTGTAAATTTTACATTAAATTGTATATTTATAATACTTATATGACATCTCCCAAGCTGTATGCCCTCCCTGCCATCCCCGCATCACAGCCCCTCCAGCCTGGCACCTCTAAGGAAGAATGATGAGGCAGGGGAGGCAGGTGATTAGTTGGTGTTGGGTCACAACGCTTAGGATTTCAATGTGTGACCATGCGTGTTTGGGTGGTGTCCATGGTGATGCTGGGATGTGTTTGGGGGAAATGTTTTTAGAGGCTGGAAACTTTATTCCACATAAGGGTCGAAAGAAGAAGGAAGAAATGCATATTGTGAGATAGCGTAAGGTTTTATAAATATACAATTTAAATTTTAAGTTTACAAATTTGTGTCCAAATATGTATTGCACTCAGTATAGCGATATAGTGTAATACGATTTAGGTGTCAATATGCGAACCCTATTGAACGTTTCAATAAAATTGCACTTTATTTTTCCGAAATGTGGCGTCATTTAGATGTCAGTTGTGTTCAGCGTTTCAACCCAAAAAATGACTTTATTGTCTGAAATGTGGTGTCATTTTCATGTGGAAAATGTTGAGGTGTTGATTGTCTCCAGTTTCCGGTATCGTTCGCCATCAACTTTTCCATCCCCCTGGACAAGATGGTGAAGAAGAAGAATGAGCCAGAGTGTGTGAAGGCCCCGGAGGCGGAGAGCAAGAAGGAGGGAGGGAACCAGGCGGCCAAGAGTGATGAAGCTGACTCAGGCAGAACCAAGGTGAGGGCAGATTACACACTGCTGAACAGATGTGATTAGGATAGGCTCCAGGGATGAGAATCTTCCATCTTCCCCAGATCCGCGAATTTTAGTAACACCAAATTTTAGAAATCTGATGGCTTCCCCCATAAACACCCCCAAATTATGGACCATGCTCCATTGCAAATAAGTTTCAGGTGAAAAGGAAACTATCCATTCTCCTCACTGGTTAGCACAGATTAGATACTGCTAAACAGATGACTTGAAGATACGCAGGTAATCTGAACATATGGGATTACTTAGCTAATTTTTCAAGTCTGATATACAGTTCAGCTTCATGGGAATGCCGGGTCAGGAGAGGTTCCAGCATCATCCTATACTAGTAGTCACAAGAGGCGACTAAATGGATCTGCAGGATTCATTTTATGTGAAAATTTGAAATACTCCAGAGGTACCCCCGCACTTGCCCATACAACACAATGTTAAAATGCCCCATTGTATTTGGAAATGTGGTCCTGTTTTCAAATTTAGCGGCTAAAAGCACAAGACGCCACCTTAAAATTAGCCCTGGATCTGGTGGTCAGGCTTGTTAACCAGTCTGATAACATGTCCTTGTACTCAGTCCTTCTTCATCACATCAGTCAACCGATTGTCAGGTTTAGACTTGCTTTTTTAAAAGCATCCATCATATAGCTCAGACAGGGCAGGATTAGTCAAGAAACAGACTGTGCTTCGGACTTGTTGATGAAGTACAGATTGTGTTGGGTGGGGGGGGGACAAGTTATTTTTTCGTTTCTGTGAATGTGATTTATGTTGTTTCCCCAGAGGCGAGCCACCCTCTTTGACAGTAGCGTGCGGCCATTTGTGGACTACTTCCAGAAGACTGGCCGCCTCGTCAACATTGATGTTTCGTGTGGGATGTTGGATCTGATCTGGTCACGAATGTGTGAAGTGTTCTCCGACCTGCAGCTCACAAACTGTGCTAACGCAGACACTGTCATCATCTTTGCTTTTGGTGAGTGTTTAAAACTGTTGTGGTTGCTAAGACATCCAGGTGAGAGGGGGGAAATGGGTGGCTGTGTTGCCAAAGCCGCTGCATTTCACTGTGCAGAGTTGTCACCAAAGTATGTATGCCAGGAACAGATGATTGTGGATTTGAATACCAGATTCACCGTGATTAGATGTCTAAGTTTGTCAGCACTACCCATACTGCATCACATGGGGCTTTCCTTCCACATCAAGCTGACATGAAGTCTATTACAGGAATATTGTTCAAAGGAGCGTTAAGCAAAGTTCACACACTCACTAACTCTCGTCTCTAGACGAACTTGGACAATCTCAAGAGATGTGTTTCTCGTATTTTTCTTGAACTATTGGCTCTATTCACTGACCAGTGATCAGTGATTTACAAATTCCATGTGCACAAGGGATGAAAAGGAGGGTCACACCATGGAATTTAACACCATCCTGCAAACCTGGACCAGTTTTGTCAATGCTGATGATACTGGTATCCTAAGGGCTTATCTGGGTCAGTTTCTTCAATGTTAAAGGTACCGGTATCCTAAGGGCTTATCTGGGTCAGTTTCTTCAATGTTAAAGGTACCGGTATCCTAAGGGCTAATCTGGGTCAGTTTCTTCAATGTTAAAGGTACCGATATCCTAAGGGCTAATCTGGGTCAGTTTCTTCAATGTTAAAGGTACTGGTATCCTAAGGGCTAATCTGGGTCAGTTTCTTCAATATTAAAGGTACCGGTATCCTAAGGACTAATCTGGGTCAGTTTCTTCAATGTTAAAGGTACCGGTATCATAAGTGGCAAGTAGAGTTTCAAACATTTGGAGGGGTATTTCTATGTCACTATTTGTTCTTGGTTAATATCCGTCTGTGGTGTATTATTTGTTCAGATGAGAACACCATAGAGGAGATAGAGCTCGGCCAGTACTGTATCCACAGACTGAATCTGACAGAATATATCGAGGATCCCCAGGAGCCAGCTGTAAGTGAAAACATTTTGACTCCATCTGAATTTTCAACTTAAAGTATAATTTTCAGTCTGCTACAAGAAAATTTCATCTTTCTACCACCTGGAATACATTTACAAGATTTCCAATATGTCCTTCATTCCTATGTTTATTGCTAATGTTGAAACAATTCACTGTTTGTCACAATATGATTATACACACATTATACACACTTTATGTTCATCATGTAATGCAGCTGACAGAAGTTTCCTACCTAATGTTTTGTTCAGGAGAAGATTCTCTCGTCTTTGAGTCGTGTGATTGAAGATTTTGACCCAACTGTGAAGGCTTTTGCTGTCAACCTTGGAGGGACGTCGCTGGACAAAAAGATGACCCTAGAGGTATGAATGGGGCAGCTGTACATGATTGTTGTGACTACCCATGAAGATCTGGGTTAGAATCATTCTTCAGCAACCCACAAGGCGACTATGCTTGCCCTAACATGATCGCGGGGTTGGGCTCGCTGTCTTGGTTGAGGCATGTCATTGTATCCCAATTGTGTGGATCGATGCTCATGATGTCAATCACTGTGTACAATGTGTGGGTGTTGGTTCGTCAGTCTCCCAAACCTGGGTTTCCCACTGGGTACAACGTGTGTAGGTGTTGGTTCGTCAGTCTCCCAAACCTGGGTTTCCCACTGGGTACAGTGTGTGGGTGTTGGTTCGTCAGTCTCCTAAAGCTGGGTTTCCCACTGGGTACAATGTGTGGGTGTTGGTTCGTCAGTCTCCTAAATCTGGGTTTCCCACTGGGCACAATGTGTGGGTGTTGGTTCGTCAGTCTCCCAAACCTGGGTTTCCCACTGGGCACAATGTGTGGGTGTTGGTTTGTCAGTCTCCCAAAGCTGGGTTTCCCACTGGGAAGAATGTGTGGGTGTTGGTTTGTCAGTCTCCCAAACCTGGGTTTCCCACTGGGTACAGTGTGTAGGTGTTGGTTTGTCAGTCTCCCAAACCTGGGTTTCCCACTGGGTACAGTGTGTGGGTGTTGGTTCGTCAGTCTCCCAAACCTGGGTTTCCCGCTGGGTACAGTGTGTGGGTGTTGGTTTGTCAGTCTCCCAAAGCTGGGTTTCCCACTGGGTACAATGTGTGGGTGTTGGTTCGTCAGTCTCCTAAAGCTGGGTTTCCCACTGGGTACAATGTGTGGGTGTTGGTTTGTCAGTCTCCCAAAGCTGGGTTTCCCACTGGGTACAATGTGTGGGTGTTGGTTTGTCAGTCTCCCAAACCTGGGTTTCCCACTGGGTACAATGTGTGGGTGTTGGTTCGTCAGTCTCCTAAAGCTGGGTTTCCCACTGGGTACAATGTGTGGGTGTTGGTTCGTGAGTCTCCTAAATCTGGGTTTCCCACTGGGCACAATGTGTGGGTGTTGGTTCGTCAGTCTCCCAAACCTGGGTTTCCCACTGGGTACAGTGTGTGGGTGTTGGTTTGTCAGTCTCCAAAAGGTGGGTTTCCCACTGGGTACAATGTGTGGGTGTTGGTTCGTCAGTCTCCTAAAGCTTGGTTTCCCACTGGGTACAATGTGTGGGTGTTGGTTTGTCAGTCTCCCAAAGCTGGGTTTCCCACTGGGTACAATGTGTGGGTGTTGGTTCGTCAGTCTCCTAAAGCTTGGTTTCCCACTGGGTACAATGTGTGGGTGTTGGTTCGTCAGTCTCCTAAAGCTGGGTTTCCCACTGGGTACAATGTGTGGGTGTTGGTTCGTCAGTCTCCTAAAGCTGGGTTTCCCACTGGGCACAGTGTGTGGGTGTTGGTTCGTCAGTCTCCTAAAGCTGGGTTTCCCACTGGGTACAATGTGTGGGTGTTGGTTTGTCAGTCTCCCAAACCTGGGTTTCCCACTGGGTACAATGTGTGGGTGTTGGTTCGTCAGTCTCACTGTTCTTCCCTGGTAATGGAATGATTCCCAAAAAGTCCCTAAAGCTGACTCAATCACTTTTTCTCTATACGTGTCTTCCTTCCAGGGCAAGCGACGCATAATGTTTGTGGATGAGAACAACAAGAAACTGGACTCGCACATCAAGATGCAGATAAAAGGCAAGCCGTGCGCCAAGAACTTCAAGGCCATGTGTTCATTGGAGAACCAGATCTGTCTCTTCCCACAAGACACCGACCTCGAGCTCTGCAAGAACATTTCTCTCTTCCTGGCCAAGTGCAGACTGAATTCCTGAACTGCCGGACCAGTGACCCGAGTTGAGGTGGTTGGAAGTACCGCCACCGCCGCCACAGATGCTCCGACATTCCTTGAATACTCATTATGAAGTCTGTATACATCGTTAACCTTTGCTAGTTGGATTTTCTTCATTGTTGTGATTGACAATTCCGTCTGAAATGGTATCACATTTATCCTATTTTAAAGTTGTCATTCATATGTGGTCCTCAGATGTATATTTTTACAGTAAATAGTCCTGTTATTTTCATAACTATACCAACTTTCATACTGAACACACTGCAACTGATTCATAATCAATTGTTCTTCCTTTTACAATGAAGTCATGGCCTTGAGAGGAAACCTTGCATCGGCATTTTGTCAAACTTCAACATTAGCAATATGCTCCCACTCAGGTTGTTACAGCTGCATTTCACAAACACAAACACAATGGTGTTTGATTAGACAGGGGTGTGGCTTGCTCTGTTTGATAGCCCAGTTAAATGCCAGTACACACTCAAGTCACCAGTGCCCGTTCCTCCGTTATGAAATTCATAGGTCTTATCCTGGGCCTGGTCCATAGTTACAAAAGTCCTCAGTCTGATCCTGTGTTCCTCAGAAGTTACATAATGTCCCATCTCATTAAAATCAGATCTTAGTTTTCACTACCACTAAACTTAAATCTGAGGACTTTCCATTACGGGTCAAGTCAGAACGACCTCTTATCTGACCAATCAGAGGGTAGGGGACACGTCAGAACGACCTCTCATCTGACCAATCAGAGGGTACGGGTCACGTCAGAACGACCTCTCATCTGACCAATCAAAGAGTACGGGTCACGTCAGAACGACCTCTCATCTGACCAATCAGAGAGTATGGGTCACGTCAGAACAACTTCTCATCTGAACAATCAGAGAGTATGGGTCACGTCAGAACGACCTCTCATCTGACCAATCAGAGGGTACGGGTCACGTCAGAACGACCTCTCATCTGACCAATCAGAGAGTATGGGTCACGTCAGAACAACTTCTCATCTGAACAATCAGAGTGTTGTTTACCAGATCAGGAAATGACACAAAGTGTTTTCTCATCATGCAACCTCGAAAAGGTTAACAACAGATTCCATCAAAACCATCGTCTATCACTCTCTTCAATGGAATAAACATTTGAAACAGAAGAGACTTTCCATAGACATAGCCATAGGAAGTTAGAGAATGTCATCTTCTTAGTGCTAAGGTCACTCTGTGGAAACCTGGAATATAATCCAGCTTGCAAGGGTTTATACTGTCGTAAATACTCATGCATTGTTAAGGGAAAATTAATCAAAATCCATTGCAAGAGACGTCTCAAGTGGCTGATGTCAGTAATTAGTTGTTTGACAGTCCCAATGGCATCCGCCATGCATTTATATTTTTAAGACCTTTTTTTTCACTTTGTTACCTGTTTCACTTAAGAATTCCAAGGAGCTTAGTCCTGTTGTTGTCTGTTGATGTATGTGGTGCTGTTTTCTATTTGTAGATAGTTGTCTACTGATGTGTTTCTAATGGGTGAGCTCACTCCCGGGATGCTGTGGCTACATTCCTTGTCAGTTGTTACATGGCTCGTCAGAGAGTGCTGCTCTCATACATGTCAAGTCGATATTGATTGTCCCAGAAACTGTTGAGAGAGTTTTCTTTCTTGAGATGTTGTGTGATCCTTTAACCAAAGATTTGTATTACATTTTCACAGGGCAAACAAACATGGGTTAGTTCTGACATATACTCCACATTTAAAACTCCTTGAAAGAAGATTTGGTCTGTGTTTTTACTTTTCAAAGACCATGGCTCTTATTTCAGTCTTCATTCAGAACACAAATTCATTTTAGTTTTGTAATCATTCTCATGTGCATGACCCAAAATAAATGTCCGGGGACAGTGACATGTAGGACCGGTGCTCCCTATGCTCAATCCCCCTCCCCCTCCCCCTCCCCCTCCGCTAGTCATTGGGACCTGTCCCCTGCAGGAGTTTTCAACTCTCCCCCTCCCCCTCCGCTAGTCATTGGGACCTGTCCCCTGCCCCTCCCCCTCCCCCCCAGCTAGTCATTGGGACCTGTCCCCTGCCCCTCCCTCTCCCCCTCCGCTAGTCATTGGGACCTGTCCCCTGCAGGAGTTTTCAACTCTCCCCCTCCCCCTCCGCTAGTCATTGGGACCTGTCCCCTGCCCCTCCCCCTCCCCCCCAGCTAGTCATTGGGACCTGTCCCCTGCCCCTCCCTCTCCCCCTCCGCTAGTCATTGGGACCTGTCCCCTGCCCCTCCCCCTCCCCTAGTCATTGGGACCTGTCCCCTGCCCCTCCCCCTCCCCCTCCGCTAGTCATTGGGACCTGTCCCCTGCAGGAGTTTTCAACTCTCCCACGACACAAACGCCTTTCAACTCATTCAAGCCAGTGATGCTGCAGTTCTGCCAGGCTGTCTGAACCGGTAATTAATAATGTCACACAACGAACTCAGCTTTGTTTCAAATCAGAATCAAATGTTTGTCTTCAAAAACTTGTCAGCCATGTATTGTAGCTTAATCACTTTGACATTAGGTCATGTTCTGATGTTTCTGAAAGGATGTTGTAGGTGTGCACATTGCCCTCTCTATGGTCTCTGGAAGGTGAGCAGTCTTTATTCCCTATGCAGGTCAAAACTTAGGTCAGAACAGACAGTTTGACATTACCTCTGTTCAGTGTATTCTTAACTTAAGTACTGCTTTAGAACAAAAGAGATGACAAACTACTGTCATATTGTAGGACTAAGTGATCTTAGACTGTGTGGTTTATGAAATAAAAATACTTTTCCAGTCTAGTGAAACATGTCCGGTAATTGGTACATGTAGCAAACAAGGTTCGTACAGGCTTGAAAAGGCCTTACATTTTAAGGTCCCTCTTGAAAAGCCTTGAAAATTACCAAATAGCTTGAAAAAGCCTTGAATTTGTACAAAATGACAAACTTGTCAATTAAAGTATTAAAATACACAAAACTAAAAGTTACATACAAAGGATGTTTCAGAGATAGATTTGACACTTTGTCAAACACCTTGAAGAACTCATGACAGATTTGATTTGTTTACATATTGGTTGTGAAAATCAATCTTGTTTGAATTTTTGTGATGCTCATACTGCTTTTTAGGTTTTACGACTAATATGTAGTGTGGTCTTACGACTAATATGTAGTGTGGTCTTACGACTAATATATAGTGTGGTCTTACGACAAATATACTGCATGATGGATTAAAAACATATTGACAGACTGAACCCAACTGAAAAAGTCTTGGAAATGACACTTGAAAGTCTTGTGGCAAGTGGTATCGAAAGGTCAGTAGGAAACTCTTTCAGGTCAGTAACATCTGTGTGATGATTCATGTTAATGAAACCTTGACATCTTTATTAAGTTTAATTTCTTTTATTCATTCTAATTCAAGAACCTTTGAAATGTTGTGGTTTAAATGCTTTGGGCCTCCATTTTTTGTGGAAAATCTGTTCATTTGTGTTCCTCCGAAGTTACATGAAATCAGATCTTAGTTCCCTCTACCACGAAGCATGGATCTGAGGACATCCCATTACGGGACACGTCAGAACTCTTTCATCCGACCAATCAGAGTGTCGTTTTCTAGATTGAGAAATGACACAATGTGTTTTCTAATTATGCAACCTCGAAAAGGTTTACATCAAAATCATCATCTTTCTCTCGCTTCAATGGAATAAACATTTCAAACGGAAAAGACTTTCCATAGCGGCTTAGTCATAGCAGTAGGCAGTACTGCCATACAATCTCAGGCCATCCAATAGACATTCCAGGATTTTCTTTGCTCAGTTTTCAAATTCTGAATCAAGAACTTTGTTAAGAAATCTTCAAAGCGTAGTCAGGGATGGAAGTCGCCAGTTTAAAACTTGTGCTGTATTGCTCAAGAAAGATTTTTCTGATTGACTAAAATCATTTTTTAATTCATTTTATCAGTTGGTCAAAGTTCACAAAAGGTCGTTCTGAAGTGACCTGTAATAGGATGTCCTAAGATCTTAGTGCTTGCTACCGTTAAAAAAATTGTAATGAGATTGCATGTCATGTGAGTGAGTTAAAATTTAACGTCACATCGGCATTATTTCAGCCATATGGTCATGTGAGTAGCATTACCTTGGCACCAAGAATTGTGTTAACCTCATGTTTGTCACTTGGGCAGTTGAAGCTTAATGGCGTCCCTGAAATACCTCTTTTATATTGTTGTACTTTGTTTATTGCATATTTTGTTACCTATTTATAATATGTGCATATTTTGTTAAAATTATCCTTGTAAAATGATTTTGTTAGTTTATCATTCAAGTATGAGAGTGGTCAAGGGAATTTTACTCTGAAAGTAGGGCATGTTTAAATGTTTCTGCAACAGTTGAATTCCAACTAGATTGAAACACTAAGCATTAACGAGTGAAATGAAGGATTAGTTGGCGATAAAAGTCTACCTCAATATCTAAATACCGCTAATGGATAAGGGGTCTTGATAGGCAGACAGATTTTGAAAACATAATTTGAAATCTACACTTTCACTGTATACAGTGTATGAATATTTAATTATGATATGACAAAAAAATTATTTTTAATTTTGCAACTTTTATGAAACCTTGAAATGTTCCGAATGTTGGTGTTTCTTCTGGTTAATGACTTTTACACTTGAAACAGATCATGTGACTTGTGTAAAGATCTGGTTTTGTGGGACTTCTTTGAGAGGCATTTAATACATGCTGTTGATGTGTTCTTGTACACGTTGGTTCAATGGTCATCGCTGCTGTGACACTCGTGACCGTTCAAGTATTTTATCAGTGGAACAATTTATAACTACAGTCTTCATGTATGATGTTATGATGGACCTCAAGCACAATTATTGTTGTTGTACTTAGGACAGACCAAAGAAACAAGTGGGAGAAAGATAAAAAAATAAATATATATTTTGAGATGGTTCCCAGATAATTATGTCCTGTTAGGGAGGGAGCGTTTAGAAAATATCTTCAAAGGGGACAGGCAGGTCTGTATAACAATTGATTTAAATTGGTCTGTCCTTTTTTATAATTTCATTATTTATTTTCTTGCAATGATTATTATGTGATAAAGATATTTTGAATGTCTCATCTTACTGACTGGAACAGAAGCATTTTGTTGTTGTCATTGTCTCAACTGGTGATGGAGTTACTGAAACTGTCTGATGACATCATGTCACTAGTCAGATGCATCACGACTGACAGGAACATCCCTAGCAACAGTCAAGTGGCATGCCTCTGTGAGAAGAAAACAAGGGCTTCAGGCCAGAAGATGACAGTGTCTTAAATGTACAATATAAATGTTTTCAGTGACAGATAACATACAACTAAATTGTTTGATAGGCATTACTTAGAAGTTGACAGATGACACAATTTATGTAATTTAAGAAGACAATTTATGGATAACAACTTCTTTGATACTGTAATGGTGAAATTTTGGTATAGATCCTTATGTCTACTTTAACATATAACTGGTTGTTATTAACAAACTTGACAAGGGAAATTCATAGAGTGTCTCTGAAATATCTGTGGTGATAGTGGTAATTATGATGTTTTTTGCAGTGACAGTTTCTTGAAATATTAACCCATGTTTCTAAATGAAAGTAGTTAGAGCCATCCTACTGGCATGCTTGAGATGAGCCAAATCAAAATGATAATGTTTTTTAAACAGATGTAATTTAGTGTGTATACGAAGTGGTTGTATAGACATGCATCTCTTTCTCCTTCATCATCCATGTATCATTGTAAGTGAACTGTTTGCCGTATCTGGTGTCCTCAACCTGGTGTTCATCTGGTACTGATTCGTCTGTCCAGGAAGTCGGGGGTGTCCTGTTTTTGATATTATATCAAAGGGTTAGGTATTATCTTCTTTCATTGTTAATAAAGTTTGTTGACTTGACTTCTTGTGTATTCTTGTGTCTGAAAGGCATTTAGAAGTGGTACTCAAAAGGAAGAGAATTTATGGATGTCAACTTCTTTATTATGAGGAACAAAATGTTTCCGAGTACAAATGTGCTTGCTCCTTCATCAATTCACCCGATGGAGGAAGCATATACTCCGAAACGTTGTGTTCCTCATAATAAAGAAGTAGACATCCATAAATTCTCTTCTTTTATTATGGCCACCGGTGTGTGAACAACTGAAACGTCTCAGCGATAGGAACTAACATATTTAGACCACTAGTCCCTTTAATGATAACATATATCAAAACCCTTAAAAATGGCAAATTCCTACTAGTCCTTAAATACCTTAAGTTTTGGGCAGTTTGGCAAGGACTATAGGACTAGTGACAGTTTCTAACAGTGTCACTTAGGATACAGCAGTACCAGCCTGCAGCAAGATAACTGGTAGTGATTCATACCAGTCATCATAAACAATCAAAGAAACATTTTAGAAATACTCAGTAAGAGAGAATGAAGATTTACGGGACTGTCTGGTTGTGAGTTTGATTTCTCTATCGCCCAGTCTTTGTTTGGACAAACTTTAGAGAGACACGAGAGTGTGGAGACTAGGGCTGGGACGAATCCAAATTTACTACCCGGGTACTCACACCCCTATACCCGACCCTACCCGGGTAGGTACAAAATGTCCAATTGGGAATAGTTTGACAGTAGCCCTGGCAGAATGTATTCAGATACACGCTTTAAACGATGTGGTCATTCATGCACTGAAGTTGATTGAAGTTTTAGCTTTGTTCAAACATATACAAGTCAGAAGGAAAGTGTTCAGTCATGAAGAAATGCGAACATTAGAGACTTAAAATCGTGTAACCATGTAGCTATTTAGTGAAATTTTGTCATGAAACTATATCACGTGACTAACCACGGGTCTGGGTAGTCCTGTGTGTACCCAGGTCCTACTCAGTACCCACCCGACCCGAGTACCCGAATTATCCGTCCCAGCACTAGTGGAGACATCAGCTCAGTTAATCTATTGATGCCATACGCTTGGTATTTCCCACATATTCTCAGATTGATTATCTGGATGTTTTCTCCTAATACTGATTGTCATATCTCTCCAGCTTTAGGATGCGATTGTTCGGCCACAGCCTTTATCTGCATAACCAAGCAAAATCTATTGGGACCAATTTAGTAGACACTTCCCTCTCAAAAATAACATTGTCCAATATATGATGTCATCAAGTTGCGAGGGCATATTTCAATCTCCAGAAATGACGTCATGATGGAACAATGTTTTATTGTGAAATAAACCACGCTTCATTCTTCATTGTTCTTTGAGATTTATCACGTAGCTATCTTATGTTCTGATTTAATGCCTCTGTTAAGATCTGACAAACTCGCTGCCCCAGCAGGTCGTCAGGTGGGCTTGCTAATCAGTGTGGCGACTTCTAAATTCTACCCGAGAAGATGTCGGAGCATCATGTCTGATTTCTGTAGCTTGAAAATGAATATGAGCAGGCAGTTCTGAATTGAAAATAACAGAGCAATCTGTTTATGTTGTGGTTGTATAAGCACCCAGTCACTTCCTAGAAGTTTTTGTTTTTGAAAGCTTACATTTGATTGGCTCAAGAAACCCTTAGTTTTGATTGGGCAGTGCATACCTCGTGTGACCTATGGGGGGTTTGTCAGATCTTGACAAAGGGTATCAAATTAAAGTGATGTCTGTCAGCTTTCGATGTGGGCCAAGTCAGTAAATTTTCGTGAGATGACCAGGAGCTTTCTATAAGTACTTTCTCCAAACCAGACTTCTGACTGAGTGAGACCAGTCATGAGAGGTGAAATACGATGTTAAGTCACATTCAAGATTGTTTCTCTTATATAGTGTTTTGCATGCACGTATGATTGGCTGGTTGTAGTTATCCGATTTCATATTGCCAGCCCACGGGGTACCATGCAGCAACAGGCAGCCTAAAAACCAGTACCATCTTTTTTAAACGTTTTTTGGTAATAATATGGCCAGGGGATCGAACCACTGATGTCTGCTCTTTGAGCAGATATTCTTTCGAGTACACGACAGGGACGGTCTGACCAGTCATGTCAATTAACAGATTCAGGGTTATGAGCTTTATACATGATGGATAATAATAGCCTGTGACCCAATGACTCACTGAACTAGCTGATGTTTGAACATTGGCCTTGTGAAGAAAGGGAAGTAACTCTACTTAAATGTAGCTTTACTATCACTTGTGAGCACAAAAGACAGGCTTTTCTTCTCACACTTCAGCAATAAGTCTGCCGTAAGACATAAAAGCAATTAAGAGGGAAAAAAACATGAAAAGAAGTATGGTTCAATAACTGAAAATAATCATTTCAGATTATTTTAATCTTAATTTAAAACAAACAAACAAACAAAACCGTTTAAACAAGAAGTTTAAAAAATAATAGCATGACCTATAATGTTGCATTGATTTGTTCCTTCATAACTGTAAAAATCCTTTGCAAACTGATCCCATTTCTTTTTGTATTTTGACACTGGCTAACACAATCTGTGAAACAGCAGCGGCCTTCTCAACAAACATAACCTAAAATGTTCCATCCAAATTCAAGGAGCACCAATGACAAGAAACACGCTTGTACTGATTGAATCTGTGTTTATTTAGGAGTATAAAATGTTGGTGAAATGAACAGGCCAGTATTTACAGAGTCTGGGGGTGGATCACCAACGTTTATACACGACACCTCCATGGAGTGTACCAGGGATACCCCTGTCTACAGGAACCTGCCACAGGAAGAGCGGACCCTGGCCCACAGCCAACCAGATGAAGTGACCTTCCTAGTAGTAGTTAGTAGTAGGGCTTAGTTAGACAGGGACTAAACTCACACAACTATCCACACAAGAAATTCTTCCAAAATGTTTTTAATGTTCAAAACACAGCATCGTTTTTTTTTATCAGTTAATTCTGAAGATGATAATTGAAACAAGTTGATGCAGAGCAAATTATTTCAATATTGACAATCTGAAGCTGAAGATATTAATCTTGACTTATGAAATGCAATGTTGACATAGGAAACGACAAATGTACCTCCTCCTCCTTCCCTAGTTTGTGCCTTATGGTAGGACTGAGCTCAACAGAAAGCAAAAGATAACAAGCGCGCTTGTGAACTGCCCATTGCAGGCCCCGACATTCAGCTGAGTTTAGCTTACTTCGAACGATATCTGAGTTTAACTGCAGGACTGATCGTAGCTAAAGAATGACAGTTGGGCTGCATTGCCAACAACGGCTGAATCGAGCGTCAACAGCAAAATCTAGTGTCAAAAGATGAATCGAGCGTCAACAGCTAAATCAGGTGTCAAAAACTGAATCGAGTCACAACAGCTGAATCGAGAGTCAACAGCAATCAACGCCAGATCCTGCCATCACTGACACATTGCTTATAAACAGTGAATCATTTTCCAACATGACTCCAGGTATATAAACAAGAGATCAATACTACTGAACTTGAGTTAGGTATACCAGGAAATCTGATACCGTCACAAACCTCAGAGTACTATGTAACTTAATGAATTATTTCATGTCAAGACCAACTCAAATAGAGCTGAAAAACATCTCCTCGATTGCAATACTGAATACTGTTCACAGGACAGCTCCAGGTCACATTCAGTCCCCTCTGGAATAATAAGATATATTGATCTCTAGCAGAAGCTCAGTTGTATATTTGCTATATCCCCCAATGTCATCATCTGATGTAATCTTGTATCAAATCCTGAACAGTTGCTTATCATCTGTCCAGCTGCTACAAAAATGTTCGGCCAACATCCTCTTCAAATATTTGAATAATTTCATTTAATATATCTACACAAACCTCATATGGCCCAGATCATCACATAATGCCCAACAGATAACATATACATGTCTTACTGAAAGGCTATAATGAGGATATCATTCTGGCTATGGTACTGAGGCAGAGCTGTAGTTGGACTCTTTGTTCTGTGACTAACATACAGAAGGCTACAGTGGTGGGGGCTAAGGATACTTGTGTGATGTCATACATTCTCTCACCTGTCTTCCAACGGGTATGTCTACTCTCCGACTACAGTCTCCTTTGTAATCTAGCTTTTACTCTGGTAATAACAACAGGTATGCAACGTCATAATAAACATTCATTAATAATTGTATAAATATGCCCTGGACACCTCTGACAAACAAACATGCTAGTCTAGATCCGTGATGCCCATCATCACAGACACTAGGGGCGTGATACGACACGTATTGCCATACAAGCTGCATCATACATCGTATATTTCTCCACTTTACACATTTTCCGTTAATACCAAGCCCTAATCTAAACCTTGATTAATCATCCAATACAGTTTCCATACTTAGAGAAATAACAGGATATTGATTTTGTAGGAGATGGATAGGGAATTTCGTAATTCTCATGAAACTTGCTGATGTTGGACAATAATAGAACCTCATCATTCATTGAACAATGCTGCAGTTATACTTTCCAGACTCCAAACGAATTACTTTTATCTGTTCATCTTGAATCATTTTTATCCGTTCAGGGTGAAATATTTGATATCAAAAGACACTTGTAGCTCAATACAAAAATGATTTCACTTGAAACGGCATAGTCCCGGGTAACAGGCATCGCTGTATCAAATTACAAGACGAGGCACCTACCATCAGCCATGTATTGCGGTACGATGTCGTATCACTGTGTATCTCCACCCCTTACAGATGCATGCAGTCGGCTGCTAACACCACACATATATATGCTAAAAGAGTAACAGATAACAATATCTAAAGACCAACCAATCAACACACTTACCACTCACAGAATCACACATTTACAAATCAGTTTCATTAAAATGTACAGATTATTAATACCCATGGCGGCCAGCTTCAAATCAAACACATTTCCTGGAGCTGGACACAGAGACACGTAGCCATCACACGAAATCCTGAAATACTGGGATGACATCGATCGGTTTTCCAAATATAAAACACTGACGTTTCACAAAAATACCATCATAAGCAAGAATGTTTTATACCTAACCTAAACAAATCAGTTATTAAAACAAATCACTTATTTAAAACTGTTTGGTTACAATGACAACACAAGCTTCTTGAGTAGGAAGCCAGCTATATACATGGTACAAAAACAGACATTCTGTACGTTGCTTCGTTCTGGATAGGCACAAAATATGCATATGTTAAGTTAGCAAATGTGTCTGAATCAACTTGGTTATCTGAAAACCTAACAACATAGGGACAGAGGCAACAACTGGAGGTCTAATCTCAATTCAGCGAAACAACGGACACGCACGCAGACAGCTGACACTGCCAAGCAGCCTGCCTCTAAAAGCCAGGCACATCAATCTGATGAGAACAATTCTATGTCCATTGCTACAATGAAAGCATGGAATGAAGGAAAGCACTATGAGCCGGTTTACAGAAAGGTATGCCCTGAGTCCTCATCTAGCCTTTTCAACATGGGTAATATATTAAGTTCTAGGTGTACAGAAGGCATGATCTATCCTATACATACATCACATTTCACATACAAGTTCTGCTTTAGGAATACCATTGCCTACAAACATTGATCTGAGTGTGTACAAGATATGACTTCTTGTTCACATCTACAGGATGTTGTGTAGGTCCCTCACAAACACACAGACACACACTGACTCTCACTGGCTCGCATCATACTGCAGCGGTGGTGGAAGACAGACCGGCAAGCCACCGGGTGATGAGGGGGAACTACAGGCAGCATCATGACAGTGTCTGGACACAAGTCTCTGGAAGGTCATCAAGCATCCAGGTCACCTTGTACTACAAGACAGTGTCTGGACGATCACCAAGCAGCCAATTCATGTTGTACCAGACACTGTCATAAGACAATGTCTGTGACATAAAAGTGTTTCGAAACAGGTCACCTTTTACTAAAAGACAGTGTCTGTTCAAGATCATTATCAAAAATGTGACGTTGTACCGTACACTCCTTGACATACAAGTGTCTGGACGTTCACCAACCAGGTCATCTTGTAACCGACACTGTAACAAGCCCAGGACACAATGTACAAAACAGTGTCTGTGCAATACAAGAGTCTTAAATTCACCAAATCACCCTTGTACAGGTACTGGACACTGTCTGGAACATTACCAAGCAACCTTGTACCATACACAACTACAGGACATTGTCAGTAACACATGTGTCTTGAAGGTCACCTTGAACCTAACACGGCTCCAGGACAATGTCTAGATGGACACCAGACACAGCACCAGGACAATGTCTAGATGGACACCAGACACAGTTCCAGGACAGTGTCTAGATGGACACCAGACACAGCACCAGGACAATGTCTAGATGGACAATAGACACAGTACCAGGACAGTGTCTAGATGGACACCAGACACAGCACCAGGACAATGTCTAGATGGACACCAAATACAGTACCAAGACAGTGTCTAGATGGACACCAGACACAGCACCAGGACAGTGTCTAGATGGACACCAGACACAGCACCAGGACAGTGTCTAGATGGACACCAGACACAGCACCAGGACAGTGTCTAGATGGACACCAGACACAGCACCAGGACAATGTCTAAATGGATACCAGACACAGCACCAGGACAGTGTCTAGATGGACACCAGACACAGCACCAGGACAGTGTCTAGATGGACACCAGACACAGCACCAGGACAGTGTCTAGATGGACACCAGACACAGCACCAGGACAATGTCTAAATGGACACCAGACACAGCACCAGGACAGTGTCTAAATGGACACCAGACACAGCACCAGGACAGTGTCTAGATGGACACCAGACACAGCACCAGGACAGTGTCTAGATGGACACCAGACACAGCACCAGGACAGTGTCTAGATGGACACAAGACACAGCACCAGGACAATGTCTAAATGGACACCAGACACAGCACCAGGACAGTGTCTAGATGGACACTAGACACAGCACCAGGACAGTGTCTAGATGGACACCAGACACAGTACCAGGACAGTGTCTAGATGGACACCAGACACAGCATCAGGACAATGTTTAGATGGACACCAGACACAGCACCAGGACAATTTCTAGATGGACACCAGACACAGCACCAGGACAGTGTCTAGATGGACACAAGACACAGTACCAGGACAGTGTCTAGATGGACATCAGACACAGCTCCAGGACAGTGTCTAGATGGACACCAGACACAGCTGCAGCTTATTTTCTATGACGGTCAACACATGTGGGTCGCCAAGGGAACTGTTCACGACACATGTGACCATTATCAGCTTTCTACATCTTGCACCAAACACAGCTCAAGATGGTGACGAGGTCTGTGTGTTAATGAATACGTCCAGTGTAATGACAAATACTTTTATCAAAGATGTGTGGTGAACATGTGAAACGCCTGAGTGTGAGGGGAAGGCTGATGTAAAATAGAAAGTGTTGACATGAGGAAACTAAAAGCTGCTTGTATCTACCCCCAAAAAGAGAGAAACAAATACATTTGTAATATCTGCCTTGAAGTAGATATAAGAAATGTATACTCAGAAAATACCTTCAGACCACAAAAGCTCCATGGATAAGAAAACATCATCTTCTGTTGAACTCTGGATACTGTTGATGGATACATAGTGTGCAAATAGAGGTGACAGTGTCTTTATTATTCACAGACAAAATCAGATATGCAATACTAATAACTTGTATGTGTAGCTAAACAGTTTGCTTTACAAGTGAAAAACATAACATAATCTCTAAAATTTCTTATATACAGATAAGTTCTAGTGTGTCCAAAAATGACAGATGGTAGAGTTCATTCTGAATTACAAATGATAAAACAAGGATTCACACGCAGTCTTGTTGTATTGGTAAATATTAGACATCTCCTGCTGGGGTAGTTGTGCTGATTCGCCTCCAAGCCTTGTATAGTATTTCAGCGGATGAGATCTCGAAGAAGCTGATAATTTCACACAAAAACATACAAAACTCTTTCCTAACCAATAGAAAACTGGAGAAGTTAGTGTGACGATATGTCTGAGGTGATACGAGTTTGTCGAGATAACAGGCCATGCTGCATCATCGTCTTCATGCTCCATGGAAGGTTGTCTTTCCCAACAGGTCGACGCAACGAATAAATATACGAATGTAACATGAGTGATATGGACATCCGGGGGCTACTTGACTACCTGGGAGAATTAGAGAAACCATGCAGTGTTACTACAGTCCAGCATCAGGTACTTGTGCCGAAATGGCCACATGCATTTTAACTGTACAGAGAGGCAAATAAGTCGGAAGTATACAAAAAGTCTACTTGCAAAATATACACTCTGGCCCCTTTCAACACTTTTTACAAGATCAAATGAAGCACCGTAAAAAACAGAAATAAATCCCATGTGACAAGCCTGCATGAGCAGCGTCCAATAGGGCCTGAAGGTTGTCACGGTCAGCGTCTATGCACAGGTGACTTGCATGAATGTCCACAGCTGGCTACAGGTCAGCCAGCATCCCACGATGGTGGGTCTGTCCACTGTATCTGTTTTGTCAGTATGTTTTGAAGAGTTTGTAATATAAAACAGACTGGTGCTATGTGCCCAGCCTCAATCAAGACTTGTGGTTGGAAGTGAGCCATGTGAGGCCCTCGTACAGTCCGTCACCCGTTGTCGCACACGCTGGCTGAACATACCAGTTGCGGTCACGTATTCTTGTTAATCCTAGCTTCTCTTGAATTTCATGTGGCTTCATAGCTGCAACAACAAACACACGTTAGTTGACTGGCTATTGGTTTGCTTCAGATACTGTTGTGATCCCATTCTGTGCCTTGTTTGTTTTGTACATTCTACTGGAGTATAGTTAAGTTACTGCAGTTTCTTCCAGCGATGCTCCAGTCTACACTGACAGGGAAGTAAGGAAGCACTGTACACTGACATGGCCTTGACTGCTAGGTATGGTACATTGAGTATGGTCCCACTTTATATATTGATATATTTATGAAACGGGTTCCACAAAGGGTTCCGCCAAACTTTACGGATAGGCATCATATTTGACAAAATGTACTGCAACATAACTGCTCCATCAACATATTGTCATATCCCTGAACTTAACAATCTGACAAAGTATCTCTCTAACACTCATCAGTCTGCCAAAAGTATCTCTGTACATAACTCTTAGCAAAAAAGATCTCCCTATATATACATCTCTCTCAGCCACATGATCTCCTCATATATCTCTTTGACAAAAGGATCTCTCAATATATCTCAAACTAAAGGATCTTTATATATCTCAAGCTGAAGGGGTTCCCTATACATCGAGGCCAAAAGGATCTCAATATATTTCAACCTAATGGATCTTGTTATGTATCTTAGCTCAAACAATCTCCCTATATAGCTCAGCCCAAAGGATCTCTACACATAGCACTCTCTCTAAAGGATCTCCTTAAGCACCACTGCCTTCAATCTTACCATCTGGGAGATCCTGTTTGTTAGCAAATATCAGAATAATGACGTCTCTCATCTCGCGATCGTTGATGATGCGATGCAGCTCCTGTCTGGCCTCGTCAATACGGTCCCTGTCAGCGCAGTCTACCACGAAAATGAGACCTTGTGTTCCTGTGAAGTAGTGCCGCCATAGAGGTCGTATCTTGTCCTGCCCCCCGACATCCTGCAACACAACACAACACAACACACTGAGACACCGCCGCGAGGGAGACACCATGACCATGAGGCTACCCCACCTCAACATCGGCTACACCACATCCTGTATGACAAGATTATACTACTACTACACTGGCAAAGTTGTGTTGAACTCACCTGTAGTCTCTAAGTAAAGTAATATCATAAAAGACATCATTCCCAAGTTGCTATTTCCGCTATGCAAAGTGTACAGTGTTCACATTAATTTCAAGATTTACAGTATTGCTTCTGTTCAGCCGATCCCGAGACAACAGAGGAAGAGTAAGGAAGCAGTGGCATGAGAGCATGGGGTTAATTCCGCTGCTATCTGTCTAACTAGAATCACAAACATAGATGTGTGTTGTCAGCCAAACGTTGTGCAGGTCGTTGACCAGAGTGAGTGAATGAATATGACAAGGATACCCGACTGCCCCCAATAGGCCAGAAGGACGTGGTGCTGACGCACCAAGGATCAGCAGCAGGGATGGGAATCCAGTGAATCCCGTGATGGCTCACGGGTGGGGCAATTCACTGACGCATCAACAAGTTTGGATAAGACTATCGGACGACATGTAACATGACATACTTGACTGTTACCCAAACTGTGGCTGGTTGTGTGTACTCAGTTCAACACAGCATCACCATGACTACCACCCATGTCATTCTATCTGCATCATCATATCCTTTCTATCATGATCTCGCTATTGTGATGCGTATCATATTGTGAACTCACTATTGAGATACATATCATATCATGACCTCACTATTGTGATACAAATCGTATTGTGACCTAACTATCATGATACACACATATCATATTGTGAACTCACTATTGAGATACATATCATATCATGACCTCACTATTGTGATACGTACATATCATATCGTGACTTCACTATCGTGATATATACATTATAACATATCATATTGTGACCTCACTATCGTGATACATACATATCAAATCGTGACCTCATTATCGTGATATATACATATCATATCTTGACCTCACTATCGTGATACATACATATCATATTGTGAACTCACTATTGAGATACATATCATATCATGACCTCACTATTGTGATACGTACATATCATATCGTGACTTCACTATCGTGATATATACATTATAACATATCATATTGTGACCTCACTATCGTGATACATACATATCAAATCGTGACCTCATTATCGTGATATATACATATCATATCTTGACCTCACTATCGTGATACATACCAATCATATCGTGACCTCACTATCATGATACATACATATTACAGTGTCACCTCGCTATTGTGATACTCTTGGCATCATCCCCTCACCAAGGTGATACGTACTGTATCGTGTACCTACCCAGACACTGAACTTGACATTCTTGTAGTTGACTTGCTCCACGTTGAAGCCGACTGTGGGGATGGTGGTGACTGACTGGCCTAACTTCAACTTGTATAGCACAGCTGGGGACACGGTCAAGGACTTCACAACATCAAGTCTTGGAGACAACAACATATTATATGGAATACAGAACTACTGCAACATGTGTAATTCCCTCCTGGACTACACTGTCCCACACACCCAGTCTATCATGACTTCACCCAATGGGGTTACCCTACGGTGATCACATGGTGATGGGTGTGTCACTCCTACAATGTTTCATCATCTTTATACAACACCAGGTCAGTGAACAACATGGGGTTCCCATATGGTTGTTTTGTTTGTGTGTTTGTTGTTTAACAAAACACTCAGCAATATTCCAGCTATATGTTGGCGGTCTGTAAATAATCGAGTCTGGACCAGACAATCCAGTGACAGACATCGATCCATACAATTGGGATATGATAACATGCATAAACCAAGTCAGTGACCATGACCACCAGATCTTGTTAGTCGCCTCCTACGACAAGCATAGTCGCCTGCATGGGTTGCTGAAGACCTTTTCTACTATTCTCACAGGTTGATTACCACATGGTGATGCGGGTATCGCTCCTCCAGTGTGTAGTCATCCTCATACAACACACGTATCATTAGTATCGGAATAAATATATGTTATAAGCAAACGATTTAATTAACAATTAATCACACCAAGTTTTTCCAGTTCTTAAAATAAGGTCCTGTTGTCATGGTTACTGTCCTTGCATGAGAACCAAGAAGGGGGTGGGGGGCAAAGCTTGATACTGTGTCTGATCATTACATAACTGACAAAAAAAACTTCTGGATATGAGATCCAACCAGATTGACAACTGTGATGATTAAACCTGAACATTGCCGAAGGATAAAATAACTTGCGTCATTCCGCAGACTGAAAGTAAAACATGAATCATCAACACTACACCGAGCGAATCAGTTATTTTCACACACAATGTTACTTCCTGAATCCTACAAAACGAGGAAGTAGATTCACACAGACTTGTGCTACCCATACAGTGAGGTTCACTCACAAAACAACCAGGTGACCCAGACTAGGCCAGATGGAAGGAACCCTGCAGCACACTGGAAGGAAGGGGGAGGGTGGGGAGGGTGGGGAGGTGGGGTGGAGGGTGGGGAGGGGAGAGTGGAGGGGAGGGGAGGTCGGGGAGGGGAGAGTGGAGGGGAGGGGTGGTCGGGGAGGGGAGAGTGGAGGGGAGAGGAGAGTGGAGGGGAGGGGAGGGGGGAGGGGGAGAGTGGAGGGGAGGGGAGAGTGGAGGGGAGAGTGGAGGGGAGGAGGAAAGTGTCCTGATGCAACAACCCTTGGTTTCCGTGGATGTCTCGACCAGTTGTCAGGGAAGTAGCATAGGTTCCATATGTAAGAAGATGAAATGCTTTAGCATATGCTCAATCAAAGGGAGATAATCCATCATAAAACAGTTGGAGGAGATAAGTGTGAAATGTATGGATGCAGTGTTTGAATATGATATTTGACTGAACATAATCTTCAATCTCCTTTCTCTACACATGTTAACACGCTTCATCGTGTCCATGGTGTTTTGTCTGTGAATTACGGAGTTATTTCCCCTGAAATTAATGACAGATATTGGGGTCATTGAGTATTTTTAATATTAATATAATAGTGACCCTCTAAACGTGAAACATTTAACAGAAGGGTTATGACAGGACCTCTTGACTTCAAGCCTTATTTCAAACACGGCATCGTATCAACCATTCATGATGTTTTCATTTAACTGAGTATTAAATAAACGTCATGCGGTTGGAATGTGTGTACAGATACTAATCTTGTGGCAGGACTGCAGCTCAGGCAAATAATCTGAAAACACAACTCAGCAATTCTGACCTCGAGTCATATCAACACGTTGCTGTTTTTTGGCATGGTCTGCACTGCACAGAAACAAGAAATGTATTGTACACACAGACAAGTCCTCCCAATACCTCTTTCTAAAGTACTTAATATCAACCTCAAAAACATTCACTACAAAGACAGGTGGGAGGTGACAATTCTTGAAGCGACATCACCAGACAGGGTGGCAGTCTGCCTGCAGGCTGTCATAGTCTGGTTCAGGTGTCTCTGTGACCTGCGTGCATCAGACATGTATCAGGCATGTACCTAGTGTCACTTGGCTCCCATCAATGTCATTAATCTTCCGTCAAGCACATCAGCAGCAACAGTTCTTACATTGCCTGTAGCTACTGTGTTGAGTATGAGGAACTAATAGAATAGACGATATCTATAAACTATAAACACATGATAAAAGAAAGTAATGACAAACTCCCATGTGAAATGCAACACACTCAACTCCCAGCACCATGAAGCCCACCACAGGTGAGTGAGTGAGTGAGTGAGTGAGTGAGTGAGTGAGTGAGTGAGTGAGTGAGGTTTTATGCCGCTTTTAACAATATTTCAGCACCGGTGCACTGGTGCACCGATGTATCGTTCGGCCTGACTTTTGTATTGTAAGTTATTGCAATAATGATTCCTGTATTGCGATACAAACACAATATATTGCATGTGTAATTTCTTCTGTAATTTATGAACTGGGACCAAATGGACCCATATATGGGTAATACCATGCAGCTCCAATATATGAACTGTGACCAAATAGACCCATACATGGGTAATACCATGCAGCTCCAATATATGAACTGGGACCAGATGGACCCATACATGGGTAATACCATGCAGCTCCAATATATGAACTGTGACCAAATAGACCCATACATGGGTAATACCATGCAGCTCAAATATAAGAACCAGGACCAGATGGACCCATACATGGGTAATACCATGCAGCTCCAATATATGAACTGTGACCAAATAGACCCATACATGGGTAATACCATGCAGCTCCAATATAAGAACCAGGACCAGATGGACCCATACATGGGTAATACCATGCAGCTCCAATATAAGAACCAGGACCAGATGGACCCATACATGGGTAATACCATGCAGCTCCAATATAAGAACTGGGACCAGATGGACCCATACATGGGTAATACCATGCAGCTCCAATATAAGAACCGGGAACAGATGGACCCATACATGGGTAATACCATGCAGCTCCAATATATGAACTGTGACCAAATGGACCCATACATGGGTAATACCATGCAGCTCCAATATATGAACTATCTGATGATTGGCACAGCACCATAGTCAGAATGTTCTCATCTGTATAACTGTTCCAAACTTTACAAAACCCTGGCTGAAACATCTACACAGTTGTCCATGTGAACTGGCAGTCATGGCAGAAGATGCAAGGTAACAATAACCAAAGAGAAATAGGACCAGATATTCTTTCAGACCAGTTGGGCCCAACCTGCTCATCATGCTCATTTATGGAACTACAATACAGATGACAACATGCCATCATTTGTTTCTAAATCTAAATAACAGTTAAGATTGTTTACATGAAAAAGTCCTTGGGTTTTTACCTTGTTGCACAGACAATGATGATAACATGACACAACTTTCACCATAACTGTTAACAACTTGCTGCAGAACACACATTAGCTCTAATTAGGTTAGGAATAAATAAATAATAAAATGTTGATCCAAGTCTCTAAATAACTCTAAGTTATCAACCAAGTAAGCTCAAGTAGAGCTTGTAATGGCTTTGTATCTCATCAAACACGTACACATGTTCTCGCAGCACAATGAGAAGACAGACAGGGTCAGTACAGGATGACGAGATGCTTGAACATTGGAGCTGTGGGGTCAATGGTGGCCTTCATCTCATATGTCATGCATACAGCTAGAAAACTTACACAAATGTCTAATTACATAGTATACAAACTTGCCTCTTTTCGACTTGTTTTGTTTCATTAAATTTGTTGTTTAACGCCACACTCAGCAATATTTCAGCAACATGATGGCAGTCTGTAAATAATTGTGGACCCAACAATCCAGTGATTGACACAATGAGCATCAACCTAAGCATGCTAAGCACAATGACATGCATTATCATGTTTTATCTACATGACAAACTGTCTGGTTTCAGGGTAACATGCATAACATGCAGGAACACTTCTTTCACACTGACAGCAACTGTCATTCATTTTCTGACAAATATATGCCCACAGATTTTGGGTGTCTAATATTTTATCAATGTGTTAGTTGTGTTTAAATAGAGGATTCCTGCATAACTGGCGTTTACTGCATTAACATGATAAAGGGGCTAAACAAACACCCCCCCCCAGAAGCACACTTCCTCACGACGGGTCTATGTACGCGGTGCTGTGCGTGAATGAAGGATACTAGTTTTTCCTGCTGCATCAAGCCCCAACATGAGTATTCTCATCTCCTTGTTGCCGAACACCTTGGACAATAACTTCCCCATCCCGGCTGGTCAGTTGGCCAATCCCAGCTTTCACCTCCAACCTGCAACACCAACAAAACAAGGGCACGGTCAACATACGACTTCAACAAAACAAGGTCACGATCAAAATACGACTTCAACAAAACAAGGTCACGGTCAACATACTACTTCAACAAAATAAGGTCACGGTCAACATACGACTTCAACAAAATAAGGTCACGGTCAACATACGACTTCAACAAAATAAGGTCACTGTCAACATACTTCCAACAAAACAAGGTCACGATCAAAATACGACTTCAACAAAACAAGGTCACGATCAAAATACGACTTCAACAAAACAAGGTCACGGTCAACATACTACTTCAACAAAATAAGGTCACTGTCAACATACGACTTCAACAAAATAAGGTCACTGTCAACATACTTCCAACAAAATAAGGTCACGGTCAACATACGACTTCAACAAAATAAGGTCACTGTCAACATACTTCAACAAAATAAGGTCACTGTCAACATACGACTTCCAACAAAGTAAGGTCACTGTCAACATACTTCAACAAAATAAGGTCACTGTCAACATACGACTTCCAACAAAGTAAGGTCACTGTCAACATACTTCAACAAAATAAGGTCACTGTCAACATACTTCAACAAAATAAGGTCAAGACATTACCAACTGCAATGTGAAGAGAACAATACCAACAAAGCAAGGATCAAGGTCAACCTGACGTCATTCGAACATGTGGTCACAACTTGATGACGTTGTAAAATGGATGGCGTTACTTTTGAGAGGGAAGTGTCTTAGCGAGTTGGTCCCCAGAGATGTAGTTGGACAGCACAGATGAATGCAATGGCCAAACGATCGCACCCAGAAGTGGGACAGATATGACAATTGGTATTGGGAGAAAGGTACAGATCATCAACGTGAAACTTGTGAGAATATGCATAAAAGACCAAATTTAACTCGCGCCCCTCATAGTTTATTCTCCCAGCAGTGTTTTATTGTATGATTGGTTGGTCGCCTTTTACGACAAGCATAGTCGCCTTTTACGGCAAGCATAGGTTGCTGAAGACCTATTCTACCCCGGATCTTCACGGGTATTATTGTATGATAAACAACTCCCACTTGTCATGTATTTCTTGGTTACCAGGGTGTGTTACAAACCTATTGTCTGTGTTAATGTATTGGAGACTCCACGGTCCCGACAGGAAGTTCTAACAATGCCCAGATCTAATTCTCATGCTTGTTTGCCAGACAGAAGGTGAACATGGTGAACTAGCTTTCTGTATATTCACTTTGACGATGATGAAAGTTATCTCAGCTGGGGGTCCAGACCAGACTGAAATCTTCAACAGATGGACACAGTTGGGTTTCAAAGCAGCAGAACCCTACACATCTGCAGGGGCTCCTGTAAACGACCAATCTCTTGAGTATTGCAGGGACAGCTGGGCTAAAATTTACTAGACCCAGGCTTCAGGTCAGTGGTTCCTAACACAAACTGAACTAAGCCACTAACAAAGTATTGCATCACAGATTGTGCAAACAAGACACCTCCAAGAATATTTTGTCCTTAATATATGATTTTTAAAAATTAGTATGTTGTGTAACAGTGAACAAATGGTGAATGAAGTTTGGTTTAACACAGCTTTGAACAGTATTTCACTGGAACACTAGGTGTCAGCTTGATGTGAGAGAAAAGCCTGAAGCAATCCATATCAATATTGTGAAACCAACGAACTCTGGCATGGTGCTGACAAATCTTAAAACATAATCAGGGCAAATCTGGGATTCAAACCCACGCATATATATACCTAAAGGAGGCAAGTGAGACAGACAGGCCACAGTGTATACAAAACTACGATGTTGACAACATTTGAAATGCGTTGAAATCAATAATGGAAGACAACAGGGCCCGGCTCAACAAAGCAACCTTTCTACGATGACAGTTCTACTCTACCTTAAAATATGGGAGTTATGATTGTGTCCACTTCTTGATCTGATCAGTGACAGTGATGGTATGTATGTGATGGTATGTATGTGATGGTATGGTAATGACATTATTGTCAGAATGACCTGACATAGTTGTGTTTGTTATCATCAAGATAACACCAGAAACAGCTACTATTAACACATATGCCCAGGCCTGTAAACATTGTTGAGACTGACGCACATGCCTTGATAAAGTACAAAGCAACACGTTCTCTGGTTTTGTGTTGACAGTTATTTCTATTTATCATATAATGGGTAGGTTTCTCTGCAGGATAAACACTGATAAAGCCAATGGATAAAAACGATAACCGTTGGGGTCAAATGCGAATAGAGATGCAAATATCAAAGGTCAAGTAGGAACTACTTTCAGTGTTTATAAACAAACATGGCGTCGCCCTTGTCATTCGGCAATCGAGTCAGAATAAACTACAGAGATAATTGCTATCATTATCAAAAGAACAGTCTAATATACTTAAATTCAGTGTCTAACTGTGACGTCGCTTAGGCAATTTCTAAGTTCTAGCAACTTTGGAGATAGACTAGTCTCATAGACTAGGGTACGAGTAGCTTCCCTTTGACAAAGGGCAGTTACTCTAGTGGACAGACCGATGGATTGCTGCGAAATGCAAGTAAAAACAATTGTTGTTTTGCAAATATGTTGCTTCGCCACTGTATAAGAAACGGATTTCAGTTGGAACTATATAGGCTACTGACACTGTCCGACTGACCATGCTGACACATCACTTACCCTGCGCGCATTCCAGGAAAACTTGCAA
This sequence comes from Haliotis cracherodii, assembly GCF_022045235.1. Lineage (NCBI taxonomy): Eukaryota > Metazoa > Mollusca > Gastropoda > Lepetellida > Haliotidae > Haliotis > Haliotis cracherodii. The sequence goes on from NW_027266270.1 coordinate 1,095,131, forward strand.
TGTTTAGGTAATGTTAGTGAGAGAGGGAAAGCGATTTCCAAGCACAGAATTTAGGAATGACATTATATGATAAAGGGGTTATCACGCTTGTGTTTGGGTTTAGCGAGCCTTGTGACGTGGTGTGGCGTGCACTATTCTGGACTAATGCTGATTTTATAGTGCTATCCGACTGAGATAATATGCTGAAGTTTATTATGAATGTCCCAATCTGACACAGTATACGGACTCCGAAACCAACCAATCCTTGTTTTAGCCCCTGAATGTCAAGTGGCAGGCAGGGCAACAACAAAGACCACCCTTTAACATCTTCTGGCAGGCACTGTCAGGGATCAACCCCCCAATGAATAAATGCAGTCAAGGTTGTTTCTAGGTTAGAATTGGTCCTACTTGGACTTTATGGACCAGGTGGTACAGATCGTCGACATGGTTGTGTAAATGCACACCGACAGTTTGGATTGTTGCTCATAATATCAATCACTGGCTTGTCTGGTCCAGACTCGATTATTTACAGGCTGGTCTTATAGCTGGAATATTGTGTGTGGCATTAATCAACATGCCAAGTAATCCCCTAGATTTGTACTGATATCCTTGTTACTATATGATGGACCTACATGAAGCCAGAATACATTAACCATTACAAAGAGTGAGTGAGTATGGTTTTAAGCCGCTTTTACCAATATTCCAGCAATATCACGGCAGGAGACGCCTCAAATTGGCTTCACACATACTCCTATCGGGGGGCACGGGTGGCCCAGTCGTCTAAGGTGCCGTGATTCGCTGTGCAGAGTTGCATCCCTTGGGCACGCGAGAAACCTATGATCATGGGTTCAAATCCCAGTTCGCCCGGAATATATTTCTAGCTTTGTCAGCACCATACCCATGCTTGTGGGTTTCATCGAAGTGGTAAATGTCTGAGCCCTGCATCACTTTGGGCATTCCTAAGCTGACACACCGTGATATTACTGGAATACTGGTAAAAAAAGTGGTGTTAAACCCAACTCACTCAAAAACCTGAAAACTTCATATTTTCTACCAACCCATCAACAACCTTGATTAAAAAAATCACTGTTCCTCATTAACTTCAAATGGTAGTAATCTAGGGGTCCAGAATATATGCTGACCTTCGAACCCTGAGTTTGAAAGATACTCTGAATATCAGGTGACAAAAACCTGGACATTAGACCAGTGATGGCTTGACCCCACTCTGGCAATCAAACACTTCACAGAGACTGCTTGAGTAGGACTCTTATCAATTCTACAGAGCTGAATCAGTTAATGAAAACAGGCCGCCCTAACATAATGTCAGATAAGGGCAGAAAGTTATTTTCTCAAAATCCTTATCATAAAAAAAAATCGGAAGTTTAACATGTTCCAACCTTGCTCTTAACGTCATGCTAATCATACACACAGCATTGTTCTCGCTGCAGGACCACCTACTCAATTCTGGCATTACACGTTCAGATAAATGGTAGGGAATTTCCTATTCCTGTAGGGAGCTGCATGATCACATACCATGTCATGATATTGTGTGCGGCAGTGCTTCAAGTGTCCACCGAGGAATGTGGCTGTGCCGTAACTGCGGATATCCTGACAACTGCCGCCGCCTCGTCATCAGCTCTGCCTAGGTCAGACTTACTCATACTAGGCTACACACTGCTTATGTTAGTAGACTCAGTAGACTCAGTACCCTGCTGTAGACACAGAGACATCATACATGCAGACCACACTGTGGGGCCAGGGGGATTGTCCAGCCAGGAGGTGGCTCCCCCTTATTAGTCCTGCCTTTGTGCCCTCCTGCATGTCATAAACATGCAAGGTGCTTATCCATTCTGTTCATGACACGTACGATCGTACACATGTGTTAGACCAACAACAAATAGCCTATGAAAGGTCTTCCAACATAATAAATCTCCCTAAGTAAGAAAATATATGCTGCTTCTAATTCTGATTTCATCATATTCATATATAGCTGGGCTTGATTTAAGGAACTTGATTTATCTCGCACCAGGTGCATTATGACATGAATAGCTAGTTGCACCAGACAAACAGGTTGCACCTGGTCCCATAAATTTATCAAAGATGAAACAGAATTAATCTAAATCAGTACAATCCTTGATCTCTGATGATAGCACAAATAAGTGATGCAGTTGGGTAAATACAAACAAATTTGAAACTGTTTTTACATGCACATGCATGGTGTATGTAGACATAAATATTCAGTTGCATTTTCATTGGTGCATGTTTCATACAGCTTAATCGAGCCCTGTAGCCAACTGGACTTTATCATCAAGACAGGTTTTCATTATTCCACTGACATCGTAGAGGGCAAGTCATGTCACTAACTGATGGGCTTACTGGCTCTTGTGACTTTCTGGAATTTATAACTAATATATAGACTATTAACTTACTACTACTAGACTCAAAGAAATGTGACGAGACCTGGCTTCAGGCTACTGTCTGAGCATGGTCAGGTTACACAGATACACCAGGATAACTGTTCCACATCTTGCACATAATGTATCTGTAGAATTTCTGTGAAACCCAAGTCACACTGTAACAGATCAAGTCCCCTGTGATAGACTGGATATGTTTTCCTCACCATGTTCACCAGGGAGTTCCCCTGTTGCTATACAAGCCGTAACATCACGTCCTGACATTAACCAGAAATACACATGACCAGAAATACACATTGTACTTGTGTGGGAAATCGAACCCAAAGCCTTCAGTGTGACAAGCAAAAGTTTTAGCCACTAAGGCATAAATTATTAGTTGAAATCACATTTTCGAGGTCATATTTATATATAAATAATAACAAGTTGTCACTGTAAGAGACGGGAGTCCTTAGACACATATCTAGACTTGCCTATTAAGAGGATAGAATTACTACACATCCATGGATTTTTCTTTCAGAACAGCCTTGGAGCAAGGCTAGCCACTAGGCTACCAAATCCCCTCTTTAGTCATGCTCATACACCCTGAATATATCCATCAACACGATGTCCTTACATTAACCCTGACAACACATCAGTGGTGGAGAGTCTACCATATGAAAGCTGAGAACATCCTGTCAACTCCCATACACTGAACACTTGGCGAAAGAACCTGATCTCTATTCAACTCCCCTATATAAATAACTTGCACTGACACCTGTTGGGGAGGAGGAAGTCATTCACACCCCTCAAACCACGCTGGAAATACCATCCTGACCCCCTGATACATATCCCAGCTGCAACCTGGCTGGGGGCAGGGAGGGGAAGGGAGGGGGGGGATGAGGCAGACAGATGCTGGTTGGAGACAGCACGAACACCAGCAACATGTGCACATGGATGTGTGACAAAAACATTGCATTATTCCCGGCACTGCATGGAAAACACATCCCAGTTCAAGCCAGGCATGCTCACAGCTGCAGGACTGAGGAAGAATGCTTGAAAAAACGCAATGTCATCAAGAAAGTGACAAAACGTCTGGATCAGATGAATACTGAACATGCTGAAGCTTAAAAACGCACACAATGGCTCCTAAGACAGGGATATGTTGACATCACCATTATACAAATGCTACATGGGAACTTGTCTGTCAAACAGACCCTGAAACAAATATATCCAATACAGCCTATGCAAGTGTTATGTTTGGCAAGTCTAGATCATGTAGATTGAAAATGAAGAAAGTCTCTGGGCTCCTGTTTAGTATATTTTATAACTATACTTTAACAACTGTTTTTTCTATAAAATATGTTCATTTCAAAGACTAGATGTTAGTCTAGACAACAACCATAAAGTGTTTTTAATGCATTTCGACAGAATCATATTTACTAGGACTGAGCATTAAGTTGCCCGATCTTGCCTAGCTCTCGCCCCACACTGAGAGTCACACAACCTGTCCACGTGCATTGTCCATGTTCATAATATGCTTATACATGCTGAATTTCTATTGAGCTCAAACTGCCATAAATATCAATATACAAGTTGACTGGCAATGTTTGGTGGCTTGTGGTGTTTACCGATGGGCTAATTATTCACACCTGACGTATCAGGGTTCATGTGCGGCTGACAATCAATGTGTGAACCACACAACCTCCACCTCCATTCCCACAGAAGGATACACTTGATGTCCCACCACACAACGGCAGGAGCAGGCATAGTCACAAATGTTCCCTTGGGGCACAATATGACTGCTTATGATTAAAACCTTGCTGATAAGCAAGACTATTAATTCTGTACACAACAGTGAAGAGCTTCCTACCAATAATACTAGATGCAGACACTTAATTTATACCAAACAATTCTATACCGTGTATACTACAGGTGAAAATAGTCCCATACTGAAGGCAGTGTTGCACTGAGGCCTGAAAGTGTCCTTGTCATAACCCTACAAGATTGGAGACTACATCATGTAGACGTATGTCATGAGTCATGGTATCATGTGTATCACAACACTGTATTCAGCCGTGTTGGTGTGAATTTCATTACATGCATACACTCAGTTTATACCAAACAGCTCTATACGATGTATACCACAGGTGAAAATAGTCACACACTAAATAAGGCAGTGTTGCAATTAGGTACGAAAGTGTCCTTGTCGGAACTTATGATATATATAAATGTTTACGTGCCTTGATTGAAAATAATGTCATATCTCTCTATATAATGTACATAATGTATATCCACCTCTCATGTCTATAGGTATATTTATTCCCTTATGTAGCTAGTTTGTACCCTACCCTACGAGGGTGTTCTGTACAATAACAATTCTTGATTCTTGATTCTCACCATACCTGCCTACTGTGAACTCTACAAGACTAGGGGACTACATCAGGTAGACTTACACGAGTCACGGTTCCTTGTGTATCACAACAGGTCATTTCAGCTGTGTTTGTGTGAACTTCCTTATAGATCACCCAGTTTGCTTACCTTGCATTATCAGCTAACCTCGATTCATTCTAACTGTATTAAGCAATCAGATTCATCTCTCTCTAGTGATAGGCGGTAAGGTAATCCTAGTTGGATGTAGTGCAAGTCCTAGCTAATGCTAGTCTGATGTAATGCTAGTCGCTAGTTGGAGGTAATGCTAGTCGGGTGTAAAGCTAGTCTGACGTAATGCCAGTCGGATGTAATGCTAGTTGGAGGTAAAGCTAGTCCGCTGTAATGCTTGTCGCTAGTTGGAGGTAATGCTAGTCGGGTGTAAAGCTAGTCTGACGTAATGCCAGTCGAATGTAATGCTAGTTGGAGGTAGAGCTAGTCGGAGATAAAGCTAGTAAGAGGTAATGCTAGTCGAAGGTAATGCTAGACAAAGGTACAGCTAGTCTGACGTAATGCTAGTCGGAGGTAATGCTAGTCAGAGGAAATATCAGGATGGTTTATTGCAAAACTTAATTCTACAAAATTGATACAGAACTAAAACATGAATTGATACATGGGTAAGAATGGTCTGGTGTAAACTTGTGCATGTAAGTGCTGCAACAGGAAACGGCAAGGCCTCCAGGATCCCCCCATTATTCCCTCACTGTGAAGTCACATGTGAAGCATGACTCTGCTAATGAAGAATCTATCATCAGAAGGTAGCTAAAGACATCTATTACTGTAACCATAGCAACCATAGGGGCAATTATCCTGATTATCCTAATCCCATCTGTCAGCCATGCTGTATCTACCTGTGATGATTACATTTCTCCCTGTGAAATACGAAGGTTCACACCTGGGGCATGACGTCTGACACAGAATCGGTTGGAAATCAGGGGCAGTTAGATGTTCTAGCTCTTATCTGGATCTACGGGAAACATTACAGTCAGGTGTCTCTATATCCTAACAGCACTTTCAGCCATTTCTGATGTGGCCAGTCTGTGACTCCAGCCGCTGGTCTGGAGCTCAAGTTTAGAATCATCTTTTGATCTTTAATGGCTAATGACAGTCTACGTCTTAGAATAAAAATACTGGCAGGAAGTGGCAAAGTATAGAGTCAACATGGCCAAGTCCCCACAGAATTCTCACAATATGGAATGAGAGTGGTACGCTCCAACCATGCTGACAGTGTTTTTTATAAGAGTTTATAATCAACAAAGTTTCAGATGGCCACCAGTCATAGACTGATAAAATTTCAATTAGACAGATGTTTTTTTTTAAGTACATGTAGTCAGACTTTTGACTGATAGAAACGCTAAGCAAGGTGTCACTTGTTTCATAATTAAACAATTAAATAGTAACTATTAGGGATTAGTCCTTGCATTATCGATTCAATAAAACAATGCACAGCCATCAAAAATTGTAAATGAAATTCTGGGCAGCACGTGTCTTTGCATTGTACTTTCTGAATCATAGAGAAACCCTGTCAGGAGCTTAAGTGACTCTGTCAAGCACTTTTCTTATCACAGCGTTCATTGGCCAGATCGTATGTATTCATCCAATGACGAAGGGTCTTGCATTGATTTGTTGTTATGGTTCGTCCACCACTATTATTGATTTGTAAGCACATGGCATAAGCAATGTTTGTGTTTTGTGTATTCGACTTATTAACTTTTGCCATTGACTTATTACATTTCTTGGGTCCAAGTCATTGACCTATATTATACAGCTTTTTGTGTCAAAATCACTGATCAAGGGAGGCTCCAGGGGTTCTTAGGGTCTGTCTTACAATACTGAATCCTGAACCATCAACATTTTCAACTTATTCAGCTTAAACATCCTATCAAACAAAGCCCAGAAACCAGCAATGTGTTACGTTACGATACTATCGTAATACTATTGATACAGTGGTACAACTTCTGCAACAAAGGAGACAAGGGCTTTAACAAGTGTAATGTTGATTCAAACAGTCATTCCCATAATCTTAGGATCAATAATCATGATTATTTCCTGGTCAGAAAGTATGTTGAACATGTAAAGCTGATTAAGGACTTCCTTGTTTTACGAGCCACTCCTATGTCAGTCGTACATGTCCTACTGCAGTAAGTTCCTCAACAAGCGCCAGGCTCAGATAGCCTATCAACAGGATTCAACTGAAATTGGCCCCTTGTGCAAACAAAACCTGATGCTCCCCAAATTATGGCCTGAAAATTACAAATACTGAGCCTAAGTGACAGATGCCTGACAGTGATCGACATGAAGAATAAGTCCCGAGATCATATCGACTAAGCTACTTCAGCTGGAAAGTGTGAATCATGGTGAATGAATATTGTTTAACACTGCAATCAGCATTATTCCACTTGTAAAAAGGCAGCCTGTCTATAATCTGATCTGGACTAGACAAGCCAGTGGCTTATCATGACATGCAATTACCCAAGTCAATAAGCCTGATCACAAGCCAGTTTAGTCACCTCTTAATATGTACAAGCAAGACCAGATCACTATAGTTGCCTCCGACACAAGCATAAATTACTGGGTATCTTGTCTTACCCAGAATCTCCACAGGAGACAGTCATGAGCAAGCAGATATCCAACATGTCAAACTTCAAGGCCACATAAAAACACGATGTAAATGTGTAATATGCATGAACATGATGAAACAGCAATTGCCTCTTGCTGAAATACCGAAGTGGCAACAAATGTGATCCCTCTCTGGATGAGCAAGAGAGGGAATCCCCAGCATGTCACGACACAACTGCTCTACTGACAACTGTAGCCCCACTCTAAGACAACACGAGTCCATGTCTGCTACAGACGAGGCGAAACTCAAATATCACACGTGGATCTTGATCAGGGGAGGGCAGGCTGGGATGACACTCGCCGTAACAGTGTCAACAAGCTCAGCCCCTCTCACTGGGTTCCACGTATTGACATTGCAGATGGACGCCGCCAGATCAGCTTGCTGAGGAATTCTAGTCACTATCAACATACACAGTATCACCATTTCTTCATCTTAAGTGACATAATCGGATAGAGATTATGCTGTTTGACTTACAGAACTATGTGGAGATGTGAAGTAGATTTCATCACACAGACACTGTCCGTCACTATTTGCACAGACTTCATCGAATCTCTTTCGACATTTTAATCGTTGTAACAAAACTGAATAAATACGAAAAAGAGTTCTATATTTGATATGTCTAAAAATAATAAACTGGTATTGTGAGTAGTTTGACATGTTTGAGAATAGTGCTTAGTGTCAACAAAGTTATTTCCAAACCAACAATACCCAATCCTATCCCTGGAATAATATGTCCAAATACGGAGAGAATTCACACAGCAACACATCGTTAATAATATCAACCATTTGAAATGAATCACAATCTATTACCCATGATAGGATTACTGCTAAATGCCACACAACAATCCCACTGTGGGGAATACAACTCCGTAACGCCCGCTAGAGTGAGACTGAAACAGGTTATATCATGCTAGAGCCCTACCTAGACCAGCACTTGCACACACATCAAGCCATTACTCTGAGGGTAATCAACTGACTGGCTCCATAATTGGTGTCAGAGGACGGCCTTGGGTCAGCCAAGATTTCCACGGCTTAGTTAGAGGATATAGAATCATGCTTATCCCATACCTGGACTACAGGTTGAGGATCAACAGGTATAACAACTCTCTTAGTCTAATTAGGCAGGTGAGCTGAGTAAATCAAGTTGAAAATTGCACATGTATTAAACTGTCCACTGCATGTATCCATTACCAAACACAATTACCACTAATCATTTTGACAAGCCGAATGTACAAATAGGTCAGGTCATAGATTAATCAACCAGGATTCAAAATTGAAATGTATGTCTTCTAGTTCCCCAGTGGGTAATTATTTAATAGCAACATTCTTTCATCATAGTCATACAATGCTAAATTAATCATGTTAATATGTCATGCAGTTGGTACTGGTTTAAAAGCTTTTTGTGTATTAACATAAATAATTGAATGAGATTTAACCAATATGTATCAATACATTAGATCCCTGAACAAACTAATAATCTAACTTTCATTTCTGAATATTCAGGTTCTCTTTGAACCAGTATCGCCAATATTACAACCACCCTTTGTCGGATATATCACATACCTGACTTACAACCACATATATCACATACCTGACTTACAACCACATATATCACATACCTGACTTACAACCACATATATCACATACCTGACTTACAACCACATATATCACATACCTGACTTACAACCACATATATCACATACCTGACTTACAACCACATATATCCCATAACTCACTAACAACTTACCTTTGTCGGACTTATCACATAAATGGCTTATATCATATATCCCATATCCAACGTACAATCACATATATCACATACCTGACTTACAACCACATATATCACATAACTGACTATCAACTACCCTTTGTTGGACCTATCACATAAATGGCTTGCATCATATATCGATATATCCCATATCCGACGTACAACCACTTATATCACATACCTGTTTTACAACCACATATATCACATACCTGACACCTTAACTGTTGGGCAGTTTGGCAAGGACTACAGGACTAGTGCCAATTTCTAGCTGACATGTTATCAAGTCTGCAACATTAGCCAAGTTTAGCAAAATTTTGAATGTTCTCGTAAGCTCAGCGAAAAATATTCAGTATAATAACACTAAAATTTACTGAAAATGATGTCAAAAGATCCAGAGTAGCAGATTGAGACGCCTCCATCACAGACTGGCCATCACTATTTGCATCAGTAAGTGACGCAGGGTATGGTGCATCCCTGTGGTGACATGACTGTGATTCAGTGGATCATGATGTAGCCGTCCACGATCAAAGATAATGCTACAATAAACCTACAGCCTAGTAGCTGATCTCAAACCAGGTCAGCATGCCTCTGATTAAGTGCTGTATTCTTCAATAGCAGTTTACCCCTACACCCTCGCTAGTACAGTTTCACTGTGTATACCTCGTTACTAGCTAGCACTGTTAAACTCTATGTGATAATTCAGTTGATATTAGCGCATGCTCCTAACACTGGTCAGGACACAAACGTCTCGTCTGCTTATCACTCTTATCAGTTTTAGGATGTAAGTCAAGGGGACGTTGTCATAACACTTACAGATTTACATTTACAGATTTCAGGGTACCACAGCACAGGGCTTACACAAGCTTCACAAGCTTAACGTTTAAGGTCGGTCTTGAAAAGTCCTTGAATATAGATTTTGGCTTCAAAAGGGACTTTGTGTAAGCCCAGGTGTAGCTGGTTTTCATAACCGGTATATGTTTACAGGGCATACGTCTTCTACTGCTATCAATGTTGAATTAACGGATTCACTACCTCCAGCAAGTCGTGTTTTCTTTAGGAATCTGAGTGTCCTGGCTGTCACAGACATGATGTAAGCCAAGCTAACAATAGCTGCCAGGTTCAGATAGAAATCTACTAACATACCAAAGTACCAGTTTAAGGTTTGGGTAGAAGGTCAAGGCTTGACTTGCATCAACATTCCAAGTACCATTCATTAGTCAGTGACAAGTAGCCCAGGATTATCTTTATCACGTTAATACCAAGGTTTGCATGGACTTGATCATAGCCACCCAAAAAACACCATGAAATATCTTATCTGACATAATACATCATGTGTTGTGATCTGTGTAGTAGAAGAAAAATCATCATTTCACCTATATTTCGGTTACTTCCGACCATGAGACACTGCTTCTGTAGCCTCTGCATACACAACATTCAAGTCATGCCTACAGCACAACACTCTCTCCTTCCTAGGCTGTCATACTGTTAGCAAAGCTAATCCTATATTTCATCAGTGAATGGAACTATCCTCTGGTAGTTGTGGTGGGCTATCAGCAGCAGGGGACGGTGTTGCAGTGATAGCAGCAGGATGAGCCTCCCATCCTGGTGCACGCTCCTGTCATATCACTTCCTGCATCAATGTCTATAACATGCCGGTGTATAACCCGCGTAACCACACACATTTAAAACATTGGACTGCAGCTCTCACATGATGGATGTCTGACGCTCCATCTCGTCAGGCAAGCCTGTAGCCCTCCACGTAGATAAACTGTGTTTTGGTTCAAAATTACGACAAGCTGCATAAAACCATTATCACTTTCCACTCTGTAAAATAGTTATTTTTAGCTGTACGGCAATACACAAGGCTTCAGCTAGGACATGAGAACGTTTGGCTCTGATTTCCCTACAACCAGTACCTTGTTCATAATCAGGGGACCACCATTCTGTTATCATGCTTATACACTTGACCATTGCTGAGCACTTCAACCTTTACCACAAAGTCTTTGCAATAGTACTGGTAAAAAAAGATTGATAATTGGAATTATCATCGAGGGGAAGAAATATTAACGATTATTGACATGAAAATTGTGTCATCGATAATACCTTACATAAACTATTGTGATGAAATAAAGTTTAGATTTACCAAAACTGTCTTGTTATTGTCAAAAATGTTAATTGCTGAAGATGAAAAGTAACTGTTTTTGTTATATCTCAAATGTCCACTAAGCATGCTAAGCAATCCCTGAATAAATGTGCCACCACTCACCAGTGATATTCAGTTACCATTATCATTCAGTCTCTGTGATCTGTATCGATAGTAAGTCCCACTTTGCAATATCCTTACTAAAGTGTACAGGGTCATACTCCAGCAGGAGACAAACTCTGAATTCCTTCTGAGCTGAACCACATCACTTCTTATGTCTTTGTACAATGTATATAATTGTGTGTCGTTGAACATGCTGACTAAACAAAACAAACCAAAAAACTTCAGTCAATCTCCTTTCTAGCATAATCTTGTCAACTACTTGAGAAGTGATCTAATGAATACATAGAATACAAAATAACCTGTTATTCAATCACAGTTAGGACCAAAAGCAAATATGTTCACTGCGGATATCAGTAGCATCAAAGAGGTGGAAACATGTCTTGGTTTCGACTTGTTCAACTTCTTTCTGTCTCTACCATTTCTTTTAGCATGTACAGCATGTTTATTGACATACTACCCACTTTCATAGTGTTGTGTCTTAACTGCCTCCCCTTACTGACATGACTGAGGACTGTCAGATACATATGCTCTACCTTACCTTCCCCCACACAGCTGAATCCACCCTAGACTGACAATAACATACAACCCCAGTTAGGTATAAAGGCCACACAGTTTTACAAAGTATAATCCAATAAAGGAAACCCCAGGTAGTGTAATGTCCTGCGCCTGAGAATGGGATGAGTGTAGGCTGAAGAGTCAAGTGGAATGGGGTCTTTGTTTTATGAAATACATGCTGGGGTGTCTGTAAGAAACTATGCCAATTGGATACCTGGTCTTCCCACTGTTCATCAAAGCCATCTTAAGACTAGTGTTCATCAAGCCCATCTAAGGGCTAGTGTTCATCAAACCCATCTTAGGGCTATGACTAAGTCCCTTCTTTCAACATATACTCAGGGTGGTTGTAGTGCAAAGATCACTTTGTCCAACAGGGTCCTGGAGTCACTTGCACAAAGCGACCTTAGCGCTAAGATGATCATAACTCCCATACCTTAACAATAATAGTCTTAGTGTTAAGATCGCTTTGTGCAAGTGGGCCCTGGTCTCAATTGCCTGCCTACCATGTGATAGTCTGTCTTACAGACCCTGATACATTTATATCAACTACAGCCCATGCAAGTCTATAATGTTTGGCAAGTTTAGATTACTGCAGTATTTGAAAATAAAGAGAATCACTGGGCTCCCTTTTTATAAGATTTTTATTAAGATAACTGAACAACTGTTTTTTTCTGTATTATATGTTCATTTCAGAGACTATATGTTAGTCTAACCATGTGACTGATCAATTAACTGAGCGAGTCTTGAACAGTATTTCAGCTCTATCATGACATATCAGTTGTGGGAGGGAAGCCAAAGTGATGCAGGTCTCAGACGGTTACCACTGCTGCTCAACGGACATACCAGTAATCTGTACCAGGTGCAGCATGTCCACATGATGTAGACAGCTGACCCTGTGAGTGCTGACCCTGCTGTCAGCTACTGCCCACGTCATGCAAACACCACAAGTAGAATTCATCTGTCAGCTTCTTACATCAAGTTGAGATGACAAAAAGTGAGAGGTGCAATAATTCATAATCTCATATCTTGATACCATTATGTTTAAGTCAAGGTGACAATGTCATAGCCCATATGTTAAAAGTGACCCCTGGACCCACTTAATTTTAAACACTGGTATATATTGACATATCTGGACACATTTCATTACAACTGTAGTCAGCAGGTCAAGTCACTTTAACCTCCTATACAAGCAACAGGTACTGGGTTTGGAACATGTTCTGGAACCAACATCATCATGAGTCATATCTTATCTGATGATCAATGTTTAATGTGAAACTACAATAAAATACAGCAGAACAGGAAACACGATTAACAGGATCAGGTGGTCAGACTCGCTGACTTGGTTGATGCATGTCATCATATCCCAAATGAGTGGATCGACGCTCATGATGTCAAACACTGGATTGTCTGGTCCACACTCAATTATTTACAGTCTGCCGTCATATAGCTGGAATACTGCTGAGTGTGGCGTTGAAAAACAAACAAACAAACAATACAGGAAACAAAACAGAACCCATATCCCACTTATCAACTCATTACCATGATAAGCAGGTGAACATGGTGAGCAGGTAATCACGGACAGGTGAGTATGGTCAGCAGGTAAACATTGACAGGTGAGTATGGTCAGCAGGTAAACATGGACAGGTGAACATGGTGAGCAGGTAATCATGGACAGGTGAGTATGGTCAGCAGGTAAACATGGACAGGTGAACATGGTGAGCAGGTAAACATGGACAGGTGAGTATGGTCAGCAGGTAAACATGGACAGGTGAACATGGTGAGCAGGCCCTTACAAAGTTTCCTAGATTGACACTCAGTAAACATGACAAAGACTATCAATACCACTTTGTCTTAACTAGGTCAAATATTGCAATATTTCATTTGAAATAAAAACTACTGATGCAAAGAAAACCCTTTTAACTCAACATTCATAAACGACAACTGACAACTGTTCAAAACAAGAGGTGTGTGTATTGGCGCAAATCCCAAATATGGTAGTTTATAATTAATTTCCAAATAAAAACCACCAGTTGATGCTCTTCCAACATTGCCATACAGATCCTACACATATACTTGAGTAATTCCAATCCCGCTCAAAGAGCGAGACACTACGACATCCCAGTGCAAGTTTGGCATGTCAAGCTAGCTTCGTAAGATATTCTCATCATGATGTGTCACACCCTGTATCGCCACAAACCACACAGTCTCAGGTACAGGATGGTGGCACAATACCTTCCAGTGAGTGAATGGGGAGTTGGACACACAGCGGAGATAGGCTGTGTTAAGCAGTAAAACTACCCAACAGACATGGCTGATGAACAGATGGCAAACTTCCGCTCCACAGGACAATCAATACATAGTTTAATCACGTTAACAGTCTAAATGAGACATACAGTTATGCCATAGGTTGTAGTTTGGAATGTCGGTCAGATGTGACATCCCATCCCAACAGAAGGAAATCAGTAAGATATTTTTCAACTTGAGCTATGATGACACGGTTGAGCGATCATCCACTGCCGAGCCTTCAAACCATGCATGTCACACACGAGTCAGCAAATTTAAATGTAGGCGTCAGCTATTGGTGTCATATGTGGCCTAGTGCTTGATTTGAATTTGAACTCATAAAAGATGTCCTTACACAAATATATGTGTGTCACTGTGACCATCAGTAGCATGCACTTATTATAGCTGTTAGTAAGTGTTACACAATGTTTTATGACGTAACATCTATACAAAATCATGAACATTCAAAGTTTTACATAACAGATTGTATAATATCTTGCCTAAACACACTAAATGGCAAAACTGCTATTTTTTTAAACATTTCAAAATGAGTATATGTACTATTTTATGTGGAAAAACAAACTTCTAAATTTGGCATTCACAATCCTGTTGGTTTGTTTCAATGAGTGTACATCAGACTTTACTTTGACTAAACTAAATACATTTGGAGGCAGTCAAAAATCAACAAAAGAGTATATGACAGCAACACCAGTTACTGAATATGAAGAGGAGACAGAGCTACAGATAAGCTGCTTATTTGTGTAAAATACCCCCAAAACAATGAAGCTTTTTCAGCATGTGTAAAATGGAGCCAGTTTCCGAAACACAATTACGAGCTAATTTACTTTCCTAGTCAAGCCTATATTTAGAACTGTTATATACATCTAAAACCTTTCACTTTTTTTAAAAATCAAAATTCTTTCTCATTGAAGAAAAAAACAAATACAGTGATGAACAGATGAGTGAAAAAATATTGGTTACCCACTGAAAAATATTATAACCGAATTAAAATAGAAACCCTTTGAGTAAAAACTTAATTGCTCACAAAGTTATCTGGAGCTCTGAGGAGATATTTCAATCTCAGAATATCAGCTGAACATACAAATATGATTCACTACCTTTCAGTGTTGTTTTCGTGAGTTTTGTTTTTAGGCTAAACATGTCAACTTAGTCAAGAAGGGTAAGCGTCAGGAAACATGGCCAACGGTACTTACTAACCATGTTGTTTGCATGTCAACTGTCCAACACACCGTGACTCAGTGTATGGGATATGTTGACAAGCATTCCATTCCATTTGAAATAGTGTTTGATAGATCCCTACTCCTTGTTTGAATGACAAGTGATAACATTATTCATAAGTTGATATTGACAACTGCAGTGAATACAACGCCTCTTCCATCTTGTACTTCATTACTGTTAATTCTCATGAGTGTATACTGAAGCAACATCCATATACACGGAGACGCTGTCATATCACCTCACAGAAATAGAATGTAGCAGTTTACAAATTCTACTTCATCTATTCAAAGTTACAAGAAAACAACCAAAAGAGACACCTTAAAAACCTTTCTCCAGAAACCACGGGACCTGCTTGTGTTGATATTTCAATGCCTTTTATTCGATATCATTTCTTCTGAATCAGAAAGAAAGGAAGTGTGGTTATAAATTTCCGTGAGCAGTGCACATATATTATTCTGAAAATATTTTCTCTATACCCAAAACTGACAAGATTTGTTATGTCCAAACACAATGGAACTAGCTTACAGTTACACACAAATGTAATAAAGTAAGAACAGATATATGCACTGATTAAATGAAGTCCCTATAGTATAAGTATGTGATTATGCTCTACTGTTAATGAACAAACAAACAAACAAACAAATTGGTGTGAGTTGAGAGGCTCAGTTGACACAGCCTCCACTGCTGATTGCTGTCCTAACAATCCCGTATGTTGACAGTGCTGGTGTGTATATGATGTCTGTGTGTTCCTCACTCCACTATCTAAAGCAGGTGAATCAAATTGTCAATATTGAAGTATTTCAAAATGAACGGGAAGAAATTCTGTGGTAAACGCTAACATAAAATGACATGTAGCTTTATTGCCCCACCTAGGTGAATAACATGGTTAGTGTATTGTGTGTAGACTGTGGTGTGTACCATTAGCAACGTCCAAACTGATAAAAAACATGGGACAGTGTGAAGGAAATATTCATTAACAGTGTACGATAAACCCAAGTGATTCTTGCCATAAATCTTGTGTACAAACAGATTTAGCATGTTCAGAAGGGGCCCTCGATATATAAAAAAACGTTATAGCAGGAAAAACCTGAACTTTTGGACATTGTCCCAAGAATATGAAGGAAACAGAATTATAATATTGCTCTTCAATCCCTGTTTGGTATTTTTCATGATTTTTGCATTTACAACATGGGTTTGATATTTGTCCAGTATGTCTACCATTATGTTAATGGCATATATTTATATATATAAATATAAGTATAGCTAACTGACCTAATACTTGGGAGTCGGACATTACTGTTGTCAAGCAAAGGATATCTTACATTAACTTGCTAACTACCGGTAGTCAGTGTGGATTGCTGGCAGTATTTAAGGGGAGAATTTAGTTACTAGTTATGCAATAAACAGTATGTGAACATAATTTCCACTTTTGTGTTTCTGTATTGTACATATTCAGCGTAAGAAATTGGCACTAGTCCTATAGTCCTTCCCTAACTGCCCAATATTGAAAGTATCATAAGGACAAGTAGAAATGTACCCTTTTTAAGGGTTATACTATATGTGATTATCATAAGGACTAGTGAACTACAACTGTTAGTTTCCACCGCAGATATTGGGTCAGTTCGTTTAAATACAGGGTGTGGTCAAATCTCATGGCTTATGTAAGCTTGGGGGCTGTATATTTCATGTGCACATATTACAGCTAGAACCATATATTCACACATCAAAATAATATTTATTATGGACAGTTTTAAGTGGGTAAAAATCACCATGTACAATGGGCTCCTCAACGAACAGTTAAATAAACAAGTGACTGATAATTTCAATGATTCATCGAAGCAAGTTAATATCGCTTTACCTCCATACAGACCTATTTGTTCAATCACAAAATGGTGACAAATTCAGAGAAAAGTGACAAAAGAACACTCAAATGTAGAGTGGTCAGATATAACGGTTTATTAGAATCAAGGACATTCCGACGTGTGGGGCTTATATTTCATTTTTGGCAAGAGAAACCTGTTCATATGACCATGACATTGAAAACACTGCCCCAACCACCAGGCGACATACCCAACTAGTTTGAAAGCGATTGCGTTCTAAAGCAATCTGAGATTATCCACGATACTGAAGTTGGATGAAATATGTTTATACACGGTGAAAGCCAGTTTCACCGGTAAACTCAGAGGAAATACTATTCATAAAACACTACCCAAAGTGGGAACACACCTACCTTGATTCCTACACCGGGATCGGTTATACACACGACCTGTCGCCAAACGACGCAATCAGGTGATTAGTAATAATTTCAATGACGGCCTGTATGTCTCGTATCCCGAAAACAACAATAACATACAGATCTATTCATATAATCCAGTAGTATCGAAGGACATAGTTGAAATCTGTGTCATATCGAAACCTGCCTCCATTACAAGAACCTGACGGCGGTTACAAATTTGCGCTTCCGCTCACGACAGGATAAATAGTTCTACGTTTAGGGGTAATCTTTATGTCACGTAGCATGAATAAAAACTTTTTATATGTGCACACTTAGACTCAGTTAATGTAAAGAATGTCTATATATGAAAAATATGACAGTATCTTCTTCTTAGAATAAGTGGGTTACGCGCGGAAGGATACTCGAAAGATTTGTGGTGCTGCCATCTATGAAAGAGAACGTAACTTCGCCGATCTCGTTCACCGGGTTGAGATATCACTATCGAAAAAATGTCAATGTGTCATTTTCTTTCTTCGAAACTTTACTGATGGGTTTAAAGATGAAGATCTATTTACTTTTGCAAGTTTGTGTTATTGACTATTCAAGGATGGTATTTTAGTGGAGAAAGTAGTATCGGATAGATATATTCGTTCACAAGCCGGTAGCCTACAAGTTCCTCAAACAAGGGGCGGTGGTTACATGCAAGTGGTTTGAACGTTCGCGCTCGTAACACGAAAAGACTGAGTTCGATACCCAAAATGACAACATTTGTGTGAAGTCTCGCATTTATACTTCAGTCGTTTTATTAAAGGATTTCAAATCCAGGCACCAGCAATAATGTACTGTACATACGTAATGATGTATGTGAGGAAATCTGTACATTTGTCATTTTTTGTAAGCTATTTAGGCCTCGTTGGGACTTATACGACGCTTTTACCAATATTCCAGCAATGCCATGGGGGACGAAGGGGGTGTGGGCTGAGCCTATTAAAGTTTCTACTTTTCTGATTAAATTACAAGACATCTATATTTTACGAGTCATTTCGTTGATTTGCTGAGGTATGTATTTCAGTACCAAGAGGCCTCTAGCTCATTTATGGCAGGCCATTATTCAAATAATGTTAATTCCCTGTAACTTTTTAATCACGAATTACTACTGCAACACGTTCCAATTAGTGCAGTGTGCACGATGACGTGACAGAGATTATTATACGAGCATGTGTGTCATACTGATTTTACGAAAATAGTGTCAGAATTCTTGTATTTCCCGAGATTCTTACATGAGTTTTGTAAAATCAGTGAGTGAGTTGGGTTTTAACAGTATTCCAGTTATATCACTGTGTGTCAGCTTAATATGGGAGCAAAGCCCGAAGTGATGCAGGTCTCAGACGTTTACCACATAGGTGAAACCCACGAGCATGGGCATGGTGCTGACAAACGTAGAAACATAATCGGGGCGAACCGGGATTCGATTCGTAAAATCAGTGTGACACGCATGTGAGTGTAATACATTTTTTGTTACCCATTATTTCTTAATCCTTTTGAGCTCCCTTTTAAAAAATGCAGTGATCACCCTCGCTGTCTAAGAAAACCACAACTTGAATGACGTCAACGATCTTCAGCTTTGGCATCGTTTTTAGTGTGAACTATTGTATCTTTAACCCTTGGGTATTAAATCAGTATATGATCCGCACGCTATAGCTAACATCCTGTGCTGCTAGGTCCACCTTGAACATCCGGGTAGGATTTGGTCTTCAGCAACCCCAATGCTTGTCGTAAGTTGCGACTAATGGTATGGTCAGGCTCGCTGACTTGGTGGATGAATGTCTTCGTTTCCCAACTGCGTAGCACGATGCTCATGGTTATTTACAGACCGCCGTCATATAGCTGGAATATTGCCTAGTGCGGCGTTAAACAACAAACAAGCAAAAAAACACAATTAGAAATACTTTTGGGATAAAAACAATATAAGTGTATCCTCAGCTATAACGTGTTCATGCATCGGATTTTGACAGAAAATAATCTCGAAGAAATGTTGTCTTATTCCTCATGTATTACATTATCTGTAATGCACAGTGTCTGTTATTTAAATATGTAAATACTAAGGATAAGATATATGGATGAACATTTTCTTTATTACAATTAGGAGCGAAGTTTCGGTGTAGGTTCTAACACCGTTGTCAAGCAAGTGATGTACAGAGTATGGTTGAAAAGTATATATATGCAGGTAATAGGAGGCAGTGTTTATACAATAACAGATTACATATATTACCTGCATAAACATTAATTATGGGGAAACAGGTAGCCCAGTCGTAGTTCAGGGCGACGCCCCTTATGTCAGGATACTGTGAGTTTGGGTCCGAATACAAATTCCATCCTGGTTATTGTTCTTGGTGTGACTGAACGGCCGATATCTGCGCACGAATCTTGTATTCTCAGTGGAGACGTCAATACCCAGAATTAAACCAACATGGCACATAACATACTAAAAAGTCCCCTATGTAAATCAACAGGTGTCTTACTACAATTATGAAACATTTTTGCAAGGGGCCATTTTCTCAATATATTTTCCATGATATAACACCTCCGCCGGTATCCGTATCTGACTACGTTAGTAGTTATACCTTGCTCAGTAGCCTGTCTTACAGACCCTGATACAAATATATCATAACAGCCCATGCAAGTCTATAATGTTTGGCAAGTCTAGATTTCTGCAGTTTCTGAAAATGAAGAGAGTCTCTGGGCTCTTTTTTTTAAAGTAAATTTCATTAACATAATTTAACAACTATTTTTTTTCAGTACGATATGTTCATTTCAGAGACTAGATGATACTACTAGATGTCTGCTTGCTCAGTACATTGGTCCTGAAATGAAAACGTGGTTTCTGGAACAACTTGTTTTTTTAATATATATTTTAGTACCAGTGATACCTTTTGTTTTTAAAATTACTGTACTTGAGCCAGCACAGTAACCAATGGCACATAAACAGAGACACAGACAACAGGAGAACTTCTGGGGAAGTCCGGATAATTCCTGATCTGGATTCTATATGAACCCTCCCTGACCACAGCTTAAATCAGAATGACTCTTCAAAGGAATTGTACCTGAAAGTTATAACTGTTATTAGAGTAGCCCTGGCTCGTTTAAGTTCACACCATTTTACAATAGAGACATGAAGATGTATTCGACAACCACAAGAAGTGCGAATATGCTAATTGTGTAGCTATAACTCTATTGAAGATTTATTTTTGTTATGATTTGCAATGCTTATAATGCCATAAGATAAAAACATATTTGTTAAAAATTGTATGTTTAATATTAAGCATCTCGTAAATTTAATGAGCTGATGGAACATTTTCTGGATAAACTTCTGCACCTACGAAACAACAATAACAATAACTAAATCTCTTCTGATTTGTTATTTTTGTTTCTCCATAATTTGGGGCCATTTCAACAAAATATTTGGGCAATTTTCTCCAAATTGTCTGAGGCCATTGTCTGCTGCGGAGTGTCAACCCACTACCTGTGTACATTGTTCGTATAATTTGACCATTATGGAATTTGTATTAACCAAGATGGCCGCCGGTAGTCGAATTTTGTCATAAGTATTTATGTGTCATTGTTCAGCGAGAAAATGACAAGTGCTCTGATAGTAAAGAAAGAAGAGACACAGACCATGAGGTAGGCAACCAGATGTCCATCGATTACAATTGATGAAATGGGCATGACAGCAGTTAACAATGACCGAAACAACGAAAATACCAGGTCTTTGTAAAGACCTTTAGTTTTCGTGCATCGTGTACGTTATTATGTAAAAGATAGCAACGCGATAAATCGCAAAGAACACTGAAGAACGAAGCGTGGTTTATTTCACGACAAAACATTGTTCGGTAAGATTTTTGCCCATATACCCCCTATATATATATAATTGAAAGGATTGAACGGTATTGCATACATATAAAATTTTCGGAAGAGGGATACGGGGGGAAGTCTTTCCTATAGTACAATTAAACACTGTGCCGCTCATTGTTTCTTCTCACTGCAGTGTTTTATTCTATGATAAACAACGACCACAAGTCACTTATTTCTTGAATAATGTTTTCGATAAACTATTAACATGAACACAAACAGTCACTTAACCCTGAAATTGGGATAGGGTTAGAGTTTAGATTTTGACTTAGTATTCACTAATAATGACAATGGAAAGTCATGGATGTTGAGGATGCCAAAGTGTATCATAAGTATGTAATGTCAGTCTAACCTAAACACTCTCCGTAGGACTGGGACGAGTCCAAATTTACTACCTCGGTACCCCCTATTACCTGACCTTACCTGGTACCCTGAAGGTCTCAAGAGAGGTATAAACTGTCCTATTGGGAAAAGTTTGACCCTAGCCCTGGCAAAATGTAATTAGATACACATATAAAATGGTATGGTCATGCATACACTGATGTTTACTGCATGAAGTTTTATCTTTTTATCAAACATATAAAAGTCAGAAGGAATGGGTGCATAGTCAGAAAGAAATGGGAACATTAGTGACTTGTAGTGTGACCATAGAGTTTTAGATGAATTTTGTCATAAAACAATAGATCACGTGACTAACCAAAGGTCCGGGTAGTCCTGCTCAGTAACCACCCGACCCGAGCCCTAACATCCACCATTGCGGAATACAATGTTTTGAAATGTTTCAGGCTCAAGCTTCAGAAATTTGGTTTCTGGGATAGCAAAAGACGACTAAAGCAGCTATCTGCAGAATATGTTGCTATTCCAATCACTGTAGATGCCCTCAGTTGGACGGACCTGGGGCTTCACGACAGGTGCCCTCCATGTCAGGTGATAACATCAAAACAAAAAGAGTTAATAAGCAATGGTCACTTTCTTGAAGATACCATTTGTGACTGTCTATTTTAATTTTAAGAATTAATTGTAATTAAGAATTCTGGTAATTGGTCAGATAAATACTTTTATTCAATCTGTGCTAAAATCTTTTTAGTCAACTACCCTGAAAATGTGTGCATAGTTTTCATTGTATTTTAGTCTTGGTTTATGAACAAGTATAATGTGACCTTACGAGACGAGATTTTTTTTTACCAGACTCGGGCTTTGGACTTGTCGCAGACTGCTTATTAAAAATGATGTTCTACTTTACTGTTATAGACTGATACTCATCTGTCTGTAATGTCTGTTAAATATGTATACCAAAACGTTTATAACGGTCATTCTTCAGAATTAGTAAGTTAATTATATGTGGATTCTAAATCAAAGAGAGATCCTGTCTTTCATTGATACTTAAATGCAGTGTTATTATTTTATACACTAAACTCAAATGGTCAGTGGTCACAATTATCATTTCTCCATGTTACTACAGGTAGAGGAAGTAGATCTTGCCCCATCAAAGACATCACGCCTGGAGCCTCCAGCTGACAGCCTCAAGAGACATGTAGCACGATTCCTGACTGACTCAGGCAGAGTTGTCTCCCCTGAACTTCTGGCAGATTTGCCATCTCACTGGGAAAAACACGGAGACCTCATCCTGTTTTCCAACTCGGCCTTCACCAGTGATGTTTGGTCGCAGCTAGGTGAGCTGGACAACAGCTTCTGTAGCAAGACTTAGACCTGTGATCTAAATGTTCTTCCTCCCATCACATTCTTGCAAGAAAAAACTAATACAAGAGTCAGTAGATTTAACCAACCATTAAACGTATCTTAGCCTGATGATAATACCCATAATCCAGTCTCATTAAAATCAGATCCCAGTTCTTGCTAACGCTAAACAAAGATCTGTGGACATCCCATAATGGGACACATCAGAACTACCTTTCATCCGCCCAATCAGAGCGTCGCTTACCAGATCATAAAAGTGACATTGGGAATGTGATTTCTGATCATGCAACTTCTAAAGATTAACATGGGGTTTTCTGAATGACAGTTACAGGCTTCATGACTGAATCCATACAATCTATTACCCATTCTCGAATGTTTGTTTGTTCCGTTTTCGAATTTGTAATTGAGAATTTATCAAAATATGTTTCAAAGCATAGCCAGTTTGAAAGCTGCCTTCTGATTGGCTAATGTCAACTTCTTGTCAGTCATTCCATTGGTCAGATACAATTTGTGAAAGGTCGGTCTGATGTGACCCATGATGGGATGTCCTCAGATCTTTGTTGAGTGGTAACTAAACTGAAACACTATTCAGGGGGATGAGGAAGGAGTAAGCATATACTCCAAAACGTGTTCCTCATGATAAAGAAGTTGACATCCACAAATTCTCTTCCTTATGCATATCACTTCTAAATGCCTGGTGTTACCAAGGAACAGTTTTCCTACCATCTGTTCCATCTTTTCCAGGCTCTCCACTATGGAAGGTAGTGTGTCAGTGTCTAGTTGGGTCACGTCTCGCCAGGAAGTCCAGCATCTCGGCGGATGGCTTCCGTAGCCCCCAGGTGGCGCTGCTGTATGGAGACAATGGCTGGGTGGAGCATGTTGACAATGGCATCAGGCAAGGGAGACAACTCAAACCTATATTTCATATCTGTAAATCTGCTGCTATCATGCTCTTAGGTAGTTGCAGTAAACATGTAAACCTTGGCCTACAAAAAACATTACCACTGCTACCTCAAGTTAATACTACTACAACCATAAAAGACTGGAGATTTTCATCATTGTCAAACCGAAAGAATCCCATCTGATTCAGTTTTACCACAATAACCACTTGTCAACAACCAACAACCTCTCCATAAGCTGATGACTTGCCTTGGAATGAAAAACAAATGTATGAAACAAACTGCCGAATGCCTCACATTCAAAGATTTGGAAGAAATAATGTTATTGTGTCTTGGGGCATGAAGTAAGAGTAACTTCCTCAACACCAATTTGAGTATTGAGCTGATGTCTGGGTGATTTCCACAGGTACAGTTATGATGTGACACGCTGCATGTTTAGCATCGGAAACATCACCGAGAAACTCCGTGTTGGACAGATGGCTCGCAAGGGGGAGACTGTGGTGGATCTGTATGCAGGTAGGGCTGATTGTAGTACCTGGAAACACTAGTCACACCTGGAGATGCCAGTCACCCTAGTCACACCTGGAAACACTTGTCACACCTGGAAGCACGAGTCACACCTGGAAACACTAGTCACACCTGGAAACACAAGTCACACCTGGAAACACTTGTCACACCTGGAAACACTAGTCACCCTAGTCACACCTGGAAACACTAGTCACACCTGGAAACACTAGTCACCCTAATCACACCTGGAAACACTAGTCACACCTGGAAACACAAGTCACACCTGGAAACACTAGTCACACCTGGAAACACTAGTCACACCTGGAAACACTAGTCACACCTGGAAACACAAGTCACACCTGGAAACACTAGTCACACCTGGAAACACTAGTCACACCTGGAAACACTACTCTCACCTGGAAACACAAGTCACACCTGGAAACACTAGTCTCACCTGGAAACACTAGTCACACCTGGAAACACTAGTCACACCCAGAATCAGAAACACTAGTCACACCTGGAAACACTAGTCACACCTGGAAACACTAGTCTCACCTGGAAACACTAGTCACACCTGGAAACACTAGTCACACCTGGAAACACTAGTCACACCTGGAAACACGAGTCACACCCAGAATCAGAAACACTAGTCACACCTGGAAACACTAGTCACACCTGGAAACACTAGTCTCACCTGGAAACACAAGTCACACCTGGAAACACTACTCACACCTGGAAACACTAGTCACACCTGGAAACACTAGTCTCACCTGGAAACACTAGTCACACCTGGAAACACTAGTCACACCTGGAAACACGAGTCACACCCAGAATCAGAAACACTAGTCACACCTGGAAACACTAGTCACACCTGGAAACACAAGTCACACCTGGAAACACTTGTCACACCTGGAAACACTAGTCACCCTAGTCACACCTGGAAACACTAGTCACACCTGGAAACACTAGTCACCCTAGTCACACCTGGAAACACTAGTCACACCTGGAAACACAAGTCACACCTGGAAACACTAGTCACACCTGGAAACACTAGTCACACCTGGAAACACTAGTCACACCTGGAAACACAAGTCACACCTGGAAACACTAGTCACACCTGGAAACACTAGTCACACCTGGAAACACTACTCTCACCTGGAAACACAAGTCACACCTGGAAACACTAGTCTCACCTGGAAACACTAGTCACACCTGGAAACACTAGTCACACCCAGAATCAGAAACACTAGTCACACCTGGAAACACTAGTCACACCTGGAAACACTAGTCTCACCTGGAAACACTAGTCACACCTGGAAACACTAGTCACACCTGGAAACACTAGTCACACCTGGAAACACGAGTCACACCCAGAATCAGAAACACTAGTCACACCTGGAAACACTAGTCACACCTGGAAACACTAGTCTCACCTGGAAACACAAGTCACACCTGGAAACACTACTCACACCTGGAAACACTAGTCACACCTGGAAACACTAGTCTCACCTGGAAACACTAGTCACACCTGGAAACACTAGTCACACCTGGAAACACGAGTCACACCCAGAATCAGAAACACTAGTCATACCTGGAAACACTAGTCTCACCTGGAAACACAAGTCACACCTGGAAACACTACTCACACCTGGAAACACTAGTCACACCTGGAAACACTAGTCTCACCTCGAAACACTAGTCACACCTGGAAACACAAGTCACACCTGGAAACACTACTCACACCAGGAAACACTAGTCACACCTGGAAACACTAGTCTCACCTGGAAACACTACTCACACCTGGAAACACTAGTCACACCTGGAAACACTACTCACACCTGGAAACACTAGTCTCACCTGGAAACATGAGTCTCACCTGGAAACACTAGTCACACCTGGAAACACTAGTCACACCTGGAAACACTAGTCACACCTGGAAACACTAGTCTCACCTGGAAACACTAGTCACACCTGGAAACACTAGTCACACCTGGAAACACTAGTCACACCTTGAAACACTAGTCACACATGGAGACTCTAGTCACACCTGGAAACACAAGTCACACCTGGAAACACTAGTCTCACCTGGAAACACTAGTCACACCTGGAAACACTAGTCACACCTTGAAACACTAGTCACACATGGAGACTCTAGTCACACCTGGAAACACAAGTCACACCTGGAAACACTAGTCTCACCCAGAATCAGAAACACTAGTCACACCTTGAAACACTAGTCACACATGGAGACTCTAGTCACCCTAGTCACACCTGGAAACACTAGTCACACCTGGAAACACGAGTCACACCTGGAAACACTAGTCACACCTGGAAACACTAGTCACACCTGGAAACACTACTCTCACCTGGAAACACAAGTCACACCTGGAAACACTAGTCACACCTGGAAACACTAGTCACACCTGGAAACACTAGTCACACCTGGAAACACTAGTCTCACCTGGAAACACTAGTCACACCTGGAAACACTAGTCATACCTGGAAACACTAGTCACACCTGGAAACACTAGTCACACCTGGAAACACTAGTCACACCTGGAAACACTACTCTCACCTGGAAACACAAGTCACACCTGGAAACACTAGTCACACCTGGAAACACTAGTCACACCTGGAAACACTAGTCACACCTGGAAACACTAGTCTCACCTGGAAACACTAGTCACACCTGGAAACACTAGTCACACCTGGAAACACTAGTCACACCTGGAAACACTACTCTCACCTGGAAACACAAGTCACACCTGGAAACACTAGTCACACCTGGAAACACTAGTCACACCTGGAAACACTAGTCACACCTGGAAACACTAGTCTCACCTGGAAACACTAGTCACACCTGGAAACACTAGTCACACCTGGAAACACTAGTCATACCTGGAAACACTAGTCACACCTGGAAACACTAGTCACACCTGGAAACACTAGTCACACCTGGAAACACTAGTCTCACCTGGAAACACTAGTCACACCTGGAAACACTAGTCACACCTGGAAACACAAGTCACACCTGGAAACACTAGTCACACCTGGAAACACTAGTCATACCTGGAAACACTAGTCTCACCTGGAAACACTAGTCACACCTGGAAACACTAGTCACACC
Organism: Haliotis cracherodii; assembly: GCF_022045235.1. Taxonomy (NCBI): domain Eukaryota; kingdom Metazoa; phylum Mollusca; class Gastropoda; order Lepetellida; family Haliotidae; genus Haliotis; species Haliotis cracherodii. The sequence goes on from NW_027266270.1 coordinate 1,123,016, forward strand.
TGCAAACACGAGTCACACCTGGAAACACTAGTCACACCTGGAAACACTAGTCACACCTGGAAACACTAGTCACACCTGGAAACGCTTGTTACACCTCAAAACACGAATCACAGTGCTTGATGAATACTGAATTCTGATTGCTGGATGTAATTGATTGACATCATGCTGTATTGACTGTGACATTCATAGTGGGGTGTGGGGCCACAAAGGTGACAGCTGTGGTTGTTGGAAATACCATACCCAGATCAACAACATGTGTAACAGTATGACTGCTTTGTGACTCAGCGTTACAAATTGACACCAGTCCTGTAGTCCTTGTCAAAGTGCACGATGGTTACGGTATGATAAGGATTAGTAGAAATTTGTCATGTTTAAGGGTTTTGCTTCATGTTATCATTATAAGGACTCCTTCCAATCTGTGTCATAGTTTGAGGTACACTCCCCAATGCTTGTTATTTAGTTGTGCGATCCCCTACAAGTTGTTTTTGTATATGACCCGTTCTCTGTGGTGTGAGTCTTGTCCAGTTCTCTGACTGAGCTGTAATGTTGTGATGTGTTTGTAGGCATCGGCTACTTCACCCTCCCCTACCTGGTGCACGCCGGCGCAGGCCGAGTCATTGCCTGTGAATGGAACCCTGCGTCTGTAGATGCCCTCCGCCGCAACCTGCACCTCAACCGTGTACAGGACAGGTGTACTGTGTACATAGGGGATAACAGACAGGTGAGTTCAGGTGTACTGTGTACATAGGGAATAACAGACAGGTGAGTTTCCTGGGAGAGGGAGGTACGTTGTGTACCTGGGGAACAGATCAGAGGAGAGGGAGGTACGTTGTGTACCTGGGGAACAGATCAGAGGAGAGGGAGGTACGTTGTGTACCTGGGGAGAGGAACAGAGGAGAGGGAGGTATGTTGTGTACCTGGGGAACAGATCAGAGGAGAGGGAGGTATGTTGTGTACCTGGGGAACAGATCAGAGGAGAGGGAGGTACGTTGTGTACCTGGGGAACAGATCAGAGGAGAGGGAGGTACGTTGTGTACCTGGGGAACAGATCAGAGGAGAGGGAGGTATGTTGTGTACCTGGGGAGAGGAACAGAGGAGAGGGAGGTATGTTGTGTACCTGGGGAACAGATCAGAGGAGAGGGAGGTATGTTGTGTACCTGGGGAACAGATCAGAGGAGAGGGAGGTATGTTGTGTACCTGGGGAACAGATCAGAGGAGAGGGAGGTACGTTGTGTACCTGGGGAACAGATCAGAGGAGAGGGAGGTACGTTGTGTACCTGGGGAGAGGAACAGAGGAGAGGGAGGTATGTTGTGTACCTGGGGAACGGATCAGAGGAGAGGGAGGTATGTTGTGTACCTGGGGAACAGATCAGAGGAGAGGGAGGTATGTTGTGTACCTGGGGAACAGATCAGAGGAGAGGGAGGTACGTTGTGTACCTGGGGAACAGATCAGAGGAGAGGGAGGTACGTTGTGTACCTGGGGAACAGATCAGAGGAGAGGGAGGTATGTTGTGTACCTGGGGAACAGATCAGAGGAGAGGGAGGTACGTTGTGTACCTGGGGAACAGATCAGAGGAGAGGGAGGTATGTTGTGTACCTGGGGAACAGATCAGAGGAGAGGGAGGTACGTTGTGTACCTGGGGAACAGATCAGAGGAGAGGGAGGTACGTTGTGTACCTGGGGAACAGATCAGAGGAGAGGGAGATACGTTGTGTACCTGGGGATTTTAAAAGAGTTCTTTGAACTTTTTGCTTCTTGATCCATTTTCTGAAACCTAAGGCCCAGACACATGGTGAAAACAATGACAATCTTGGAAGCAGACACATTCTGAAGTTTTAAACTGAACTTAGTGAATGGGTATCATCAGCATCAGACTATGATTTTATTGAGGTGAGCTCCAAGTCCTGGCTCACGGTGTGGTTTGTGTATTTCAGGTGTGTCCTGTGGATGTGGCAGACAGGGTCAACCTGGGTCTGATCCCATCGTCCGAGATGGGCTGGCCCGTGGCCTGTGCAGCACTCAAGGCCGACAGTGGCGGGATTCTACATATCCATGGAAACGTGACATCGAAGCACCCAGCATGCAACAATCATGATACAGATGACCTTGATCATACAGTGACTGAAGGTGGTCAAGGTCATCCGACTTTCTCTGTTCACAAAACTGCAGCCTTGATGACTCAACTCAACACAGCCTGTACTTGCAATAACAAACATGTGGGAAGATGCAGCGAGAACACACAAGAAGGAGGTGGTTTGATAATCTCCTCTGAGATTGACAGATGTCATTTTGAACATTCAAGATCAAATTCTAAACATTCCAACTCAAACTCCAAAGTAAAAACAAAAGTAGACAGAAGAAACGTTTCCTGCAACAAGAAATTAAGACCCGAGTGGTTGAGTTGGTCCAGAGAAGTGACAGTTAAGATAAACAGCCTCCTTGAACATGGCAAAAACACTTGGACTGTCACCATTCTACATATTGAACATGTCAAGTCCTATGCCCCTCACATAGATCATCTCGTTCTAGATCTCGACTGTCGACCTAACATATGACACCTTTCTACTGGAATGTGGATTTAAGTTGTGGATTAAAGGAGGGGATTCATGTTTTTTATTTTTCGTTTTTCTTTCTTCTTTTTTAACACCAATAGTATTAAAGAGAAAACTGATGTGAGGACAGGGTTTGACAGGAGGCGGACAGGGATGATATGTAATATTATGTTTATTGTTAGTTTCAACATAAACTAGGTATTGATCAATGTTGTCCTTGTCTTTCATATATTGTTGTCATATTTTGGTTCTTTTGCAAATGATCCAATAGGTAATTTCAGAAATTAAAAAACAACATATCCTTAATTACATAGCAGATGTACCTTTGACTGAATCATTTGTGATCAGCGCACAAGTGCATGGTTCATAAGCTATTGCTAAACCACAGTAAAATAGTTTGTGCAGAATAGTATCCCTTGGATGTGCCAGGATCATCTTCTTGTGCTTATTTTAATTACAACTAATGATTTGTGTGGCATGAAACTGCATACACTAAATTACTGGTTCTTGATTCATTACTGAGTGAATGAGTTAAAATTTAGCGTCTCTTCGGCATTGTTGCGACTGATCCATTATTGATGGGATGAGTGAGTGAAGGTTGCTTGTGAGCACAATGCCAGCTATAGCAAAGTCTGTAATTAATCAACTGCCTCTGTGGTCGAGTGGATGGAGCATTAGTGGGTTTGATCAAAATCAAAGGACGATGAAGGGTATGTTGGTATTTTGATGAAAATCAGTCCAGACTAGTACAAGCAGACTCACACACATGTGGATGCACTTCAATATGTAAGTGCAATTAGCTTGAATGGAAACTTTAATCAATCAAGTTTCAACCAGGTTAACTGGGGTCTGAAAATGAACAAAGAGTCCCCCATCTAGCAGGATGACACGACAGAGCCTGACCGCCAGATCCCCATCTAGCAGGATGACACAATAGAGCCTGATCCCAAGACCCCATCTAGCAGGTCGACATGACAGAGCCTGACCCCCAGATCCCCATCTAGCAGGATGACACAACAGAGCCTGATCCCAAGACCCCATCTAGCAAGGTGACACGACAGAGCCTGATCCCCAGACCCCATCTAGCAAGGTGACACGACAGAGCCTGATCCCCAGACCCCATCTAGCAGGATGACACGACAGAGTCTGATCCCCAGACCCCATCTAGCAGGATGACACAACAGAGCCTGATCCCCAGACCCATCTAGCACGATGACACGACAGAGCCTGATCCCAAAATCCCCACCTAGCAGGATAACACGACAGAGCCTGATCCCCAGATCCCCAGACCCCATCTAGCAGGATGACACAACAGAGCCTGATCCCAAGACCCCATCTAGCAGGTCGACATGACAGAGCCTGACCCCCAGATCCCCATCTAGCAGGATGACACAACAGAGCCTGATCCCAAGACCCCATCTAGCAAGGTGACACGACAGAGCCTGATCCCCAGACCCCATCTAGCAAGGTGACACGACAGAGCCTGATCCCCAGACCCCATCTAGCAGGATGACACGACAGAGTCTGATCCCCAGACCCCATCTAGCAGGATGACACAACAGAGCCTGATCCCCAGACCCATCTAGCACGATGACACGACAGAGCCTGATCCCAAAATCCCCACCTAGCAGGATAACACGACAGAGCCTGATCCCCAGATCCCCAGACCCCATCTAGCAGGATGACACGACAGAGCCTGATACCCAGACCCCATCTAGCAGGATGACACGACAGAGCTTGATCCCCAGACCCCATGTAGCAGGATGACACAACAGAGCCTGATCCCCAGATCCCCACCTAGCAGGATGACACAACAGAGCCTGATCCCCAGACCCCATCTAGCAGGATGACACAACAGAGCCTGATCCCCAGACCCCATCTAGCAGGATGACACAACAGAGCCTGATCCCAAGACCCCATCTAGCAAGGTGACACGACAGAGCTTGATCCCCAGACCCCATGTAGCAGGATGACACAACAGAGCCTGATCCCCAGATCCCCACCTAGCAGGATGACACGACAGAGCCTGATCCCCAGATCCCCACCTAGCAGGATGACACAACAGAGCCTGACCCCCAGACCCCATCTAGCAGGTCGACACGACAGAGCCTGATCCCCATGTCCCCACCTAGCAGGATGACATGACAGAGCCTGACCCCCAGACCCCATCTACCAGGATGACACAACAGAGCCTGATCCCCAGACCCATCTAGCAGGTCGACACGACAGAGTCTGATCCCCAGACCCCATCTACCAGGATGACACAACAGAGCCTGATCCCCAGACCCCATCTAGCAGGATGACACAACAGAGCCTGATCCCCAGACCCCTCCTAGCAAGATGACACAACAGAGCCTGATCCCCAGACCCCATCTAGCAGGATGACACAACAGAGCTTTATCCCCAGACCCCATCTAGCAGGATGACATGACAGAGCCTGATCCCCAGACCCCATCTAGCAGGATGACACAACAGAGCCTGACCCCAAGACCCCATCTAGCAGGATGACACGACAGAGCCTGATCCCCAGATCCCCACCTAGCAGGATGACATGACAGAGGCTGACCCCCAGACCCCATCTACCAGGATGACACAACAGAGCCTGATCCCCAGACCCCATCTAGCAGGATGACACAACAGAGTCTGATCCCCAGACCCCATCTAGCAGGATGACATGACAGAGCCTGATCCCCAGATCCCCACCTAGCAGGATGACACAACAGAGCCTGACCCCCAGATCCCCACCTAGCAGGATGACACAACAGAGCCTGACCCCCATATCCCCACCTAGCAGGATGACACAACAGAGCCTGATCCCCAGACCCCATCTAGCAGGATGACATGACAGAGCCTGATCCCCAGATCCCCACCTAGCAGGATGACACAACAGAGCCTGATGCCCAGATCCCCACCTAGCAGGATGACACAACAGAGCCTGATCCCCAGACCCCATCTAGCAGGATGACACGACAGAGCCTGATCCCCAGATCCCCACCTAGCAGGATGACACAACAGAGCCTGATGCCCAGATCCCCACCTAGCAGGATGACACAACAGAGCCTGACCCCCCAGATCCCCACCTAGCAGGATGTCACAACAGAGCCTGATCACCATATCACCATTTTTTAGGATGACACAACAGAGCCTGACCCCCCAGATCCCCATCTAGCAGGATGACACAACAGAGCCTGACCCCCAGATCCCCATTTAGCACGATGACACGACAGACAAGCAAGATGGACAAGCGATGTCCATCATCAACTTTCTGGGCTCCACAATTGCTGAATGGGTGTTTCTTGATTGGGGAACTTAGGGTAAAGATAGTTCTTCAAAAGTTGTCTCCCTTTGACTTCATTTCCACCATTGCAGTGATAAAATTTGTTTATAACTAAAAATATGTAGTTCCACCACTGATAAGGAATAACAATGGACATAGGTGCCTGAGGTATTATTCAATTTAAATATATGCTACAAATGATGATACAGTAAACTACGGTTATAACGAACACGCTTATAACGAACTGACCGATATAACGAACTTTTTTTTTAGGCCCGGCCATTTGTTGTATATATGCTGCATATATGCCTATAACGAACTACGGTTATAACGAACTAAAATTAGTGGTCCCTTTGAGTTCGTTATAACCGTAGTTTACTGTATATTAGTTCTGAATATTAGTTCTTGGTGGAAACTGTGCCCCCATCATTTTGACTTTTGTTTTTAACCTGTACTGCTAAACAAAAAACAGGAAATGACAATTGAACCCGAGGATCTGCAGTACCCATGCAATTTATGACAACAGCAAACCAGTGAAATCTGGATTGGAATTGGTATTCAGCTCCCATGCTTGTGCCCCGTGATTAGACTGACTTTGTTGATGCACGTCATCGTATCTTAATTACGTGGATCGATGCTCATGTTATCAATCACTGGATTGTCTGGTCCAGACTCGATTGTTTACAGACCGTGGTCATATAGCTGGAATGTTTCTGATGTTTACGCTGCTTGCTGCTTGGCTCTCGGCATTAAAACATGGTTGGTTCGTAGCCAGAAAATGTGTCTGAGTGGCGTATCCATGTTTAACTGCGGCACGGTATGTCATCGGGCTAGCACTATCAAACCGGCATTAATCCACGCACGCACGCACGCACGCACGCACGCACGCACACACGTACGCACGTGCATGTACGTCGCTATGTAAATGCAATAATCTACAACGACTCGTTAAACCCTATATCACCTCACCTCAAAGTCAATAGAAAGTCCATTATAAGGTCTTCGTCTTTCCAGGGTATTAATCTCCATCTATGATAATGATAATATCATAATGAATGGAGATACACACTGGATGATCGAAGATGACCCCCTTGGCAGAATAGGTCTACAGTCTGTCATGCTTGTCAGTCGACTGGAGTTACCCGTGTGAATGTCCGTCAAATGAATGAATTGGGTGAAATAAGGTTAACGTCGCGTTCAAGTTTATTGCACTTATACAGCGACGTGTGTGTGCGTACGTGCGTACGTACGTGCGTGCGTGCGTGCGTGCGTGCGTGCGTGCGTGCGTGCAGGTACTAGTCTGGACTAATACCGCCTTTTTAGTGCTGGCCCACTGAGTTACCATGTAGCAGTTTCAAATTATACTTACACCGAGCCCAACAGTCCTTGTTTTATCCGTTTATTGTCGAGCGTCAAGCAGGGTAACAACAAGTACCATTTTTAACGTTTTTTGGTATGACGCAGTCGGGGATCAAACCGCCCACCAACCTAGCGCTCTCCGGGCAGACGCTCTACCACAACACCACGGAGGCGGTCTCCGAGCAGACGCTCTACCACAACACCACGGAGGCGGTCTCCGAGCAGACGCTCTACCACAACAACAAGGAGGCGGTCTCCGGGCAGACGCTCTACCACTACAACAAGGAGGCGGTCTCCGGGCAGACGCTCTACCACCACACCACGGAGGCGGTCTCCAGACAGACGCTCTACCACTACAACAAGGAGGCGGTCTCCGGGCAGACGCTCTACCACTTTAACAAGGAGGCGGTCTCTGGGCAGACGCTCTACCACTACAACAAGGAGGCGGTCTCCAGACAGACGCTCTACCACTACAACAAGGAGGCGGTCTCCAGACAGACGCTCTACCACTACAACAAGGAGGCGGTCCCCGGGCAGACGCTCTACCACTTTAACAAGGAGGCGGTCTCCGGGCAGACGCTCTACCACTACAACAAGGAGGCGGTCTCCGGGCAGACGCTCTACCACTACAACAAGGAGGCGGTCTCCGGGCAGACGCTCTACCACTACAACAAGGAGGCGGTCTCCGGGCAGACACTCTACCACTACAACAAGGAGGCAATCTCCGGGCAGACGCTCTACCACTACAACAAGGAGGCGGTCTCCGGGCAGACGCTCTACCACTACACCACGGAGGCGGTCTCTGGGCAGACGCTCTACCACTACAACAAGGAGGCGGTCTTCGGGCAGACGCTCTACCACTACACCACGGAGGCGGTCTCTGGGCAGACGCTCTACCACTACACCACGGAGGCGGTCTCCGGGCAGACGCTCTATCAACTACAACAAGGAGGCGGTCTCCGGGCAGACGCTCTACCACTTTAACAAGGAGGCGGTCTCCGGGCAGACGCTCTACCACTACAACAAGGAGGCGGTCTCCCGGCAGACGCTCTACCACTACAACAAGGAGGCGGTCTCCGGGCAGACACTCTACCACTACAACAAGGAGGCGGTCTCCGGGCAGACGCTCTACCACTACAACAAGGAGGCAATCTCCGGGCAGACGCTCTACCACTACAACAAGGAGGCGGTCTCCGGGCAGACGCTCTACCACTACACCACGGAGGCGGTCTCCGGGCAGACGCTCTACCACTACAACAAGGAGGCGGTCTCCGGGCAGACGCTCTACCACTACACCACGGAGGCGGTCTCCGGGCAGACGCTCTACCACTACACCACGGAGGCGGTCTCCGGGCAGACGCTCTATCAACTACAACAAGGAGGCGGTCTCCGGGCAGACGCTCTACCACTTTAACAAGGAGGCGGTCTCCAGGCAGACGCTCTATCCACTACACCACAGGGGGCGGTCGGGTAGCCTAGTGGTAAAAGCGTTCGCTCGTCACTCCGAAAACCCGGGTTCGATTCCCGATAAGGGTACAATGTGTGAAGACCATTTCTGGCGTCCGTCGCCGTGGTATTGCTGGAATATTGCTAAAAGCGGCGTAAAACCACACGTCCTCTTAGTCTACGAGCAGCACGCATTTTAGACTGAATAACTGTAACCTCTCTAAACCGGACTTGAGTGGTAGTCCCGTGGGGAGTCCGGGTTTGTTTCCCAGGAACCCATGGTGGTCGCGAGGGGTAACTTAACGGATCTGTGGTCAGACTCGGCGACTGGCTGATGACGACATGGAACATTGCTCTCAATATCAATCACTGGATCATTTACAGGTCACCGTCATGAAGCTGGGTCTTCGGCATGACGAGCGAACGCCTTAACTACTAGGCGACCCGACCGCCCCGACTACAAACGTAAAAGTGAAGTGAGATTTTAGCAGGAGTTGCGTCCCTTGATGTCACGATGAGGTCACGCAAGAGGAAGACACTATACACTTTAATTCATGTAAACGTTCATGTTAAATTGAATACACAATTCCGGTTTCATTTAACAAGATTTAAATAAAAAAAACCATCTCGGTTTGGCCCGACCCATTTAGCCCCTCATAGTAAAGAGGCCTAACATAGACGGGATGACACATGTGTCTAAGGTATCCTTGCTACGTCATTCGTGCTTACTGGGCATGCGTATGTTTAACATTTGAATACTTCAAAATGGCGCCTCTGGACGATGATCAGCGGTTCTCCCAGGCGGACATGTTCCGGCTGATAGCGCTGTATCGACGCGAGGGTACACTGTGGAATATGTCCGCCCCGGACTACCACAACAAGGAAGCCCGTAACGAGGCCATTCAAAGGATCACCACAAACATGGACGGCGCATTTACAGGTGAGGGGGCGTCTCAAAATCAAAATGGTTGGGTCAAAGCAGAAATGTTGGCATTATTTCGAGTTTTTTTTTGGTAAGAGGTAAACCTCCTATTCAGTTAATAACAAGTAACAACTTAATACATGTTTTGTTATTAACTATTTTTGTTGATATGTTTTTGACTCGACCTTTCGCTCCTCTCTCCCAAGTTCCGGGTTCGATTCCCACGAGGATGTAATGGATAACCCATTCTTGGTGTTTCCGTGTCCTGACATGGATGCCGTAATATTTAAAATAGTGTAAACTTAAACTCATACGTTCCTTTTGTGCAAGACATCATGATGTTATACAACTAGACCTGCACACCTACGTCAAAAATAGGGGTAGAATGGGTCTTCAACAACCCATGCTTGCCGTTAAAGGTGACTATGCATGTCGTAAAAGGCGACTAACGGGATCGGGTGGTCAGGCTCGCTGACTTGGTTGATGCATGTCATCGATCCAAATTGCGTGGCTCGATGCTCATGATATTAATCACTGGATTGTCTGGTCCAGACTCGATTATTTACAGACCGCCGTCATACAGCTGTAATATTGCTGAATGCGGCGTTAAACAACAGACAAACAAACCAAAAATAGGAGCGAGTGTTTGAGTATGGTTTTACGCCGCTTTTAGCAATATTCCAGCAATATCACAGTGTGGGTCACCAGAATTGGGATTCACAAATTACCCATGTCGGAAATCGAACTCGGGTCTTTAGCGTGACGAGCGAACGCTTTAACCACTAGGCTACCCGACCACCACTCCCAAAATAGGAAGGACCCATGCGAAGCCAGACAGGTTGGTTGCGGTGGGTTTGGAGGGTGTGGTGAATTCGGGCTCACTGCTCAGTGATTTGGACCCATGCCATTTGAATTGTTCAATGATTGACGCCAAATAATATATACGGAAACCATATCTTCACTCGCTCATGCATTTCATCAATCCACACGCTACAATTTCAAGAAGCACTTGCACAAGATCTAAACTCCAAAACACTTCTACCACCATGCACTACCTAGATAGTGAATGGGCGCCCGGAAGGAGAGGCTGTCAACCTTCTAGCGCCTGACAGGCAACATGGATTGTATACTCCCCAGGAGCTGACAATGAAAATCGAGTTGATCCATTGACCGGGGTAATAGTGCAGCGCTTTAAGCATGCTATGGGGTGTGGGTTTGGTGATGTAGAAATATGCATGTTATTATAACCCCCACAAACATCACTACACTACCCATCCTCCCGAGGCAAGGGAGTTAACTGACTTTAAAGGTCCAGTTTCCACCCTTGCCGAACTAGGCTGGAATTACTGGGCTCGATCGTGGCGCCACCAGTGGCTATTACCAGTTATGTCCCTTCTAAGCCTCTCCTACTGACCAATTAGATTCCACCTCTCGTATCATTTGCGTTTGCTTCACACAAAATGGATGCGCCCGGTCAGGACGATCTGATCGATAATCAATATCTATATATTGTGATAAAACGGGTCTTACATCGCGAAATGCATCAAATCACAAGAGCACCTTGAATAAAAACATGAGAAGATTTGGAAAATATCTGCTGACAACGAGTTGGTGGTGCACATGATTTGCAAATCCTGCAATCGACCGAAATCTGCACGACAGTTTACGAACCGGATTTCAATTTCGGTGCGCGATTTTGATTGGACTATGCATAGACTCGTTAGTCCAGCCAAAATGTAACTCCATAATACCAGCCTAGTTCGGCAAGGGTGGAAACTGGACTTTTATAGTCAGTTAACTCTCTTGCCTCGGGAAGATGTACACTACCAAGGACACCCATATGTACCACCACCACCACCACCACCACCATTAACACCTGAGAGTGAGTGAGTGAGTATGGTTTTATGCCGCTTCCAGCAATATTCATGGCGGGGAACACCGGAAAATGGGCTTCACACGTTGTACCCATGTGGGGAATTGAACCCATTGACCGTGTCTCGTCTCCACTATTGCAGCCCAGCAGATCAACACGAAGTTGATCAACACCAGGTCGTACTACGCCAAGGAACTCCACAAGGAGAAGCACGGCCTCAAGTCGGGCAGACGCCACACCAGCAAGTGGATGTTCTTCTCTGTCATGGACGCCTTCCTCAGGACGCAAGTCATCCCACGCAAAACTACCCAGTCGGTGAGTACATATAAAATTACCCACTCGGTGAGTACATATAAAACCACCTGACCGCCTCCGTGGTCTAGTGGTAGAGCGTCCGCCCGTACTGCGGAAGAACCGGGGTTCGATCCCCGGCCGCGTCATGCCAAAAGACGTTAAAAGGTGGTACTTACCGCGACGTTAAACCCCATTTCACCTCGCCTCCAAAACTAGCAGTTGGTGAGTACATATAAAACTACCCAGTCCGTGTGTACATATCAAACTACCCAGTCCGTGTGTACATATCAAACTACCCAGTCCGTGAGTACATATCAAACTACCCAGTCCGTGTGTACATATCAAACTACCCAGTCCGTGTGTACATATCAAACTACCCAGTCCGTGTGTACATATCAAACTACCCAGTCCGTGTGTACATATCAAACTACCCAGTCCGTGTGTACATATCAAACTACCCAGTCCGTGTGTACATATCAAACTACCCAGTCCGTGAGTACATATCAAACTACCCAGTCCGTGTGTACATATCAAACTAACCGCGCAATTACAGCCCATCTGCAAACAGTATGGCACATAAACTGGTTTCTGCAATCTCAGCGCTGTTACCAACACGAACAGGCACTGACAAAAAAAGTGGTACACGAACTGTTTTCTTTTGCTGGGCCCCGTTACACAAAGCGACCTAAGCGCTAACTCCCATACTTTAACAAACTTACGACGGTCGTAGCGCTAAGATTGCTTTGTGGAACGGGGCCCTGGTGCTATTTTTGATGAGAGCATTTTTATTCACAAACCCTCGTAGACAGGATCCTAGTCAATATGACACAAAATATGCGGCTAGCTGGCATTGGGATGACGTCACCTGACATCGCTAATAATTACAGCTTATCAAGGCGGCTCTTCATTTTCGGCTGCAGACAAGATCTGGCATCCGGTCAAGGACATTCACTGCACTCTCGTACCAACAGTTGGTCGGGGCTGCTCTCCCACTGATTGCCATATGTTCCCGTGTGGCAGGTGATAAGTGCTTACAAACATGGCGTGTTTGATGTGCTTATGTATAAGTTGTAGCGTGATCACGCGGGGTACATGGGGTTGTATGCGTCCCCTCATTACGTTTTATACACGAGCCGGTGTACCCCGACCGATCCTGCTACAACGAATTTATCTTACCGAGATGTTTTAATATGCCATTGTAAAAGAATTCAAACAAATTCCAAATTCATAGAAAACAACTGTTCGATTGAGCTGAGGTGAACTTGCGTCACGTGACTACCATTGACTCGGGAAAAAAGCGTGCGGCGTTTTGCTTTGAAGCGGGGAAAAGCTGCGTATTGGGTGACGTAACAAAGTTCATCTAATTATTTAAGTGATGTTATTTTATCGTCACAGATGTTCGAATCTGGGTACAAAATTTAAAAGCTGTTCATTCACGTGACGTGGATAACACTCAGTCAAACCGTGGTGACGTCACGCGAGCTATTTATGGATCTTAATTGATTGATCACACTTTGACAAAATACAAGATGTAACCACCCCCCCCCCCATCGTTTTAGAGTACGATATAAACTGTTCACAGTTTCCAATTTAAGCATATTATAATGCACTATTGTACGTCCAATTCAAAGGACAGTAAGACAACACATTGAAATTATGGCACGGTCAGGCCGCCGTAGACATGATCGCATGCACGTTAAACAGCGGTACAAATACCGGGTCATGTGCTCGAAGATTGCCTGCATGACCCGTATGTAGTGATTGCGTGATTCAAATTCGAAAGCATGTTGCCGAGGGTAAGAGATTGATGTCGACTCTCGCTCAACCGGACAGATCGTGTCAAAATGGTGACAAAGCGATGCTGCTGGGGAGATTGTCACAGCGATAGTAGGTACAAGGACAGACCCCATATGTACGGAATTACATTCGCCCCATTTCCAAAGCCGACCCGCAATCCGAACAAGTGTGCTCGATGGCTGTTTGCATGTGGTCGTCCCGACAGGCTTTGCGTGACCTCTATCCGGACATGGCATTTTGTCTGCTCAAAGGTAAGGAGTTTAGTTGAATCTTGACGCAGACCCCACCTTCTGGAGCCTCGTTACCATAACAACGCGTTATCTGGTGGTGTGACAAACTAGACATCTATATTTAGTAACATACACAATCGGGACCGCTGAAGTTAAATCCTGTCCTTCAAAATGAGAATTAAGCGATGCCAGTGGGGTGATTGTCATAATGACAGTCGATATTACCACAAAAGTCACATGGTTGGTGTAGATTTTGTGCCTTTCCCCAAGCCGAAGACGAATCTCGAGAAATGTCTGCGGTGGATCATATTCTGTGGTCGGCCTAGCGAGCGTCTGAATATTGACCGAGTCAACAGGGATAAGTACGTGTGCACGAAGGTGAGAATGTGTTGATGGAGGTGAGGGTGGGGATTAGAAGTGATGCTGTGAGAAAAAGGGGGTTGATTCGCAGCCCTGGAAGCAGCTAGTCGGTTTGACGCCGAGATTAGCGGTATAGCGGGGAGTGGGTCACAAGTCTTTGTGTGACCACCAACCGCAATATGTTTGTACATATATATTTGCCTGTTGTTATTTCATTTTTAATCAAGAATGGGCTCCAGACACAATCATTCTGATATATGGCAGAAATTGATATATACAGCGTATGGGCGTATCACATATCAACAATGATAGAAGGCTGCAGCGTTGAAGGCTACGGAAGAATGACGGATACAACGCTGAAGGTTCCTTCATTATAACGCGAACTTATCGACCTGTTGCTCTGTGTCCCAGCCTTCACTCGTGAAGGTTTCGCGCTCAGACGGGTTCGGGAATCTGGGTCATGCGGTGGAGAAGTAGCATTTGGTTCAGCTCATAACGCCATTATCCCTGCAAGTAGTTTGGTTGTGAAGGTTGGGTATATCTCTCTCCGTGAACAGCGTTACAAGTGAAGGTTGATGTTGATGACACCCGGTCCACTGTCGCCACTGACCAGCGCTCCATCTACCCGGTATATTCATCTGGTGGTATACTATTCCATTATGACGTTGATCGTCAACTACCACCCATCAACGTCCTGTACGCCTCGTTGATGTGCCCGATGTCCCGGGACACTGTTTTCTGGATATGGAATCTAAAAAAATATTTTCTTCACGTGCCTGCTTTTGAAAAGATTATCGGTGATCAGAACTACACTGAAGGAATTTCACTGATTACATTAACCCTGTTGTCAAAGCGATTAACTCGGTTCGTCTCAATCCAATAGTGTACGGAATATGCCGAAAGCACCCGGGTCATACCGAATGCAAAGAGGAGATAACCCAAGGAAACGACAACATTTTTCCACCGGCAAAGATTTTCCCAACTCAAGGGAAATTACTTACAAAACTTCATCGCAGGTGCCTTTTACAACTACCATTACTACCACCTATAACATACTAATCTGACGGATCCAAAATAAGTTACACAACTATGACGGGGACGACATGCGACGTGTGCGGGAAGGCGTTCCAGACAACGTCGCGTCTACGACGTCATCGTGGCACGCATGGACCGGCACAGTTTCGGTGTGAGGTTTGTAGGGCGGGATTTCACCAACATAGTAATCTGCAGCGTCACAGAATGCGTCTTCACGGACTGCACAAAGAGTTGCTAGTCGACAGTAAAGGGACACAACCCGCGCAGAAACAAGACAAGGTGAGTTAATGTTATCACTTGCTACAATGTTTCCAGCAGAGACCATGAATTGTTTTCTTGTTTGTTTAACGCCGCACTCAGCAATATTACAGCTATATGACTGCGGTCTGTAAATAATCGATTTTGGACCAGATAATCCAGTGACTGAGATCATGAGCATCGATCCACGCAGCTGGGATACGATGACATGCGTGACCACCCGATCCCGTTGGCCGCCTCTTTCAAGCGTAGTCGCCTTTCACGGCAAGCATGGATTGTTGAAGAACTATTCTACCCCGGATCTTCACGGGTCTTCACGGGTCTTGAGTCCTTGCACCGGTACACGGTGTCTGTTTCCAGTGAACCAACTACCATGTGTCTTTAAATGAAATATGTGGCCGATGACTATGTATGGATTTTTGTAATTGCCAAGTTTATGATGTTATGTGCATAAGCGGACAGGATAGAAATCTTGTGCGATAACCCGGATGACCAGGTATTTCCAGTTTTCATCATATGACCAATCAACGAGAAATTAAGCTCGTCAAAACGTGTTCGAATCGTTTTGTAACTGTCAAAATACCTACGAATGATAGTTTCGAAAACATTCCCTTTAAGTTTAATGTAATCATAGACTAACGTACACAAGGTTAAATAGAAATATATCAATAAAGGAACCTTCGATTATTATTATTTCTGAGTTGAAAGTTCGATAAGTGTGGGCTTGAGAGGAGAAGGAGGCGACAGTGGGGTAGGTGTGAATGTTGCACATTGATGCTCTAAGGTCTGTAAGAGAGACTAGACGTCACTACCGCCTCGCGTAACGCGTGCACCTTCAGTTAAACATATTTCATTCATTATGACTGTGGGACTTGGGGTAGCCTAGTGGTTAAAGGGTTCGCTCGTCACGCCAAAGTCCAACCAGTTGGAGTCCGGTATTCATATTCTAAGAAACACATGCCTGCTTGAAAATGACCTGCGCGACATAAGCTACGGAAGTCGTTTAGTATTTTAAACTTTTGCGACAAAATCCATGGCTTCACTTTCAACATGCCCACTGTTATATATATTTCAGTGAACATATTTTCATCAAGACTGAAAATTATAGTTTTAGGAACAGTGTTTCGTTTCGGCACAATTTCGTATTTTGACGCAGATCCAAGAAAACAGGAAGCATCCTACTTCAGCTGGAACTAGCTGGTAACAATACGTATGCACGTGTCCGTTCTTCATTCAACACTCACACCCCCAGCGTGTCATTTTGAAAAGGCTTTGAACACGCGTCAAACATAACCTCCGCGGTATAACTTAATACTGTTCAAAGCGGAATTCAAACCAACTCACTAACTCTTAAAGTCTGCACGAGCAATCAACTCGGTCACAAACTGAAATTGCCCTCCGATGAACATTTGGAACGAATGACGTCGAATGCGAAATTATAAGGCGTGCACGTCGTCCGTCAACATCAACACTACGCATCTGTACCACCGACTTTAATTACATGTAATTAAAACCCGAGCTGAAGCGTTTTGGCTGAGAATCTGAAACGACCATATACGCTAATCGCGGTATAGCGAGGGACGATCTGGCACAGGCCATGCAGATCTGGCACAATGTCAAGGGCGATTCAGCACAGGATGCCTCGCTTTTAAGCTGTGTGTTAAATAGCGTTATCAGCACAAGACATGTAAGCAGACGTGTGTGTGTGTCTTGGTTAAACGTATGGTTTGATGCAACTATTTCTAAGTTGTAAAAGACCTTATTTGGAAAATATGCAATTTGAGAAAAGCGTGACGACCCGAGGGGCGGACTGTATAACGCACAGTGGCTATAAGTACAGTTACCACTATAAAAGTATAGCGGGAAACATCACGTGGCGATGCACGACCAGAGGCTGTTCGGCCATGGTGATCACCAACAGTGAGTGTGTGTTCGAGACCGACAACAACAAGGGACACAACCACCAACCCTCCAGCGGGAGACGGAGGAGATCTAAGGCAAGTCTCCATACTTCCCGGTAGATGGGGTGGATACAACATAGCATACCCATAGAGGGTAAAATTATATTGGAGTATCGGGTGGGTATAGCATTTTGATTGGGTGATACATATTGGGGTGGATATAGCTTTGCATATCCGGTGTGCGCGCGCGCGTGTGTGTGCGCGTGTGTGTGTAACGGCTGGGTATAGCATTTGGTTGATATGTATTGGTGTTTTGGGTGGTTATAACGTTGCATATCCGGGGTGGGGGGTTGTCTGATAGGGGATAGGTTTGGGGATAGGGGTGGATATAGCGTTGATTATCCATGGGTTTCAGAATATTTTTAGGGTAGGGATGTATATGGCGTTGCATACCCATAGGGGGTCAGAATATATTGGGGATAGGGCGTCGATATAGCGTTGCATACTCATAGGGTCAGAATATATTTGGGATAGGGGTCGATATAGCGTTGCATACCCATGGGGTCAGAATATATTGGATCTATGTTTGGGTCAGTGCTTGTAACAGATAAACAGAACGTAAGCAAAGGGGATCTGACGAAGCGGCCTAAACGACATCGTGCGTGTTCAACATGAAAATCGTTATCGCGGATCTGGAAGCTCCTCGTGGAGAGACCCGCTAGTCACGTGGTGTCTTTGAACTCCCTTACTGTCGGTCGGTCTCAAGGGGAGTGCATATGCCGTTATTGAACTGCCCACATCTCTCAGACGCGAGTCAAGGCAGGAGTCGGTGCTGGTGAAGACGATTCAGGCAAGGATAGCTTTGAGAATCCCTGTGCTCCCTCCCGCCTGTCTGAGATGGGCAAGACGAAGCGCTGTGTGTGGGGAGACTGCAACAGCGATACAAGGTATCGGCACAAGGGTCACATGACCGACGTGACCTTTCACCCTTTTCCCAAACCCAAGAGGAGGCCCCATGACAGCATGCGGTGGATTGTCGCATGCGGGAGGTCGTTCGAACGTCTCAACATTGACAAAATTAAAAAATATCATTTTGTCTGCTCAAAGGTAAGTTAAATGGGGTGTTGCGATCATGGGGAAATATGCAGGGACTGAACAGACATGAAGTCTGCATGCTCTTGAATTACTATTTAGTGCTGGGCACTGTGCTTGTGCCTCCGAGTGAGTGAGTGCGTGAGTATGCTATGTACGTCCCGAGAGTCTCAGTGGGCTATAGCAATCCAACCAAGACATCCATTGCGGAGAGTGAGTGAGTGAGTGAGGCAAACCCCGCTTTGAACTGAAATATATTTTTATCAGTTATGTTACAGTATATGTTTGTGCCAAAAGACAATAAAGCAATAGTATTGGACTTGACCTGAGACAATACTTGGGCTGGATCTGGGACAAGTAGATCCTGGTACTGATAAGGGACACAACTCGACTACAAGTTAGAAATTATGTTATTAAATTCATGCATATTGATTGTTGCCGGATTGTGTCAACGTTGACCCTTACAACGTGGATTGTGTGAACATCAACAACGTGGCTTGTGTCAACATCTACCCCTACAACGTGGAATGTGTCAACGTCTACCCCTACAACGTGAATGGTGTCAACATCTACCCCTACAACGTGGGTTCTTTCCAAAGTCTAACCTTACAACGTGGTTTGTGTCAACATCAACAACGTGGATGGTGTCAACATCTACCCCTACAACGTGGATTGTGTCAACATCTACCCCTACAACGTGGATTGTGTCAACATCTACCCCTTCAACGTGGGTTGTGTCAAAGTCCACCCGTACAACGTGGTTTGTGTCAATATCAACATCGTGGATGGTATCAACATCTACCCCTACAACCGTGGAATATGTCAACGCCTATTCCTACAACATGGATTATGTCAACGACTACCCCTACAACGTGGATGATGTCAACATCTATCCCTACAACGTGGGTTGTGTCAACATCTACCCCTACAACGTGGATTGTGTCAACATGTATTCCTACAACGTGGATTGTGTCAACATGTACCCCTACAACGTGGTGTCAACATCTACCCCTACAACGTGGATTGTGTCAACATGTATCCCTACAACGTGGATTGTGTCAACATGTACCCCTACAACGTGGATTGTGTCAACATGTACCCCTACAAAGTGGATTGTGTCAATATGTATCCCTACAACGTGGATTGTGTCAACATGTATCCCTACAACGTGGATTGTGTCAACATCTACACCTACAACGTGGATTGTGTCAAAGTCCACCCGTACAACGTGGTTTATGTCAATATCAACATCGTGGATGGTATCAACATCTACCCCTACTACGTGGATTGTGTCAACATCTACCCCTACAACGTGGTTTGTGTCAACATCAACAACGTGGATGGTGTCAACATCAACAACGTGGATTGTGTCAACATCTACCCCTACAACGTGGATGGTGTCAACATCTACCCCTACAACGTGGTTTGTGTCAACATCAACAACGTTGATGGTGTCAACATCTACCCCTACAACGTCGATTGTGTCAACATGTATCCCTAGAACGTGGATTGTGTCAACATCTACCCCTACAACGTGGTTTGTGTCAACATCTACCCCTAGAACGTGGATTGTGTCAACATCTACCCCTACAACGTGGATTGTGTCAACGTGTATCCCTACAACGTGGATGGTGTCAACATGTATCCCTACAACGTGGATTGTGTCAACATCTACCCCTACAACGTGGTTTGTGTCAACATCTACCCCTACAACGTGGTTTGTGTCAACATCTACCCCTAGAACGTGGATTGTGTCAACATCTACCCCTACAACGTGGATTGTGTCAACATGTATCCCTACAACGTGGATTGTGTCAACATCTACCCCTACAACGTGGTGTCAACATTTACCCCTACAACGTGGATTGTGTCAACATGTACCCCTACAACGTGGATTGTGTCAACATCTACCCCTACAACATGGAATGTGTCAACGCCTATTCCTACAACATGGATTATGTCAACGACTACCCCTACAACGTGGATGGTGTCAACATCTATTCCTACAACGTGGGTTGTGTCAACATCTACCTGTACAACGTGGTTTGTGTCAACATCAACAACGTGGATGGTATCAACATCTACCCCTGCAACCTTGGATTGTGTCAACATCTACCCCTACAACGTGGTTTGTGTCAACATCTACCCCTACAACGTGGATTGTGTCAACATCAACAACGTTGATGTTGTCAACATCTACCCCTACAACGTGGTTTTTTGTCAACATCAACAACGTGGATGGTGTCAACATTTACCCCTACAACGTGGACCAGCCACTGATTACAAAACGCCGTGGTATCTCGGTAACATAGCTTACTACTACATAAAACAGCATAAGCTCGTATCGGTAAAACCTGGGTGAGCACCCCAATGGTTAGTTTGTACAATTAGGATTAACCCACTTCCCTGTACCTGGTCTTCAAAGGGAAAGAGAAACAGTCCACCGCAGTGTATTCCTCGTTATAACGCCTGTTATATACATCCTGTTATCCCTTCCCTGTAACGTGAACCTCACAACAACCGTGTGGGGATATGGTCACGTGACAAGGTGCTGCTCGCACCTGCTCTTTCCGGATGCAGTGAGGATCATTGACCGTGGACCGCGCTTTGCACATATCAAATCAAATCGTCATGTTGTGTGTGGCTTTCTTTGACGACTTGGGACAGGATTAATTGTTTTCATCATGGTGAAAAATAAGGCTTGTGTGTGGGGCGATTGTCATTGCGACTCCCGGTATCTACACAGGGAACAGCATCCAATCTCGTTTCATCCGTTTCCTAAACCCAAAACGAGACTTCAGGATTGTCTTCGGTGGATAGCAGCTTGTGGTCGTCCGTCAGATAGACTTAACGTGCACAAAATAAAACCATACCACTTTGTATGCTCCAAGGTAAGATTGAACACATAACACATAGTATAGTTTTGTTGTTAAATGTGTGCTAATTGAAACATGACATGATATCATACCTATGGCTACACCAAATAAATCTTGTCCCAAGTCGTCTGCTGTGACGTCTGCTGCAATGTGACCTGCAATACAAACGACCAGACACACCACCACTGGTGTTGACCTAGTTATTCGCGGGAAAGCGTGCAGTGCGTGTCGGTTTCCTCTGTGTGGTTGTTAGTGCATAAGTCCATGCAAGGATAACCTCAGATCAAGTTGGGATATGGGATACGAGTGTGTGGTGTGTCTGTTTTAATCGATAGGCCTGTATTACGGTCGTGAGTGTTCAGTGTGAGGATTAGACGGGATAGACACCACCACCTCGGCGATCGCTCGCTCGCTGTACGTATATATCCCTCCAAGCCTCGCTATAACGCTGGTTGTGTACCGCCGGTTGGGTAGGTTCAACCAGAATTGTGAGAGCAGGCGGCACGCGGGTAGTGGATCACCATGGTAACGACAGAACTAGGGATCAAGATGCACCACCAGAACACATAAAGACGATCATCTGAAAGGCAGAAGGTTATAGTGTGCTTGTACTTGTCTGGTGACCACAGAAGAAACCGAATTCACTATACCGAGGAAATCCGACGAAGTGGATACCGAATTCAGCCGACTCGTCAGACAACCCACCCGGCGTTAGGTGCCACTATAGTTTTTAGAGTTCCACGTTATGGTACTAAGTGTATTATAGTATTAAGTCCCACGCAGTTACGTTTGGCGTCGTCATTGGGTAACGTGAACAGTTATTACAATATCCCAGATAACGTGGTGACCTTTAACCTTGAACATGGTGTTCTGCATGGCGTTCGGGTGTTCCAACAAAAACGATGCTTACGAGAGGGGGGTCAGCTTCCACCGTCTCCCCTTAAACCAAGCAGCGTTGCTAGAACAGTGGTTGGTGTCTATGAGGTTGGAAAACCCCCACGTGACCCAGCATGCGCGGGTATGCTCGGACCACTTCAGTCCAGGCTGTTACCTGCCGGACAAGAAGCTCGACCTTGGCATGGGAGGGAAGCGGAAACGCCTGCTTAAGCCGAATGCTGTACCAACATTGTTCGACTTTCATAAAGTTACAAAAATGAACAGCAGAAGTACGAAAAGGATTCGAATTGAGGTGAGTGAGGATATTAGATGCTTTCATGCCCGAATGCTCATGTGGACTGTCATAAAAACAAAACAAATGTGGACTGCCAAGTGTTTATAAGGGCCCGATTCTTGGAGGTTTTCGTGCAGTCAACCTTTACTCGGGACACGTATGGCCACTATAGTACGCTCTGCAGAGTTACGTCCCTTTAGAACTACAAGGATCCGCTAGACGTTGGTTTGAATCTATGATTCCTCCTGGTTATGATCCTGGTTTGTCCGCACCATAACCGTCCTCGTGGTTCCAGGGCAGTGGTTCACGTCGACGCCCGGCACTACTCGGGCACTCTACACACTTTAAGTTGACACACGGTGCTACCGTTTTGTTTGTACAATACATATGTACAATATGTGAAGCCATTTTTTGGTTTCCCTGGGTCCCACTGTAGTATGCGGTGTACAAATCACGCACTTAAACACCACCAACAAGAAGAAAGAAACTTCTGTAGCTCTAAAATTACTGTTCTTGAAACAAGTTTAGAGCTGTCCCGTGTGTACACAGATCCGACATAGGTCTAGGCGACCAATGGGGTCGGGGGGTCGGGTGGTTAGGCTCGCTGAGTTGGTTGATACATGTCATCGTGTCCTAATGTTAGCGTAGATCGATGTTCATGATGTCAATCACGTGATTGTCTGGTCCAGACTCGATTCTTTACAGACCGCCGTCATATAGCTGAAATATTGCTGAGTGCGGCGTTAACAACAAACAAACACACAAAAACAAAACAACTTAGTGTTGAAAAACAAGCCGGGTATAGAAACGAGAAAGAAACGAGAAAAGTTTTATCTTGTTACACTTTCTTTTGATACTTATCTCAGTGACAGGCATTCACGTATACATAATTTGCATCGTTAGGATGAACATAGGTTTATAACACTAAAATGTTACAGTTGCGTTAGCGCAGACGAGACGCGAAAAGCTCAACAGAAATGTGTATACATGTAGCCTACACTTAACGCTTAAGTAACGCACCCGTCCAGCGCCCCACAGTAGATTGTGTTGTCACGTGACCCATTACTCCTCGGCAATAACCATCACGTGGGCATAGGGAGTATATATTTTCTTCCTCGTTGTTATATATCGTTATTGCCCTAGCTGCAGCCTCGTTGTTGCTGCGTGTCGTCATATACTTCTGTATAGAAGATTCGTTCAGAGGACAGTGACCATGGTCAAGACGAAGCACTGTGTCTGGGGGGACTGTAACAGTGACACGCGCTACATGTTTAGAGAGGAAACGGAAGTGACCTTTAACCCTTTCCCAAAACCCAAAACCAGGACGGAGGATTGTGCACGCTGGGTGAAGGCTTGTGGTCGGCCGCACAACAAACTCAATTTAGACAAAATAAAAAGATATCACTATGTTTGTTCAAAGGTAAGGACTATACTCACATTTAGTGTCTGAATTTGGAAATATCTAGAGATATCATTTTTTCTCAGTTTTCTTTTGATATATCAGAAAGGAGGCGAGATAACGGAGTGTCTTTATTTTCACATCTGAAGAAATCTAGACTTGCTCGGGATTTCGGATATTTGTTTTATTTCAGGTTCCTTTTGACATTTTACATGGAATTGCTTGCAACTCGTGTTCGCGTTCAACGTGTTATTAGTTCCTAATTAAAATCTCCATAAGCACGTGGCATCTGTTCAGGTCCCCACAAAAGGCGGTGGTCTGTGTGCAAACCGTGGTACAGCGACACTCGTAGAACAGACTTCCATACAGTCTCTGAAATGAAACTATATATTTCAAAGATATTTGTGACCAACCGTGGGATAAGAGACCTTATGGGTGAAAAATCACATTTTGACTTTTCATTATATTTTAAAACTTCCTCATCTTCGAAACACTAAAATACACTTCACAAGCTTCTATTTATTACAGAGATACATGACATCACACATGGCGACCTTGACTAAGTAAGTTGACGTCAAACGTCTGTATGACGTCATAAGACACTTGTATCCCAGCACCCATAAGGTCCCTTTTCTCCAGCTTGGTCACATGTCTTGTTTCAATGCTGGGTTATATTATTTCGACCAACCTAGTTTTGTCTGAAGAGGCGAATACATGGATCGGGTGGTCGGGCTTCGGGGATTTGTTGGGTATCATCGTACCCCGACAGCGGTGGGGTTGCTTATAATATCAATCACTGGTTTGTATGGTCTAGAGTCGATTATGTACAGGCCGCTGCCGTGTCGCTGGAATATTGCTGACAGTCGCTTAAACAACAAATTCAGCGTTGTATTTTACAATAAGTAATGGAGCGCAGACAATATTCAAAGGTTCGGATTATTCAGGGTTCGGGTTTGACAGATTCAACTTTCCAGTTATTAAAATGTTTCAAATTCAGTTAATGACAACTGATATATCTTAAAAAAACCATAATGTTAAAAGTCATTTGAGCTTTTTGAAGACGATTTAAGAAAAAGCCACGTCGGTCCAGGTTCTAAAATAAAATTCCACAAAAGTCAACTATTTAATCAGCACATTTGACAATGAGAATTCGATAGTAGAGCACCCTTCTTGGGCCTCACTGCCAGCTGACTGACACGTCAAGAGCCCGGATGCAAGGCGAGGTCAGACAAGCAGACATTGTACGCCGCCCTCAGCAGTTGTTGTTCAAAACTCGAGTTTCCCAGCAAGGACACAATGGTTAAACGGTGCATGTGGGGCGCCTGTAAGAGTGACACGCGGTATCATTTCAAGGAGTCGATGGCCGGCGTAAGCTTCCATCCTTTCCCCAAACCCAAGACTAGACGTGACGCGTGTCTGAGGTGGCTGGCCGCATGCGGGAAACCAGTCGAGAAACTCAATGTGTTCTCCGTCCGGAAGTATCACTTTGTATGCTCCAAGGTAGAGTATAATCCACACACAGCCTATTTTCCCCCTTTCGAAAGATCTTTGATTATGTCACAAATCATTAATTAAACAAATCACTTATCGGTTTTGTTGTCGGTATACCGGGGCGGAGACAGTATACCGGGGACGGAGGGGAGTAGCAGGGGACTGTGACTCGCTCAGATCTGTTGTATTGTTGTGTTGAACGCCTGGCTGAACGCTGAACTTACTCAGTTTAGCCCCGTCGCTGTGGCAACAGCTGGGGGCGTCTGTCTGAACGCGCGCCGCCTTGAAGGCTGTTTGGTCGACACCAGGCAAGCATTATCACGAGCTAGGCGTTGTTTATCAGCCAATTTTAGTTCTACTTTCTAACTCCTGCGCACTGCACACATACACGCACGGGTTCCAGCCAGGGCCTTGGCGGTCCTCACAAGCAAGGCGTGTGTTTGTTCCTAGAGTGTTGCACTCAGGACGATTTCTAATCTAGGCTGTGCGGATCCACAAGCCAGGACGCCATAGCAAAATATCGATGTTTATCAGCCAACCAAGGTCACCCTCGCTCGTGTGATGGAGATGGATTTCCCAGGAAGCTGTGCTGATGACAGCTTCAAGTGCTCCGCCTGTGGCAAGGAGTTCACAACAAGGGCATCTCTAATGCGCCATATGCAGACGATACATGAGACACGGCAAATCTTCCCATGTCGACTTTGTCATTTGAGCTTCAAGAGGAAGTACGACCTCGCCCGTCACACCCGAGTTCATGACAAGGCCCGCCAGTTCCTCTGCGACAACTGCGGTCGCGCGTTCTCCCGAAAGGACAACCTCAATCTACATCGACGGATGAAACACGGTACGGGACCTGCGAAACGAGTTCAAGGTCAAGCGGGTCAAGGTCAGGTCGCGAGGGATAAGGTTGAAGGTGAAATGATGGCAAAACGAGGTGAAGGTCAAGCGTTGCAAGGTCAGGTCGTTGGTGGTCAAGGTGAAGGTCAAGTGAGAACTCGACATGGACCACTATCCAGCATACATCAACGGGTAATACAGACGAGGAAGATGTACAATATATTGATTATAGAAGCATGTTCATGTGGATGTGGGCCGAATCTTGCTTCAGCCTCTAAGATCTGATTGGTTCAAATTTACTCAACTTAGCAATTTGACCAACAAAATCAGGTTCATCACTGTAAATCGAGAGCTGTCTGTGTGTCATTAGATCAGGCGCCTGGTTTAGTCGTTTTCAGAGGGGCGTGAGCAATGGTTGTTTTCAGTTTTATTTTGTAATCATGTTAGAGGGATGAACGAACGTTTGTGCCAATTTAAGACAGAAGCCCATTGGTGTATTTGCTGCAGTTTTCGAAAGTCCGTAACGTACTCTCATTTCTTTCAGCACTTCGTGGGAGGCCGAGGCCCAACCCCCGAACACCCTGACCCTGTGCCCTTCAACCCCCTCAATGCTGCCAGACCCGAATCCAGTCGATTCCAGGCCAACATAGCCGGTTTCGGAGTTTCAGGTAGGACCCCTGTGCTGTAACCATTCTATAGGGGATTCTTTGTTTCATGAACCACCACGCCAGCAGTATCAGTGACCGGTCGTCACGTCGAGATGGAGGCTCCACATGGCCGATTATGGAAACCCATTGCTTGTTCACACTTAGATTTCTTTAATCATCTAAAAATACGCCATACATTCCAGTGAGTGAGTGAGTGAGTGAGTGGGCTTTAAGGCTGATTTGAACGGTATGATTGTTTTAGTGTATTTCTCCAAACCACATGCATGGTAGGGGCGGTCGGGTGGCCTAGTGGTTATAGCGTTCGCTCGTCACGCCGAAGACCCGGGTTCCATTCCACACGTGGGTACAATGTGTAAAGCCCATTTCTGGTGTCCCCCGTCATGATATTGCTGGAATATTGCTAAAAGCGGCGTAAAACCATACTCACACACTCATTTGCATGGTTTCACCAAAGTGGTAAACGTCAGAGACCTGCATCACTTCAGGCTTTCCACCCACATTAAGCTAACACGAGGTGTTACAACTGAAATACTGTTAAAAGTGGCATTAAACCAACTCACTCACTCACTACATGATAAGTCTACAGTATATCTGGCAAGATGTCTCAGATCCTATAGTGCTACTAGAATTTAGTAATCGGGCTTTTATCCCGGCCACGAAGAGGAGAGGGAAATACAGGAACGGAGACCGTCCGTCCGTCCGTCCGTCTGCTTCTTAAAGGGGACGAATTTTCTCAAAGTTAGAAGAATGAAATTTTGCACACTGATATTACTGGTCATAATCTCAAATAAGTTCGAACATTTGGGTCTTAAATTCATTTGTACCGAGTTACAGCCTCTGCTTCGTGCTTTTCAACAAAGTTCAAAGCGTCTGCAATGGGGATTATGTTTCTCAGAAACTACTATAGTGACATGAATGACAGTTTGCTTGCTTGTCTATGGCATACTTGTCAAGACTGTTCGAAAATTGGTTACGTTATTTTTTTTCAGAGCTACACTTCCCTTGCTACATGTTTTTAGATTTTGAGCATACACAGTTACGGCTCTTGATTTAATTTTACAAATTGCATAGTGTCAGCGGTGGGAACAAGTTTCTCAGAAACACAGTCGCCTCTTACAGCAAGCATGGGTTGCTGAACACACATTCTCCCCCCGGATCTTCACTGGTGGTATCATTAGAAGTGATTCGTGTGGCGTTATGTAATGAGAAAATCGATTTTCGAACTCAGTCTTGATAAGTATCAACCGATTTCTAATGTGCCCCATAACGGGGGATAGTGATAACGCTTATTTCTTGTTCTGCTTTGTTGTAACCCACGAGTTGGTTTTCCGGGCATGACAAAGCAAGAATCATGATCTGTGCCAATCTTGAAATCGAATAACAATCGGATTCTGACCATCTTCCCGAGGCAAGGGAATTAACTGTCCAGTTTCCACCCTTGCCGAACTAGGCTGGTATTATGGAGTTACATTTTGGCTGGACTAAAGAGTCTATGCATAGTCCAATCGAAATCCGGTTCGTAAACTGTCGTGCAGATTTCGGGATTTGCAAAGCATGTGCACCGCCAACTCGTCAGCAGATATTTTCCGAATCTTTTCATGTTTTTAATCAAGTTGCTCACGTGATTTGATGCATTTCGCGATGTAAGACCTGTTTTATCATAGATAATATACATCTTGATTATCGATCAGATCGTCCTGACTCGGCGCCACCATTTTGTGTGAAACAAACGCAAGTGATACGAGAGGTGGAATCTGATTGGTCCATAGGAGAGGCTTAGAAGGGACATAACTGGTAATAGCCACTGGTGGCTGTACGATCGAGCCCAGTAATTCCTGCCAAGTTCGGCAAGGGTGGAAACTGGACTTTTAAAGTCAGTTAACTCTCTTGCCTCGGGAAGATGGATTCTGACACGATATAAGGGAGGCAACTCTGCAATGTAAATTACAGCGCTATAGACGATATATGATATAACAAAATCCTCACCTGGGCCCCGTTCCACAAAGCGATCGCAGCTCTAAGACAATCCTAACTCCCATATTTTAATATACGACTTTCGACCGTCGTAGCACTACGATCACTTTGTGGAACGGAGCCCTGTAAAACAGCCATGGATTAAGAGAGAGAGAGAAATGTTGCAAATCAAATAGTTGATGGAACATTCCCACGATTCACATCCGATGTGAATTTGACGCCGCCATATTCCATCGAAAATATGTCTTCAACAGAGCACCATACATTAGCGCCGGCGTGACCTACTTGGCGGTAGCGAGAAGCGAGGGCGCCAAGCTCGGGTTTGCATTGGTGTTATAACGAAGCTTTAATGGAAGTGGACTGCAGTGGACCGCTATTTAACTGCTTTGTCTGCGAAGGCTGTATTCGGAGTTACAGTGTTGGCGTTTAATATCGGATCTTGTGTTGTCATCGACGTGATTGCCAACGTGCTGCTTCGTGGAGCTGGCGTTTCATCGAGTCTCGGTCAATGTCAACCGCCATCTTTGTTGTAAATGCTGATTCACGGACCACAGCAAGAGCGCCGTTTACACCTATGACGTTTCGCGAATTGATTTACCTTCATCATGCGGACCACTGTGATTTAGCCCTTGGATCCTTTGTTGTTTTAATTAACGTTTGATGTGTGGAGACTTTTATAATTTGCCATCTTTACTTCGGATTAGAGTGCGGCGCTAATTAAAATGCAAAAAGGGCGCCCAAGCACATCCTCCACTCCCAACAAAAGATGCATTTTAGACGTCAGTCAGAAGAGGGAAATTGTGGAGTTTGCCACAAAAAACCCAAAGGCGTCCCAGTCGCAGATTGCCACAGTCTTTTCCAACATGTGGGGTACTCCGATTGTACGGAGAACTGTCGGGGGCATCCTCAGTCAGCGCGAGAAGTGGGAGGATGCGTTCGTGCAGCCCGGCGTGAAGAAGATCAGGAATGCCCGTCACGCGGACATGGAGGCAGCCCTGTTTTTCCGATACACGGAGGCCGTCACAGCAGGTGCGCCCATGTCCGACGCCATTTTACGAGAAAATGCCCAGACTTTGGGAAGTGAACTGGGAATATCTGAATTTGCATATTCTAAGGGTTGGCTGCTGCGGTTCAAAATGAGATACGGAATTGTTCAATGGCCTTCTGCGAGTGAAGGTTCTGTGCAAATGCCTGTAGATGGCGCAGTGGAAGCAGCGGAACATTACGAGCAGGATACGGGGTCTTGTGAAGGTTTGTTAGTGTATATTGTGGAGTGAGTAAGTGAGTATTGTTTTACGCCGCTTTTAGCAATATTCCAGCAATGTCAAAGCGGGGGACACCAAAAATGGGCTTTACTCATAGTACCAATGTGCGGAATCGAACCTGGATCCTCGGCATGACGAGCGAAAACTTTAACCACTAGGCTACCCAACCGCCCCGTTTATTGCAGAAGCACCTCTACTTGTGTATAGTCTGGCTGTGAAAGCTATATAGGTTCGGCTCCAGTGCTGCTGTCAGACGTTGTAGGTCCCTCATATCCCCCACGGGGCGGTCGGGTGGCCTAGTGGTTAAAGCGTTCGCTCGTCATGCCGAAGACCCTGGTTCGAATCCCGACATGGGTATAATGTGTGAAGCCCATTTCTGGTGTCCCCCGTCGTGATATTGCTGGAATATTGCTAAAAGCGGCGTAAAACCATACTCACTCACTCACTCATATCCCCCACGAATCATCTTCAACTATACCCACGGGGTGGTAGGGTAACTTGCTGGTAAAAGCGTTCGCACATCACGCCGAAGTTCCGGGTTCGATTGTGTGAAGCCCATTTCGGGTGTAACGTATGCTATATTGTCGCGACATTGCTTGAAGCCAGCGTTGCTATTTATAGTAATTAGTATGCAGATGAGCCGATTCTCAACTCCTTCGCAATTCCACGATAAAATACTGTTCTGAATTGGTTATAATGGTTTGGGGACTGGGGTATGAATATGTACATGGTATTTTTCAAGATCTTTGACGACCATGGGTCTAAACATTCCCACCATTAATTATCCTTGTTAATATTAATATACAGAGACAGAATATAGATTGCTCTTCAGAGTTGCTATGTTATAAGCAAGGAAGTCTCCGGTGCATTCTGACTGATAATACTTTCTAAATTTGTGTACACTGTATTGAAACAAGCGATATTATCAGTACTATTGTTTTTATGCCCGCGTAATAACGATGCTGGGCTTCCATACATTCTTGTACATGTCACGTGACCTATTTAGCTCGCGTAGACGCGCTACAGTGAATGTAGCTCATTCAAAGATGGAGACGAAAGTTCGTTCTCACTTCATCCGGACTTCCAAGAATTGCCGTGGGCTTGTATTAGGAGGGTACGAGTATAGACGCTACAGGGAAAGGGGAACCCGCGAGTACTGGCGTTGTAAGCGAGTCGGATGCTTGGGAAAAGCCATCACTGTGTTCGACACGGTGACCTGTGTGACGGGACAACATGGCCACCCGCCAACATTCACCGCTGTCTTTGGTGAGTTTATTTCTTTATTAGCGGCTAAATGTGAACGAAGCTAGCCATTCCTGGGCGTATCCTGCACATGTTTGCAAATTAGACTGTTGCACTATGGCGGTGTAGCATTATCGATTTGTTTGGGCGTGTAGCGAATGACTGGTCGAGCGAGCTACACATTATAATTGTGGGCCCTGAGGCTCTTGAACGGGCAGTAGTATCTACGTTAAATTATATTTTACATTTTCCATCTTTTAGTTTGTGAAAATTTAATTATCGTAACATACCACATATGTAAAACTGTTCAAAACTAATTTTACGTGTCGTTCCGATTTGTCCTACGTTCATGGATATCAGATTAATGAAATTCTATATTATACACGTTCACGTGACATGAAGAAATCTCATACAATTCAAAAGCCTCGAACAAAAGAATGCGTTTGTGGTATATGTTTTTTTCTCCCCAACTAAATAAATTCCTGTTCCATTTTTCACTAGATTGTCGGATTTATAAACCAAATGTTTCAACCATTCTTACAGGTACAGCGAATAGATATCATATTTATATGTCTGGAACGACAATACATGTGTCATGATGATATACCTTCACTGCAGTACAGGTCGGTGGGGTAGTCTGGTGGTTAAAGCATTGGCTCGCCACATGGGTACACTGTGGGAAGCCCCAGCCGTGATATTGCTGGAATATCGCTAAGAGGACACAGTGTCGGACCTGTATGGTTGCCGTGGTATTTTGAGTGTTATGCTATCAACTAATTGTTTGCCATGCCGAGTCTCGACTATTTACGGATCGTCGTGGGTAGCGGAAATCGTAGCGGTTACAGCGTAAAACAATATACCAACTTAGTCACTTCATCTTGCGTCACTTCAGGATAATGTTGAATAGTAGTAACGCCTTAATGTATTGTGAGGTAAAATGATTTTTAACGAAGAGGACGATAAGACCGGGCCATCCAACAAATTATCCGAAGTAGAACCCGATATTTTGAATTATTATATTTTTGTTTGTTTTTGAACACGGAACTCGGCAATATTTCAGCTATATGACGGCAGTTTGTAAATAATCTGGGCCAGACAATCCAGTGATTGACACGCAGTCATCTGAGTTACCGAGCCTGACCTCCCGACCAGTTTTGTCTTCTTTAGGGAGCATGCATTTTGATTTGTGTCGGGGTTGGTGGGGGGTGGGGGTCCCAGCTATATCTGACAAACTATTTGTTTACCATCGAACAGCAATCCAATTTGTTGTTTGACGTCTAAGTGATTTTTATACACCACTGCCATTAAACTATTCATTTGGAGCATATTCAATTTAATTCAGTTTATTCCTATATAACTGTAAGACCACAGGCCCATAGTACAAAATACATGACAATGTGGAAGCGGTTAAACAATGTTACAAGGATTCATTTCTTAATAACATGGCATGATATATGAACAGAGATAGATTTCGTATAGCCGTTTTGCTCACATGTGATATTAACCAGATAAACCGGTATTTTTGGGATGTACTTAGTATTTTGTTTTTTTCCATTAATAATCCTATTTACAACATACAAGTAAAAAACTTAAATTCGCCATTGAGGCCCATTGTCTACATAATCTTAAGCATTTTGGTATTTTTTGTGCCTGCCAACTTCAACTATTATCCTGTGTGAGCTGCATCTAAATCTAAATTGTGCTAAAGAAATTTTGCATTATCTTATAGTAACATTAATTAAATAATAACCCCCCCCCCCCCCCCCCCCCCCCGATAATGAAATTTAATGGGTGCTCCTCAAGATTGCTATCTTACGATATTCCTATAGTCTAACCCGGAATCAACTTAGAGTATATACTCGAGTAAAATATCTGATTTTAATGCGATGGTTTTACAATCATATCTGGTCCCTGGTTCCGTGGATCAGGACACCCCTCGGGAGCCTCACTGGTTTCTAGTGACTGGTCCGGGCAACTGTCTGGCTCTTGGTTTATATTGGCTTTGTGAACGTTCTCAATTCAATCATGCCCAAACACTGCGTTGCAAATGGGTGTTACAGTCGGTTTGGGAACACAGACCAGGTTAAGATGCATCGTATACCGTGGAAGCACCAAATCCTGGCGTCCAAGTGGGTGGAGAGCCTGATGGAGGCTGGTACCACGCAGGACAAGGTGACCAGGGATAGTCGTGTTTGCTCAAAGCATTTTATCGGAGGGTTGAAACTTCCGGGCGCCGTGCCGGTCCTGTTCGGTACACTGCTGCACCAAGGTAGGCTATTAACCCAATGCCTCGTCCTCCACCGCTGCCTGGCTCCGTTATTTAAAGAGAATAATTACTTCCACGGAACCAGATAGGGAAAATGATTTATATTATTTTCGAAAGATTAGGTTAATTTGTTTTTGCTTTTACAGCCAGGAAAGAAATTTCAAGATTTGCATTGGAAGCGCAGTGATTTTTTTTTTCAATAAATGAAACTGCGCTTGATGGGTGGGTCGGTATACACCCTCTTGGTTCCCGGGACCGAGGTAGCCAGAGGTATCATCGACTGGAATCGTGCATTTCCGGTTGGGAGTTACCGACATTTTGGGGATGAAATGGGAAATTGACAGTTCTTCTGCTGTCAGTATTAACGTACGATACCACAGTGCCATGCGCTGGACATTCGTGTCTAGATTAAACTTTGATAGCTCATACATGTTGAAGGTAAGAACGACTCTGCTGACGGTCGGCTTTGACAGTTTGGAAGTGGACTGTGCGCACGAGATGACAAGCGCTTTGTTGCCATAAATAATCACAAGTGAATCACGGGAGTTAACCGTGCTTAGTGGATGTGCGGATTACACGCATTATAAAGTAATATGTTATGTTTGTGGTTATTGGTCAGATTAATATGCGTTAACGTTTATTTCACTGTATTAAATACAAACAACGATTACCTTATAAGCAGTCATGTGGTCCAGATTGTTATTTTTTCTGTTTAGTCGATGTTGAATCCGATGTTTCAATCAGTTGTATAATGAGTGATAAGGTCACGTTAATAAAGTTTTAAGCCTTCTTATAACGGAAACATAATGTAAAAGTCAACATTGTAAAATAATACGATTCAACCTGTTGTAAATTAAAGTATACTACGTTGCTAGAAATACTCAATCGAACGTATTTTCAGGTGCATGGGTTCATGGTGAATGTACAATATATCTTTTAATTCGTTGTGTACAACATTATATGAAACATTCACAAACAATTATGTGTTAAGGCGTTGTATTGTATGAGGCTGACCACTTTATCCCGGTAGTCACCTTAAGACTAACCCTGTTTATAGAATTGTCTAATGTGAAACATCAAGTTTTATGTGTGTATTGTTTGTTCACTTGTATG
This sequence comes from Haliotis cracherodii, assembly GCF_022045235.1. NCBI lineage: Eukaryota > Metazoa > Mollusca > Gastropoda > Lepetellida > Haliotidae > Haliotis > Haliotis cracherodii. Next base: position 1,157,714 of record NW_027266270.1, read on the forward strand.
CAAGAACTGTTAAAAAGGTTTACTGCCACACAGAGAATAAGTCTTAGGAACATAGTATTTTCATAACAGTTTACAGATTTCAGAGAAATTTGATTACTGGTAAATATTTCTGAAATTTAATTATTTTTTTATTGTTTGATTTGAAAATTGAATGACATAAATAGGTGTTTGTTTTCTAATATCCTATAGGATATCTTTTGAAATGTCTGAGTAAAGAATACATAAGATAAGTTCTTTTCTTATTTTTATAAGAGAACATGTGGATGTACCATGTATACTGGTAAATAATCTGTAAATAATTGAGCCTGGACCAGACAATCCAGCGATTGACATCATGAGCATCGATCAACGCAATTGGGCTACTGTGACATGCATCAACCAAGTCAGTGAGTCTGACCACCCGATCCCGTTAGTCGCCTCTTATGACAAGCATAGTCGCCTTTTATGGCAAGCATGAGTTGCTGAAGACCCGTTGAGAACAAGTAATTTTAGAGGTGTGTGTCTAGGACTTTGAAAACAGGGTGCATGCACATGGTCACATTTGACATGTAAGGTGTCGTAAATCTGTGGGGGACTCACACACACATGCATGCAAACACACTAACACACACAGTGAATTTTTAGTGAATACTAAAATATTTTGAAAATAAACCCACAGAAAAGAGTTGGAAGGTGTATATTATAGATGTGTTATGCTCTCATCCTCTTGAAATGACATCACACTCCTATATCAGCCTTTGTTTGTTGCAGAGAAAGCAAAAGATTATCAGTTTGTCGTAGTTGTGAAAGTCTCAACAAGCACCTGCGTTGTTCATTAAACGAATGACACACTGGCGTGATCTACGTGCCAGTTCTTGGAGTGAAACAATTGTAATGTGGAGATTTCCACTGGGTTGGGTGTAATTCTGTCTGCAGGGGCTTGTTGGTAGCCTGCAAAGACATTTGAATAGAATAAACTAGACGTTTTTTTCCCACAGCACATTTTATTTAGAATAAATTGTTCTTTTTAGAGATCTAACAATTTATTTCTGTAAAGACACCTTTAACACATGCACACATGCTATGGGGTTCTGGATGGACCTGACAGCAGGTTATATAGTTTCTTGAATGAGGGTCCGAGTTTGTAAGACTTGTTTAACCTTGACCTTTTGTTGCAGGGGAGCCCAGTGGAACGTCGAGTGTGGTGGATCCCTCCGTGTCCATCCAGGAAGTGAAGCCCCATATCGTCAACAGACTGGACCTGGACCTCGTTGGTCAACCCAACTCTCTCCCACATCCAGCTCCTGCACCAGCCAATAGGAATCCCAGCTACACCTTCAGACCAAGTTTTGCACAGCAAAGAATCGCAAGAGGTAGGTTGGTTGTCTCCATCTTTACTAACTCTTACTTGTGGTACCTGTTTTTCTGTTCCTGTTTTTGTAACTAACATTTATTTGCTGTGTGTTTGCACATGGTACATATTTATTCCCATGTTTTTTTACCGTGATTTTATGTACAAGACAATATTCCATTGCACGAGAATTTGGTCCTGTGACATAGGGTTAGAGGTCATCCATCACAAGCATGCATTGGGTGTATCATTGTTCAGTTGGCCTTCAGCAAACTATGTCTGGCATGCCAACGATATTTCATTGAGGTCCTTATTTACCAGGCTGACCTTGACCTGCCCTTGACCTGAAATGGACCAGTGCGATGGCATCCAGTTCATCACGACCCGCAGAGGCAAGACTGCTGTTCAGTTTCGTGGGTATCGTTATTACAATGTACGAGCTCTTGGACATAAGATCTACTGGCGGTGCTGCACGCGCACCTGTTCAGCCACATTGGTCACAGCGAACGGTGTGCTGACGAAGGTCGGCGATGACCACAACCACCTGATGGACCTGACGCTGTCGTCACCCTGCCAGGAGGACTTAGCGGCCGTGCAGAGAGTTCTCAATGAGGAGACGGTCAAGTCTTTGTTTAACATCAAGAAGGAAATAGACCCAGGGGTTGAGTTGGAAGACAAATTCAATTCAAATTGTCATTCGGTTTCTTGTCCTGAGGAGGAAATGGACTCCCTTCAGCCATCTTGTGTGAACAGATTTGTCGGGAGGAGGTTATCCATTGAACAGTCAATGCAGATCAGTAAGGATGGAGCTTCCAGATTCAGGAGAGACGTAGCGACTCGACTCAGTTTAGTGGAGAAAACGGGAAACAATTCCCGGAGATTCTCAACAAGTGATATGGACAAGCAATCAGTGACTTCCCCCAACACGACGTGTAATTCAGGAAGCGAGAACCATACCCTGTCCGTCCGGAGGTCCCCCATCCAAAGTGTGGCTGATGTTGTTGGCATGGGTGAGGGTGGCCCAGTAGGTCAGGCTGCAGCACCGGATCAAACTCGGGCAACTCTGTTTACAGGCAGAAATGCTGCCTTCCCTGACTTCCTGAAGAAAGGTATCTGGTTAGGTGTGAAATACAAGTTGTGACGTATAGAACATCTCCTATATCGGCAGCATGCTATTGGATTTTTTTACGTATATAATATAACATACAATATAATAAGGGTGCCTGGTAAATTGAGGTCCATTCCTTCCAAGATACGTATCACAATATCATTTTTAATGCTTGGTATATCGTGTGATTTCAAATAGCAATTTCTTTCCTATGTTTAATATTATACTCTTGGCAAATATTTTCAAAATGATTCCATATTTGCAAACTGCAAATTCGCGAAGGTAGAGGTTAATTCCCAGTTAGCTCCTTAATAGGTGCATGTGCATTCGTACACTTTCCTCATCAACATCGGGGGCCCCAAGATGGAGATTTGGTCAGTTGTATGAAATGTGAAGGTTAAGCCATAGTGTGGAAGCGCTTTGGTCTAAAACAAACGGATGTCAAAATTAATGATGCAAATATTGCAGTCTGTCCGATTTCAGAATTTAGAATTATATAATATATCGTGATACGTATCGCAATACGTCCTTGTGCATCGCAAAAAATTGTGAAACACCCTGTAAACCTTCAATAACCATCCCTTCAATGTAATGTGTCTCTCTCCCTTCCTCCCTCCCCCAATGGGACCCCAACAGTCTGTTGCTGATGGGAGACAACGTTCAGACAAAACACAAATCATAGGTACTTAGAAACTTAATATCAAAATAGATAAGGTGAACTTGGTTAGATAGTTTGGGAAGGGGCATAAAATATTTCCAGGATATTTTGTAATTTGCACTCTGATGGAGCTTGTGGAGGTTGGTACAAATTCAGCATCAGACTCCAGGAGAATGTTGTGAAGGTGTGGATTGTGGCTGTGTACGAGTGACCTGTGGACGTCAGATAACAGCGGAGCAGTATAAAGTGACGGTGTTGCAGATGATACTTTGCTATCTATATGGTATGCTGTCTCACTGAAGTTCCTGTTCGGGAGATACTTCTCAATTTAGGAAATGAAGAAATGAAATGCCAGGCAAATTAGTTAAGAATCCTAGATGAAAACCTTTAATATCAATCACTAGCTTGTGATGACTTCACTCACTCACTCACTAATATCAGATGTTGCATGAACCATGCATGTATTATCAAAAGGGGGTATGTATTTATGCAAAGTGATCAAATGACAATTTGTTTTTAACCTAACATATTGGATACCATCTGTAAAGATCTATAATATCTAAACATGACAGAGCGAATCAGCGTTTATTTGGGGGGTAGTGGTCACAGGGTATATGTTGCCATTAACAGATCTGTGCGGCAGGTGACATGTGACCTCCACCTGGGCCCTGCTAGCTGGCTCCCTGTCTGACTGACCTCCAGGTGTAGGTCAAGATCTTTGGAGTGTAGCAGTCACACAGGACCTCCATCTGGGCCCTGCTGTCTCCCTGACCTCCAGGTGTAGGTCAAGATCTTTGGGGTGTAGCAGTCACACAGGACCTCCATCTGGGCCCTGCTGTCTCCCTGACCTCCAGGTGTAGGTCAAGATCTTTGGGGTGTAGCAGTCACACAGGACCTCCATCTGGGCCCTGTTGTCCCCCGACCTCCAGGGGTAGGTCAAGATCTATGGGGTGCAGCAGTCACACAGGACCTCCATCTGGGCCCTGCTGTCTCCCTGACCTCCAGGTGTAGGTCAAGATCTTTGGGGTGTAGCAGTCACACAGGACCTCCATCTGGGCCCTGCTGTCTCCCTGACCTCCAGGTGTAGGTCAAGATCTATGGGGTGTAGCAGTCACACAGGACCTCCATCTGGGCCCTGCTGTCTCCCTGACCTCCAGGGGTAGGTCAAGATCTGTGGGGTGTAGAGGGTCACACCTGACCTCCACCTGGGCCCTGCTAGCTGGCTCCCTGTCTGACTGACCAGTGTGTGTAGGTTCAGAACTATGGGGGGAGGGGGAGGCGGAGGCTGTGTTGCTGGTCACACCTGACCTCCACCTGACCTCCACCCGATCCCACCTTGGCACTGCGTGACTATGACCTGCCATCTGGAGGTCCACGCCCTGAGTTGAGAGGGCAGGCTATGTTGCAGGCCACACATGATAACCCATCTTAGCCCAGCTAGCTGTCTCCTGTAGCCCGCTATTGGTGGATCAATACAAGCTATATTTAGCCTCATCTTCAGCCCAGCCCAGAATGTAGCACACATTAGCAGGTTTGCTGTGCGAGGAGGTGGAGTTTGTCCTGGGCTTGCTGGCTCAGATTGACTGCTGCCTCAGACATACAGATGGGGTGAGGTCTGTTGGAGATAGCTTCAACATAGTGACACATTGTGCACATAGTTCAACACTGGGACTGTATTATTGTGTTACGTGTGGAATAATAGATTTGTTGGAAGGTTCCTGCTGCTATAGAAAGTGTTTGGATGTATTCTGATTGGATCATTTTGGAGGGGATATATCCACTTGTATATCAATTGCACTGATATATCACAGATGGGATGAAGACTACAAGGAATTACCTATTATTTTGTGTTACTTTAAGAATGGTGGTTGAAGATTGCGAGAAATCCGATTGACATTTTGTGCCTGTTGCTTGCATAACTCGAGGGACAAAGACTTTCCAGGTTTGGATTCTGTGGTACTTTAAAAACCTGCATTTGTATATATGCCTTTTGAATGGAGGATTCAACTCAGAAGCGCGCCTACAATTGGTCAGAATCTGAGGTGCTGACATTGTTTGAACTGTGGAGTGACCCGTTTATCCAGAAGGAGCTGAAGCACCTTTACCGCAACAAGACGGTGTACGAACACATTGCCCGCCTCCTCAACACGGCCGGCATCAGGCGCACCTGGGTCCAGTGCAAGGAGAAGATCAAGAAGTTAAAGAAGGAGTTCTATCGTGTCCAGAGAATTTGTGGTGACCTTGACCCTGATGCAGGACCAGTCACTGGGTGCCGATTCTACAAGGAGTTATACCCACTACTGGCGTCGAAGTCGGGGAAAACACGTTTGTGGATTATATATTTTCACTGTTCCATGCGAGGTCTTGGTACACAATGCTCATCTTCCTGTGTGGCTGCTTTAAGAGAATAGGCCTCTAGTACACCATGCTTGTCTCCCCGTGGGGATTCTTGGACAGAATAGGTCTCTAATGTCCCATGCTTGTCTCCCCTAGGGATTCTTGGACAGAATAGGTCACTAGTACACCATGCTTGTCTCCCTGTGGGGATTCTTGGACAGAATAGGTCTCTAGTACACAATGCTTGTCTCCCTGTGGGGATTCTTGGACAGAATAGATCTCCAATGTCCCATGCTTGTCTCCCCGTGGGGATTCTTGGACAGAATATGTCTCTAGTACACCATGCTTGTCTCCCTGTGGGGATTCTTGGACAGAATAGGTCTCCAATGTCCGTTGCTTGTCTCCCCGTGGGGATTCTTGGACAGAATAGGTCTCTAGTACACCATGCTTGTCTCCCTGTGGGGATTCTTGGACAGAATAGGTCTCCAATGTCCCATGCTTGTCTCCCCGTGGGGATTCTTGGACAGAATATGTCTCTAGTACACCATGCTTGTCTCCCTGTGGGGATTCTTGGACAGAATAGGTCTCTAGTGCACAATGCTTGTCTCCCTGTGGGGATTCTTGGACAGAATAGGTCTCCAATGTCCCCTGCTTGTCTCCCCGTGGGGATTCTTGGACAGAATATGTCTCTAGTACACCATGCTTGTCTCCCTGTGGGGATTCTTGGACAGAATAGGTCACTAGTACACCATGCTTGTCTCCCCGTGGGGATTCTTGGACAGAATAGGTCTCCAATGTCCCCTGCTTGTCTCCCCGTGGGGATTCTTGGACAGAATATGTCTCTAGTACACAATGCTTGTCTCCCTGTGGGGATTCTTGGACAGAATAGGTCTCCTATGTCCCATGCTTGTCTCCCCGTGGGGATTCTTGGACTGAATAGGCCTCTAGTACACCATGCTTGTCTCCCTGTGGGCATTCTTGGACAGAATAGGTCTCCAATGTCCCATGCTTGTCTCCCCGTGGGGATTCTTGGACAGAATAGGTCTCTAGTACACCATGCTTGTCTCCCCGTGGGATTCTTGGACAGAATAGGTCTCTAGTAGACCATGCTTGTCTTCCTTTTGGGATTCTAGTACACCATGCTTGTCTCCCTGTGGGGATTCTGGAAGGAGAATAGGTCGCACTGTCATGTGGATCATTGTTGGTATAGTCTACCACAAGTTTGCAGTCATTTGAAACTGGTAATTTATTCTAGAGAAGTCTGTTCATGTTGTGTCAGGCTGGTGGAATATGGTCTGCTCACCGATATGAGGTGTACTGATGTCAAGTAGAAAGCAAATAATTCACATCAGAAAAGTAGGTCCTGCATATTTTACGAAGCATTTTCAGACTGGGCGTGTTCGGACTGGGGGAGTTCAGACTGGGCATGCTCAGACTGGGGGTGTTCAGACTTGGGGGGGGGGGGGGGGGGGGGGGGGGGGGGTTGTTCAGACTGGGCGCGTTCAGGCTGGGCATGCTCAGACTGGGGGTGCTCAGAACTGGGCGTGTTCAGACTAGACTGGGCGCGTTCAGACTGGGCATGTTCAGACTGGGGGTGTTCAGACTGGGGGCATGTTCAGAATGGGACATTCAGACTGGGGGGCGTTCAGCCTGGGCCTCTTCAGCCTAGACTGGGGGCGTTCAGACTGGGTGCGTTCAGACTGGGCGTGTTCAGACCATCGTGATTGTTGGAATATTGTTAATAGTAGCATAATACCATACACACCAATTTCTGTCTTTCCATTCTTTTAAATAAGATTGGTATGTCATATTTTCAAATAGCAATTTAGAGAACTAAAATCTAGGTTTGATGGCTTGTCTAAAAGGCATTGTGTTGGCATTGTATATTCATGTTTGTTTGTTGTTTAATGCTGCTTTCCTCAATATTCAAGTTGGGTAAATAATCTTGCAGGACATACATGAAGAACAGTCTTTTTTTCAGTAGTTAAATCTTAATCATCTGTCATTCATGTGGTTTATTCTCGGTTCCAGCACAGCAGATTCACCATGGCAACTCGCAGGTGTCCTCCAGACCGGGGATGCAGAGCCGACCCCAACAGGGGATGCAGAGCCGACCCCCACAGGGGATGCAGAGTCGTCCTCCACAAGGGATGCAGCCCCGGGCGAGGATGCCCGCACCATCTGCCACGGTCACATCAGCTACCCCGCCCCTCAAGCGACCCCGACTAGAGACTCAGCGGGCAGTGCCACAGACGAACAGACAGATGGGCCAAGCATCAGTTCAGAGACAGAACATGTCAACATTCGACCAATCACATCGCATGCCGGCACCTCGGTCTGTTGTACGATCTCCACAGAGACCGGTTGGTGTCCAGCAAATGTCGACCCAGCAAGCACGGCCCATGCAGCATCGACAAGTGTCAAGGTCACCTCAGCGACAAATAGCAAGGTCAAAACAGCAGATTAGTCAGAGTAGGAATTCAGAGCCAAAATCTGACAGCACAGAGAGAGCATTCCTCAACCCTGACCATAGCTCTCACATCATGACAGAGTTGTCTGCCCTTTGGAAGTCCGGGAAGTTTGTGGACGCTGCCATCATGGTGGGAGGCATGAAGTTACAGGTATGTTGTGTAGTTGGGTGTTGTCGTAGAATGGATGATGATTGTTTCTTGTGAATATCGGAGCATTTCGATTGGTTGTAAGCACTGCTGGGGTCACGGTACACCTGCCTGGAAGCCAGTAGTCCATGCCATGTGCAGGAGAGAGTGAGTGTTAACATTGGCGTTGGTTCAGCCATATGATGATTTGCTGAATATGTACAGGTATTTTATTTGTGTTACAGTTAATGAATTGCAAGTGACCCCTGATTGTCGGGTATTGTAAATGAATGGAGTATGTGCTGCAATTTGAGTGGTTGAAAAACATTCAATGGAATTTGATTGGAAACTGGACTTTTCACTGCATATGAATGTCTCTTGATAATGTGTTTTCGTATCTGCAGGTGTTTGAGAATTTGGTGGTCATGGGGGTAACAGTTGTAAAATCAACCTAACAAAATCAGTTCCAAATGAAATTTCCGGACATTAAATGCTCTGTGAACACACACTGTAGGAATGTCCTGATTCCATGTTTCAGGCTCACCGCATGGTGTTGTTCGCTGCCAGCCCCTACCTGCGGGCATCCTTCGACCACCTCAACCCTGCCACCGAGCTGCGTCTCAAGATGCCATCGGACATCAAGCTGGACATTGTCTACCAGTTCCTCACCTACATCTACGACGGCATCCTCCGCTTGAATCCGAACAACGCGTTCTCTCTTCTCAAGATCTCTCTCATGCTTCGCATGGAACACCTGACAATGTGTTGTCAGGAATACATGACATACGCTGTCAATTCCGGCACAATTCCGCCAATGGCAGTCAAGGATGTCAAGTCTCCGCTGCTGGTGCTGGTTGACCAGAAGGCTCAGGAAACTGGTCAGGGGAAAGCAGACATGTGCACCCAGACCATGTCCGATTCCGAACCAAGTACCATCCGGTCTCCACCCAAGGTGGACTTTGACCGAGTCTTTGGCGAAGAAGACCAAGCAACCACTAGTTACCATAGCAACCAATTTGATCATAGCGTGCAGTCAGACATGGACTTGTATCAGAACTACGACCAGGGGCTTGGCGATGGTGGGGGAGGGGGGCGGGTTGTACACACACAGGACGATGGGGATGCTATGCCCATGATTATTGTGAAGAACGAATGTATTGATCCTGAATATGAATTAAGCATTAATCCTCCACACCTCACCAGTCCCCCTCCTGACCTTGATAACATGAGTCCAGCATCCAACCAGAGCGAGCCCAGGTCTGACACCGAGCAGCACATGAGCAGCCAGACCGACCCCCTTCCCGACACTGATATCAGCAGTCCTGCAGCCCAAGCTGGGGTCGAGGCCATGCAGGTCGTCCCCGGCATCGACCTGGATGTGTCTTCTCCAGACACACCCGACCATGACCTTGAACAATCAACCAATGGCAGTGTCCATCAATCACCACTCACATCTACATTTGACCAATCACAAGTCGGCACTTCTGAATTTGATCAATCACAAGTCAGCACATCTGCATTTGACCAATCAACATCCAGCACCTCCACAGATCAACTTCATTCATTAGAACAATCTTCAGTTTCTCAAAGTGAAACAAATGGGACTCCTTCATATACATTTACTAGTGAAAGTAATATTGCCGAGGGATACGATGAGTCGTTCCCAGACAGGACTAGTGATAATTCTCACACGAACACTGAAGATCAAACATCAGCTTTCACTCAGTCAGCACCTGACCAATCATTGCCCCTCGTGGAGTCCGGTGACCATGCGACGCCTCAGTTTGGGACGGAGGAATTCCTCAGTTCTGACTTTGATGTTCAGATGTCAAATGCCCCCAAAAGTGAACCTGATGACCCAGTATAGCATCAAGTGTGACCTTGACAGGTGTGGAGTGAAACGGCCGTTGACGATATGTCCGTCTACTATGTCTGCTCCCTAAGTGTGTCATCCCGATGTGGTGGTACAAAGTGTGGTACAGGCAGTGCAGGGGTATAAACACGTAGTTGACACACGCTGAGCGATAATGGTATCGTATCATGCATTTTGAGATACAAGGAGCAAGGGCGGGTCCAGCATTTCTAGAAGGGAGTGGTCTGATCCAGCATTTTTCTCAGTCAATTTTACTGCCTACAACATACCATGTTGGGTTTTCCAAAAGAGGGTAGGTGGGGGAACCTCCTCCCTCCCTCTCTGGACCCCCCTATGAGGAGTATACGATACATCAGGTCTGTTATTTGTTGTCTGTTGGATTTCAAAATATTTGGCCCCAAATTCAAAGTAGGCAGTCAACAACAAAACTATGCATCAATGTCAACTTCAAAATTAACTTGCTACCAATAACTGGAAACAAATAGGAAGTGTTGGGAGTTTATGTTAGGAGCTACTGATGTGACAATAGTTATTGTGGATTAAGTCATCATATAGACCCTGGTCCCTGTGATGACATCGATGTAGAAATAACATGCCCCCTCCAGCAGGTGGTCATGTAAACTAACCGACTTGCTTGAAAGGCCTTGAATGAAGGATATAGCCACACAACGTCAGGATCAAGTATCAGATCAAAGTTTTATATAACTGGGGAAAAAAAGCAAAGTGATTTTTCTTTTCGAAAGGTACTTTTTTCTTTTGTTTGGGTGTCAATTGTTGATTTTGACATGATAGAAGTGGACAACTGAATCTTGATCACTGCCATTTTGTAAACCAAACTCATGTGCAGGTATTTGAAATAGTCTTTGGTTTGATACAAAATGAATCCATAGTACATTGTATCCTTGATTTAGTTTCACACCAATGCGTACAGCGTTTAGAAAATGGCAAGTTTCATTTTGAATGATTGCATTTATTAACCTCAGTTGTAATAATTTTTAGTGTTCGAAAGATGCTCTAAGTTATCTGCATTGATGGGCGATTCTCACTGATGGGTGAGTCTCACTTGCCCTGTTGTTGGGTGAGTCTCACTTGCCCTGTTGTTGGGTGAGTCTCACTTGATGGGTGAGTCTCACTCGCCCAGTAGGAAGATTCAGCTGATGTTTGGTGCATGTGTACTTGGTTTCCCACACTGTTTTGGTTATGGAAGTTGAGACTTCTTGTTATTTTATGATTCATTTCTTCCAAACAGCAACATCATTTCTCTAGTTGTGAAGGTTCTGTTGCCATAGTAATGAGTCCCTTGAAGATTTGGGGAGAGTAGGTCTTCAGCAACCCATGCTTGCCGTAATAGGCGACTATGTTTGTCGTAAGAGGCGACTAACGGGATGGGGTGGTTAGGCTTGCTGACTTGATTGATGCATGTCATTGTATCCTAATTGCGTGGATTGCTGCTCATGATGTCAATCACTGGATTGTCTGATCCAGATTCGTTTACTTACAGACCACTGTCCTATAGCTGGAATATTGCTGAGTGCGGCAACAAACAACAAACAAACAAACAAACAAAACCTCGGGACAGCAGTAAACATTCCCAAATACCAGTTTGTTCCATGGTGTGACGAAATGTACCTGGCACTGGAACCTTGAAACGTGGGCAAATCACACGCCCTCATTGCCATCATCTCATTGTACGGACAGTGTTATCATGTTATTTATTTTCTTAATAAAAAAACTAAATTAAGATATTGTTAAGAGTTTTGTTTTCTGAATGTTTGTGTTGCTAACAGGATTTGGTTTGTCCTGGTCATATAACGTGCATCTAATGATGATCAGGTGGTCGCAATGCAGGACATGACTGATCCTACACATGTAGTAGTTGCAACAAGCATCTAATGGGGATTGGGTGTCCCAATGCAGGACATGGCTGATCCTACACATGTAGTAGTTGCAACAAGCATCTAATGGGGATTGGGTGTCACAATGTAGGACATGGCTGATCCTACACATGTAGTAGTTGCAACAAGCATCTAATGGGGATTGGGTGTCACAATGTAGGACATGGCTGATCCTACACATGTAGTAGTTGCAACAAGCATCTAATGGGGATTGGGTGTCACAATGTAGGACATGGCTGATCCTACACATGTAGTAGTTACAACAAGCATCTAATGGGGATTGGGTGTCACAATGTAGGACCTGGCTGATCCTACACATGTAGTAGTTGCAACAAGCATCTAATGGGGATTGGGTGTCACAATGCAGGACATTGCTGATCCTTTACATGTAGTAGTTGCAACAAGCATCTAATGGGGATTGGGTGTCACAATGCAGAACCTGGCTGATCCTACACATGTAGTAGTTGCAACAAGCATCTAATGGGGATTGGGTGTCACAATGCAGGACATGGCTGATCCTTTACATGTAGTAGTTGCAACAAGCATCTAATGGGGATTGGGTGTCACAATGCAGAACCTGGCTGATCCTACACATGTAGTAGTTGCAACAAGCATCTAATGGGGATTGGGTGTCACAATGCAGGACGTGGCTGATCCTTTACATGCAGTAGTCGCAACAAACATCTAATGGGGATTGGGTGTCACAATGCAGGACATGGCTGATCCTTTACATGTAGAAGTTGCAACAAGCATCTAATGGGGATTGGGTGTCACAATGCAGAACCTGGCTGATCCTACACATGTAGTAGTTGCAACAAGCATCTAATGGGATTGGGTGTCACAATGTAGGACCTGGCTGATCCTACACATGTAGTAGTTGCAACAAGCATCTAATGGGGATTGGGTGTCCCAATGCAGAACCTGGCTGATCCTACACATGTAGTAGTTGCAACAAGCATCTAATGGGGATTGGGTGTCACAATGCAGAACCTGGCTGATCCTACACATGTAGTAGTTGCAACAAGCAGTTAATAGGGACCTGGTGTCACAATGTAGGACCTGGCTGATCCTACACTTGTAGTAGTTGCAACAAGCATCTAATGGGGATTGAGTGTCACAATGTAGGACCTGGCTGATCCTATACATGTTCAGTTGCAACAAGCATCTAATGGGGATTGGGTGTCACAATGCAGGACATGGCTGATCCTTTACATGTAGTAGTTGCAACAAGCATCTAATGGGGATTGGGTGTCACAATGTAGGACCTGGCTGATCCTACACATGTAGTAGTTGCAACAAGCATCTAATGGGGATTGGGTGTCCCAATGCAGAACCTGGCTGATCCTACACATGTAGTAGTTGCAACAAGCATCTAATGGGGATTGGGTGTCCCAATGCAGAACCTGGCTGATCCTACACATGTAGTAGTTGCAACAAGCATCTAATGGGGATTGGGTGTCACAATGTTAATCCTCCGTCTACTATATATTATGTACAGTGTTCCTCATTCAGTCTCGCTTGACAACGGTAGGATCTATATCGAAACGTCGTAAGAGGTTGTTATCCATAAATTTTGTCTACTTTGTCTTTTATTCGTGAATGATATGTTTTACAATTGCCCATGTGATTAGATTGAACACTACACACTGTTTCTTCAGCGCCCGGAAACCCATAACACGGTGATACACGCGTTACCACTTTACTTCTGATTTTTCTGTTGATAACATTACCACAACAGTTTAACAAGTTAACAAGTTAATACTGTCTAAAGATTCATTACTGTGTCAAATGAACAACTAACACTCACGAAGAAGACATTGCAGCAAAACACTGAATGACTAATACTTAAATTGATACGAAAACTTCTGTTGAACCACCGATTTGAATGATTGACAAATACATACTTCCGGGTGCAAGCTAAAACGGCACCTCTATTTTCAATCACGATTTAAGTAGTAGTAAAAATGCTTTATTTAATGCTTTATTGTAATGTTGTAGCATTTGTGCTTTATTTACATTGTCATTGTCTTCCACAGTTATTCAGTTTCGTGATAATATAATATACAATATATACAGAGTCGGCGAGTAAATTGGAGTTGAGGCTTATGAAAACTTGTTCTAACAATTCACAATTATTTGTGTTTGCAAGTGACCATGCGAATTTGATTTCATGTATTTCTCCCAATTGCGTGGATCAATGTTCGTAATGTTAACCACTGGATTGTCTGGTCCAGACTCGATTATTTACAGACCGCCGTCACATAGCTGGAATATTGCTGAGTGCGGCGTTAAACAACACCCAAACAAAAACAATCTTTGATTTCTGTACCGAGGTAAAAAAAAATAAGGCGCCGTTTTTGTCAGGCAATAGTAGCCGTTTTCTATGGTGGCCGAGAGGGGACATCGCTTTATCGCTTTCTTGCTCTATCGCTTTCTCGCTTTCTCGTTTTCTCGCTTTCTCGTTTTCTCGCTCTATCGCTTTCTCGCTCTATCGCTTGGGTGAGATCAAGCGATATCTACACTGTAGATATCGCTGCAATGAAATTGCATCACAATGCTTTGCAGACCATTGTGACGTCATTGGCTACCATGACGTCACAATCAAATGACATCACTAATGGCTCTGCTAACAACTGTTTGCAGTACTTTTTACACTTAAGACACTGCTTATTACTTTCTACAAACTGAAAAAGTTGGAAGAATGATGTTGGATGATAAATAAAATATCACCCTCGTGTCTTTTGATATCAATGTATATCAACACTCGTTGATAAAAGTGGAAAAAAATCCTCGGCAAGCCTCGGAGTTTTCAAACGTTTATCAACTCGTGTTGATATATTTGATATCAAAAGACACTCGGGTTAGATTCTCTATTTATCATCCAAAACTGGCTCCAACAGGAGATACCGCTTGGGCGGGATCAATCGATATCTTGCATCACAATGCTTTGCAGACCATTGTTACGTCTTTGGTTACTATGATATCACAATCAAATGACATCACTTATGGCTCTGCTGCTGAAGCTGTCAGAAGTACTTTTTACACTAAGATACTTCTTATTACTGTCTAGAAATTGAAAAAGTTGATGTTGGATGATAAATAAAATTTCACCCTTGTGTCTTTTGATATCAAATACTAGTATATCAACACTCGTAGACAAAAGTGGAAAAACTCCTCGGCAAGCTTCGGAATTTTTATACACTCGGGTGAAATTCTCTACGTATTCGGTTTTGCCCAACATGGCGGCAACAGAAATCATCGTGACGTCATACGTAAAACCTTGCGTCAACCTTGCGCTAACCCATGCGTCGCAACTAGTTGTGACTTGATAATTACGTTATCAGCCACCTGTCGATTAGCATCTTTACATAGGGACATAGTTTTAAAAAAATAGGGGGATCTAATTTATTATTAAATTTAAGCATTACACCAGACAAAATACAAGCAGTTCTGAAGGGCTAACCTATGCGGACCAGTTGCTTCCCTGCTGGTAGTGAAGAGTTGACTAATGACGAACAGGTGGGTCACGTGGCTACAGGGAATCACGTGTCAATGTGCTCTGACGGCCCGGGCCGTTTCTCATGCACGAGACGACTTTCTTGAAAATGAACACGACCTGTTTGACAAGCACGACGCAAAGTTGGATATTTTCCAGGCGCTTTGATCACTTCTGTCGATGTTGCCGTCATCACATTGTGTTGGTTTGTTGTTTGACTCCACAGTCAGCTTTATTCCATCTGGACCAGACAAACCAGTGATTGATGTCATAACGCAATCAACCAAGTCACAGAGCCTGACGACCTGATCCAATTGAGCCGACTCTTACGATAAGAATAGTTTTCGGGGGACCAGATTTACCCAGGTATCTCCACAGGGCTAGGCTCTATCACCATGGAAACCCCCGTCCCAGTGTATTTCCACACGTCTCGCGTCACACACATTGGTGGCTCCGTGGAATAATTCGCTACGTATACGCGTCCAATACCCATTAATTCTGGGTTCGAATCCTAGATTCACTTTTATTATGCGCCTTGAGGTGTCAGCTTTCCTGTGTTTGTTTTCACTAAAGTGGGGCACGTCGATAGGTTGACATAACGTAAACAGCGTCGGATATTTCACCAGCGTTCATCATGCAGCGATTATACCAAGTACTAACTGACATTGCTATGTAGGCTATGATAAATACTAGTACCTCGTGGGATTTACATCTCTGCCCGACTGCTTGCTGTCACAGGGGTTAAACGTTCATAACCATCTGTGTAAGGTTTGTTTGTTTGTTGTTTATTCCAGCTATATGACGGCGGTCTGTAAATAATCGAGTCTTGACCAGACAATCCAGTGTTTGACATCATGAGCATCGACCCACGCAATTGGGATCGATGACATGCATCAACCAAGTCAGCGAGCCTGACCACCGGATCCTGTTAGTCGCCTCTAACGTCAAGCATGGGTTGCTCCTATTCTATCCCGGATCTTCACGGGTGTGTAAGGTACGCTTTAACAGTGCTCGTCTGTCGGAAGAACGATTATTCAGCTTCAGCATAGTTTCTGACAGCATATGATATATATAGGCGGAAAGAAGTACTTGTGCTTAATATAACATTCAATAAAAATAATTTTGTTCTGAAATTATATAATGCGTCTTTCAATACATATTCATGAAAACATCTGAAAACTTTAAGGTCGTGATTCACAATTTGTACGTGCATGTTCATGGACGGCGCATACTTTGGATTTTTGCGTGTTTGTTCGGAGCATGATACATTAACTGTTTAGCTATCGGGTGCTCATAAAAAACAACATATTTATCCGTAAATAACGCTGACGCAATGCGACGGCTTGCTGACAAAATTCAACGTGTACGCGTGCCGTGGGTATACTGCATACTGCCGTGGGTATACTGCATACTGCCGTGGGTATACTGCATACTGCCGTGGGTATACTGCATACTGCCGTGGGTATACTGCATACTGCCGTGGGTATACTGCATACTGCCGTGGGTATACTGCATACTGCCGTGGGTATACTGCATACTGCCGTGGGTATACTGCATACTGCCGTGGGTATACTGCAAACAGGAATGCCGCAAAACGAAGTTGTAAGACAATTTAATGCTCATCGAAACAAATTTCATCTCTTTAGAGAAGTTATCTACAGCAAGGCAGCATTCATGACTTGCCACGGGCAGGTCGCCCACGTGTGATGTCACATCAACAAGACAACCATATTCGGTTGGTTCATCTACGGAATCGATACCAAACTGCCTCGTTTATGGCGTGTCGCTCTGCGTCCTGTTACCAGGTATGGGTTTGGCAAGGAATTTGTGATGATAAAACGTTGGTCAGGTGAATGACCAAATATTACGACGTTATTTTCAATAACATAACATCTACACCACTTTATATGATGCATATTTACTTCCTTCCGTTAGTGTATTATGACATGCAATAGGCTCTATTAAGAGAACAGAACATCCATTTGGTTTTAACCTTTTTATTTATCCGTATATGAATGTAAAGGACACATGCTCAACACCGAGACAACCCTGCCGCAAATACCCGCATGAAGGAATGGGCTTGTCAGTCATGCTTCCCTACTATTCTGTATTACGATTAATAAAGCAAGCAAGACACATATAAGTCCCCTCAACAATCAAATCAGTGTCCTTTTCCTAGTTTTTGTTGAACGCTGTATCAAGATTCTGTTTATACTCTCAGTTCTATCTAAATTGACAAGGTTAAAAGGTACACAATGTATACTGTAATGCGCCTGTACTGAAAATCATGGAACACGTGATTCCCTTGTATTTGTTAATGGGGAACGTGTCATCTGAATCTTTCTACGGTAGATAACAGATTCTCCATGACTACAAAAATGAATGCTTTCAGTACTATTTGATACCAGGTTAGCAGACGCTGCAGGCGACGTCTATCGCCTCCTTCTCCTCCTCAGTGCTGCAGGCCTGAAGGTCAGCTTGTAGGAGAGGTCGATGTACTGTTCCGGGCAGCAGTCGTAGAGGATGACGTTGCGCACAGCAGTGTTGTTTACGATGTCGAAGTCGTAGTTGGGGACATAGTCAGTGAGGTCAGCCTTATGCTCCCCTTGGAAATCAAGATCGAGTTCATTTCCGTTGTGAACCCAGGATCCGAACTTGAGGGTGCATGTGGTGGGGTCACTTCCTGGGAGGACGGGGCAGCGCGACCTGATAGTGGCTGGTCGGATAAGAAACACACTTCCGTCACTGTAGACCAACGCTTGGACTGTGGCAGCGCGGATACCAGACGCCCTGGGGGATAGTCAGTCCAGGTTAGTGTTTAGTAAAAAGTACATTGCGAGAAACACATTTTGGTTCACCAGCGATAGTGCTGGAATATTGCTAAAAGCGGCGTAAAACCATACTCACTAAAGAGAAAAACGAAATACTTTTTTTAACCCCAAACCCCACGATCTTTAAGGTCTAAAGCACACTAAAGGTGCAATTTCAATATCACGTTTCATCGTATTTCTGTTTCATGTGGGGAAACACGAAAAAAATTGTGCACACAAAACAGTGACGTCAGTATCAGTGGCGCGCGTCAGTGACAGAGGGTGGGCGGTCGACAAAGTAGACCTAAAAACGACGGAGTATGTGGATAAAGTCTTTCTCTATTGCAATATGACATGGTTCATGAATAAAGTAATTCCGATAAGCCCCTTTAATTTGTGAAAGTCGCGTTAGATCAAACACAGGAACACGGGTGGTTAAATGAGCCATGTGGCCAATGGAGGAATGACTTGGCCTTCACCCTTTAGACTTAAGATTCGCTATGACGCCATTACAAGACCTACCCGTTATACAGCATGATGTCAGGGATCCACACCTTGCCTGCAGGGACGGCCATTTTCTGAACGTTGTTGAACTCTGCGGGATCCCATCTCAGGCGCGGGTCCTGCCACGACAACGTCAACCACACCTCCGTCTTCAATAGCTGGAAGGATACGCTCTGGAAACAACGCGACGACGTCATTAAATGTGGAGTGCATTGCAACAGGTAATGCAGGTACAGACTGAGAGGCAAAGATATGGGCAATCGTATTCTGCTGGACGAGCGAGCGTTTCAAACAGCATCAATTTAACTGAGGATAATTAGATATAGGTAGTCATTCCATGCACTGCTTAATATAAAATTGAGGCTTGCAATATCGTGTTATCTTCTAAATAGTAGTTAAAACTCCCAGTTCATTGTGATATATTTGGGTCACGTGTTACTTGAGGTCTTCCAGTCTTTGGGTATCACTCGATGGCTTCCTTTAAAGTGGGAATAGGGAGGCCACTTAACAGTTTGACAATGTCATTCTTTGTTTTCCAAGTCAAATTTGAGTATATCAAGCAATAAACATCCTACATGCATGGATCTAATACAATCTTTTAGTAGACCGGAAGTGGAGGCACCTTATTAGCAGACCGGAAGTTGAGCCAGACTGAGAAGAACGCAGTTATTTTTGATAACACGAGGACAGGTTTACCTTGTTGATCCTAAACCGGTCCCGCTACTGCAATACGTTAAAGCGAGGCGCATCTAGCCACGGATGTCTGTGGGCACAAGCCTTGTGTTACTCACCAATTCATGAACCTGTATGAGCTGCAGGTTAAACTTGACACTGATGGTGGAGTTGACGGAGGTGCGGGGCATGACGTCCCTGGTGTAGCCCTTCATCAACGTCCGGAACAGGCGGTCGTACAACTGGGCGGACGCTAAAGTGGACAACGTCAGACACTTTGACGGGTAGGTTGCACGGTAATTATAAACAGCGACAAAACCCTTTCCATATCCAATAGAAATCTTTGCATAAAGCAGAGTCGATTGTACGATTCCGACTATATCATGAGCATGTGTTTATGAATCACTATCAAACAGTCATGATACCAGGTGTTCGCCAAAAGGTGAGCGTATCCTGCCCCACCGGTGGCACCCGTCACAAACACATGCAAGATCAAGTCAATTGTTCACCAGAATAAGCACGGGAACATAGGGTACAAGTCAAAATTAGGAATTGTATCGGACATCATTTTTGACACTGATGCGTCAAATTTGGAAATGTCCTCTCTTGCTTTACTGAGACCTTGAATGTTGTTACCTTGATCAAACAACTTCTGAGTGAGAGTTGTGTGATGTGTTTTGAAATCTTGGTAGAAAGTCGTGAAATGTAAACACCAAAGGCTGGAGCTGCTGGTGTGCTGCTCGACCTGAAGGGGAAGTTTAAGTCATCCCTCCTGTCACACAGTCGCGTGGAGAGTGTTTTGTCACTCTGAATCTTTATGCATAGATCTAAATATGAAACAGATGAGGCGTTCTGACTGTCGCCTTTGTTTCTAGTCCAGGTGGGTAAATCAGTGGAGTGAGTGAGTGAGTTCGGTTTAACGCCGCTTTTAACGGTATTCCAGTTATATCGCGGCGTGTCAGCTTAGTGTGGGAGGAAAGCCCGAAGTGATGCAGGTCTCTGACGTTTACCACTTCGGTGAAACCCACGAGCACGGGTATGGTGCTGACAAACCTAGAAACATAATTGGGGCGAACCAGGATTCGAACCCACAATCATAGGTTTCTGGCGTGTCCAAGGGACGCAACTCTGCACAGCGAATCGCGGCGCCTTAGACGACTGGGCCACCCGTGGCCCCTGTAAATCATTGGAGCGAATCGCGGCGCCTTAGACGACTGGGCCACCCGTGGCCCCTGTAAATCATTTGAGGGGAATTGGCTATGTGATTGTTATTGAACGATATCAGATCTTCGATAAACCTGAAGCTTAAGTTAAACTTCTTGGCCAAATTTCCTTCTTTTGACTTTGCCAATCCGAACAGACATTCCGAATTATATGCAGAAAGAAAGGTGCCCATGGAGATGTCTAATTTTAGCCTAAATGTCTTACTCCCAAATGTTTCGTAGATGTTATCAATGAGGAAATTCAGCATTTCACATATTGTAAACTTCAGATGGCATTTGCTTTCATTTTTCAAATGTACAGCCAGTTGGTACAGTAAACTAGGATTATGACGAAATCAAAGGGACCAATAATTTCAGTTCGTAATAAACATAGTTCGTTATAAGCATATATAACATGTACAACAAATGGCCGTGACTAAAAAATAAGTTCGTTCTATCGGTCAGTTCGTTATAAGCGTGTTCGTTATAAACGTAGTTTACTGAACACCAAATCGTGTACTAGTTGTAATCATCATGCACTTCTCCAGTGTATCTACAGTAAACTACGTTAATAACGAACACGCTTATAACGAACTGACCGATATAACGAACTTATTTATTAGTCCCGGCCATTTGTTGTATATATACTGTAAATATGTTTATAACGAACTACGGTTATTACGAACTAAAATTAGTGGTCTCTTTGAGTTCGTTATAACCGTAGTTTGCTGTGCTTCCTAATCTTCTTAACTGTATGAACACTGCCTCCTATCTGTATATATACTTGTCGTCATGAGGAACGACGTGGGCACATGGACCTCACGTATTATATGGGAGGGGAATCGAACCCAGGGCTTCGGCTTGACGAACGAACGTTTTATCCACGAGACTACAAAACCACCCACCAATCCTCGGTCAGGATACCCTCTGTTTTCCACGATTCCGCGGTCGCGGAATATTTTGTAGGAAAGCCTACTCGATGCAGACATTTAGATATCTTGCAGAAAATCGCATTTTGTCTAGAACTCGCATTTTTGCATTTATCTACTGCACAGAACTTTAACATGTGAGACGAAAGCTGGTTTAAACGTACGGAAATTTATTTCGGTTTTAAGTGAAGTTGACTTTTGTGTTATTGCTTACCGAAGGTGCATGTCTGTATGTCTACACAAGTGATCTCCAGATTCACTTCAATGAGCTATTAATACCTGACACAAGTCAAACAGGGACAAAACTACCAAATTCACGAAAACTAAACATAATGTTTTGCAAAAATGTATGCAGAATTACAAAATTTGGTTTCAGAATTTCCACAAATTGACAAAATTTTGTTTTATTTGGCCGCGAATCACAGCAGGGCCTGTTACAGCACTATACCAGCAGCATCACGGGGAGGACATCAGAACTAGCTTCACATGTTGTACCCAAGTAGGGAATCGATACCCGGCACCCCGCGTGACGGGCGAACCCTTTACAACTTGGCTACCCACCGCAACCTACAATTATGAACAACATTAATAAAAGACAATGAAATAAAAAGATGTTACCGGGTAACATTATAACAAAGTGACTTACCCCCAAACACGCAGACCGTGAGACAGACGAGGACACACGCCAACTTCATGCTGTTCATAGTGACTCCTGTGTGGGAAGACTTGACGCTCACCCACGGGCTCTGGGATGAATGTAGCCCCGCGGTCAGCAAGACTCCAAAGAGACCCGGGGGTGAGGAAGTGACCAATCCGTCCTTCCGTGGGTCAAGAAGGCTACTTAGACGTGTCACCATGGTCACGGAGCACGAGGTGTCAGGTGCCCTGGTTTTACCAGAGCTTGGGTCATGGGCGCTGTGACCAACATCTTCACTGACGGATGCAAGGGGGATGCATGGGCGTTTGAATGCCATGACAAAAAAATATTTATTTATTTATTTATTTATTTATCCACCATCCATTCATCCCCATTCATTCATTCATTCATTCTATGTGTCACACTCTGCAAGTTACGCCAAACAATACATGATTTTGGTGTAAACTCAAAGCCCAGGCTTGTGAGGCTTACGAGACACAAACTCTCTTAAAATACCACATCTGGATACAATTGATAAAAGTAACATATATTTAAGAACTTAGCGACATGTGGGGGTTGTTTATCGTACAATAAAACACAATAAAACAGGGAGAATAAACCATGAGGGATACACAACTCCCACTCGTCGTTTAGATCTTATATGAGATATCAACAGTATGTACCGCCGCTTAGGATGACGATGAATTGTACAAGCTTTAGAAATATCTACCCGTATTTAAATAATGATGACTCCCTCAATAGAATCCGACCTCGGCAATGCCGGACAAGTCCATTTTATGCACAGGTGGGTATTACCCGCATATTCTCACAATCCTTACTTTGATTACCTGTATCTTTTCGCCCAATACCGATTGTCATATTTCTCCCGCTTTGGGATGCGATTATTCGGCCATCGCGTTTATCTGCGTTGCCCAGCTACATTTATGGGGAACAACTCGCTAGACACTCCCCTCTCAAAAAGAACGTCGTCATATATAGGACGTCTTCAAGTTGCGAGCGCATGTTCGAATCTCCAGAAATGACGTCATACTAGAACAATGTTTTATCGTGAAAAACACACAGTCTTCGTTCTTCATTGTTCTTTGCGATTGACCGCGTAGCTATCTTATAGTTACGTATATACCCCAGGCAGGATGCATTGAGAACATAATTCACAGTGCAGTTCCAAATGAAGCATAACATTGGCCCACATGAAAGTGAACTTTGACAATGCATATTCAAATCTTCTAAAATGGACAGTTTAGGGGAGGTAATCAAGGACGGGACACGATGAAGCCTCCCAATGCAGTAAGAGTATGGGGGCATATAAACGTTCAAATCAACCGTTATGTAAGGCACAGAGCGGCTAGTGGGTTGTCAAGGAGATTTTCTTCCACCGGCGCTAAGCTGGCCAGGCCTCCTAATGAACATGGACACGTATCAGCTGGTCTCTACTCCAGCAAGTGACCACTCATTACGGCCAGGAAGAAAGCAGGGGTCAAATTGTAGTGTTGACAGATTGTAATCTCAAATCTACGTGCGGTCATGATGTTGTGCTGTTTCTGAACAGACATCCTTTGTCAACCCTCAACATCACACACAGATTGTGTCAACCCTCAACATCACACACAGATTGTGTCAACCCTCAACATCACACACACATTGTGTCAACCCTCAACATCACACACAGATTGTGTCAACCCCTCAACATCACACACACATTGTGTCAACCCTCAACATCACACACAGATTGTGTCAAACCCTCAACATCACACACAGATTGTGTCAAACCCTCAACATCACACACAGATTATGTCAAACCCTCAACATCACACACACATTGTGTCAAACCCTCAACATCACACACAGATTGTGTCAAACCCTCAACATCACACACAGATTGTGTCAAACCCTCAACATCACACACAGATTGTGTCAAACCCTCAACATCACACACAGATTGTGTCAAACCTCAACACCACACACAGATTGTGACAAACCCTCACCATCACACACAGATTGTGTCAAACCCTTAACATCAAACACAGATTGTGTCAAACCCCCAACATCACACACAGATTGTGTCAAACACTCAACATCACACACAGACATTTCTTTGTCCAGGCTTACGTTACCAAACAGGACGGTTCGAAGGTCATATCCATTGACATAATAATAGCTTTCAGATCTAATCTCAGTATAATTTGGGCAAGTAAATAGGTAGTGCAAAGCACTTTCATTGAAAGAACAACATGACCATTCAACATTATCGCAAATAAATCTTTCAAACTTGTGACCGTTCAGATCACTGCATCCTAGTCTTACAATTATACATTTTTCTTAAACTGAGATACTGAAGCGGTTTCTCTCAAAGTAGAATCTAGTACATTCCAGGCGGAGACTGTGGAAGGTAAAAATGATTTTTTAAATAATTCAGTTCGACAATTAGGCTCATAGTATTCGTTGGTGTTACGTGTTTCATAATATGGACGATCCCAGGTTTTTACAGGTTCCATATCACCTAAATAACTTGGCGTTGTCCCACTTTTCATTTTATAAAATATGCATAATTTGTGAAAGTGCCGTCTTTCAGCCAAAGAAGATAGACCGGTTTCGTTATATGATTTCATATCACACGTGCCCCTGACGGCACCACAATATTGTCCTGAGTGCATCTAGATGTAGCATGTCTAGGGACAATTGTTGACCCTTAGTACAGACATTCCATATATGGTCCCTTAGTACAGATATTCCATATATGGTCACAGTAATCAAACAAGGGTAATATGAATGAACAATAGAGTGCATGTAGACTGTGTCTGTTCAAACGACATTTCAGACTACCAAAGCAATTTATCAGTGGGCTAACCTTGGCAGTTAGATTTTCAATATGGCTATGCCAATGCCCATCACTTTGTAAAGTTAGCCCGAGGTTAATAATCTTTATTTTTACATTATTCATGATGCTGTTAGTATAAGTAGTAACCCTTGATTTTTTGTGTTGTTTGTTTGTTGTTTAACGCCGCACTCAGCAATATCCAAGCTTTATGACGGCGGTCAGTAAATAATCGAGTCTGGACTAGTCAATCCAGTGATTGACATCATGAGCATCGATCCAGGCAATTGGGTTACGATGCCATGTATCAACCAAATAAGGGAGCCTGACCACCCGATCCCGTTTGTCGCCTCTTACGACAAGCATAGTCGCCTTTCACGGCAAGCACGGGTTGTTGAAGACCTATTCTACCATGAATATATTTCTACCCCTCTCATTGAATTTAGCGCTTTTCTATATACGACCGTGACGTCATATCGTTTGCGTCACAATGAGCGATATGACGTCATAATGGTAACGCGCGGTGTAGAACGAAAGCCTTGCAAAGCTTGTTTTGTTTTCTCTAGGTGTGCCCACCTCATGATAGTTTACCAAGTTGCCGTGCTTATATACTTTCAATGCCTGAAATATGTCCGAATGAAGAATTACGGTGTAAACTGCTTGAGTATATACAGCGCCATATTTTGTTTACAGGCTGTTGTCGGTGATTCCGTAATTCAGATCGACAACCCGCTCAAAACAATGGACTCAACCAATGCCGCTTCACTCAATATATTTTCTAACACCAAAGAGTTCGCATTTTATCTAGTCATGGTAGAATGGAGATAAACATACTGTGTTTTCAATGTAGAGCTAGGTTGCCTGTAGATCAAATTTAATTCAAATTTAACATTTCAAACCTCACACTGCGCGATCGGTTCCAAATTCAATTTAGCGTTGTTAAATCTACAGGTAACCTAGCTCTACATTGACTACACATCATGTTTATCTCCTAATCCTAACCCAGATCTTCAGGGGTCACTAGACCTTGACCCTTGAATAAAAGTGAATTAGCCCTGACGTGATTATTAAGTGAGTAAAAAAACATTACATGTTTTAGATACACACTAAAAAACAAGCAAAACGTGATTTGGAGACACAAACAAATTTGGGGCAGATTCGGACAGTTTGCTTCGACACAATCACAAACCACGTGATTGTTTAGATGTTGTTTGACAGGAAGCTGGGGAATTTACGTGTCTTCAGAAACTCAACTACATTTTACTGGCGCTTCGAACACTTATTGTTTTGTTCTCGACGGTACAATCTCGGAACGCGTGAGCAAAAGTATTCAGCACGTTTGTTTTCTAGAAATAACCCTGTCACCAATAAGTGTAATAATAACACGTCGTACTGAACAACAAGTTCAGGATATTGTCACAAACTGTCACAAATAGATAGTTAGAAAAACAAACCCCGTCAGGTTTGAAGGAAGTAACAACAGGCAGGCACGGAGCTTACAGGGTTCTTAAACGGTGGGGTGCAGCAGTTTGATACAGCAATGGAAAGATCGGGAGATGAATGTTGTCGTGGAAACGTGTAATTCTTGAGTTTGTTTTGTGTGTCTGAAAATTGTAAGATAAGATCGCTGATTCCCGCAAGAGTTTGTAAAAAGTAATACGTGGCTGGGTAATTTGGTGTAAGAATAGATTGGTTCCTGGACGAAGAAAGAAATTGCAACCACATGAACCCTTCGATGTTTGAAATGTTGTGCCGAATATAAATAATTTATTACTGTTTTTAAAGATAAGATGTTATAAAAAACATAATTGAGAAAGTTTAAAATCGAAAAAACATGTAGCAATTTTCTTTGAGTGTTGACTTTGCGTCAGTGCAGTAAATATATTTTGGAAATAATATCGCTAACTTAAGATTGTTTAAATTGAAAATCAAACATGATAAAATCAACTATAGTTTCTTTCGCTCCTCGGTTTATATCAGTAACTAAACAAACATCCCCCTGAGTGAGTGAGTGAGTGAGTGAGTGAGTGAGTGAGTGAGTTTGAGTGAGTGAGTGAGTGAGTGAGTGAGTGAGTGAGTGAGTGTGTGAGCAATACCCCTGCAATATCAAACCGATATTGGGAATCGAACCCAGACCTTCGGCGTGACGAGCGGACGGTTTAACCACCAGGCTACCCTACCGCCACGCACATCTATTGAACCCGTAATACAGACTGAAATACCCCTTGAAAGTAGACCAATATGTTTACATACGCCTAGGTCTGTTAAAGTATCAAGTGGACACAGGATGAACATACCACCACAGCGCTCCCCGACACGGGCGTAATGTACACCTACATAGTGTAATCACAATACTAACGACGTACATATTACTTTGGACAAAGAATAAAAAGAAGTTATCCATTAAAGTGTCATGTATTCACGTTCTTCTAACTTATACATACCTAAGTAGACAAAACATTTATGGATAAAAACTTCATATTTTAAGAAACATTTTTGCTCTACCCCCATGACTAGTGTAATACAGTATAGTTTTGCCCTGAACTATTATAGTTAAAGCACGAGTACTATATTTTCCTTCTGTTGCCACTAGTTAACCCACTCATGTTAATCCCTCTGACCCCGCCGTGATATTGCTGGAATAGTGCTAAAAGCGGCGTTAATTATATATAAACCAAACTCACTCACTCACTAATCCCTCTGACGAATGATAACTGTTGTTACTGTGAATCCTCCACCCACCATATGTATTCTCTTAAGTTCATTCGTCAGCCTTGCTTATAAGGTATAAGGATCTAAACCGAAACGTCGCTATTACAGTATAACACAGAGTTGTAACTCTTAAATGTTTTTTAATCCTTAAAAATTTATTTCCACTTGGTCCAGTGAAAGGGGATTGATAAACAGGCAGAACCTATATAAATATCTCTCCCCATCTTAAATTTCTTCTCTACTTTGTCATCCGTCAACTTCTAGGAAATGCCTATCCAACAATTCTTAATGCACATCAAAGACTTCTCTGTGTTGCCATTAATACGAGTAGTGTAGGGATGTTTACATTGTATGTACGTACATGACACACGTGGCGAGGCTGGAGTAAACAAAATGTTGAGGTGACAAGGAGATTAAGATTGTGCTCAAGATTATTGCACTTAAATAGCGACGTGTGTGTGTGTGTGTGTGTGTGCGTGCGTGCGTGCGTGCGACTCAATGTCGGTTGAATGGTACTAGCCTACTGAAATACGATCCCGCAGTCTGAAATGGATACCCCACGCAGACACATTATACTAAGTGAGAAGAAGGTGTATCTCTGTAATACCGAGCGCCAGGCAGGGAAACAACATGTACCCTAGTTTACACACCCCCCCCCCCCCCACACACACACACACAACCCCCGCCCCCCATCCACCCCCCCACCCCCACCCACCCCCACACCCACACCCACACCCCCACACCATCCCATCGTGCTTCGCCTCAAGTATCACTTCTGTAACACAAGCTACGATGTGACGAGGGCATGGGTTTGATTGGCTAGGTCCTTCTGACGTCATTCATGTTATCCTCATCTGGCACTGACTGACATACCAGAGTCGTTGTCAAACTAAACCCTATACCCAGTGCTCTCTCCATGTCTTCACCAATACCAGCAGCGGTGGGGGAGCCTAGTGGGTAAAGCGTTCGCTCGTCACGCTGAAGAACTAGGTTCGATTCCCCACATAGGCACAAGGTGTGAAGCCCATTTGCTGGAATATTGCTATAAGCGGCGTAAAACCATACTCACTCACTCACCACTACTAAGTATTCATTGAAATAAGCAAATTCATTTGAAAGAAGGTGCTTAATGTAATGTCTGATGCGTCGTTGGTTGGCAAGAAGCAGCCTTCCACACAAACTGTAAGGATACGATTATCATTTCATAACGGCTCAGTGTCAAATATCCAACACTACTTGGACGAAAACCGATATTTGTAATTTATATCGCAAGTAAACTCTTACAGTTGATATTGGCTTTAATAACCCCAGCGCTTCCACGACAAATTCGTGACAATGAGTCTAGAAGGTTACTCGAGACCTTCACGACATGTACTTTGACCTTTGTCAACACCTGAAACGTGAAATGTACCCGGCCCCACCCCCGTGACAGCGGCGACAGACATCAGTGTGGTCGTGTACGACTTCACGACACAAGCGTCTTCATGTTGTAAGGCTTCAGACACAGAATAGTCCCCTTTGCCTGTAGCTGCTGTCTTCAGGATGGATGAAAAGAGGTTAGGGAATGTGCCGGTCATTGGTGGTCTGGTTACTAGGTTTTCCCTTGGTGTCCGTGAACTTGTCCTCATAGGTATACTGGTAGTGACGGGACTGATGTTTGTCATATTCGCTGGGATGTATGGCACCACAAAGAAGAGCGAGGAAAGGGCCCAGGTGCAGGCTCTCAAAGGTGATCAAATGGACAAAACTTGTTTCAGTAAATTATGTCTGGAGAGCACAGCCTACACGCTGTCGAGCATGAACATCAGCGCTAAACCATGTGACGACTTCTACAACTACGCCTGCGGCAACTACAAGATGTTCCACCCTCTCGACGCCGACTACCCCTCACACACCTTCTTGTCAGACATGTTGGAAAGAAATGAAGACAAATTGAAAACTTTATTGGAAAAGTCAGTGAAGCGGAACACGGACTGGGCATCCGAGAGGAAGTTGAAGCATCTGTTTCAGTCCTGCATGGATGACTTCAGTTTAGAGAGGCTGAAGGGGAGGCCGTTCATTACGCAGGTTCTGAGCCAACTGGGGGGATGGAGCGTCCTCGGCACGTGGTTTGCTTCCAACTGGAACCTGAACGAGATGCTGAAGAAGGTCCAGACTGACTTCTGGGTGGATGCTATGTACGCCCCGAGGGTAGCAGTGGACTACACCAACCCAACCCAGACATCCATTGAGGTGAGTGAGTGAGTGGGTGAAGAGTGAGTGAGTATTTCAGCGAGTGTGTGTGTTTCGGTGAGTGCGTGAGTGAAGAGTGAGTGGGTGTATGAGTGAGTGTTTCACCGAGTTAGTGAGTGAGTGAGTGAGTATATCAGCGCGTGTGTGTGTGTTTCGGTGAGTTTGTTAGTGTTTCGGTGAGTGTGTGAGTGGGTTGGTGAGTGAGTGGGTTGGTGTATCGGTGAGTTTTGTTTGTTTGTTTGTATGTTGTTTAACGCCGCACTCAGCAATATTCCAGCTATTTGGCGGCGTTCTGTAAATAATCGAGTCTGGACCAGACAATCCAGTGATTGACATCATGAGCATCGATCCAAGCAATTGGGATCGATGACCTGCATCAACCAAGTCAGCGAGCCTGACCACCCGATCCCGTTAGTCGCCTTTTACGACAAGCATAGTCGCCTTTTACGGCAAGCATGGGTTGCTGAAGACCTATTCACGGGTCCGTATCTGTGAGTGAGTGGGTGAGTGAGTGAGTACGTGTGTGCGTTGGTTAGTGAGTGGGTGTTTCGGTGAGTCAGTAGTATTTGAATAATGTCAGCAGATCAAAGTATCGATGTGTTCTTCTAGGACTGGGGTGGTCGGGTTAAAGACCCGGGTTTGATTCCCGACATGGGTACAATGTATGAAGCCCATTTCTGGTGACTCCGCCGTGATATTGCTGGAATATTGCTAAAAGCGACGTAAAACCATACCCGCTCACTCACTCTTCTAGGACTGAAACGGAACATATGTTTTCACATAGGCATTGACATTGGGAAACAATGTCTGATGGAGAATCGTTCCAATTGTCAAGCATATTCTCGGATTTCAGTGCATGTGCTCAACTTGATTAAATACTGCGTATACAACTATTTTTAAAAGTGATTTTAATATCTCCTCTATATTGTACAATTGTGAAAATGTATTTTATTACTATCAATACGAGGGCACACATTTAACACTTCTTAATATTACTGTATTTTATATCCCACTAGAAGCTAGTTTGTTTACGTATTAGTCAAGGCACAACCGCGAAATAAATTTTACAGTTAGATAATAACCTTATTTTGAACACGGCACCACGTGACCAACACACACTCTCATGTGACCTGGTCAAACGGTAAATAGAATGATTATTATTGTATGTGAATGCAGTAAGACGCTCTACCATGAAAAACTATGTGTTTTAAACATTTTTATAATATTTTTTAAAATGTTTTTCAGTATTTTCTGTTGCACTTTTCACACCTACCCACAGCGACACCCACATAAGTACATACAGGAATTTATAGATACCAATGTAGATACAGCTTAGCAGGGGGTGGGGTAGTCTTGTGGTTGAAGCGTTCGCTCTTCGCGCAGAGGGCCTGGGTTGGATCCCTCACATGGGTATGTGTGCATGGGAATGTGTGCATGGGTATGTGTGCATGGGTATGTGCATGGGTATGCGTGCATGGGTATATGTGCATGGGAATGTGTGCATGGGTATATGTGCATGGGTATGTGCATGGGTATGTGCATGGGTATGTGTGCATGGGTATGTGTGCATGGGAATGTGTGTATGGGTATGTGTGCATGGGTATGTGCATGGGTATGTGTGCATGGGAATGTGTGCATGGGGATGTGTGCATGGGTATGTGTGCATGGGTATGTGTGCATGGGAATGTGTGCATGGGTATGTGTGCATGGGAATGTGTGCATGGGTATGTGTGCATGGGTATGTGTGAATGGGAATGTGTGCATTGGTATGTGTGCATGGGTATGTGTGCATGGGTATGTGCATGGGTATGTGTGCATGGGTATGTGCATGGGTATGTGTGCAACAGCTTAGCAGGGGATGGGGTAGTCTTGTGGTTGAAGCGTTCGCTCTTCGCGCAGAGGGTCTGGGTTGGATCCCTCACATGGGTATGTGTGCATGGGTATGTGTACATGGGTATGTGTGCATGGGTATATGTGCATGGGAATGTGTGCAATGGTATGTGTGTATGGGTATGTGTGCATGGGTATGTGTGCATGGGTATGTGTGCATGAGTATGTGTGCATGAGTATGTGTGCATGGGTATGTGTGCATGGGTATGTGCATGGGTATGTGCATGGGTATGTGTGCATGGGTATGTGCATGGGTATGTGTGCAACAGCCCATTTGTGTCCGCCGCCGTCATATTGCTGCAATTATTTGTTTGTTGTATTACGTCACACTCAGCAATATTCCAGCTATATGACGGCGGTCTATAAATAATCGAGTCTGGACCAGACAATCCAGTGATGTATATATCATGAGCATCTAAGATCGGCGGGGAACCGAACACACTCTCACTTCTGATTGCAGATCTACCCGGCGGGAACCAGTCGCCACATGTACTGGTACTACTATGTCAGCCCGTATGCAACACAGGTAAGATCACCAAGCATAGGTGGACGTGGCGCTGGGAACTACCGTAATATACTTTCATAGCCAGTTGGTTTTGTTTGCTTGTTGTTTTACACCGCACTTTCCAATAGTCAAGTTATATAAATAATCTTAATCAGCACTATTTCAGCTATGACGGCGGTCTGTAAATAATTGAATCAAGACCAGACAATCCAGTGATTGGTATCCTGAGTATCGATCTGCAGGGATACGATGACATGCATCAAGCAAGTCAGCGAGCCTGACAACCCGATTCCGTTAGTCACCTCTTACTACAAGCATGGATTGCTGAAGATCAGTTCTAACCCAAATCTTCACAGGGGAGACAAGCATGGGTTGCTGAAGATCAGTTCTAACCCGAATCTTCGTAGAAGAGACAAGCATGGGTTGCTGAAGATCAGTTCTAACCCGACTCTTCACGGAAGAGACAAGCATGTGTTGCTGCAGATCAGTTCTAACCCGAATCTTCACGGGGGGACAAGCATGTGTTGCTGTAGATCAGTTCTAACCCGAAACTTCACGGAAGAGACAAGCATGTGTTGCTGTAGATCAGTTCTAACCCGGATCTTCACGAGGGGAGGCAGGCATGGGTTGCTGAAGATCAGTTCTAACCCGGATCTTCACGGGGGGATCTTCGCGCAGATACTGACGTGACAACACATATAGGCCGATGATACAGTACAAGTCACACAACTGGCGTCCGTATTACTTTCCGAATCGTATTCGAGTTATGTGCTACCTGTGGCAAGCCATTCTGTGACAAGCCATTCTGTGACAAGCCATTCTGTGACAAGCCATTCTGGCACAAACCACCACCGACAAACCACCAGTGACACGTCATTCTGTGACAAACCATTTTGTATCAAACCATTCTGTATCAAACCATTCTGTAACAAACCATTCTGTATCAAACCATTCTGTATCAAACCATTCTGTATCAAACCATTCTGTATCAAACCATTCTGTATCAAACCATTCTGTATCAAACCATTCTGTATCAAACCATTCTGTATCAAACCATTCTGTATCAAACCATTCTGTAACAAACCATTCTGTATCAAACCATTCTGTATCAAACCATCACCGACAAACCACCAGTGACAAGATACCAGTGACAAACCACCTGTGACAAGCCATTCTGTGAAAAGCCACCTGTGACAAACACCTGTGACAAGCCATTCTGTGACAAACACCTGTGACAAGCCATTCTGTGACAAACACCAGTGACAAGCCATTTTGTGATAAGCCACCTGTGATAATAAAACAACTATTTTTGGACAAACTGCCATTATGTAGAGTAATATCATTGACGGTAATTAAACAATAACGGTTTGAGATATTTTTTATCAAAACTTGTGCCTTAGTAGCCTAATTATGTCGTGCGCAGATCCAGAATGACTACAAGAAGTTCATTGGACGTGTTGCCAACCTGATGGTGAGAGACTCCAACATCGAGCTTGACGCGACCACCCAGAGGGACAGAGTGGCAGAGTTTGTCAATGACGCCTTCACAATGGAGACCAACATCGCCCGGGTGAGTCGCCAACAGCCTTCACTTGAAGGCCGAGCATGCCGCACCTGATACATACTGATTGTTACAATAATCTGTGTCTAATGATGAATTAACCTAATGAGAGAATAATGTTATATATTATTATATTAATATTTCCAGAGTGAGTGAGTGTTTCAACTTAATGTATGAGGTAAGCCAGAGGTGCCGCAAGACGTTTACCTCTTTGGTTTGTTTGTTTGTTGTTTAACGCCGTACTCAGCAACATTCCAGCTGTATGAAGGCAGTCTGTAAATAATCGAATCTGGACCAGACAATCTAGTGATTTACATCATGAGAATCGTTCCACTCAATTGGGATACGATGACATGCATCAAGCTAGTCAGCGAGCCTGACCACCCGATCCCGTTAGTCGCCAAGCATAGTCGGCTTTAACGGCAAGCATGGGTTGCTGAAGACCTTTTCTACCCCAGATCTTCACGGCCTAAACTACTGTGATTTGAATTTGAGGTAGTATAACTGTAGATGGTGCTGAGAAATGAAGAAGCACATTCAGGACCAATCTGGAATTCGAACTCGCCACCACAGATACAAGCACGCCGAAGTGGCGCAGCTCTGGACAGCAAATTACGGCCTAAATGGCAGCTCGGCCACCCTTGCCCATTTCATGAACTGATATAGATATAACTCGAACACAATTTTGGCGTACAGGATTTTTTTATTAATCGTGGGCTTCGTATGTATTGTTATTGAACGCTCATTTTGAACAGTATGTGTGAAAGGACAGAACTGGAAATTGGCTGGAAATTTGAACGACAACTAATCAGATCAATCGACATAAACACATGTCGGGAGTGCAGTAAAATGTATCTCTCCTAATTCCGGATAATTGGCAGGTTGCCTCCTGGTGGAAGGATGTAGATAAACCCACGCTGTAGTTGTACTCTCACTTCTACAACAGCATACGCCCCTCTCTGAAGTGTATACGTTTATCCCCGTGTCGTTGTTGTAGTTGGCGATTAATTCCCCGTGGACAAGCTACTCGTACGCGTTCTCAAACCGGATGACCCTGAACGAGCTGACCCAAGCAGCTGGAGGACAGGTGAGGATTGTTGACCAAAGGAGTAACAGATGCTTAGCTAGCTAAATGTTAATTCATTCTAATTCCAATATGCATCCACAGATTCCACATCTACAGTCTTCAATAACAGAACATGAAACACTCTAACTGAACAATCTGCAGATAGTCTTCAATAACAGAACATGAAACACTCTAACTGAACAATCCGCAGATAGTCTTCATTAACAGAATATGAAACAATCTAACTGTGCCATCCACAGACTGTCTTCAATAACAGAACATGAAACAATCTAACTGTGCCATCAACAGACTGTCTTCAATAACAGAACATGATACACTCTAACTGCCTTTGTCGTCCGCAGACTGTCTTCAATAACAGAACATGATACACTCTAACTGTCTTTGTCGTCCGCAGACTGTCTTCAATAACAGAACATGATACACTCTAACTGTCTTTGTCGTCCGCAGACTGTCTTCAATAACAGAACATGATACACTCTAACTGCCTTTGTCGTCCGCAGACTGTCTTCAATAACAGAACATGATACACTCTAACTGTCTTTGTCATCCAAAGAATGTCTTTTATTTGTTTTCAGATAGACTACCTCCAACAGTCTGCCTATCTCTTTAGCTCAGCAGGAATAACTAGAAATAAAAAAACGTTGGTTTACAGCCTCGACTATTTAAAGGGGCTTGATAACATGATAACGAACCTCCCTTCCGGAAATCAAGCAAGGTAAGAGTTATGTCCCCTTAATTGATAACGCCACATGACATTTCTCGCTGGTTGCTCAGCTGTTCCCATACATGAAGAACTACCTGCACTTTACACCTATGTTCTCACTGATCCAACTCATACATACCAGTAAACTACGGTTATAACGAACTCAAACGGACTTCTAATCTTAGTTTGTTGTAACCGTAGTTCGTTATAAACATATCTACAGCATACATACAGCAAATGGCTAGGATAAAAAAAGACAGTTCGTTATATCAGCCAGTTCGTTATAAGCGTGTTCGTTATAAACGTAGTACTTTCGAATGCGGATTTTACTGCTTATTATATGTTGCATGCCTTGTGTCTTTAGTGTCCCATCAATGTCGACGTTCCCTCTCTCTCATATGCAGTCGTCTAAGGCGCCGCGATTCGCTGTGCAGCGTTGCTTCCCTTGGGAGCGCCAAAAACCTATGATAGTGGGTTCGAATCCCGATTCGCCCCCATTAAGTTTCTTGGTTTGTCAGCACCATACCCGTGCTCGAGGGTTTCACCGAAGTGGTAAACGTCTGAGACCCGCATCACTTCGGGCTTTCCTCCCACATTAAGCTGACACGCCGCGATATAGCTGTAATACTGTTAAAAGCGGCGTTAAACCCAACTCACTCACTCACTCATCTCTGCCGTGAGCGTGTGCCTTTGCCTTCTGAGTATTCTCGGAAATTATACACAATATCCGACCATCGATCGTACTGTCCTTATTGCATGTTAGTATTGTAAGAAATACGTCCGCGACAGGAACAAGAGTGTCTCGCAACCCGACCGGGGGGATGTACGTTTTAAAAGGTAGTGTAGGTATGGTACTTAGCGTGTGAATGAGTGAGTATAGTTTTAAGCCGCTTTCCGAATCACTGCTGGGGACACCAGAAATCTGCTTTACCTAGTGTGCACATGTCGGAATCGACCTCGGGATTTCGGTAAGACGCTTTAGCTACTCGGCTACCATCACCCCTCAGTATTTCAAGCTATGCTATACAGCCCTGCTACTCCCCAGAATGGTCCACAACTACCTCATCTGGCGGGTGATGGAGGCGTACGTGACGGACCTGTCGTCGGAGTACGTGCACGCTAACAGAGAGGTGTTATTCGACACAACCGGAACCACGGAGTTCCCGGCCAGATGGACGTACTGCTTCTCCTATGTGAAGCAAGTGATGCCGGAAGCCCTGGGCCAGCTTTACATCGCTGACCACTTTGTTGACAAGAATAAAGCCAAGGTAAGTTTGTTTTCTTTGTTGTTTAACGCCGCACTCAGAAATGTTCCAGATGTATGACGGCGCCTGTAAATAATCGAGTCTGGACCAGACAATGCAGTAATTGACATCATGAGCATCGATCTACGCAATTGGGACACGATGATTAGCATCAACCAAGTCAGCGAGCCTGACCACCGAAATTCCTTCAGTCGCCTCTTACGACAAGCATGGGTTGCTGCCAAGGTAGGACACGCCTGGGATGGACAGTGCCTTAATAAACAAGACTGATTAAGCGATGATAAATATGGCACTGTACGTACTATTCGTAAAGCTGTGATTCGTATTCAGTGAGTTGTACTATTGCAGAGAATCGAACCAAGGCGTGACGAGCGAATCTTCAAATCTCTTGGCCTCCTACTCACCCGGGGCGGTAGGATAGCCTTGTGGTTATAGCGTTCGCACGTCACACCGAAGACCCGGGTTCGATTCCCGACATGGGTACAATGTGTGAAGCCCACATTCTTGTCTTCCCCGCCGTGATATTGCATAAATATTGCTAAAGGCGGCGTAAAACACAACTCACTCACTCACCCGAAACTGGTAATTATGATCCTAAGGAGTCACACGTGGTTTCATACCCTTTTAGCGAACACATGGTGTCATAATCGACTTTCACTGATCCATTCATATGATCCCCGATTCAATTATTTTGCCTTTAATGTCCAATGGAATCTGTTCCGTTGGGTTATCGAGACTGATTAGTTTCTGTCTTTGACGTTTAATATTTAGAAAAAAAATCATCTTTCTAACATTTAGGTGACAGAAATTACTGAAACGACGAAGCAAGCACTGGTCGACCTCCTGAAAAAGACGCCATGGATGGACGCAGCCACAAGAGCAAAGGCCGAGGCCAAGGTCATCAACAATCAGTAATATATCCCGGGACATTGTCACAATCCAATCCTTACATCACAGTTATCTGGCCAAGGTCATCAACAATCAGTAATATATCCCGGGACATTGTCACAATCCAATCCTTACATCACAGTTATCTGGCCAAGGTCATCAACAATCAGTAATATATCCCGGGACATTGTCACAATCCAATCCTTACATCACAGTTATCTGGCCAAGGTAATCAACAATCAGTAATATATCCTGGGACAATGTCACAATCCATTCCTTACATCACAGTTATCTGGTCAAGGTCATCAACACAATCAGCAATATATCCTCTGACATTGTCACAATTTTAGAATTAAACCACAGCTATCTGGCCAAAGTCATCAACACAATCATCAATATCTCCTCTGACATTGTCACTATTCTAGAATTAAACCACAGTTATCTGGCCAAGGTCATCAACACAATCATCAATATATCCTCTGACATTGTCACAATTCTAGAATTAAACCACAGCTATCTGGCCAAAGTCATCAATACAATCATCAATATATCCTCTGACATTGTCACAATTCTTGAATTAAACCACAGCTATCTGGTCAAGGTCATCAACACAATCAGTAATATATATCGCGGGACATTGTCACAATTCTATCCTTACATCACAGTTATCTGGCCAAGATCATCAACACAATCAGTAATATATATCCTCTGACATTGTCACAATCCAATCCTTACATCACAGTTATCTGGCCAAGATCATCAACACAATCAGTAATATATATCCTCTGACATTGTCACAATCCAATCCTTACATCACAGTTATCTGGCCAAGATCATCAACACAATCAGTAATATATCCCGGGACATTGTCACAATTCTATCCTTACATCACAGTTATCTGGCCACGATCATCAACACTATCAGTAATACATCCTCTGACATTGTCACAATTCTATACTTACATCACAGTTATCTGGCCAAGGTCATCAACACTATCAGTAATATATCCTCTGACATTGTCACAATCCAATCCTTACATCACAGTTATTTGGCCAAGGTCATCAACACAATCAGCAATACATCCTCTGACATTGTCACAATCCAATCCTTACATCACAGTTATCTGGTCAAGGTCACCAACACAATCAGTAATATGACCTAGGGTATTATTATAATTCTACCATTGTTCGGTTGTTGTCATTCGGTTATTGTATTCTGTGTTTTCATTGCAGATAAAAAGTGCCAGCTATAAAATCGGTTATTCGGATCTGCTCAAAAGCACCGACAAGATTGATGTGATGTACCAGCCAGTAAGTAGTTAGGCAACCGACCCTACACAGTCAAATATTAGTACCGCAGTTAGGCAACTGTACCGCACAGTCAAGTAGAGGTACCATCGTTAGGCAACTGACCGCACACAGTCAAGTATAAGTACCACAGTTAGGCTCCCAAATTCGACACGGTTAAATATAAGTACCGTAGTTAGGCAACCGACCCCATTCAATCAAATAGAAATACCCCAGGTAGGTAACCAATCCAATACAGGCAAGCATTGGTAGAACGGTTAGGCAACCGTTCAATATAATCAAGAATAAGTACCGTACACAGTCAAGTATTATTACAGGATATATAGCCATCACCGTGTAAACAAATCATGAATGCTCTTGAAAGATATGTGTAAAGACATAGTTAACGGAATGTATGTGTTTAAAGTGTGACATAACATAATATACTACATAAAACAACAATAAATACTAATATTACTGTATCAATAATCCTCAATAATTATAATCAATTCATTTCTTTATCTGAAAGAGGTGTAGGTCGTCCGCTCAGTCTACAAGTTGTTCAGCATGGTCTGTAGAATTAAAACCATTGACATTATCTCTACGTTTAGACGTGTTTGAGCTGAGCAGGGAGAGGGATAGCATAGTCGATGAACACAGGTGTGCATTGAATTGAAAATAACAGTTCCCCGTGGACACATACATGTATGTGAATTTGTTCGTTGAAGGTTAAGTGTAACATTTGTCATCGGCCACTGCATCTACAAGGAGGAGCATCCCCCTCCCAAACACCCCCCGCCCCATCTTCTCAAGACAAGGGAGTTAACCGACTATAAAGGTCCAGTTTCCATCCTTGCCCAACGAGACCAGAATTTCTGGGCTCGATCGTAGCGCCACCAGAGGCTATTACGAGTGATGACCCGTCTATGTCCCGC
Source organism: Haliotis cracherodii (assembly GCF_022045235.1). Classification (NCBI taxonomy): domain Eukaryota; kingdom Metazoa; phylum Mollusca; class Gastropoda; order Lepetellida; family Haliotidae; genus Haliotis; species Haliotis cracherodii. The sequence continues at coordinate 1,197,662 of NW_027266270.1, forward strand.
CTATTGACCAATCAGATTCACCTCTCATACCTCTTGCATTTGCTTTTCAAACAAAATGGAGGCGCCCAGTCTGATCGATAATGAATATCTATATTGTAATAAAACGGGTCTTACTTCGCGAAGTGCATCAGATCGCGTCAGCGCCTTGATTAAATACATGAAAAGATTTTGAAAATGTCTGTTGACGCCGAGTTGACGGTACGAATGCTTTGCAAATCCTGCAATCGACCCAAATCTTTACGAACAGGGTTTCGATTTCGTTGAGCGATTTTGATTGGACTATGCATAGACACGTTATTTGACACGTTATTATACACAGATAAACATCAACGTCTCGGACTTCTTCGGGAACATCCTGAGCATGAACAACTTCCACAAGCTGGCTTGGAACAAGGAGTTGGTTAACGGCGAGGACAGGGACCAGTGGTACTTCAGCACCTTCGACACCAACATGGCCGTCCTTTGGTACTGGAACGAAGTGATCGTCCCCGCCGGGCTGCTGCAGTTCCCCATCTACGACTACCATCTCCCTCACTACTTCACATTCGGATCGTTCGGCACGATTCTCGGACACTTCGTCGTCCACCTCATCGACGAGTACGGTAAGCTGACCATGCAGGTAGAGGTGTCTGTGGAGACTCGTTCTGGGTTCTGAATCGTTTCTATGTACAATCTGTGGACACGAAGCGAGAGAGTCAGGTATAGCGGCGGTTTTAGCCAACTCCGGCCGCATCACGGCATCATGATAGAATGCACAACCCGCAGGAATCTGTCCTCGTGACGAGTCTAGGCTTGAAGCACGGGGCTACTGCAACATACACAAGGGGCTGGGCTGGGAATGTATCAAAAACACATATTGTTCCTGAAACTCTCGAAAAGTAACAATTTAAGGAAAATACTTCAAATAAATAAGCTGAAAAATATATCATCTCAAGACAAAATCTCAGAAATTGTCTGTGTGACACTGGGACATTGTGTGTGTGACACTAGGACATTGTGTGTGTGACACTAGGACATTGTGTATGTGACACTTGGACATTGTGTGTGACACTAGGACATTGTGTTTGTGACACAAGGACATTGTGTGTGTGACACTGGAACATTATGTGTGTGACACTAGGACATAGTGTTTGTGACACTAGGTTATTTTGTATGTGACACTAAGATATTGTGTTTGTGTCACTTGGACATTGTGTGTGTGACACTGCGACATTGTGTTTGTGACACAAGGACATTGTGTGTGTGACACTGGAACATTGTGTGTGTGACACTAGGACATAGTGTTTGTGACACTAGGTTATTTTGTATGTGACACTAAAATATTGTGTTTGTGTCATTTGGACATTGTGTGTGTGACACTGGGACATTGTGTTTGTGACACTGGGACATTGTATGTGTGACACTAGGACATTGTGTGTGTGACACTAGGTTATTTTATATGTGACACTAGGACATTGTGTGTATGACACTGGGACATTGTGTGTGTGGCACTAGGACATTGTGTGTCTGACACTAGGACATTGTGTGTGTGACACTGGAACATTGTGTTTGTGACACTAGGACATTGTGAGTCTGACACTAGGACATTGTGTGTGTGACACTTGGACATTGTGTGTGTGGCACTAGGACATTGTGTGTCTGGCACTGGGACATTGTGTGTGTGTGACACTGGGACATTGTGTGTGTGGCACTGGGACATTGTGTTTGTGACACTTGGACATTGTGTGTGTGACACTGGAACATTAATTGTGTGTGACACTAGGACATTGTGTATGTGACACTAGGACATTGTGTTTGTGACACTAGGACATTGTGTATGTGACACTGGGACATTGTGTTTGTGACACTATGGGATTGTGTGTGTGACACAAGGACATTGTGTTTGTGACACTAGGACATTGTGTATGTGACACTAAGACATTGTGTGTGTGGTATCAAAGTGGTATTTGAGAGTTTTTGGAAACACTCTCTCCCCAGAGTGAGTGAGTGAATGAGTGAGTTGGGTTTAACGCCGCTTTTCAGTATTCCAGTTATATCACGGTGTATTTATGGTGCTGACAAACCTTGCAACATAATCTGGGCGAACCGGGATTCGATCTCACAATCATAGGTTTCTGACGTGCCCAAGGGACGCAACTCTGCACAGCGAATCGCGGCGCCTTAGACGACTGGACCACCCGTGTCCCCCTAGAAGTAGACGTAGTTACCTGCAGTTAATGACGTCGGCGGCATTGTCTCCTTCCAGGGAAGAATTGGGATTCAACTGGCACTTATCTGGGATCTCAGTTCTCGTGGTGGAGTAACGCTACTTTGACGTCATACGGTGACGTCAAGAGCTGCATGATCGACGCCTACAACACGACCCAGGGGCCTTTCATTCAACCCGATGGCAAGCAGGTGTATGTAAGTAGACGTCAGCCCGGCACGCCTGTCTGTATACATATCATCACCCGTCCTTACTTAACTTAGTGCTGAGTCCATGGGAGTCGGTTGGGTTCGACGCGGCATTGAATATGTCGGTTATACCAAGGCTTGTCACTGTGGTGAAGCCGAAGAGAACTGCCACGATGATATTAATTAAAAAGTCTGGCGAATCTGGCACTATAACTCACGATCAACGGATCCTGGTCACTAAGGGACGCAACTCCTTAAACACCTTGGTCTGACACACTGACCTTGTGTTGTCCTGACATTCAGCGCACTTTTAAATCCCAAACCCAGGCTTACATTCCCCCGTTAGTCCTTGTGCGAGGTGTGTATCTACTTGTGACGTATTAGGTCACCTGTTATTTTGTGTCTTTCAGCCTTTTGGAGGCGTTCGATTGTTTTCTTTACAGGCTACATCGCTACCAGGTACATTTTGTGTCCAGCGGGGCGGTGGGGGTAGCCTAGTGGTTAAAGCGTGCGCTTGTCACGCCGAAGACCCGGGTTCGATTCCCCAGATGGTTACACCGTGTGCAGCCCATTTCTAGTGTCCCCAGCCGCGACGTTGATGGAATATATGTCTTAAAACGACGTTAAATCATATTCACTCACTCATTTATTCTTTGTATGTCCAACTTTGTGTGTTGTGTACACAGACATGTAAGTATTGTGCATTTAGAATTATTTTCGTTTTACAGTTTCCCATACAATCCGCGAGGACAGCCACTGATAACATAGCACAGGTTGCGGGTGTACGACTTGCCTATAACGTGAGCATAACATGCGTTTCCTCGAACATATCCAGCACAGTTTGAGATAGAAAAATAACAACAAACCAAATTATGTTTTAATAATGCGGTGTTCAAACTCTTTGTTATTGTGATCAGTTTTAAAAGTATTTCAGGCATTAAAGTTAGATATTACATATGCCAGGTAATAAATACTTATATGTACTTATCTTCTGTTATCGTCGAATGATTTTTGTTATCAATTTTCCAAATCTGAAATGCAATAAATCAGATGAGACAAAGTGATAGCGGTCAAAATCAAACTTGCTTGGGCTGCCTCTTGGCCGCGATACTAGTCTGCCTTTAAGTGGACTTCCTGTGCGGCCATGATGGACTGACTACGTCAAACTGTCCCCGGATGTAGGGACCATTTATTGTATAATGCTCAGGGATCGGTCATTGTATCATATTTACACTGACTGATCCAGACCTCTGCCATAGAGCTGAAATAGTGCTGATTCGGCCTTAAATAATAATAATAATGATAATAACAACAATAACAACAATTTCTACACGTGGAACATGCTGATAACTCATTGGTACACGTATTAAGTGATGATGGCGTCCATTCTCACCTAGGCCTATCAAAAGTGGGAGGCGACACATGGCGTGGAGAAGTTAGCTCCCTCGGGTCAAGGTTTTACCAACGAACAGCTCTTCTTCATTTCATATGCTCAGGTAAGTTTATAGTGAGTGAGTTTGGTTTGCCGCCGCGCGGGGTATGGTGATGACAAGCCAAATATATAAATGGGTGGAACCGGTATTCGAATCCACGAGCAGCGAATTGCGGCGCCTTTGACGACTGGCCCACCCGTGCCCCTAGTAAATATAAACATGAATGTATTCAAAATCTTTGAAAATACAACTAATGACTCCTTGAATTGATCAAATATCTGGTAAAGTGCCCAACGAGGTCATAGTTCAGAGTTCTTGAGATTACATAACTCGCATACATTAATGATTTCATTTCATACGTATTCAGTGTTTGGAACAGTGTTTTTATCTCGAGAGGTAAATAACAACATGTGCAACCGATTATTTTCCAGACCTACTGTTTTAACCGCGACAGCTCGCTTGCTTACCGCCAGGCACGGTACACCAGCAGGATCAGGGAGGATTACAAGTAGGTCGTCACCCCCACAACACCGTGCTCCAGTAGCGGACAACGGATACGTTCAAATAGGGGCCCTCCTGTTCAACAGTCGACAATACGTTCAAATAGGGGCCCTCCTGTTCAACAGTCGACAATACGTTCAAATAGGGGCCCTCCTGTTCAACAGTCGACAATACGTTCAAATAGGGGCCCTCCTGTTCAACAGTCGACAATACGTTCAAATAGGGGCCCTCCTGTTCTATAGCTGAATCAGTGTTCCAAAAGTGCCCCTTGTTCAATAGCGGAAAATATATATATGCAAATAGTGGCCCTCCTGTTCTATAGTTGAATTTGTGTTCAAACATTGGCCTTCAGTTCTATAGGTGAATTTGTGTTCAAATAGTGGCCCTTCTGTTCTATAGGTGAATTTGTGTTCAAATAAGGGCCCTTCTGTTCTATAGCTGAATCTGTGTTCAAATAGTGGCCTTCCAGTTCTATAGAGGACAATGTGTTCAAATAGGCGCGCTTCTGTTGAATGCGGACATAAATTCAAATTGCGATCTTAGTGTTCAATAGCGGCCGTCCTGTTCAGCAGTCGACAATATGTTCAAATAGTGGCCATTGACCCAAAACAAGGACAAAATCTCCAAACAGTGATTTGCGTGTTTCCAATAGAGACAGTTTTCAAATGGGGATTCTTATATTGAAGGATGATAACATGTGTTTCAATAGTGACCGTCATGTTCAATAGCGGAAAATATGTTCAAATAGTGACCCTCCTGTACAATAGACACCAGTATGTTCAAATAGTGACCCTCCTGTTCAATAGACACCAGTATGTTCAAATAGTGACCCTCCTGTACAATAGACACCAGTATGTTCAAATAGTGGCCCTCGGATTCATTATCCAGCAATATGTTTAATATCGGACAGTAAGTTCAATAGTGGACGATATGGCTCTCTTAGTTCATTTGTGGACAATATGCTAAAATATGGGCCATTATATTCATGGAAGATGATATGATCAATAGGGTCATTGTGTTAAATTGTGGACAATATATTCAAATAGTGGTTATTGCTACACATAGTGGAAAGTATTGTGGTCATTGTGTTCAGACGTTGACAATATGTTCAAATAGTGTCCGTTGTTATTCAATTGTGGACAGTTTATTCTATTGGGGGTCATTGTGTTCAACAGTTGACGGTGTCTTTACTTGGGGTCATGGTGTTCAATAGTGGACAGTGTGTTTATTTTGGTCAATGGTGTCGTTGTGGTCAATAGTTGGCAGTATGTTCTAGATGGGGTCATTGTGGTCAATAGTTGGCAGTATGTTCTAGATGGGGTCGTTGTGGTCAATAGTTGGCAGTATGTTCTAGATGGGGTCATGGTGGTCAATAGTTGGCAGTATGTTCTAGATGGGGTCATGATGTTCAATAGTTGGCAGTATGTTCCAAATGGGGTCATGGTGTTCAATAGTTGGCAGTATGTTCTAGATGGGGTCATTGTGGTCAATATTTGGCAGTATGTTCTAGATGGGGTCATTGTGGTCAATAGTTGGCAGTGTGTTCTAGATGGGGTCATTGTGGTCAATAGTTGGCAGTATGTTCTAGATGGGGTCATGGTGTTCAATAGTTGGCAGTATGTTCTATATGGGGTCATGATGTTCAATAGTTGGCAGTATGTTCTAGATGGGGTCATGATGTTCAATAGTTGGCAGTATGTTCTTGATGGGGTCATTGTGGTCAATAGTTGGCAGTATGTTCTAGATGGGGTCGTTGTGGTCAATAGTTGCCAGTATGTTCTAGATGGGGCCATGATGTTTAATAGTTGGCAGTATGTTCTGGATGGGGTCATTGTGGTCGATGGGTGTATTCTTCAGAACTGGGTTAGGCTGACGTAAATGTGCTGTCAATTTTCCAAATAGTTGTTTCAAGTTAAAAAAAACTTTTCTAACTGTAACCTTATTCCTGTAACCTTGGTTGTTCACAAACATCCCCGACTCCAACTTACAAATCTATTTCCTCTTCAACGTTACTTTCAAGTCTCCTTTTGATTGTCTTTTTGGGGCGTCTAAAACTATGAATATTTCATTACGGAATACATTATAAGTATTTTGTTTTTAATTTTGTCAGAGTGAACCTGGCTGTCAGTCAACTTGACGAGTTTAACAAAGCCTTCAAGTGTTCCGCCACCTCCAGGCTGAACCCTTCTAACAAGTGCGGCCTCTACTAATTGACCTCTCGTGGATACAGCTGGCAGGATGACCACTACCCAGCAAGGGGATTCACGGGGAACAATTATCAACAGGAAACACGGGGCAAATGACATGTGAAGAAGTTTTAAGACGTCCAGTGATATAAGTTGGGACTCGCCAAGAAAAGGCCATCTATATCTCATGGAACTGTATATCAGATCATGTCGTGACTTGTTGAGAGATAGTGAGAGCGTTAACCAAGTTAAACACAATGTATGTGCAGATCATTTCTATCTTCAACACGATGTTTATTTACATGTGTTTATATCTGTGTCAATAAATATTTAATCCAACCATCATATGCATGTTTTCTCCGAGCTTGTGTGGAACGTGCTTCTTCTATTACACTAACAAGTAGGACGTACTCGGTGGGTGCATGCAGTAATGCACATATCATACTGTTGTATTAATATATAGTTGTATCATTGTGAGTGCTTTTGAATCGGCAGTTGTAACAAATAAACAATAAAAGAATCAATAAAATGAAAAATGTAAAATATACATTTATTATATGTCTTAAAAACGCGTGTTTCCTGTTTATTCGCCTCCCATAGCAAGTAGCTTGTCATTGCAACATTTTAGAAATATATCACTTCATCAATTATAATCGGATGAAGAAACTTATATCTGGTTACCAGTGTAGTAAGCGTTGATAGGCTGACGTGGATGTGATTGCAAGTGTACCTTGTAGCCGTCGCTTACAACAATGTCTCGGTTACAACGACCCTCGACACAGGGCGCCCCGTGTAACAATGTAACACTCGGACGTATAGTGTTTCAGGGCCACGTGGGACTTACCTCCAATATGCTGATACAATGTATACTCTGGACATCACCCACGGAGAGCGTGCGTACAGCATGCATGTTTACACAGTTTCCCGTGCAAGTGAAGACAATAGTATATGGGAAAGGAGATCTCCTTGTCGAATCACCGTTCACTATTCCGTCTACGTTGAGGGTGACCTCTTGACCCCGGGGCGTATAGAAGTCACGTGGTGTGTATGCGAAACTTTTTGTCCGTAATAGGAGGAAAATTGGAATGAAATATATTTAATAGCTTTGGGTGCCATGGATATCAACACAATCTTTCCTTAATATGGATCCTGTAAGGATCACTTGTCAACAGAATGTGATCAAGATGGCACAATACGCCAACTTCACCCCTACAGAGCTAGAAGATCAAGGCACCTGGTACAGGGTGTCGGTTACATCATGTAAACACCATCTAACTATGCCTTGATAAAGTCCAAACTTCCCACACCAGCACTATGTATACAGTTGTATACAGTGGCCAACACTGACATAACTAACCCTACCTGTACATCTAAAAAAGTAGATGGCACAAAATTGGCGTTTTGTATGATGAATTTCAATATAGCGTCTGTCGAATTGTTGCCAAACCCGAATCACAAATTCAGCCCAAATTTCCCAAACAAACTTTTTTTTAACTATATGAGGTTCTTTGTGGATCTGATTATGAAGCACCTGTTACTTTTTATTTGACATGACACATTTGTTCATGAAACGGAACACACACGCAACTAAACTAATTGGGTGCTTCAGTCTAACCTGACATTGACCTCATAGTTGTGATAAGATGAATGCGTCACTATGAGGCATGTATCAAGTATACTTGAAATTTATTTTCTACTGTATTTCAATACCAAAAGAAAACAGAAATCGTGGTGTATGTATTTATTGTCTGGTAACTTCTTAGATGTGATTCAGCGTGCCAGTGACGATCCATGCATCTTGAATCCTCACTGCGTTGGGCGATACTGACAGGACTACGAGGGCCGCCCATATTAACAACATTGTATTTAAATTTGGATTTTTCGGTTTGCATGGATATCCCAGGCAGTAGGCAAACAGATACAAGCAGAGACTCTTTTATAATTTACAGCAAACCTGGTGCGACAAAGGCAACAACCTATTAGACTCATACTCTTATAAACATTTTAAATCACTTTTAAACACTGAACCCAACTAACATATCCTTCAGCCATCTCATCTTAGAACGATTTTATCACGCTTCAGATGCAGCAACTTAAACACTGCAGAAAATACAGGAGGACTCTATTCTACTCCAAATGAAGAAAGACGCTGTTGTTCATAATATCCATGTAAGGGAAAATCTTTAATTGAATATGAATTGCATATTTTGTTTGTGTTTGAACTTTATAATATCCCAAGAAATAACTTATTGGGTAAATATATAACCTCCCAACCATACGCTCTTTCATCAACCTGATTTCATCACAAGATTATGAAATATTGCACAACATAAGTGTATTCTTGCGGAAGGTAAATCGAATAAGAAATACTCTTCCTCCAATTATTCTTGGTGTTAATACACATTTATTTCTGTGTGTGTTATGTATAGCGTTTCATTTGTGCAGATGGCCATATCTCTGCTATGCTGATGTAATTGGGGCCAGTTGCCTTATATTGAATAAATGTCTGTCTGTCTGTCTGTCTGAATCAACCAGCTGACAGATGATATGTACACCTAGTAAGTAACAGTGGGCACCCCATTAATCAAATTAATTAAACTGTATTAAGTGAGTTTAACAAAATAATCTAATACTTAATACACTCTCTCTTACATTTTATAACTATATTTAAGGTATAAAAGAGGCGTTCTACACATAGCGCTTTGAGGATGCTTTAAGGTGTGACTTTGTCGCATTATTAATGCGCATGTTAATATTATTATTATCACATCTACCAATCATTGATATAGACGTAAATATTTATATTCACGGAGATAGTAATTTCCTTATCAAAGATGCGCCTTGCAATTTAATATTAATATTTGGCAAACAGTGAAAATATCATCATTTACAAGCTGCTGTTTGGTGATTCGTCCGATTGTCATCGAGGAATGTTACTGTTATTCTAGAACGTGCGAGATACCAAACGGAAAGATGCTTTGAATGTCCCGATCGTTTGTTATCATTTATTATGTAGATGCTTCCTTGTTACAACAAAACACAATAACTTTTGTTATAGGTGTGATTATCACTGTAGCTTTAATTTTAATCCCTGTCATAATGACACCAAGTGGGGTCATAAGAACTATCTATCTTAACATTGAACAATCCATGGATTGATGTGTAACGACCTCCTGTAGAGAAATCAGGACATTATCACAGCTAGAAGATTCATTGCTGGTCGGCTGTTTAGTGTAACTCTAAACCCCATCACACCGGGGACAATGGAGAGAATAGTACGGGTGTAATGGGACCCCCTTGACGAATCTAGGGCCGCTATTCTGCATATGTTGAATAACGATCATTAGACATTCGATATCAATTATTCGCTAGGGGGCGTGTGTAAGTCACGTGATGTCTGTGTGATGTCCACTTTAATATCCACATACGTAACGTGCTAGAATAAATATTTCATGAGATCAAAGGTAAATATCCCAACACCTCTGTCAGGTGCATGTTGTGAAACGCCTATGTTGTCAACCTGGCCAGTACATATCTGATGTAATAATGTTAAATAAATCGGCAAATATAAATAATTAGAAAAATGTTTTTTTAATATTTGACGATATACAAATACAGAAGAATCAAGAAATAAATACATTTTTATGTACAACATTACATATTTGTATATATGGTGAACCATGAACTCCGTCGAAGTCAGTGCCGACAAGGCAGTGATAACACCAGCAGCACTATTATCACAGACAGACCGCGGGCAAGTGGTCTTTATCATGCATACAGGGTTCATTATAGTCTTTCCGCGTAGATGTGGAGGTTATTGCAGATGGCTGTTGTTGTATACTATTTGAGAAGTAGTGCGCATTGTACATTGTTGTACAGACACTAGAGTGATCACGTGTATAGCACCATTCCTTAGATGTTGTATAACTCCGTGAATAGATTGTTGTGATGACGTCAGACTGAGGCATCGTGACGTCACGATGACGTATATAACTCCGTATCAACGTCAAAACACGTCCGTACAGGGTGCACCTATTAGGGGGTGGTATGTGACGTAAGTACAGGATGCACTTGTCGGGAGGGTCATGAGTGACGTCAGTACGGGGTGCACTTGTCAGGGAGGGGGTGAGTGGATGGAGGGTCACATGTGACGTCATTACAGGGTGTACTTGTCAGGGGTGTATGGGTGTGTGTGGGGTCACGTGTGGCGTCAGTACAGGGTGCACTTGTTAGGGGGATTCATGTTTGACGTTGGGCCGCAGCCAAATGTTTGACTGAATTCTTTGAGTTGACCCAAAGCTGTGTTCACCCTGGAAAATAAATTAACACAAAATTATCCATCTATCTCTCTATCCATCCATCCATCCATCCATATATCTATCCATCCATCCATCTATCTCTCTATCCACCCATCCATCTATATATCTATCCATCCATCCATCTATCTATATGTTTGCTATATATACTATTAATTTTAAAAAGATGGGGCTACACCACTTGACATAAGTTTATAGCGGCGCATAACGATAGGATGTAGAGACGCATGACTGCGAGCATCCCAGGTTCCATCTGCTGTAGAGTTTCTCTCTGATAACTTCTTCCACGTTGCTCTTTAAGAATAGATAACCCACTCGTGTTGTTGCAAATACCCCCTACCTCGTGTCTCCCAGCAGGTAGTACCCAAACCGCAGCCTCCGGTACATCAGCTCGTTGTCTGTGTTATAGCAGTACATCTGAAACACGGAGCAGGTTCAAGACTGAAACATTTCTCAATTGACTTGCCTGTACATGTGTTTGTGACGGATGACACCGGTTGGGCAGAATACGCTCACCTTTTCGCAAACACCTGGTATCATGACTGTTTGATAGTGATTCATAAACACATGCTTATGATATATTCGGAATCGTACCATCGACTCTGCTCTTTTCAGAGATTTCTATAAGATACGGAAAGGGTTTTGTTGCTTTATCTTAAAACGCACAGAGTAAATAAATAAGAGAAAACGTAAACGAGGGATGGCTAAAAACTATGACCCTAACTATGACAGACTACTACTACTACTACTACTACTACTACTACTACTACTACTACTACTACTACTACTACTACTACTACTACTACTACTACTGGGGGCACGGGTGGCCCAGTCGTCTAAGGTGTCGCGATTCGCTGTGCAGAGTTGCGTCCCTTAGGCACGCCAGAAACCTATGATTGTGGGTTCGAATCCCGGTTCGCCCCGATTATTTTTCTAGGTTTGTCAGCACCATACCCGTGCTCGTGGGTTTCACCGAAGTGGTAAACGTCTAAGACGTGCATCACTTTGGGCTTTCTTCCCACATTAAGCTGACACGCCGTGATATAACTGGAATACTGTTAAAAGCGGCGTTAAACCCCACTCACTCACTACTACTACTACTACTACTACTATTACTACTACTACTTCTACTATAGAGCAAACTTCCGCGTCAGCGAGGGACATGCTCAACACAACATATGTACCTATATACCACAGAGAGGGGACAGATAATATAAATATACACATTCAGTTGTAGCGCTCAGAAAGGTACGCCTTGGGTCCAGACTTAAACGCAGTGATGCTACTTATATTTCAACATAATCCCCTCCGAGGTCTAGAACGATCCCCAGTTGTTGAAGGCTTCCTCCTGGTGGTGTTGGAGTCCTCCACAGCAGGAGCAGCGTCATCATCATTTGCTTGCCAGACGGTTCTTTCTTCAAGTTGGGGAAAAGGTGGACATCCAATGTCACATTCACGCTTTGCCACCATGACAAAAACAGGCTTTTGTGCGGGCGCATTAGCCTGGTGGATTTGCAGGCTTGGAGTGAGTTTTCCACTACGTTCTGCCACGATGTTCTCACGCAGGTGCCTCAGCAGAACATCCTTTAATGATCGTATTCCTTCGGAAACACAGACAACCGAAGCCATCATGATCACCTTGTCAGCTGATGGAACAGACTTTGCTTTCTTCGAAGGAGGCGGCAGTTGTTTGGTCTTATTGTGGCGACTCAGGCATGGTTACAGATCGCTCACACAATCACCCGTGCCTGCTTCAATACGCCATACATCTACACGAGAGATGAGGAGCCCGGGGTGTTTCTGATGAGGAGTCAGAAGCCTTTGACCCCAGCGTGCTGAAACCGTTGTTATGCCCAGTTCATTCCTCAGGATGTTCTCAACTCTCTCGGTGCTCGCTACACTGGCTGGGCGATGTGTGGTGAGTCGTTGATCATCCACAATCATATGATGTTTTTTATTAACAGTTTCGTCAATGGTTGCAGTAATTGGTATTAGATCCCCTTCCACACTTCCTCTCCCCTTCTCGAACTCCAGAGCCAACCTCTTAACAATGGCAACGGAAGTAACATCATCCATAACGTTGGCACCATCTCCACATGATGGTTGTTGAAGCCCTTTCAGTTTGACATCGTTGATGGCAGGCATTTTGGATTATTTCCATCAACAGAGAATACCTGGTCTGTTTGATGTCTGAATAAATAAGCTGCCAGGTTGGGCATTTGGTTTAATTATATCTTCAAAGGGAAACATCGCGACTTTTACATAGAATAAACCCCTTAATGGAAAGATTTGTATTTTTCAGTATTCGATAGCGTGAGCTTGTAAATTGTACGAATGGCATGTGCTACCGGTAGGACAGGCATTCGACTTATTTACCTGGTGTAGTCACTGATTTTCGGTGTTCTATTCATATAATTTCCACAGCTATTAGCCCTATTACGCCAAGTTGAATCGGTTTCGGCAGAAATCCTAGGATGGGTATTCTCTTGCATTGGCAATTTATATACATTTAATGCACGTTGACGTCTTACACACATGGCTGGTCACACAATCTGACTGACGACCATATGGGGGTGATCTTTACCTGGACACACAATCTGACTGACGACCATATGGTGGTGATCTTTACCTGGACACACAATCTGACTAACGACCATATGGTGGTGATCTTTACCTGGGCACATAATCTGACTAACGACCATATGGTGATCTTTACCTAGTCACACAATCTGACTGACGACCATATGGTGGTGATCTTTACCTGGACACACAATCTGACTGACGACCATATGGGGGTGATCTTTACCTGGACACACAATCTGACTGACGACCATATGGTGGTGATCTTTACCTGGGCACACAATCTGACTGACGACCATATGGTGGTGATCTTTACCTGGTCACACAATCTGACTGACGACCATATGGTGGTGATCTTTACCTGGGCACACAATCTGACTAACGACCATATGGTGATCTTTACCTGGTCACACAATCTGACTGACGACCATATGGTGGTGATCTTTACCTGGTCACACAATCTGACTGACGACCATATGGTGGTGATCTTTACCTGGTCACACAATCTGACTGACGACCATATGGTGGTGATCTTTACCTGGACACACAATCTGACTGACGACCATATGGTGGTGATCTTTACCTGGGCACACAATCTGACTAACGACCATATGGTGGTGATCTTTACCTGGACACACAATCTGACTGACGACCATATGGTGATCTCTACCTGGTCACACAATCTGACTGACGACCATATGGTGGTGATCTTTACTTGGACACACAATCTGACTGACGACCATATGGTGGTGATCTTTACCTGGACACACAATCTGACTGACGACCATATGGTGGTGATCTTTACCTGGACACACAATCTGACTGACGACCATATGGTGGTGATCTTTACCTGGACACACAATCTGACTGACGACCATATGGTGGTGATCTTTACCTGGTCACACAATCTGACTGACGACCATATGGTGGTGATCTTTACCTGGGCAAATGAAATGAAGAACAGCTTCTCATTGCTGAGATTCTTCCCATTGGGCGCAGTCTTCTCCATCCCCTTCTGACTCAGCCACAGCTGATATGCCTGGAGAACACACAACACAGTGGGCCACAATGATTGGATCTGATAGATAGTCAGTCTGTCAATATTATGTGTTACAGTTACAAATTGACACCACGTCTTACTATTATTAGGGGAATTTGTCCATGGCTCGGAATGTACCTTGTAAGAGAGATGGACTCCCGAAGTGATGGCGATAGTTTCTGTAGCTACTCCGGCGGCGTTAATGGGCATCTATAAGGAAAACAACTCAATTTTCATAATACACAACATACACGGAGTTTAAACTTTGACGGTTAATGACGTTGAGGAAGACTGTTGATGATGACGAAACCGACACCGTTGATGCAGCGTCACGGCTTAATACTGGTTGTCAATAGGACGGCCGCCTCCCACATCATGTGTGTGTGGGTGGGTGCCTCGCCTGACATAACAGGATATGTATGAACACTTGAATAAAGTTAACGTAAGTGAGACATTTATGAAATTGGTGAACTTGGTTTGTATTATGATAGTTTGGGCCGTTTAGCCGTCAACAAAACTTCATCTCGACACACTTGCCAATATGCACCACACTTCACTACACAACACCACGCCCCGCCACGCTTCGCCCCGCCCCGCCTCGCCCCGCCCCGCCCCGCCCCGCCCCGCCACGCCTCGCCGCGCCACGCCACGCCACGCCACGCCATGCCACGCCACGCCACGCCACGCCACGCCACGCCACGCCACGCCACGCCACGCCACGCCACGCCACGCCACGCACAAACCCCCCACAAACCCCTCTCCCTGTGTGAATTCCGTGTTAGATTAATCGGTTCCCAGGAAACTATGCTGGTCGTTCGAGGCGACTTAATGGAACAGGTGGAAAGACTCGGTGACTTGGTTGATGCGTGTCATCGTGGTTTGTGTGGTACAGAGGTTGAAGCGTCTTATAGATGCGGTATGGCTGGGTGCGGCAACAAACAAACAAAACGATTACTACCTACGTCCACACAAATGTTATGATAAGACGCCCCACAACACAATGTGATTACGTACGTACATCGACTTTCTTTCCATCAGGTCTGACCACAGGCCCCTGTGTTTTGTTGGTGAGGGCGTCGATCATGCACTGTTTGACGTCGCCGTATGACGTCATGGTGGCGTTCGTCCACCATTCTGTATTGGCGCCCATATATTCGCCATCTTTGTCCCAGGTGCGACCTATAAATTGACCCAGTCAAGTTATGTGAGGGCGTGACTTTGGTTTAACGCTGTTTAAGCAATTTTCATATATATCACAGGGTGTCAGGTTATTGTTGGAGAAAAAGGGTCAAGGAGCCATTTGTCGCAGACATTCACTCCTTGGTGCCGCGTGAGCACGGGTTTGGTGCCAGCAAACCATGTATGTTGATTTGGGGAAATCTAAAAATCGAACTAGACGTTAGGCACAGAATTCTGCACATCCTCATCAATGACTAAAGGCACAACAAGTCCTTTCAGTCGAATATCTTCGTACCCAATTAGCGACTAACGAGATCGGGTGGTCAGTCTCGCTGATCCCAATTGCGTGGATCGATGCTCATGATGTCAATCACTTGATTGTCTGGTCCAGACTCGATTATTTACAGACCGCCGCCATTTAGGTGGAATATTGCTGAGTGCGGCGTTAAACAACAAACAAACAAACAAACAAACTAACAAACAAAGAAACGTACCCCATTCATCAACGATGTGCAGGACATAATGTCCCAAGAGGGACCCAAAAGACCCAAACGTGTAGAAGTGGGGCATGTGGTAGTCGTAGAAGGGGAACTGAAGCAACCCCGCGGGCGCCACGACTTGGTTCCAGTACCACCACACCGCCATGTTGGTGTCAAACGCCCGGAAGTACCACCGCTTCCGGTCCTCGCCTTCCCGGAGCTCCTTGTTCCAGCGGGTCTTGTGGAACTGGTTGATGCGGAGGATGTTCCCGAACCAGTCGGACCCGTTAATCTGCAGCTACAACATGATAATAATAATGTCAGTGTTGATTAGGTTGATGGATCTGTACTGCTTGGCGGTACAGAAATTAGTGTCAACCAAGTGAAGTGCCACATCAAGTCGGCCCAGACTCAGTTTTTCAAGGAGAGTCTATCTGAACGACCACTGCATCGAGTTTATGTGCAGTGTGTTGAGAAGCTCAGCAACCCTGCAGAGTCCTTCGCCTGGGTGAGGTCGGCTGGCCTAAAAAGTGAAACAGAAGGCTTTCTGGCTCAGGACCAGTCCCTTCCCACTCGAAACCGTCAATGTGTGATTTTGCGTGAAAATGTAAATATAAAATGTAGATGATGTAATGAATTTAATGAGACTGTCCAACACATTGTCAGTGGATGCCCAGCTTTGTCACAAACACAGTATCTTAAGCGACATGAAGGAGTGGCTCGATCATTTTATTGCCGTCTTCGCCAGGCTTGTGGTTTTGACAAAGAGGTCCACCCATGGTACGACCAAGAATATGTAGAGGGCGTCATGGAGAATGATAAATACAAAATTCTTAGAAATAGGCCCATTTACAGCCTCAGACGTATCCAGGCCAACAAACCTGATCTTGTCCTTTTTGATAAATCCAATGAAAGCATGTATATCATTGAATTTTCTGTCCCTTTTGACACTGATGTGATTGACAAGATTCGGGGAAAAACAAATATGCAGACCTCGCTTTCGAAATGTCACGCTCGCCTCCCAAGTTGTCCGACTCCCCATTCTTCTCGGTGCCTTAGGTTTGGTACCTCCCAATCTGTCGACTGACTGACATTGGGAGAGTACCCGGGTTTGCTACCAGGAATACAGCCCTTCTGACAATCTGGGTAACGCAGAAGGCTCAAGCGTTGGGGGGTCTTCACATTCTCCGAAAAGTTCTGGGTGGGTTTGACTAGGCAGCGCTTCCTGGGCTGCGTGTAGAGGGGTCAAGGGTAATGAGCTGATGATGAGCCTGACTGTGCCAGGATCACCCAAACCCTCTTTGCTGCATGTTTATTTTAATCTACTACTACTACTACTACAACAACAACAACAACAACAACAACAACAACCACTACTACTACTACTACTACTACTACTACTACTACTACTACTACTACTACCTGGTTGTAGATGCTGTCGACGCTGTCCTGGTTCACGATATAATCAGGGTAGCCGAGCTTGAACGTCGTGGCCTTCACCTTCAAACATAACAATTTATCCCCGGATATAATGGAGTCGGTTACAGTGCAGTCGGTTACAGTGCAATCGGTTACAGTGCAATCGGTTATAGTGAAGTTGGTTATAACAAAGTTGATTATAGTGAAGTCGGATACAGTGAAATATCCCACTAAACTGAAAAAACAAACAAATAAGGTTTTTATCGACATATTGTTTGCTAACACTGACAATAGACCCTTGTCTTGACAACTTGCTTACTATACTCTCAGCATAGGCCCTCGTCTTGTCGTCCAGCCTACCGTACTCTCAGCATAGACCCTCGTCTTGTCGTCCAGCCTACCTTACTCTCAGCATAGGCCCTCGTCTTGTCGTCTAGCCTACCGTACTCTCAGCATAGGCCCTCGTCTTGTCGTCCAGCCTACCGTACTCTCAGCATAGGCCCTCGTCTTGTCGTCCAGCCTACCGTACTCTCAGCATAGGCCCTCGTCTTGTCGTCTAGCCTACCGTACTCTCAGCATAGGCCCTCGTCTTGTCGTCCATCCTACCGTACTCTCAGCATAGACCCTCGTCTTGTCGTCCATCCTACCGTACTCTCAGCATAGGCCCTCGTCTTGTCGTCCAGCCTACCGTACTCTCAGCATAGACCCTCGTCTTATCGTCCAGCCTACCGGGCGGTCGGGTAGCCTAGTGGTTAAAGCGTTCGCTCGTCACGCCGAAGACCCGGGTTCGATTCCCGACATGGGCTCAATGTGTGAAGCCCATTTCTGGTGTCCCCCGTCGTGATATTGCTGGAATATTGCTAAAAGCGGCGTAAAACCATACTCACTCACTCGACCAGCCTACCTTACTCTCAGCATAGGCCCTTGTCTTGTCGTCCAGCCAGGGCGTGGCCTGGAGTAGATCCCCCAACGCCTGCTTGGTGGTTGACGTGATGTCAATGACCTGACAGAAACAGCTGATATAATATATACAGGCATACGACAACAATAACTACTACTACTACGACTACTACTGCCACGACTACAACGACTAGAACTACAATTACTACTACTACAACCACCATCACCACCACCACCACCACCACCACTACTACTACTACTACTACTACGACTACTACTACTACTACTACTACTACTACCACCATCACCAGACCCGTGAAGATCCAGGGTAAAATAGGATCCGCATCTGTGCTTGTCGCGCGACTAACGGGATCGGGTGACTACTACTAGTACTACTACTACTACTACTACTACTACTACTACTACCACCATTGCTACTACTGAAACAAATACTGCTACAACAACTACTGCCACTACTACCACCACCACCACTACTACTACTACTACAACTACTACAATAATAGAAGCGTCAAGTACATGACAGCAACCTTTGCTTTGTTCTGGTCTGCGAAGTGGTCCGCCACAAAGAGAGCCGCCATGGCGTCCGGGAGTCTCCCGTTGCTGTAGTAGAAGCAGTACCTCCACTTCCCCTGGAACTCCCTGTAGCCGGTGATGTCGACGTACACCTCTCTGTTGGCGTGGACGTACTCCGTGGACAGGTCCTGCACGTACATCTCCATCACACGCCACATCAGGTAGTTGTGCAGTGTTCTGAAACAGGTGTCAGTTTAGTGTTGTAGGCAATGAGTGAGTGAGTGAGTGAGTGAGTATGGTTGTACGCCGCTTTTAGCAATATTCCAGCAATATCACGGCTGGGCTTCACACATTGTACCCATGTCGGGAATCGAACCCGGGTCTTCAGCGTGACGAGAGAACGTTTTAACCACCAGGCTACCCGACCGCCCCGGAAAGCAATGAGGAAGAGAATTTATGGATGTCAACTTCTTCATTATGAGGAACACAAGATTACTCCTCAGGTGAAGGAGTGAGTATATACTCCGAAACGTTGTGTTCTTCATAATAAAGAAGTTGACATCCGTATATTCTCTTCCCTATGTGTATCACTTCTTAATGCCTTTCGAAGATTTGAAAGCAATAGTCATCAATAGTCCACCTTAATCGCGCCGCCTGTAATTAATCGAGTCTGGACTGCAGAAACCAGTGGTTGATAGTATGAGCAGCTTCCGAAACCATCTGGTTACGATGAAACCAATTCACCGAGCCTCGCCACCCGACCCAACTTAGTGGCGGATTATCTCAACACTCAGTGAACACACTGCTCCCATGGTGCGTTTGTGTTTCCCAGTGGTCAGAGCGTGAACCAGTCACATCTTAGGCCCGGATGTGTACCTCCGTGATACAGCTGGAATATTTCTCAGTAAAGTACAGATTCTCGTACTTTTCGGGGCTGAGTCCCATCCTGGCGATTAGGTGTCCCATTGCCTCATTAAGTACGATTAAGTACCATTGTGTGTTCATAATTCACTCACTGTTATGTTAGAAGCACACTAACGTAAGGTTCTAACTGTGGTGAGTTAGTTCTCTTGGAATCGCCATGGTGTCTATAGCAAGAGAGTGAGTGAGTGAGTTGGGTTTAACGCCGCATTTAACAGTATTACAGTTATATCATGGCGTGTCAGCATAATGTGGGAGGAAAGCCAGAAGCGTATTTGTACAACGGCCTAACCTCGCCCTATCAGCCGCACTGATGTTGTTGATGACGTCAGCGATGTGTGTGAGGTAGTTGAAATTGTACACGGCAACTTCGGTGCTGCCGCTCACTCCGGCATCGTTGAAGAGATACGTCATCTGTTGTTTCCAGTCAATCTGTAACAATAAACAAGTCCTGAAACATTTTGTAGAAGTTATGTGGTGTATATAAGGGCACATCTGGTAATGTATAGTTCATGTGTTTGCGACGTTTACTTCCTAAATCACAGCAGATTTTAAATTCAACAATCTTTCGTCCTCCTTAATCTGTCGAGTAGGGTAATCGGTTGCAAGAAACAAGAACGGACATTAAAGATTGTCCGCTTATCTGAAGCCATTAGGCCACTTCGCGTATATTGTTTTGGTCTTAAGGTCGCATGATACACCTACATTCAACCGAGCGGTACAATCTATTCGCCCTTTTCGCAGCAAATCATAAATGTTAAGTTGAGTGATGTCTAAACTGCACTTGACAAGCCAAACAGACCCTATAATCTCTCGCCCTCCTTCCCCAATCTCACACAGACACACAGAGACACACACACACTGCGCATTGCATCGTCCGTCAAGTGCGATGTGGACTTTCGTTTTGGTAATAACATCACCCTGAAGATCCAGAATGGCGCTTATGCCGCTACCTACACAAGACCATAATTCCCATAAATACCCATAATTCAGAGGTACGTGTACCGCCAGATCCCGCTGCATGTAGTTCGTGTAACGTGGGAAGCGGTTTTGATTACCTGTTTTTGAAGGATTAACAGAAATTAATACGTTATTTGATTTATAGAAAAATCTCACAGAAAAAAATCAAGGTTATGACTGCAACCAGGTTTGCTACGTGATAGTCACGTGGCGGAATGTAGTTCCAATATGGCTTCTTCCCAATGGTGGTCGGACTTGGGGACTGAGACGAGCCGAGAGGGATAATAACTAACCACATTCCTTGTCCTGGTAGTGAGATCGTCTAGCGAGATCTTGTTGGTGTCAGTGTAGGGGTTCGAGGTCCACTGAGTCCCTGACGCGATCTGCAAACGACGTGAAACAGAGGAAACGCATTTCGTTCATATCATAGGCCATAAAAGGTGAAGTCTTTGGGGTTTAACTTCGCATTCAGCAATATTCCAGCTATATTATGGTGGCCTAAAAATAATCGAGTGATTGATATTGTGAACAACGATCCACGTTTAGGGAAGCCTGACCTACCGATCCAATAAGTCGCTTCTTAAGACCAACATGGATTTCTTGGGATCAGTTCTAACCCGGAGATCCCACTGTGTGCTTAACGTAGAAAGGTGACGTTAGTATACAACTATACACGTGAACATCTGGCAGCTCTAAATCGCGTAACGAAGCAGAACAAAGCAATAATGATGCAATCTTATATAACTGTCTGATTGACATGTATGTGACAGAAGCCTCCTAATTTCAATATTTATCTGTGGAAAGTGTTCTGAATCTTGCAAGCTTGTGAATCTCTTCTCTCAAACCAGGACCTGTCATCACTGCTGTAGTTATGTTAGATTCTTTACCCACCCTTGCAATGTGTGTCTCCACGCTGAAGGCGTCCGTGATAAACTGTTGCACCCTCTCCTGCTGTGTCTGAGCAGACAGTGTTATGTTGGAGTCCCTGATTATCAAGCTGGCCACACGGCGCATGAACGTCTTGTAATCGTTCTGAATCTGAAAGACCGGTTGTAGAATTAAAAAATGCCCAGCTGAACATCAATCTCTGCTTTGAGGAGACAGTGGTTTCCTATACATAATTTGTTTTCTGCTTAACTGACAGAATAACACTAAAACAACCATGGTAACACTAAAACAACTACAGTAACTCTAAAACAACCATAGTTACACTAAAACAACTACAGTAACTCTAAAACAACCATAGTTACACTAAAACAACTCACCACAGTAACACTAAAATACCCAGTAACACTAAAATAACCACTGTAACACTAAAACAACCACAGTAACACTAAAATACCCAGTAACACTAAAATAACTACTGTAACACTAAAACAACCACAGTAACACTAAAATACCCAGTAACACTAAAATAACCACTGTAACACTAAAACAACCACAGTAACACTAAAATACCCAGTAACACTAAAATAACCACTGTAACACTAAAACAACCACAGTAACACTACACCAACCACAGTACACTAAAATCACCACTGTACCTTTAAAACATCCACAGTGACACTAAAACAACCACAGTAACACTAAAACAACAACGGTTCCACAAAGACAACCAGCATAACACAACTAAGACAGCAGGATTGTTTGTTGTTGTTTAGTGCTGCAGTAAACAATATTCAAGTAGTACCACGGCGGCATTAAAAGGAAATCCAGTGAGGGCTAGACGAATCAATGACGTTACTGGTTACTGATACCTGTTACTCTGGATCCATAACAACAACAACAACAACAACAACAACAACAACAACAACAATACCTTCACGGCACTGGGGTCGGTGTAGTAGTACCATCTCATATACCTCCCGGTCCCAGCAGGGTATATCTGAAAAGGTCAAGACAGTGAAGGACAAGGTCAAGACTATGAAGGACAAGGTCAAGGCTGTGAAGGACAAGGTCAACGTTTTGAAGGACAAGGTCAACGCTATGAAGGACAAGGTCAAGAATATGAAGAATATGGTCAAGAGACAATTTCATTTCTATGAAGAGGTTGGTCAAGGCTATTAAGGACACGGTCAACGCTGTGAAGGACGATATTGGCTTCGTCAAGTTATGTCATTGTTTCAGAAAAATAACAATGGCGTAAGTTATAACATGAATTAGAAGCAAATATCGGTAGAACCTTGGTACTTCTCTTGCATAGTAGTTTAATATAATCTAGTTCTTGAATATAGCTATTACTGCTACTAATCACATCATTAACGTTGTCTTTAATGTCAGCAATATGAAGAAAACAGTTATGTTAAAGATAAATATATACTGATGGCCATGGCACTATCGTCTACGCTTGTGCCACATATAGATAGTCGCTTTTAGAATTACAAAGTTTAAGATTTATTTAACACACACCTGATACGTGATAATGATCCATGCTTGTCGATATATTTATGACACATTGACATATAAACAGATCAGCTATAAAACACTCACTCACTCACTCCATCACTATCGCATATGTTGTTCATTATTCGTACCTCAATCGATCTTTTTTTAGGTTCATTCCAATCTTGCCCCACCCTCGGAGCCCACAGGGCGTCCACCCAGAAGTCAGACTGGACTTTTTTCAGAATCCCGTTCAGGTTCCACGTCGATGCCTCCCACGTGCCGAGGACGTACCATCCCCCCAGAGGCTTCAAGATCTGCTCCAGGAACGGCGTCCCCTTCAACTGCTCGAGCGTGAAGTCATCCATGCACGACTGGAACACATGCTTTAACTTCCGCTCCGACGCCCACTCGGTGTTCCGCTTCGCTGGAGCTTCCAGAAGTGTCCTGAGTTTCTGTTGGTTCTTGTAGAATAAATCCCGTAGAGGACTGTGGTCTTTGTTAACTGCGTCTAGGGGGCGTTTAAGGCGGTAGTTACCACACGCATACTCATAGAAGTTGTCACAGGGGTTGACACTGAAGTTCATGTTGTCGAGGGTGTAGCTGGTAGCATCCAGACACGCTTTAGTGAAACATGTGTTGTCAAACTGGCGTCCCCTCTGTGCTTCCACCCGAGCTGCCACCTCGTCAGATTTAGTGACAGCGAACATAACGACAAACACAACACACAGCAATACGATGCCAACTACAACAGCAACCAACACCAGCTCCCGCAAGCCCAGGGCGAAGCGTCTCATGACCTGCGTGATGATAGAGGCATCGTTGTACTCCTTGAAGTTGTCCTCGATCTTGCCAACATCTGCCATTAGGGCGGCTCCTGTGTTAAAACTCAGACAAATGACAGGAGGATACAAAACAGGTGCTCGCTGGTGTGCAGGAACACGTCTTCTCAACAAGTGTTTGTGTTCACTCGTCCACAGGGTGTTATAAGGCCTCGTTCCAGGCGAACGTTATCACGTGACCTTAAAATCGTGATTTAACGGGGAGTATGGAACGACATGAGGCGCATAACTTACATGAACTCAGGAGAACTTGATACATCTTTGTCTGGCGCTCCGACGATACAACTCCTGGAACTGCTGTCATGTAAATGATTTTATAGCAATTGTGAGAGAGATCGTACACAGATACCACAGGCGATCACTCCTTGTTATCAGGATGTGGACACCAGAGATGCGTGGCAGATTACAGATTAATGATACATATCACAACTCAAATAACATACCTCAACTAACACAACTCAACTAACATACCTGAACTAACACAACTCAACTAACATACCTCAACTAACACAACTCAACTAACACACCTCAACTAACACAACTCAAATAACATATTTCAACTAACACAACTCAAATAACATACCTCAACTAACACAACTCAAATAACATACCTCAACTAACACAACTCAACTAACATACCTCAACTAACACAAATCAAATAACATACCTCAACTAACACACCTCAACTAACAACTCAAAGAACATACCTCAACTAAGACAACTCAAATAACATACCTCAACTAACACAACTCAACTAACATACCTCAACTAACACAACTCAAATAACATACCTCAACTAACACAACTGAGATAAAGCAAGGTTGTACCGTTAACCGGTGACTGACAAATTATAATTCAGTATCGTATGGTTCGGTGTGAACGTCACAATCGGAAAGGTGCGGCGAGAATGCCACGTGAGTGAAGCGCTATCACGCCGAAGAAATATCTTGTCCGTTATTCAAAATGCTTTATATTGAAATATAGTAAACTACGGTTATAACGAACTCAAAGGGACCACTAATCTTAGTTCTTTATAACCGTTGTTCGTTATAAGCATACATACAGCATTTTTACAGCAAATGACTGAGACAAAAAACCCAGTTCGTTATATCCTTCAGTTCGTAATAAGCGTGTTCGTAATAAACGTAGTTTACTGTATGCAGATTATGAAGTAAACTGAGGGACAAAAGAAAGTATAACGGGTCTGTTTTCAAAAAAAGGTATAACGGGTCTACATTTTATGTAATGGGATATTGAAATTGTTTAAACTCTTGTAAATTTGATTGGTCTATTTAACCATAACTCATTTCTGAAAAATTGTAAAAAGTTATCTGATATTTTAATAAGTTTTAAAACTTTTAAATCAAGTTATATTTTAAAATGTCAAACCATGCCTAAGTATTATACGAGTGCTGACTACGTGCCTTTACAATTCATTTTTGTAATATAATATCGCAATCTTCAGACATTTTCAATTAAAACTCAAACATATGATAAAATCAAGTGATGGGTATAGTTCTTTCGCCCCTCAAATTAAATCCGTTATCTGAAATGTATGTGTGATGGTTTTTGAATACACTAAGCAGACAGACTGCAGGAGACGTTACATTACCGAGGCATCAGTTTCTTTTCTCCTAAGTTTATTGATGATGGATGATTATCCGATAACACAAACAGCACAGATAACACAGATACTATATATACTGAACAACAAAAGTTCCTGTGACATTAAATAAGATTTAATGAAAAGTTATGTTTTTTACAAATTCTGAAACAATTTCGGTTTGCAACAGATAAACGACTCCTGTAAGTGTTCAAATGGTGTAATTTGCCATACTAACTTCAGAAAATGCGTGATTTCATAAAATACCACGAACATGCCAAAATGTCAATTTACAAATCAATAGCGAGTGTGTCCACCTCTGGTTGCGATGCAAGGAACACATCTTCGCCTCATGGAATGGACCAGGCGTCGCACAAAGTCCTGTGGGATACCTGTCCATATCTGCTGGAGCATGTTTCGAAGTTACTTGAGTGTCTGTGGAACACGTGGTTGACGTCGAAGGCACAGATCCATCTCATCCCACACGTGCTCGATTGGTGAGATATCAGGGGAGCGAGCCGGTCAGGGGATGAATTGACGTTGTTTTGGTGAAGAGAATCCTGAACAAGTCGAGCAATATGAGGCCGGGCGTTGTCATGTTGAAAGGTAATGACAATGATTTATGATATCCGTTTGTGTTGCAGTGCTCAGGTTGTTCCTGTTATTTGTCTTACCTGTTATTTCTGTTACCTGTTATTTCTGTTACCTGTATCTATGTTACCTGTTATTTCTGTCACCTGTTATTTCTGTTACCTGTATCTATGTTACCTGTTATTTCTATTATCTGCGTGGTTCTGTTACCTGAATGTCTGGAGCACCTGTTGTTGTTCAAAGAGATGTCAATGACTTTCCCCTACAAGTACTATGTGTCTTCTGAACTGGGAAACGACCTTGGGATTGAATGTCATGAGATGACACTCGAGAGTTTATGTCGCGAGATGAGGTTTGGATTGAATGTCACAAGACTACACTATTTGTGAATATGAAGAATGTTAAAGTAGAATTATTTATGCCAATGAATGTTCATTTGAATATGTTTGCATGTAACACACTTTGACTTGATGTTACCATCTGGCAAGTTTCCTTCATCATGACGTGATGCCATTGTTGTTCCCATACTAAAACAAGGACGGGATCACACAGATCCTTCACATTATACATTGACTAGCAACGTTTTCAAAAAATATGGAATGCATGGTCAATAATAGATTGACATCGACCTTAGAATCCAGTAATTTACTAACAATTATTCAAAGGGGTTTTCGTAAAAATTTAGTTCGATTGGTGTCATTGGTGTCATTTTCGATCTAGAAAAGGCATATGACATTGCATGGAAGCACGGTATTTAAAACGATTTGCATTATTTTGGATTGCGAGGCCGTTTGCCTCATTTTATATAAAACATTTTAACATTTTTAGCTTTTAACACTATTCCAGTTATATCGCAGCTTAATGTGGGAGGAAAGCTCGAAGTGATGCAGGACTCAGACGTTTACCTGGTCGGTGAAACCCACGAGCACGGGTATGGTGCTGACAAACCTAGAAAAATAAACCGGGCGAACTGGGATTTCGAACCCACAATCATAGGTTTCTGGCGTGGCCAAGGGACGTAACATAGCGAATCGCGGCGCCTTAGACGACTGGGCTGCCCGTGCCCCCTTTAACAGACAGACAACTCCGCGTGGTGCTACCCTTTCTGATCATTATAATCACGAACGCGGTGTCCCACAAAGCAGTATTTTGTATGTCTTGTCTTAGTATTAAAATTAACAGTTTGTCAAAAGTTTTAACTGATTCAGTAGATGGATCACTTTTTGTGGATGAATTTTATATACACTCTTCAAAAAAGAGAAACGCAATACGGATATTTTTGGTCATAAAAGCAAAATTAGCGGACCAAGAGTTGCAAAATGTGTCACATGTCCTGCTTGACTGTGTTGATTTTTCCATTACAAAGGTTAAATATTTCAAAGTTTGATCAATAAAGGATCTTTTTAAGGCTCTCATTTAATTCTTGGATTTTGAAAAGAAATTGAATTAATTGATAAATTTCAATGTAGAAATGTATATATTTTAAATTTATAAATTGGTAGTATATGGTTATGCACTGGTAAATACTACGACAATCTGTACCGCCACAGATTTAAAGTTCTAACTGACAATAATCCCCACACATATGCACCTACCACCCCAAAACTGGATGCAACTGGTCATAGATGGATGGTGGCTTATGATATCAGCATTGCATACCATCCAGGAAAGACAAATATGGATACCGATGCGTTGCCAAAGTTGTCAAGGTCGATGGAGGAAGATGATAAGCTAGAATCCCAGATGAATCCTATAGAATCTGTACAATCTAGTATTTGTGGAATGATGAACACTCAGCCATGTGTAGAGTCCCTGAGCTTATCAGCCAGTGCTGTTGACGATACACCAGTTAATAGTACAAGTTTAGTACAAGTGACAAGCCGTGATCCAGCATTGAGACAGTTCTGTCAAACCAAGATGGAAGTACTTTTTAACTTTGCAGAACGAAGAGCCTTGATGAAGATATCTGATCACCTTTGGTTAAACGATGGTGTTCATTGCAGGCGTTGTTAAAGAAATGGCGAGGCTTATGACCAATTCATACTTCCACTTGACTACCGGGGAAAAGCGCTAGGACAATTACATGACTATATGGCCTTGATCGGTTTAATTCAGGGTCATTTCTACTGATTTTCAAGAGATACAGCAGAGTGAATACAACGTTGCCCCAGATGTCTCAGGAAAAAGACTCCAACAAACAATAGAGCTCCACTCGTCAGTGTGTAGAATACATATCCCATGGAGCTGATATGTTTAGATTTTTTTAGTCTTGAGATAGCAAAAGGTACTATTTCAGCATATATTGGTTATTACCGACCATTTTACTAAGTTTGCCCAAGCTATCCCAACAAAGAATGTGACGGCAAAAACCACTGCTGATGTTCTCTGTTACCACTACATTTTACACTATGGTATTCTGGAGAGGATGCATAGTGATCAAGGGGTTACCTTTCAAACTAAGGTCATCAGGGAGCTGTCCTAGATAACCAACATGGATAAATCTCAGACAAGATCATGTCTCTCTATCGGGAATGGTGTTAGCGAGAGGTTTAACAGTACTTTGTTGAGAATGTTGGGCCAAGGTGATCAATCCAAGACGGCTGACTGGAAATCCTATGTATTTGCTCTTGTACATGCTTATAACTGCACAAGGCATGATTCACCACATGTTTTGTTATTTGGACACTATCCAAGACTCCCTGTTGATCTTTCAGTTGGGTTGGATCGTGATGGGGAACCATCTACGTCAGGCACATGATCAAGCAACTTCCGAAGCAAAGCATGCTCAAGCCCGTCATTGATGATCGACTATCGTTGAAACTACTAGCATTTGAGGGTAAACACAAGATTTCAGACAGGTATACATTACGTGGTTCTTGAACAGCAAAATGCTGGTATTCCAATTTCGGGTAGTTCAAAGGGAGGATGAAGTTAAGAAAACAAGAAAAGTCAGCGAGGTTGATCACCCGACCCCGTCAGTCGCCCCTTGTGTGGAATGCAGCCCTGAGCTCTTCTGTGCCCACCACAAGTAGATATACACTAATGTCCAAGTGTTTGAACGGTTATGGAAGAAAACCAAATCCATGTAGAAAATTCATTTTGATATATTTTATTAAAGCACTCTTTTAATATCAAACATACAAACATTCATTTCAATCAAACTTTAACATGGAGACGGACAGGCCCATAAAGACGTGTGGGGTCAACAATGAAAGTCACAGTCATCACACATGATGAAGCAAGTGTGTAAACTGTATCATCATACTGTCACGTTAATATCTGGTATCCGGTTGATAACGGGCCGATGACGTCACACGTCGGATGACGTTGGGGGCAATGCGTTGCCATTCGGCAAGGAGAAAATTTGAAAAAAATTGAAGAAATGGAAACAATAATTAAGCAGTGGATTGTCTTTTTCAGACAACTGTATACACCATCTTTTAGCTTATATGTATGATGTTAAATACAAAAACAAAATAAAATAAGATAATTACCCATTACATAGTACCTGTAGCCACAATCCATCCAGCATGTCCAAAGATCCAGACCATTTGCCTCCCCATAATGGCTTTGTTGGTAATTATGCCAACCATACATATTATTGGCGTTATGTTACCTTGATGTGCTATTGCTTATAAGAGGTACCATATCTATAGGCGGGTAGCAGTGCTATCCTTTATGATATCCATAACAGAAACCTCTCAAGAAGTATAAGCAAGTGGACAATATACTTCCTAATGCGCCAGGTGGGGGACATCTTGTCTGACGGAAAGGTAGACATTATCAAGAGAGAAGGAAAGTACAAGAAGACACAGTGATAGAGGCAGTAAATAAAGGACATGGGAAAGTGGTTGACTTACTTGTGAGTAAAGGATGTGGTTAGCACCTGTTGATACTAACAGAGACAACATTGTTCACCTGGCCTGTGAGATCTTTGTCAGATATATTGCGACGGTTGTGTGCCATGTGTGAAGACAGAACATGTGGCAAGTGCATGGTTAGAAAGGAAATCGTCCAAAATGCTTTTCCATTTAATGTCCACTAATCTGTGACTAAATCACGTTTACAATAAAAGGAGCAACATCCCCTACCATCACTGAGCCACCTCAACATGTCACTGTTGCTGGAGAGGAGGGGACGTCTTGTTGGCCTTCTGGCCCTTAATACTTCTGCATTCAGTAGACGCTTGATGGTGCTAAGCGATACTCTGTTGTCGATACTCTGTTGTCGATATGCCTGTGATGACGAAGAACAGTGCCAGATGAAGTTGGCAGCCGTTTTGCATGGCATACAAGGACCCGGTCCTCTCTGGCACTTGTCTTCGGTGGACGTCCTGATCTCAGCAAGTCCTTTATTTTCATTTTCATTTTCTCATGACTCGACTGATTACAGCATGATTAATGTTCATTACGGCGCAATAGCCTGATATAACATACCAGTTTGATGCATGCCAATGATTTAATCTTTGATTTTCTGGGATAGTAAACTTCGTCATTTCAATTACAATCGTTCCAAAGACAGACGTTCAAATTGGTAGAACTTTCATTCAAAATTAATAGCAGCAAAGACGCAGGAACATTATGTCATCCAACCTAAACTTCTCTATAGAGACGCCTCGAGTGTACATACACCTCGCGTAAACACAGCCACAAGGTTGGCCAGTTAAGGTGGCTACCATTCTAAAGGCAGATGATGTGTCCACACAGTGTACCATTTGAAAATCTCTCCATTGAACATGGTCACGCAATGGTGTGATACTTTTGACGAGGTGTGCAATTAGAACTTATTACTTTGCATTTTTCTGTGAAGTCGCGCTGAGTAGGGGAAAATGAAATCGCGGGAAGAAAGTCGTAACTAAGTTCTGGATAGTTTGACAACAATGAAATAAAACACATTCTGTCATACAGATAAAGGATAAACCAAAATAGTATCAGAATTATAGCTGTGTGTAAACTGGTCGTTTTGAGATAACAAGATAGACGTGAATGGTGAATGGAAATTCTTTTCGAAAGAATAAGCGGTCGTAATTATTTTTTTGCAACCCGTTGAAACATACACTCTTAAAAAAAGAAACGCACAAGAAGATTTTTAGGAAATGTATTATACCTAATAAAGTTGATATATTTAATTTAATCTCATAGATACAAATATGAAATTTTGGAGCTCGATAGCCACATGTTGTCGTTGTACAAAGACTTTGGAAACTGTTCATTGTCATGTCACATAAGGCCATAAGGTTGCGCTGAACTCAGTATCTCGTGTGACCAGCCCGGGCAGCAATCACGGCTCTGCCACTCCTCGGCAGGGACTGGATAAGTGTACACATTCTTTTCTGCAGAATTCTGCGCCATTCTGCTTGTAACGCATTGGCCAGTTGTGGGAGTTTCTGCGGTGTGTTCTGACTTTGACGTACATGTCGGTCGAGTACATCCCAGAGGTGTTTGATTGGGTTGAGATCTGGAGATCTCGACGGCAAGGGCAAGACGTTGATGACACGAGCTGTGTGCATTGGATCATTGTACTGTTGAAACAGCTCCCTCTGGCGGTCAATGATTGGAAAAAGGTGAGGTTAAAGAATTTCATTCATGTAGCGAGTTGCTGTCAAATTTCCCTGAACCACAACCAAGTCAGATCTCGTGGTGTAGGATATGGCCCCCCGCACCATGACACTATCGCCACTGAATTTGTCGATTTTAAGTGCACAATGTGGGGCAAAACGCCCATTTCGATGACGATAAACATGTTGTCTTCCATCTCGCCGGTGAAGAAGTAATCGAGATTCATCGCTAAACCACACTCGTCTCTAGTATCTCAAATTCCAACGCTGTAAGGTATGGCACCAACGCAAGCGTCGCTGTCGATGGATCTGTTGCAAAACAGGGACGATAACTGGTCTTCTGGGTCGGATCTCAGCCTCGCGAAGATGTTTCCTGACATCTTTGCGAGTATATCGTCTGGTTCAATATCCTCCTTAAACCAGGGATGCGTCCTGCAGTCTCCATAGCTGTGGCATTGCGTAGGTGGAACGGGCGAATGCAGGGGTGGTAACTCTTGGTCGACCGGTTCTCGGACGATCTGCAGTGGAATTGAACTGTGTGCATCGGTCACAAAGGCGACAAATGGTGCTGTGATGGACGTCGAAGTGGCGTGCAACAGAAGACTGCGATTCCCCTATAGGCATTTTCGAACTTGTAAAATGTTGATAATTGAATGACAAATAAGTGGCTTATGCTTGCCTTTTTATAGACACTACCACGAGTTACAAATGCCATCACTTGCACGTGCGTTTTGCTTAGGTGTTTTCCTCAAAGACATTTTGAACAAGTGTGAAAACAATGCATTTAAGACTTTGCAAATCGACAATGGCTGCGTTTTGACGCACCGTTTGTCGAATATCAGGCCACCAACATTTTCCAATAACATTTATCCAATTTTTATACCGGATTATTTGTGTAGTCAGGTTCAACGAACTACATACTACCTGTGCGTTTCTTTTTTTGAAGAGTGTATCACGAAATGATAACACTTGCAATATAACACCTACACCTATATAACTCCAAATTAAACTTACATGTTTAATATGTTTCAAAGACAAGGGTTTATATTTAGATATATGTTAATTGTTATAAACCTACAGATATTGACAATAAGATCACTGTTATCGGTGAAAATATTTTCAGATAAATTCTCACTGAGGCTTATCATTTGTTCGTCATTCTGATTGGTTAGTTCACAGCAGTTATTCCAATGTTTGTATCTTTGGAAGCAGTCCATAGCAATGTTATAAAGCTGCATTGCCGCAAGAATTGAAGTTGATGTCATCAAATTGTTCATGGTGTCCAAGTCGGTTTTATGTGGCGTCTTTCCAACAGCAGACTGACTCAGCTGGTGTGATTGACGGATGTACAGTTTCCACTTTTAGTAGCGAGCACAATGCACTTAATCAGCATATAAATGAATTACTGTCGATGCCTCAACAACTTTAATATCCCCATATCCCTCGCTCTAACACATCTGACAATGTTGATCAGGGTATTTGATGGAGATGCTTCCGACCCTGACGTCATATGTAATGACCATGTGGACGACACCAGGATCCCGTGTCTCGAACGGGTGCACAGCCACAATCTTGGAATCCACCATCACCTAGATGATACAAAGAGTTAATGACTTGAGTTTAACGTCACTTTGACAGCATATAATTCCTTTGAAAAGCTTTCCTCCATTACATCGTAGCCAAATATTCTTGTTATGTGGTTAACATCACACTTTCAACAGACATACTCGTCATGGTCAGACATCCTAATCAGTAGTTGGATATAGCGCATATCGTGCCAAATGCCTCAGCATATAGACAGGATGGAAAAAAACCCGTCACATTGTACTTGTTAGTGCCAAGCCCAACACTTGATCATTGAAGCACTCAATCAGCCATGACAATCTCGTCGTTTTAGAATGTCTTATACGTGGACACTAACACCCCAATGATTATCAGAGTGTTGGCTGAAACTAGTGTTCTTAAACACGGTCGGCGCTAGTCGTTGCCTATTTATCGCTGCATCTTATTTTGTATAAACCTATACTCTTCAAAAAAAAGAAACGCAAAGCCAGATTTGTGTGAGGTAGGATTTACATTTATATGTGGAACCGTACAAGGTATTGAGTCAAAATGTAGTGGAGAGGAAACTTGGTGATTGCAGTCATCTCAGTTATCGGTACGGAGGAAAAGTCCAAGGTGAAGGTCAGCCACCATGAATAACGCATATTCACCCATTTGGAATTGATAGTGGCCTGGCATCTCCTGCCCATGGAAGAGACGAGTATGCGAATCACATCCTTGCGAATGGTAGACCACTTGGCCTGCAACGCAAAAGCCAACTCATGCAACGTCTGGAGATGTGGTTGACGTTGGCGTAGCCGTCTATCCAATTCATCCCACAGGTGCTCTATCGGGTTCAAATCCGGGGATCTTGAGCGCCAGGGGAGAACATTAAAAATGTTGTGGTTGTGTAGACAGGCTCTTGTGATCCGTGTTGTATGCGGTCGAGCGTTGTCTTGCTGGAATACACCGTTGCCGTTGGCTGCAATAGGGAGGACGCGTGGTAGGAGAATTTCGTTGATGTGTCGTTAAGCCGTAGGATTACCTTGGATATGGAGCAAACCTGTCCTGCAATGATTGGAGATAGTCGCTACCTACACCAAACCTGTTCACTTCCCGACGTCTTTAGACCCGTACTCTTCCATCCTCACGACGGAGGAGAAATCTTGATCGCCGCTGAACCAGACATCTCTCCATCGCAGTTATGCCCATACCCTGTGTTGACGACACCAATAAGGTCGTTGTTGACGATATGTGATCCAATATGACGCGTTGAACAGGACGTCTTGCTCGTAGTCCTGCTGCTCTAAACGGTTTCGTACGGTCTGGTCGGAGATTTTGCACAGTCCGGGTGTTTGGGATGCGGTTGAGGTGGCTGTGGCTGTCCTTTCACGTAGGCGGCGCAGTCGGATGTAGCGACCTTAGGCGGATACTTGTTGACCCATGCTGTTGAAACCGACCCCATAGCCTTGTGATGGTGCTGGGCGCTATATTAAAAACCCTGGCTACAGCTGATCGGGATTCCCCTGTCCGCAAGCGGCCAATGACGTTGTTTCTTTGCACTTCTGTTAATCTTGGTATGTTGTTGAACTGTCACTGTTCGATTGACGCAGATGCCCGGAAATAAAAAACCCTGCACTTTAATATTGTTCATAGTGCTGCTGCACGTGCAGTTCATGCAGCTCCATGGCTCTTTTGTTAATGCACTGGGTGCGTTTTTCCGAATCGTACGTGTTTCTCGACTAATGGTTTGCATGTCCTTGAGGTGATCATTTTGATCCGGGAATTTGGTCACTGACACTATAACACATTAAACCTCTTCATTTTGCACCTCTGGGTCCACTAATTTTGCTTTTATAGTGAAAGATTTCCGTTTGGCGTTTCTTTTTTTGAAGAGTATATTTTCATGTCAAATACCTCTGGGTCGGAGTTACAACTTTACATTTCAGATAAATGCTTTTCCCACACAACTGGAAATAATCAAAACATATTTTTATCTTGCAAAGTTAGCAGAGTTTCTGCAACACACTATCAACCACAGGTTTGCCTCACCCACACTAGATTGTGTAAAGACCCCGCGCTTGTGACAACTTGAAGCACTTATGGTTTCGTATAATCTAAATATATATATTCGTATTTTTTAAATTTAAAGTAAAGGGCCCAACACTCTTGCATAACGCCTTGTGTGCCTGACCCACGATCGATTATTTACAGACAGCCAGGCTAGTTGCAACTTGAATATAAATCTGTGGCATAAAACAAAAGTAAATCACCCACTTACTAAAAATATACATACCGAAAACTTGGTAGGCATCAACTTGAAAAGCATCTTAAATGGCTTGGTAACTTTGAAAGGGAAGAGCCTTTTGTTACGATTTGGCCTGCCCAACCTGCCTCTGACGTTAGCTGTAATCTGTATGACGTGTTGAAGACTCCTGACACTGACTGTAGTACTGGTACCACTTTGGGCGTATATCAGAGTGAATTGCATTCTGTAACATGCCGTTTCAATAGGCAGCAGTTAAAACATCATTTCGGTTAAAAAGCATTTGTTATGTATTTTTGGTCGGGTGTGAAATCAAGTTGTTAAACGATTTACAATTCATGTCAATAGATAACTCCTAGGTTGATAGAAATATTATTTTATTTCATCCCAGCCCGCCTCGCCACTTAATAACCAGCCTCACCACTTAACAACCCGCCTCACCACTTAACAACCCGCCTCACCACTTAACAACCCGTCTCACCACTCAACAACCCGCATCACCACTTAACAACCCGCCTCACCACTTAACAACCAGCCTCAACCCTTAACAGCCAGCCTCACCACTTAACAACCAGCCTCACCACTTAACAATCCGCCTCACCACTTAACAACCAGCCTCGCCACTTAACAACCAGCCTCACCACTTAACAACCCGCCTCAACACACAACAACCAGCCTCACCACTTAACAACCCGCCTCACCACTTAACAACCCGCCTCACCACTTAACAACCCGTCTCACCACTCAACAACCCGCATCACCACTTAACAACCCGCCTCACCACTTAACAACCAGCCTCAACCCTTAACAGCCAGCCTCACCACTTAACAACCATCCTCACCACTTAACAACCCGCCTCAACACACACCAGCCAGCCTCACCACTTAACAACCCGCCTCACCACTTAACAACCCGCCTCACCACACAACAACCAGCCTCACAACACAACAACCCGCCTTACCACTTAACAACCAGCCTCACCACACAACAACCAGCCTCACAACACAACAACCCGCCTTACCACTTAACAACCAGCCTCACCACTTAACAACCCGTCTCACCACTTAACAACCCGTCTCACCACTCAACAACCCGCATCACCACTTAACAACCCGCCTCACCACTTAACAACCAGCCTCAACCCTTAACAGCCAGCCTCACCACTTAACAACCAGCCTCACCACTTAACAATCCGCCTCACCACTTAACAACCAGCCTCGCCACTTAACAACCAGCCTCACCACTTAACAACCCGCCTCAACACACAACAACCAGCCTCACCACTTAACAACCCGCCTCACCACTTAACAACCCGCCTCACCACTTAACAACCCGTCTCACCACTCAACAACCCGCATCACCACTTAACAACCCGCCTCACCACTTAACAACCAGCCTCAACCCTTAACAGCCAGCCTCACCACTTAACAACCAGCCTCACCACTTAACAATCCGCCTCAACACTTAACAACCAGCCTCGCCACTTAACAACCAGCCTCACCACTTAACAACCCGCCTCAACACACAACAACCAGCCTCACCACTTAACAACCCGCCTCACCACTTAACAACCCGCCTCACCACTTAACAACCCGCCTCACCACTTAACAACCAGCCTTACCACTTAACAACCCGCCTCAACACACACCAGCCAGCCTCACCACTTAACAACCCGCCTCACCACTTAACAACCCGCCTCACCACACAACAACCAGCCTCACAACACAACAACCCGCCTTACCACTTAACAACCAGCCTCACCACACAACAACCAGCCTCACAACACAACAACCCGCCTTACCACTTAACAACCAGCCTCACCACTTAACAACCCGTCTCACCACTTAACAACCCGCCTCACCACTTAACAACCCGCCTCACCACACAACAACCAGCCTCACCACACAACAACCCGCCTTACCACTTAACAACCAGCCTCACCATTAACAACCCGTTTCAACACTTAACAACCCGCCTCAAGTCATACATTCGAACATCATATTCAAGTGTTTGTTTCTTACTTTGTTGAGACAAACAAATATTCTTTGGACACAT
Source organism: Haliotis cracherodii (assembly GCF_022045235.1). NCBI lineage: Eukaryota > Metazoa > Mollusca > Gastropoda > Lepetellida > Haliotidae > Haliotis > Haliotis cracherodii. Next base: position 1,235,341 of record NW_027266270.1, read on the forward strand.
ATTCTTTCATTTGTTTGGTTTATCAATATTCATGAATGAACATGACAAGCATCTGCATTCTTTCACCTGACATTAGATGGATGTGTCGTCTAGTTGACTGTTACAACATACTATCACTGCCCTAGTTTGAAGTTTATATTTTCAACGTAAGATTGAGAATGAAAGCTATAGTAGCACACCTGTCTCAATCTGTATCGTGAGGAATGAACTTGAAGTAATGTGTTACATCATGGTTACATCAAGTCAAAGCATGTTACACAAGAGTGACATGCAAACATATTCCCATGAACAGTCATTAGCATACATAATTCCCCCTTAAGCATAAAAGAGTAAGTGAATGTTACATACACCTATAGGTAACTAAATATAACTTAAAGGACGAAATCTGGTTTTCTTACATAACACGACCGTAGGCGGGTGCCAACTGAAGGCTAATGATGCCTGCGACTACCCAAAAAGAAACAGACATTCGATCCCAAGGTCATCTTGTGAGATTCAGTCCAAAGGTCACCTCATGACATAAACCCTTCAGGTTCTCCAGAGACCTTTTTCAACGGATGTCATCTCGTGACATTCACCCCTGAGGTCATATGTAAGGTCATCTCGTGACAATCACCCCTGATGTCATATGTAAGGTCTTCTTCCAGGTCATTTCATGCATCTCTATGAACAATAGGTGCTACAGACTTTATTTCATGTAACTCTATGAACAATAGGTGCTACAGACTTTATTTCATGTAACTCTATGAACAATAGGTGCTACAGACTTTATTTCATGTAACCCTATGCACAATAGGCGCTACAGACTTTATTTCATGCAACTCTATGAACAATAGGTGCTACAGACTTTATTTCATGTAACCCTATGCACAATAGGTGCTACAGACTTTATTTCATGTAACTCTATGAACAATAGGTGCTACAGACTTTATTTCATGTAACCCTATGCACAATAGGTGCTACAGACTTTATTTCATGCAACTCTATGAACAATAGGTGCTACAGACTTTATTTCATGTAACCCTATGCACAATAGGCGCTACAGACTTTATTTCATGCAACTCTATGAACAATAGGTGCTACAGACTTTATTTCATGTAACCCTATGCACAATAGGCGCTACAGACTTTATTTCATGCAACTCTATGAACAATAGGTGCTACAGACTTTATTTCATGTAACAGAGCCACGCGTACAGAAATCACAGGTAATAGAAATAACTAGTAAAAACATAACGGGTAACAGAAATAACAAGCGAAATAAATCAGATCAGAAACACAGGTCCAGAACGACGCATAACATTAACAAGAACAGGTACGATAACTACAGATAACAGACACAATAGGTAACAGAAATAATCGGAAACATGATAACAGAGAATAAACAAACAGGTAACACAAATGACAGGCACTACCTGAAATTGTCCCCCTGTGGGCTGCAAAACAGAAAAGGAAATCCTAAACAATGTATCAATTCATTTGAATTAACGAGAGGGTTTAATATAGCTTTAAAAGGTATGTGAATATTTCACTGTGTTTCAGCTAATGTTGGAGGAAAGACCGAAGTGATGCGTGTCTCAGGTATTTACCTGAGTATGGATATGTGCTAACAGCTACAAACATACTCAAGGCCAAACCAGGATATGCTACTGTCGTGTCTATATGTTACTGTCGTGTCTATATGCTACTGTCGTGTCTATATGTTACTGCCGTGTCTATATGCTACTGTCGTGCCTATATCCTACTGCCGTGTCTATATGTCACTGTCGTGTCTATATGTTACTGTCGTGTCTATATGTTACTGTCGTGTCTATATGTTAGTGTCGTGTCTATATGTTACTGTCGTGTCTATATGTTACTGTCGTGTCTATATGCTACTGTCGTGTCTATATCCTACTGTCGTGTCTATATGTTACTGTCGTGTCTATATGTTACTGTCGTGTCTATATGTTACTGTCGTGTCTATATGCTACTGTCGTGTCTATATGTTACTGTCGTGTCTTTATGTTACTGTCGTGTTTACATGTTACTGTCGTGTCTATATGCTACTGTCGTGTCTATATGTTACTGTCGTGTCTATATCCTACTGCCGTGTCTATATGTTAGTGTCGTGTCTATATGCTACTGCCGTGTCTATATGTTACTGTCGTGTCTTTATGTTACTGTCAAGTATACATGTTACTGCCGTGTCTATATGTTATTGTCGTGTCTATATGTTAGTGTCGTGTCTATATGCTACTGTCGTGTCTATATGTTACTGCGGTGTCTATATGCTACTGTCGTGCCTATATCCTACTGCCGTGTCTATATGCTACTGTCGTGTCTATATGTTACTGTCGTGTTTATATGTTACTGTCGTGTCTATATGTTACTGTCGTGTCTATATGTTACTGTCGTGTCTATATCCTACTGCCGTGTCTATATGTTACTGTCGTGTCTATATGTTACTGTCGTGTCTATATGTTACTGTCGTGTCTATATCCTACTGCCGTGTCTATATGTTACTGTCGTGTCTATATGTTACTGTCGTGTTTATATGTTACTGTTGTGTCTATATGTTACTGCCGTGTCTATATGCTACTGTCGTGTCTATATTCTACTGTCGTGTCTATATTTTTCTGACGTGTCTATATGTTACTGTCGTGTTTATATGTTACTGTCGTGTCTATATGTTAGTGCCGTGTCTATATGTTACTGTCGTGTCTATATGCTACTGTCGTGTCTTTATGTTTGAGTCGTGTCTATATGTTACTGTCGTGTTTATATCCTACTGCCGTGTCTATATGTTACTGTCGTGTCTATATGTTACTGTCGTGTCTATATGTTACTGTCGTGTCTACATGTTAGTGCCGTGTCTATATGTTACTGTCTTGTCTTTATGTTACTGTCGTGCCTGTTGTTACAGTTGATCCCACATGTTATTACTTACGTGTTGCTTGCCCTTGTGGGTACACCCTTCACGGTGATTATTGTTCCTCTATGGGCCGGGCAAGGGAACCGCCGCCTTAGAGGGACAGCTGGCTGAAACAAGGCAAAATAACACTTCATGGTGGCTCAGGGTAAACGTTCACTATGGTACACTGAGCTGGACATGTTTACCAATTATCACCGCCAAGGTCATACCTGTCATCACCCCCAAGGTCATACCTGTCATCACCCCGAAGGTCATACCTGGAACACCCCGAAGGTCATACCTGTCATCACCCCAAAGGTCATACATGTCATCACCCCGAAGGTCATACCTGTCATCACCCCAAGGTCATACATGTCATCAACATCAAGGTCATACCTGTCATCAACCCCAAGGTCATACCTGTCATCACCCCCAAGGTCATACCTGTCATCACCCCAAGGTCATACATGTCATCAACATCAAGGTCATACTTGTCATCAACCCCAAGGTCATACCTGGTCATCACCCCAAGGTCATACCTGTCATCACCCCGAAGGTCATACCTGTCATCACCCCCAAGGTCATAATGTCATCACCCCAAAGGTCATACATGTCATCACCCCAAAGGTCATACCTGTCATCACCCCAAAGGTCATACATGTCATCAACATCAAGGCCATACCTGTCATCAACCCCAAAGTCATACATGGTCATCACCCCCAAGGTCATACCTGTCATCACTCCAAGGTCGTACCTGTCATCAACCCGAAGTTCATACCTGTCAATACCCCAAGATCATACATGTCATCACCCCAAGGTCATTACTGTCATCAACATCAAGGTCATACCTGTCATCACCCCAAGGTCATACCTGTCATCACCCCAAGGTCATACCTGTCATTAACATCAAGGTCATGCCTGTCATCAACATCAAGGTCATACCTGTCATCACCCCCAAGGTTATACCTGTTATAACCGCCAAGGTCAAACCTGTCATCAAGCCCAAGGTCATACCTGTCATCACCCCCAAGGTCATACCTGTCATCACCTCAAGGTCATACCTGACATCAAGATCAAGGTCATACCTGTCATCACTCCCAAGGTCATACCTGTCATCACCCCAACGTCATACCTTTCATCACCCCCAAGGTCATACCTTCCAACAACCCCAAGGTCATACCTGTCATTAACATCAAGGTCATACCTGTAATCACCCCAAGGTCATACCTGTCATCAACCCTAAGGTCATACCTGTCATCAACCCCAAGGTCATACCTGTCATCAATATAAAGGCCATACACTTGTGCGACATCCTAGGTCTTACATGTCACTGACGACACGTGAAGATCCGGGATTGAATAGGCCTTCACCAACCCACGCTTGTCGTAAAAGGCGACTCTGCTTGTCGTGAGCGGCTACTAACGGTATCGGGTGGTCAGACTCGCTGATTTGTTTGATGCATGTCATCGTATCCCATTTGCATGGATCGATGCTCATGATATCAATCACTGGATTGCCTGGTCCAGACTTGATTATTTACAGACGGCCTGTTATACAGCGGAGTGCGGCGTTAGACAACAACCAAACAAACAACACATCATCAACACCATGGTGATATCCGTCATCAACATCAAGGTCATATCCGTTATTAACAACTACGTTAAGGCGGTCATACACAGTAAGGCCCTACCCGTCCTTGATACCCAGGGTCCTACCCGTCCTAGGCACCCAAGGTCCTACCCGTCCTAGGCACCCAAGGTCCAACCCGTCCTAGGCACCCAGGGTCCTACCCGTCCTAGGCACCCAAGGTCCTACCCGTCCTTGATACCGAGGGTCCTACCCGTCCTAGGCACCCAAGGTCATACTCGTCCTGGGCACCCAAGGTCCTACCCGTCCTTGATACCCAAGGTCCTACCCGTCCTAGGCACCCAAGGTCCTACCCGTCCTGGATACCAAGGGTCCTACCCGTCCTTGATACCCAGGGTCCTACCCGTCATAGGCACCCAAGGTCCTAATCGTCCTCGATTCCCATCCTCGACAGTACGGACATCCTATAGCATCGATGCATTAAGCACTGGGGGTTTCGTGTAAACTAAGTATATTCGTAATGATGAAACTCCAGCCTAAAGGACCCAACGCTCTTGCATAACGTATTTTACTTCACTCAGTCGAACAAATGTTAACCTGTACCGCCTAACTCTTACCTTGACACCCTAACCGTCAACAGAGCGTCAGTCCGGAATATTATCGGGGTAATTTATCTTGCTATTACTAGTCTTTTGTCAGTTTCCCCAGTTGTTGCCACAAAGGTCTGAAAATATACCTCTATCCTCTAAACGTCTACAGAGCGTCTAAGGAGGCTTTTACATCAGTGGTGATTTACCAGAGCACTTCTAGAGTCTCACCAGTTTGTCCCAGTAAATCTGATGACACACAGCTGAAGGGTCGAGGGTACTCCAGTCGCCTGACTTGAGGCAGGTCCTGGTGTTGTCCACTTTGCGACAGAAGCCGTAGTTGATGTTGCAGGTGTAGCTTGCAATGTCTCCTTCTTGTCTAGATGGAGCTGACACTTTAGCGTTGGGGATGGAGCTTGGCGAGCTACACCCTGAGGGACATACGGAATAGTGTTTCTTGTATTTAGTGCGCGAGTTTTCTTCAGAACTATATTTATGTCTGTTTAAATCCATCGATACATAGTTTTCTACGTATTTTCTCAGTTAAACACGTACTTCTTTCCTTTTGGATCTTTTGATGAAAGTTCAGTTCTAGTGTATTCTTTTCAAACCATTAGAACGATGATAACCTTTTGATCAAATTTGATATTAGTCCACAACTATATATATATATATATATATATATATATATATATAGCTATATACTCTTGTTGTTATAGGAATAAATGCTTCATAGCTACAGGAGTTATAACATCATTGACCGTGATGTATTTAGGATTTATAACGTCATTGATCAGGTTCTTAAAGGAGTTTTAAGAACGTTTTATCTGGTATGTATTCGAGTATTTACAGCGCTGTGATATTGCTGCAATATTGGTGTCAATATTCCTTCTCTCACCTGTCGCTAAATTGAGTTTTGTATATACACAGATAGGGATGTAATGAGCGCTTAGATATTATTTGAATTTACCAGTGGGTTTGAACCAAACAATTTCTTCTACAAGACATGATAAAAGGGTTGGCATCAACGTCCTGGAAGTCAATTTTATCTTTTTGTCCAGCAATAATCGAGTATGCTCTTTCAACTTTTTAATGAAGCTTCAGTGAGTCGATAATCTGATATCGTTAAAGCATTATCAAGAGTCCCTTCCAGTGACTTACCCACCTGTATAAGAAACAAAGGAAACAGTGAGGCAGCCTCATCTGTTTCCGATATAGATCTATGCATAACGATTCAGAGTGAGAAAACACTGTCCACAAGACTTTCCTACTTTCCTATGGTCAAATTTCCCCTTATGTCGAGCAACATTCCTGCAGTTCCATGTTGTCAACATGTCACATGTTTTAGGAACAATCCAGCATGCTCTTTCTGCCAGGATTCCAAACAACATCATACGAATCTTGCTCAAAGAATGTTTCATCAATGTAACATTCAAGGCCTCAGTAAAGATTATAAAACGTTTGAGGGTAGGCATGTGGATGACATTTCCAAATTGAAGCATCAGTAAGTACCATATGCTCCCGTATTTTGTTCAGGTGTACAGTTGAGATGCTTTTGCATGTGTTATGATGGGTGCCGCCACTGGGGCAGAATACGCTGACCACTACACGAGTAACTGGTATCAGCACAAGTCGATATTAATCAGTCAATGCGCTATCGTGTCACGGGATTTACTGGTCCATTGGTCACGTGATTGTCTGGTTTGGTTACAGGTCACTGTCGCATGCCGGGAGTACAGCTGTGCGGCGTCAGGCCACAAATACTTACTTCTACATGCACATTGTGTGAAAGGCGGGTGCTACCGGTAGGGCAGGACATGCTTACCCTCTTCGCAAACACCTGGTGTCATCACTGATTTTCAGGGGTCCACTCATATAATGTTCACAAATATTTTGCCCTTTACACAAAATGGAATGTGTTTCGGCAGATAATCTAGTATGGTTATTGTCTTGCAGTAGCAGTGTACATTTAATATGAATATGGAAAGGTTTTTCATGTTTTAAAAAAAACAATCTGGCTTATGATAACACACCCAGCATGTTCGTGGCCCCGTCAGGTACAGGGAAATAGTTTAACGCTTTTTATTTTACAACGCAGAAGTGCAACATGTATCAAACCCGCTTCTGGTGTAACACATGCAGAGTTTGAAGAATGTCCGAATGCTTTCAAACCTACCTGGGACACCGTCGCCGGTGCTGACGTGGCTGGAGATGGAGACGTCGGATACAAATGTGACACACGAGGCTTCTTGGCTGCACTGAACGCCTGTCCATTTCGTGCCAAACACAGTGATACTATAAGACCGTGATGAGTTCATGGACGCCAGCTTCGGGATTTCATATTCAGCAGCGGTCAGCATCGTACATATGAACGCTAAGGCACAAGAAACAATGGGGGACATATCGACCTGCCTGTATCTTACATCGACTGCAACAGTTCCTGCCTCCTACCCCTTCAGTTAGTATTAATATAAATAATTCAACAATCACTTTTGAAAAAATGTAAAAACATCTGCAAAAATGTCATCAGAATGTGGATTTTGATATGAACGATGATAAGTACGTATAAGCTTATCTTAATCATAGAAAAATAAGAGTTCAGATCACATTACATTTATCTATACAGTTATCTTTTCAATTCACTATTGACCTTGTCCTTAAATTCACCGCCATTTGCTGTCATTGTTTGTTATATGTGCCACTGATTGTAGATTGTAATTCTAGACTCGTCCGGACGTCTCAGCATCATGCCCTTGTTCATAGGTATCATCCCGCCAGTGAATAGGTTGTGCAACCTTGGGACGAACAATGTTTACAGATGGCTACAGCGTTGTCACTACCCATAGTGTACTCAAAAGAGTCCACTCGCCCAATGGTAGATGACTAGATGGTGGGAGGATGAATACGTACATACACACGAAACACAACTGTCAAAACGCGTGGTATCACATCGGGTAAAGGACTTGGTTCAAACGTGCCTCTGTTCACCCAGCAGGGAATAGGTACCCGATATGTGAGGTGGGTGTAAAAACCCTCTAGCGCCCCTAGGCACCTTGGTTTGTATACTCCCCAGGGAGTTGAGAATGATAACTGGAATGCAAACGCCTACTCTGATCAGTGAACTGGCAACCCCGTATTTGAGCAGATACTAGTTCCTGGATACCGGGGTTCATAAAGATGATATACTACTAACAAAAACTGAATGACGAGAGAGACGACTTCAAATTTCCATTAATCAACTTTCCCTTTTTTAGCAGTACTCCAGCCTTTGTGTTTACATTCACAACTTTTTGAGGTTCATTTGAGCATGCTCTTTCTACCAGGATTTCAAAGATTTCACACGTCCCTTGTTTGGGAGATAAGGTAACACAATTCAAGGCCTCGGTAAAAAAAAGCTACAAAAACCTTTCCTTACTTATCCGAAAATGTCTGTCAAAAGTCGATTTATGATTCCGACACATTTGAAAACGTCCTCTACATGTTGACAAATTTAAATTTGACGCATAAGTGACGGAAATATATCCGACTTGACTTGTACCACATGTTAACTTGCCCTTTAACTGTGTGATGACTGGTGACACCTGTGGGGCAGGATACGCCCATCTTTTCTTAAACACCTGGTATCATCCCTTTTTGATAGTGATTAAAAAAACCATGGTCATGATAGAGTCGTAATCGTACAATCTACAAAGATTTATTTTGAATAAGAAAAGTGCTTTGTCGCTTTTATTCACATATATAGCTGGTGGTCCTATTTCGAACGATATTGCCCAAATAACATTTCATATTTCATCATATGGATCACCTGGTGTCGCTAATTGGTCTGTGGAGATAAATTCTCATTATTTTCTTTAATATTTTGCCTTTTATGCCCAGTGGAATCTGTTTTGGCAAATGAATTTAGTCTCTGGTGTTATATAGTGAATGCATTTTTCACTTGCTTCGAAACACGTTGAAATGGGGCAACTTCAAGTTTTCATTGTTTAAAGTTTTATCTATTAATTATTTTTCATCCTGTTCATAATAATCTCGTTTTGTCTGTGTCGATTTTCAACCGAAGAAACACAAAGTTAAGATCTGCATTGCTGCAATTTGCTGCATCATTTATTATGATAATATTCTTAAAGCAATATGTCACAACTTGTGAGTGAGACTCAGGAACAACACGAGAACATGAAATATTTACCAACATTTATTCTATACACAAGAAGTCAAACGATGTTAATGAGTTACAGGAACTGTGGTGACATAGGCGCTGGAGATAACTTGAAGGATATTAACACAAATATTTTTTTACTAACCGGTGCGAGTGCGAGTGCGAGTGCGAGTGCGAGTGCGAGTGCGAGTGCAAGGTGTATATTAGTATGTATAAGTAGTTATGGCAGCTGCAAATCAAATTCTGAAGATGGCAGTTTTAAGAACACGAACTCGATACGTCTACGTCACTACATGACTATAATTTAGCAATATGTATACAATTGTACATTCAAAGGAGGTCTGGGAATTGTATGTGAAAGGTTACAACACCTGACCATATGAGTTTCAGACTGGTTTACAGACTACTTAACAATAAATGGCATGCCTATTCCATCTGACTGAGTCCTCTCGAATCAAGAGAATAGACAGAATGTAATCAACAAATTCTGACAGTGAATCGTCTCTGAATTACAGTCTTATGGCAGTCTGTGAATTAGCACAAACATACTTTCGGGCACACATAGAAGTAAACAGACACCTTGCATGTCAAAGTACACATGAACATACATCAATACAACCAGGCATACTGGCCTCCCCAACACGTCACGAAGACGTAAATACACACAAAATGTTCATTCCGAACAACAGGAGCACAGTCTCCAAAACACCGGGATTCAATCCCAAATAGAAGCAGCTCACCTTCAAGTAAACACCAGCTCTGAACGGAACCACCGGATACGCAAGAAATGGGCGTTTCTCACAATGCCAGCAATTACCTGCTCTTCGGTTACCTGTTCTGTTGGGACATACTGTGTTCTCATGGGGCTGAACCACACGCCTCTCTGAATACTGTCATACCATCATCTATATGTGAGGGGCTCAACCACACGCCTCTCTGAATACTGTCATACCATCATCTATATGTGAGGGGCTCAACTACACGCCTCTCTGGATACTGTCATACCATCAACCATATGTGAGGGGCTGAACCACACGCTCTCTGGATACTGTCATACCATCATCTATATGTGAGGGTCTGAACCACACGCCTCTCTGGATACTGTCATACCATCATCTATATCAATAATGTTTGTACGCAAGTGAGCTAAATAAATTTATAATCGACACACTAAACGACTAAAATACATCACCCTTTCCTTTTTACAATTTAATTCTCACGAATAACTGGATAAACATTCAACCCGACAACAGATTAATAATCTGTACTCCCGCTTCCCTGCCAACCCCTTAGCCTTATGATGGTTGAAAAGAGGCTCGCTCATAAATATGTTGGATTCAAGTGCGCGCTCATTCATTTAGAATATCTGAAATATTCATTTCAGTTTGTGATCGTGACACAATATATCTTTTCAGTTTCGTAATACATGTTTTAGGACTGACTCCAATCATTTGTTATTCATACTGATTTCAGAACGTTCTATTCCTGATATATGTAACCCCTATCAACTGTATTGTACACCGCCAAAATAACAACTTATCTAGTTCCAGTCGTGTAAACGGGGTCGTGCCACTCAGCGGGTGGATAGTCGAAGAATCAGCTAAGAATCATCTTCAGTAAACATTTCTACAGAAACCTGAGAGATCATGTGTCAGGTTCATCAGTGAGTGAGTGATGGGGGTGTACCGCCGCTTTTAACAGTATAACAGTTATATCACGGCGTGTCAGCTTAATGTGGGAGGAAAGCCCGAAGTGATGCAGGTCTTAGACGTTTACCACTTCGTTGAAACACACGAGGACGGGTAGGATGTTTCTGACAAACCTAGAAACATAGACGGCGCGAACCAGGATTTGAAGCCACAATAATAAGTTTCTGTGGTGCCCAAGGGACACACTTCTGCACAGATGATTGCGGTGCCTTACACGACTGGACCATCCGTGCCGCTCAGGTTCATCAACTAATAATTACCAGAAAAAGTGGATGTGAACTGGGTTCAAAGTAGATAGTCCAGATGTATGTGGTGGAGAAATTCATTGTGCAGAGATGCATCCCTTCGATGCGCAGGATCGTTTGTTCTCCCTTTGTATGACTATGATCCCTGACAGCACCACTCCTCTGGTCGTGGATCTCGATATATGTGGTGAACATCTACGACCAGCGACTAGAACCTGAGACGTCGTGATATATAACTGAAATATTATGCTGCCCTTTAAGACCCAGGCTCGCTGACTTGGTTGATGCATGGCATCGTATCCCAATTGCGGGAATCGAAGCGCATGATGTCAATCACTGGATTGCCAGGTCCAGTCTCGATTATTGACAGCCGTCATATTGCTGGAATATTGCTGAGTGCAGCGTTAAAAAACAAACAAACTAACAACAACTTGATACAATGATTCTATAACGCTGGGTTTTTTGTTCAGCGGCGCTCAGTATTTTGAAAACGTTTTTGAGGACAAAAGCTCCATGACGTTCAAGGGTATTGTTATTGTGCAAACCCTTTCAATAAAAGTATTCTTTAAAAAATCATTTATCCAAAATGCCTAGTCATTTCAATATGTTTTCAAAGTGCACCGACATTCTATCTCCTTTGTATACAGCAAACATTCGGAATATTCCCTCTAATCATAAGCCCCCTCCGGACAGGACAGGGCCTTAATGCCCAGCACTATCTATAAGTGTCAATTAACACCTCCTGACGTCGCCGGATGTTACGTATGTAGATGTACGTATGTCACTGACATTGCACCACGTTAAGTAATTCCTCTCTTTACGAAGTCTGACTAAATCAGGAGACGGGCACAAATCATCGACAGAAGCGGGCGTCCGCACCGGAAACATTGGCTACTCGGTCCGGTGTGCGGTCTGTCACATTATTATCAACCTGTACCCTTTCGACTTATTTCAACTAATCAACAATAAACATGGCTGCTGTGGTCTTAAACTTCACCCTTGAGTTTTGTCACCTTTAGCTACAATCCAAGGGCAAAAAAAAACGCCCTTGGACAGTACCATACCTAGGATACAATAGCCGACGGGAGACATGCCTTGCTTTTTGTATCTTACATCGACTGCAGCAGTTCTTGCCTCTTGCGAACTAGTCTTTCGTCAATGTCAATATAAATTATTCATTAAATACTTCTAAAATGAATGAAGGATTTCAAATGGCACTTGATGGAAGATCAATAAATATAAAGTTATCTTAATGACAGAAGAATTTAAAGATAAAGTCAAATTTTATTATATCAATAATTATGGGCAATGCTCGACTGGCGAAGCGCTCCAAGTCGCTTCAATTTGCTGTCAGTCAAATGTGCCACTTTTTGTAGGTTAAAATTCTTGACTCGCCCTGGTAAACATCACTGTTTCAAAGTGAATCATGAACACATGGTTATGACATAGTCGGAATCTGCGAGAGATTTTTTATGAATATGAAAAGGGTTGTATCACTTTTATTTACATATATAGCTGGTGATACTATTTCGAACGATATTTGCCCTTATTAATATTAAAGATTATTTCAATGGTCTTAACTGAAAGTGTAATCTACATCTAAGAAGAGGTGAAACTCACTTATATTGAAAAATTGCTAAAGATGTAGAGGTTATCATGCTTGTGTGTTTGGGGATAGTAAATATCCTGCAATAGGAATAAACATTGTATTTAGCGAGCCTTGGTGAGCACAAGGCAGTTATATTTATTACGTCACAGGATAAGTGATTTGACAGTGGCCAATATAGTTCCAACTGAAATCTGTTTCTTATGGCGAAGCAACATATACGCAAAACAACAATTGTTTTTACTTGCCTTTCGCGGCAATCCATCGGTCTGTTCGCCAGAGTAACTGCCCTTTGTCAAAGGGAAGCTACCCTTACCCTAGTCTATGAGACGTCACGCCCACGTTCAGACGTTGTTGACAGTTGGTCTGTCCTGTCATAACAATTCAAACATTTTTCGGCCAAATCCAGCAATTTTTATTTGTGGAAAACGTTTCAAGGCGCTGAGCACAAGCACAGATATGGCTACTGATCCCGCTTGGTTTGGCCTAGTGCCCTCGCAAAATTGTTTCGAAATTTATATCTCCAAAGTTGCCAAAACGTTAACGTATAAAATGCCTTAGCTACGTCACAGTTAGACACGGATTTTCCGTATATTAGACGTTTCTCCAGATTCCCGATGGTTAATTCTGACTCGATTGCCGAATGACAAGGTCGACGTCATGTTTATTTATAAACACTGAAAGTAGTCCCTACCTGACCTTTGACATTTGCATCTCTATCTGCATATATCGGATATATCGTTTTATCCGTTAGCTTTATCCTGCCGAGAAACCTACCCATAATATGATAAAGAATGTTTACACGTGATAAACAGGTCACATAACAATATTCATCAAAAGAACAACAAATATGTTTATTTGCTATATTTCATTCTTACATTGTTTAAATCTATCTTCATAATTATCCTTATAATCTATTGTGTCAACATGTAGCTGTGAGTCAGTTATAAGAGACATTACCAAAGTCAAACGTTGATGTCGGGTCTTTTGAATGATTTTATAATTCAGTTCAAATTGTACATAGCATTGTGTTCTTAGTCATCGTATCATATAGTGAGTGAGTGAGTTGGGGTTTACGCCGTTTTTAACAGTATTCCAGTTATATCGCGGCGTGTCAGCTTAATGTGGGAGGAAAGCCCGAAGTGATGCAGGTCTCAGACGTTTACCACTTCGGTGAAACCCACGAGCACGGGTATGTTGCTGACAAACTTAGAAACATAATCAGGGCAACCTGGATTCGAACCCATAATCATAGGTTACTGGCGTGTCCAAGGGACGCAACTCCCTTAGACGACTGGGCCACCCCTTCGTATCATATATACAAGTCATCAAATTACATGGTAAATACCATGTGAAAAATATACGACATGTAACTTGTCAATAAGTACACATAACTAAGTTATATAACTATAACGTTGTAATAATTGTAGGAGATATCGATATTAATTCCTTATTTTGACCATATGTTCCCGTGTTTTTTCAGGTGAACAATTGATTTGTCTGTGCATGTGTTTTGTGACGAGTGCCACTGGTGGTACAGGATACGCTCACCTTCTCGAGAACACCTGGTATCATCACTATTTGATAGTGGTTTTATAAACAGATGCTCATGATATCGTCAGAATCGTACAATCGACCCTGCTTTTGGCAGTTATTTTTATTGAATGAATGAATAAGGAAGGTTTTACGCCGCTTTTAGCAATATTCCAGCAGGGGACACCAGAAATGGGCTTCACACATTGTACCCATGTGGGAATCGAACCCGGGTCTTCGGCGTGACGAGCGAACGCTTTAACCACTAGGCTACCCGACCGCCTCTATTTTTATTGGATATGGTAAGGATTTTGTCGCTTTATTTAAGTAAGTCAGTCTGCTTATGGTTAACTCCATTGCCTTCCAATTTGTAGTAGAAGAAATTATTGTTCTGTTTCTTCTTGCAAGGAACAACTCGACAGGATGTCTTTCAGGATATGTCTATATGATATAACATATGGTTTTATTACTTTAATATCTGTTATGCATATGTGTCTTTTAAAAATAATAATAATGATAATAATAATAATAATAATAATAATAATAATAATAATAAGTGATCCCATAGGACTTTATTTGTACATCCAAAATAGACATCTCATAATAACATGTCCGTACGTGGCATGTATAAAACCATACTTCTTTGGTGGGGTAGGACACGCAGGTTGAGCTCACCTTTCGAGAACGTCACCTGGTATCATTATTATTTGATAGTGATTCATAACCATATTCTCACGATATAGTCGGAATTGTACAATCGACTCTGCTTTTGGCAGTTATTTCTTTTGAATATAGAAAGGGCTGTGTTGCCTTCACGGATTTTCACATAAGAACGTTCTAAATATAAGTGAGAACTGTTTTGATAATTACAGGTTGATGTTCACGGGTTGCTCTCTACCAAGATTATGTGTAACCATGTCTTTACAATGTATATTATGTGTAAGAATTTGAATTTAAATTCTAATATTTGTCTATTTTTTTTAGATTTTCTCTTTTGTAAAAATACATGTTTTCAATAAATTTGATGGTTAAATTCTCATTTCAGTTTATCACAATTACTTGAAAATTAGATGATGAAATAAACTTCTCATAAAACGTCCTTGAACCTGTGCTTGTCTAAATCAAATCATGCCATGGAGGAGACATGTTTAATTGCTTTGTGATTAGATTTTAGCGTCACACACACATTCTTTCCATGGCTTAGGGGTATTTTAAAACAACCGGTTATAGTTGAATGAAGTACCTCTTATGCCATACATTACATTTAGCTCTGGAAATCTTTTACTTGGTAAAAAACTACGTGTATACAAATTCTAATAATATAATCTAGAAAATTAATTTATGATTATACTATAATGATTGCATTAGATTTCCATTAACAACATTTCCTTTTTTACATGTTTGTTTTATTAGTTCCAAGCATCTAATGTGTCTTTCCAATATGGATTTTGGACATCGGATTGGATTAGGGATATACACCTCCACTCCTATGCTACAGTAGCCAACCTTAATCGATTGAGGGATAAGGTGTTCGAGAAAAGGTGAAGACGGTAAATTGTTTGACAGCTGTGCCCGACTGTTGGTCAAGATCCATGGCAATGTCATCTCCGATCATGCTGGCAAAAGGCAGCGGGTTCTGTTACGGACAATGCCCCTACATGAGCTCAGTGTCCTGTGCACTGAGACAACAACTTTGATATTGACAAACTCTTTAAATTTGAGAAGATTTACAGATTGTTGTCTCCACGCACATTCTACAAGGAGAGAGCCAGAACGAAGCTTAGCGACATTTGTAACTTTGCCTCAAATACCAGTGATACCTTTGGAGATAGCAAATGGATTTAATTTGATTGGTTCTTTGTCTGAAGCTTCGATTGCCAAGAAACGTGGCCAAAAGTCGGATCGATTGGATGTGCCCTCGTTAGACGAGGTATTGTCAGTCTCTGTGTATCGTCTTTTTGAACCAGGGGGTTTGGAAGCCATGTTGAAAGGAAAATATTTCAGCACCCCTTTTCCCCACCCACTATGGAGTGTCTTCAAGGACCGTCTTATACTGCAGCGGATTTCCAAGCTGCAAAACCCGAGGATAAAGGGGTGGTAAACTCCAGCAAAACTATAGCTATCTGCCAAATTTAGGGTCATTTCGGCCCATGACAATTAATTGGAGACGTACATAATTCGGAGGTCAGCATCACCAGATTGGCCAATGAGCCAACACCTTTTGGGCATAACGCTTTAAGCCAGTGTTTTTATAGATTGATAGATATGAAACATTTAAAATAGATTTAATTTCAAATACCCAAAGTGTGCGTGAAATAGTTTATGCACCTGGCATGACATGACCAGTCGATTGATAGAATCAGACCCTAGTTAGGGTCGAAGTGGCGTGTTGGACTAAGGAGCACTATTGTCGGCTCCGTCGTCCTCAACCACCAGACTGCCCAATTCGGTCGCCTTTCACGACCAGCAATGGGGTGCTGAGGACACATTCTTGTTTATCTTCCCCGGGTCCCCACGGGGAGCTGTTCATGTGAAGTGTTCACGCTCAAGTCTGTCTGGCAGTTTATTGACGATAGTGTTGATTTACAGGGTGGATCAGAGTGTGTTCTCTCGATAGACGCACATGTTTCTTTTAGTTTTGTAGTTTGAAAAGTTTATTTGCATCTGCAAAACTGATGTTTCTTGTGAAATATATTTCATTGATTTCCATTTGTTGTTTCAAGATTCTTTTGAGAACAAGGAGTGACCCTTGAGCAAGTGTTGACAACCTGAATGTTCTTTTGGCATTAGGAGCATCTCAGAGGATTAGGAATGTAGATTTCAACATTCATATTGCAGTAACCTGCCCTTGTTGATTTGGAGCATTTTGAGATGAAAAAGAAAAGAGGAATGCGCTAGATAGTTGAGAATTTTTCCGGGTTTAGGATCTTTTCACAAACGGAACACCTGTCTCGCACAATCCCTTTACTCGTGTTGAGAGTCCTGTGAGCAGAGCTTGATCTCAATCTTGATGTTTTTAACCTCACCTACAATGGCATGGACACCCATAGATATTGTAAACCAGTGAAGATCCGTAGCAGAATAGGTCTTGTTTTGGTTGATGCATGTCATCGTAGCTCCGCTTACTGTCATATTGCTGAGTGTGGCGTTAAACAACAGACAAACCAAACCAAACCAAAGATATTGCAAACGGGTTCAATTAAAGAGGTGGCTTGTCAATTGTCTCAATCAAAAGGAATCGTGGTCAACATGCTATAGATTTTGGAGGCCACTGTTCATCATCATTATCTAGTAGACGTTTAATTTTTGGGAGGGTCTATCTATATTCATGTGGGTATGTATATTGTTTCATCATCCTGGCTGCCCATCCACCATGGAGTACCATAAAGACAATAGTAATAAGTGGGGGTTTCCGACTTGCAGCACCGAGGATACTCAAGTAGAATAACCAAGACAGTAATTATTCCATTAGATTGGCCCATGACTCTGGGCATACGGCTCTAGGCAAAGTAAATACCTGAAACATGGCCATTTGAAATTTGATATCGATTGCTATAAACAAACAGGTCCAAACATCAAGTCAAAAAAGACCGAAATACAGTTGGTGCAAGTACAATTACTAATGTACAGGGCTTGGCGCGACTCATAGGACCGGGACCATCCTTGAGAGGAGATATGTGGCGTTATTGTGTTTCAAGTGTTATCAGAGACTGAACCAAGTCGTTCTACAGTTTGAGATGTCACCACATCTTGTATCGATCTTGAGAAGTTAAGTAAATCGCTTGTGTATAAAATCCTTCTCATGTCATTTCTTCCCAGGAGGCAGCCGACCAACACCACGCATTAACAGTATCTTTAGAAATATTGTCACAACTGAACAACCTTTGTCAGCCCAAACGAAAAACTACAACTGAAAAATATGTTCATTTGTAAGGTCATCTTTATATTTGATATTATAATTAGTTTTGGTGAGCGTTGAGTTGAGAACAATACTTAAAGAAACTATGAATCACAAAAACCTGGACATAAAGGCAATGTATCTGTTTCATCTTCCTAATGTTACAGTGCAAACCATTTCAATGCTTTCATTTAAATCTTCATTCATCTAAACTACCTAAATGTTTCAATATGATTCCAAAGTCACCGAAATTCTATCCCCTCTGTGACCCGTGAAGATTCCGGGGTAGAATAGATCTTCAGCAACCCACGCTTGCCGTAAAAGGTGACTCTGCTTGTCGTAAAAGGCGACTAACGGGATCGGGTGGTCAGGCTCGCTGACTTGGTTAATGCATGTCATCGATCCCAATTGCGTGGATCGATGCTCATGATATTAATCACTGGCATGGATTGTCTGGTCCAGACTCCATAATTTACAGACCGTCATCGTAAAGCTGGAATATTGCTGAGTGCAGCGATAAACAACAAAGCCACCGACCAACTATCCCCTTTGTACACAACTACGAATCACATAAACCTGAGGATCAAGGGAAAAGTATCTATTTCATCATCATAAGACAGTAAACGGCCCAAAGTGAATGAGTTACTACGACAGTCATTACTGATCCAGCTTTTCCATGGTATCTGGACGCACGCACGAATAAGGTGTTAGCGTTGGGCGTCTCAACGTGCGTGATTCCCGTGCACTCTTTCGAGTTGAGTTGATTGGTTCAACTGTGTCATATGGCCCTGTGACGCAGGGGTAGCATTATGCAGATGGCTGTTTCAATGAACATGTCTGGTTATTGATGAAATATAGTGATAGCTAAATAGACAGATTTTTTATTCATGCACCGATTGTCTTTAAATGTAATTTCCAGTTATGTATGTTTAATAATCTCATACCAACTTTGACTGGAGTAGGTCTGATAGTTTTTCAGATATTGTAGTAAACGTCGGTACCTTAAATTACCTTCCAGACTATACAAGAACTGGTTACTAGGGACAAACTCAGCGAACAGACAAAATCAGTCAGACAAACCAGTCAGACAAGCCAAACTATTTGCTATCAGCTTTTACGTTAACTGTTGTTTGCAACGTACAGTGTTATGGTGATGGAATGCGCATTTTCCGTTGTTTGAGATGAAATGACGTGAGCTTGTGATTTCTTTTTAACTGTATTGCATTATCAAAAGACGTGTGTTAACCCGGATTTTTTACCTTTACTTATTATCCCCCGCCCAACAAAGTTGGCGGGGGATATAGAAACGGGTTCCGCCAGTCCGTCCGTCACGTTTCGTTTCCGGAGCATAACTCATAAACCGTTCAATAATTTTTTCATCAAACTTTGCAGGTCTGTCAGGGACATGCTGAACTGGTGCCTTTTGCTATTTAGAAATGTTAGAAAGTTTTATTTTTTACGTTTCCAATATGGATATGGGTTCCAAACTCTTCCTTTTTTACAATGTCCATGACAAGTTCCACCTCGGTTAAAAAAAATTAGGGTTTGTTTAGATTAATTATGTCATAAATTCTGCAACAGGGGCGGGGGATATAGCCACGTTAGTGGCAAACTCTTGTTAAACATTCTTTTATTACAATGTTATTTAAACTTGTTGACTATATATGAACTAGATAGGGACTGAAGGATTGTAGTTCAAGATCGTCAGCTCCTGATTAGATCAAACACAACACACAAAGCACAAAGCAAACGCTGTCAATGAGCTGACCACTCTGAGAAGGCCGATAAATAGTTTCTCATCACCTTTATCAAATGGGTAGGTACATGTGTGGGGTTGTTTTTAAATTCCATTTTTAGTTCGATTTCCCAACTACTCTAAAGTAAGACCACAATTGTACTAAATGTAACAGTGTATAAGAAATTCCGTATTTGAAAATTTAATTTCAAGTTTTCAGGATGGGTTACAATACAAGTAATCCGTAATTGATAATAGCTCTATACAATTCACTTTCCTCCCACATTAAGCTGACACGCCGCGATATAACTGGAATACTGTTAAAAGCGGCGTTAAACCCAACTCACTCACTCACTCACTGACGCTTAGGAGCCAGTTTCTTCTTATGCGACATGCAATAGAACTATAGCTATATGACCAATGTATATCTTCTTACAGAGAGTGACAGGTATTTATTACTCCCAAGATTATAATTATCAGCGTTTAACACCAGCTCGCCGGAACTCTGATTTAGAGGTTACAGAGTGCTCTGATTGGTAAACTAATACTTTTGTGATTCTAGTTTACTTTTCCAAATGCTTATGTCTGACAATTAAAGAAGAATGTTATTATGATATGTTATAAATCTCTTCTTATCATATCATTTAACCAACAATCTTTCTACCTCATCGAGCAAAACAGCTTTTATTTGAAATGAGAGAGTAACCAAATGTAATGTTGACAAATTTCATTTATCTTTAAACATGAAGAAATCATCTAACCTTAATCATGACCACAAACATCTCACCTACCGCGCGTGAGCGCCACGGGACACAAGAAGATCAAGCACGTCAAACCATTTCAAGGATTTCACTATCATGACTGCATTCTGTCCTTTGTTGTTCCTGGCGTCTACGTCCACCATGTCCTGTGAGAGGACATACTTCACCAGCTCCACATTGGTTTTCTGACAGGCTAAGTGAAGGATGTTATTACCGCCTTTATCCACTAGTGTCACATCAGCTCCTTTATGCACAAGTAGCTCTACCACCTCTTTATATCCCTTCTCAGCTGCCTTCATCACCGGTGTCCTCTCGTACTGTCCTCTATCGTTAATATTCACCATGTCCTGTGAGAGGACATACTTCACCAGCTCCACATTGGTTTTCTGACAGGCTAAGTGAAGGATGTTATTACCGTCTTTATCCACTAGTGTCACATCAGCTCCTTTATGCACAAGTAGCTCTACCACCTCTTTATATCCCTTCTCAGCTGCCCTCATCACCGGTGTCCTCTCGTAATGTCCTCTATCGTTAATACCCACCATGTCCTGTGAGAGGACATACTTCATCATCTCCACAGTGGTTTTCTGACAGGCTAAGTGAAGGATGTTATTACCGTCTTTATCCACTAGTGTCACATCAGCTCCTTTATGCACAAGTAGCTCTACCACCTCTTTATATCCCTTCTCAGCTGCCCTCATCACCGGTGTCCTCTCGTAATGTCCTCTATCGTTAATACCCACCATGTCCTGTGAGAGGACATACTTCACCATCTCCACATTGTTTTCCTGACAGGCTAAGTGAAGGATGTTATTACCGTCTTTATCCACTAGTGTCACATCAGCTCCTTTATGCACGAGTAGCTCTACCATCTCTTTATATCCCTTCTCAGCTGCCCTCATCACCGGTGTCCTCTCGTACCATCCTCTATCGTTAATACCCACCATGTCCTGTGAGAGGACATACTTCACCATCTCCACATTGGTTTTCTGACAGGCTAAGTGAAGGATGTTATTACCGTCTTCATCCACTAGTGTCACATCAGCTCCTTTATGCACGAGTAGCTCTACCATCTCTTTATATCCCTTCTTCGCTGCCCTCATCACCGGTGTCCTCTCGTACACTCCTCTATCGTTAATACCCACCATGTCCTGTGAGAGGATATACTTCACCACCTCCACATTGTTTTTTTGACAGGCTAAGTGAAGGATGTTATTACCGTCTTTATCCACTAGTGTCACATCAGCTCCTTTATGCACAAGTAGCTCTACCACCTCTTTATATCCCTTCTCAGCTGCCCTCATCACCGGTGTCCTCTCGTACCATCCTCTATCGTTAATACCCACCATGTCCTGTGA
The DNA here is from genome assembly GCF_022045235.1 of Haliotis cracherodii. Taxonomy (NCBI): domain Eukaryota; kingdom Metazoa; phylum Mollusca; class Gastropoda; order Lepetellida; family Haliotidae; genus Haliotis; species Haliotis cracherodii. Next base: position 1,257,408 of record NW_027266270.1, read on the forward strand.
GAGGACATACTTCACCATCTCCACATTGTTTTTCTGACAGGCTAAGTGAAGAATGTTATTACCGTCTTTATCCACTAGTGTCACATCAGCTCCTTTATGCACGAGAAGCTCTACCACCTCTTTATATCCATTCCTAGCTGCCCTCATCACCGGTGTCCTCTCGTACACTCCTCTATCGTTAATACCCACCATGTCCTGTGAGAGGACATACTTCACCAGCTCCACATTGTTTTTCTGACAGGCTAAGTGAAGGATGTTATTACCGTCTTTATCCACTAGTGTCACATCAGCTCCTTTATGCACGAGTAGCTCTACCACCTCTTTATATCCCTTCTCAGCTGCCCTCATCACCGGTGTCCTCTCGTACTCTCCTCTGTCGTTAATACCCACCATGTCCTGTGAGAGGACATACTTCACCGCCTCCAAATCACTTTGCAAGCAAACTATGTGAAGGATGTTGTTACCGCTATTATCCACGAGTGACACATCAGCTCCCTCACTCACTAGTAACTTCATCACTTCTCTGTGCCCATTTTTTGCTGCCTTCATCACTGCTGTCAGCTTCATCGATCCTCTAGCATCGATGTTCACCAAGCATTGTGACAGGACATAATTCACCACCTCCATTTTACCCCTCCAGCAGGCCAAGTGAAGGATGTTGTCACTGTTCTTATCCACGAGTGACACATCAGCTCCGTAACTCACGAGTAACTCTACCACTTCTCCAGATCCCTTTATTGCTGCTGTCATCACCGGTGTTCTACTATTCTTCCTGCAGTTAATGTCCGCCTGACCCACTGACAAGATGCGTCGCACAGCTAATAGGTCCCCGGATAAGCAGGCAGAGTGGAGTTTTGCGTCTGCTGGCGGGAGCCGCGGTGAGGCAGTCGGTGTTGCTGTAACACAATGCTGACTCTATACATCAAGATGAACAATATTTACAGACAACAGTCTATGTATCTATGTAAGTCTACTGACCAATTACACACCTTCACATTGTCTGTATGTAAACCCTGGTAAGCTAACAGTAGAGGCTGAGGTTACGAAATTGTTGCTCTTCTGTTTGTCTCTACAAGTGAGATCAAGACAAAATGGTCACTACCCAGGTCGGGATTGTTTGTTAACTGATGTGACATGTCGGCGATATTTGAAACTTTAATTGAACATGCCATGTCGGTAAACTGTGTACTTTGTACAACAAATGTAGAACAATTGAACATTCAATGGAACCGTTTGGGATATGAATGAATATTTCAGTTTGAAGTAAGACATTATAATTGTGTTCTTTGGTGCTTGCTCTTGATGTTTGTGAAAATCTGATGTTTAACTACACTGCAAGAATCATATTATTTTAAATTGTTGTGTGATCTCTCCTTGTTGTGCATGGAGACTGTAAACTAGTATCAATATCATATCATGGCTAGACAGTGAATGTCTTTGCTATGTCGTCACCTCCACACAGTATCTCGTAGCCACAATATATCATACTTGAATGATATATTTCAGACTATAAACTCCACACCCCTCACCCTACCACGGTCTGTAGAATACAAAACGCGACACGTAAATGCAGTCTGAACTCTTAAATGGCTTTTTTAAGATTATGAATGTAGTAGCAAAGTTAAAAGGATAATAAAAAACCAGAAGCATGCCCTATAAAGAATCCAAGTATCCATATTCATCTTTAAAAAATCATTTCAAACCCAGCAGGAGAATTGGTGAAATTATAGAAACAAGATTAAGGCGTATACTTCTCTGCTTGAGACATATACCTTGCACACGGACAGCTTTTCCCGATCCAATCTCCAGACATCGACGAGTCAGATTGCAGACCTTTGCTGTACAGTGTTTGCTTGAGACCTTGTGACAGCAATAAAAAGGAACTTGTGAGATTCTGTCTGTTTTTTTCTATCCATAGGAAATGTAGAGGTTAATATATTTAAAACGTTTTTATTTGTAAGGTCTTGAGTTCCTCGGGCCTTATGTCATTATGCAATAAATGCACTGCAATACCCTTGACTATATCGGTTAATGCTTCGTGTTTAGTTGTGAACCTTATGAATTTGACTGTTTGTATAATGTTTGGAGAGTATTTCTAGCATGAAAACATAATTCAGCGTTACTTATTATTGTAAAAATTATTTGCATATAATGTAAACGACCATGACACTTCACTAGTCAGCTGATGATATATTGGTTGAATTTGTTGTTCAATTTTATTTGATTATTTAAGGACATGAAGCCAAGGACCTTTCAACTATGTTAGAGATAACGCTTTTATCAGGGAATTGCCATTTGCAGAAGTCATATGCTGACTTTCAAAGACCTTGGGTTTCTGCAATTCATAATCCCCTAAATGTAGCTTTCCTTTTACATTTGTTTATGAATAAATTAAGCATGTGTATTCAGCTTCAACATAAATGAGTTCATAACACACCATGTTTTTAGAATCCATCATTGCTTTTCACGAGTCAGCTGATGATACATTAGTCGATAATGCTCCATACTTTATCTAAGGAGTCTGTTTCGGCAGATGGTCGAGACAAGTTATTCAATGGTGTTTTCGCCATACATTATCTTAAATGAAGTATCTTATCTTAAATGAAGAAATATGTTTTAAAAGTCATTTTGGTAAAGGACAATTTCTACTGATAACATTATCTTATAAAACTCCCTACCAAAAGTTGTTATTCCATACATTTGAACTGAGGTGCACACAATGTTGTTCCTGTGCTTCAAGGTAAGATAAACACACCGGGACAGACCTACACACGCTTGACATAAACATAACTTACACTGGGTTGATTCGTAGATCCGCCGATCTTCTCAGTCTTCTTTGATTTACCAGTTGATTGATGACAGGAGGCAAAAATTAAGAAATTTTTCATACATCTAACTTTGCACAACTTGATGTCAACATTCCTTAATGTGACAGATCTGTTCTTCATTTCCCCTGACATCTGCAGTCCACAAGTCTTTGTATGGCATGTGGAAAGCCCAAACATGAGGTAAACAGTTGCTGTTAATGCCAGCTGCAGAATGCAGCAGTTACTTGAACACACCAGCATCATTTTTAAGAGTTAACAAAGGAGTACAAGATCCACTAATTGGTGAGACGACTACCTGATCCAAAGTCTGGAGACAGCAATGCATCAGTTAAGAGATCACCACCCTGTAGACTATACCTCCATTAACTATTTACTGACTGAATATGTTCGATACAAATATATCCAACACTATTATTTCTTATATTGCTTCCGTTGTAAAGGTCCTACATAAATAAATCATAACTTCACAAAGTTTTCTGAAAGCCAAACAGATTCGAAAAATATACACTGTGCAAGAAAGAAACGCAAAAGTGATAGTAGATGTATATTTTATATAGCATGTGGATACTGAACAAAGAGAGTGACAGTTTTTTCAAAACAAATTTTTCATTTTTTTGTTAACATAGCATCAAATTTGAAAATGTCCTCAACATGTCTACAATAAAACTTTTTGAAAACTTTGTCTGAGCGTATGACGCTCTTTGAAATGTTGGTAGAAAGAGCATGCTCTATTTTATCTCAAAAGTTAAATGTAAAACCCCTAAGGCTGGGGCTGTTGGAATATTGCTCGACATGAGGGGAAAGTTGAAGTCATCCCTCCAGTCACACAGTCCTGTGGAGAGTGTTTTGTCACTCTGAGTCTTTATGCATAGATCTAAATAGAAGTGGAATACATCCTTGACCGCTTCAAGAATCCAACTATTCGGAAATAACATTTGATACTTTATTACCTGCTGTTGTCTTAGAGTACATATCACGAATTATATTCAGCATGTTGCCTTTAATATCTTGTTAAGCTAACACAAACCATAAACGATTCCTATTGATGGTATCAATAGCTTTTTAAAGTCTTCGAATAAACAATATAATTTACCCCTAGATCTGGATAAATACTTCTGAATTGGTGATTGTAGAGTAAAGATATAATCAGCTGTAGAATAGCCACTAAGAAATCCAGCTTGAAACGCAGGGTTTTTGTTTAACAAATCTGCGAAAGGTTTAAGTCTTATTTAAAACACACGTAAATATTTTACCGTATATGCCCATTACAGAAATTCCTCTATATGTATTCACATAATTTGTATTGCCTTTCTTATGAAGTGGGAAAATTATACTTTCAGATCAATGCAATGGAAAATCAGCAGAATTCAAAATACTATTAAAATGAACTATGAGTATGGTAGAAATACATCATCTCCATGTTTCCACATTTCAGGAGGAATTCCATCAGGTCCAGCGGCTTTAACACATTCTAAAGAGGACAGTGCTTCAACTATTTCTCCTTTTAATATCTCTCTATTTAGAGCATTATTAGGATCATCACCAACATGAACAGGTATAACTTGGAAAAGGTAATGTCAAGCAAAGGAAACAAAATTCATCATCTAACACATTATGCTAATATTCAAAATATTTTTAAAAAGTCAATCCACTGAGAACCGTTTAGAATATGTATTCAATAATTGCAACAAAGGTAAATAAGTTCTTTTCCAAAATCGCAAACGTCTTTATCTCTTGAATGCCTTGGTATATGAAATAAATCTTCTATATCTTCTTTGAGAGGCATTTAGAAGTTTGAGTACTAAGTAAGGATAAATCTTATGGATGAACAACTTATTTATTACAATAAGGAACGACGTTTCAGTGTAGGTTCTAGTGAGTGAGTTAATATTTTACGTTACATCGGCAGTAACCCAGCTGTGTAGTGACATCGTGACTCCGTGAAACAATGCTATCATTGAAGGATACATTTACATATTTCTTCCTGTGTAAACACATTTCTGATGAACAATGAGACTCCATCTCTATTGATGTACACTCGATTATTTACATACACTGGGTAATCTAGAAAACATTGCTCATGGGTATCTTATGAACAATTACTCCATTTTTTAGTAATTCCAAAAATATCAAACGAATAACAATTTTCAATCGATTCCCTATTTGGTATATTGTTATCGAAGCCATGTACATTCCATGTCATGAGAGAGTTATGACATGACTGTCCTCACAACCTCTGACGACCCGTGAAGATTCCGGGGTAGAATAGGTCTTCAGCAACCCATGCTTGCTGTAAAAGGTGACTCTGCTTGTCGTAAAAGGTGACTCACTGACTTGGTTGATGCATGTCATCGATCCCAATTGAGTGGATCGATGCTCATGATATCAATTACTGGATTGTCTGGTCCAGACTCGATTATTTACAAACCGCCGTCATAGACCTGGGATATCGCTGAGTGCGGCGTTAAACAACAAACCAACCAACAACTACAACCTCTGACCCAGCCTTCTTCCTATTTGCGACCTGTGAGACCTTCTCATGCATTTCTCGTGAACCTCGAGATCCCTCATGCGGGTACATACGCGCGCGTTTTGATGAGTTCAAGCACAAAAATACATGTTTATCAAACAGCATCCGTCTCTGCTCTGGCTTTTTTTTATTACTGATAAGAGGCTTTTACGTTTATTCCTCATTCCTTAAGGAAAACAATTCCGGCTATTTAAAATACTAAGGCTACTACCTTTAAGGAGTTCATGCAGAAGTGTTATGGGTATCTGATCAGTTAATATCAGTTACATGAATAGTTAAGGCCTCGGCTGTTTTCATGCAGAAGTGTTATGGGTATCTTGCCCCGGGTGGGTTCTACGCCTGAACGCAATAACTGCATGGCTATGACACTGAACAGTTTGAAAGAAGTCGGTAACGCTTCAATGACTACCACCCCTTTTGTCTTACCCATTACCGCGCTCGGGTGCAAAGTGCTTCAAAAGACCTGCACACTTACGTAAAAAACCCGAAAATTTGCACGTTTCTTAAACCCACAATGTAGACCAATGTTTTTTACTTTTGCCCAATTGAATATACTTTTGATGGAGAGATGAAACTTTTCTCAAATATCGAGCGTGATGGCTCGTTGGAAAGCCATCGTTGGAAAGCTCTCCCAATCCTGAGACGTTTGATACCAAATCCGACACACCTATAAGAGATCATTTGGGAAATACAACCGTTTGAAGATGGTTAAATTGACGTTAGAGGTATTTGTTCAGGTGCTATCACATTTCATGAGATTTGGTCACTGCAAAGTGCTTCAAAATGCCTGCACATTTACACCAAAAACGCTACACCAAAAAATGGCGCCTTTCACAAACACACAATGTCTTTTCCGTTTGCTCACTTGGATGTACTTTTGATTGAGAGATTAAAAACGCACTTTTCTTCAATATCACGCGATCAAATCCGACACACTCATAAGGAGTAGTTAGGCAAATACAATTGCTTGAAGGTGTCGAAATTGACGTCAGAGGCATCTGTTAGGGTGCTACTGCACGCGCATTCGCGGCACCATGGTGTTATTTTAACATAGTTGGATAGCCATTGCAACCCTTTCAATGTTAACACTGCCCTGTGTGAACCCACTGGAACTCTTTGATCAGATACAATGAATTTGTCAAAGACTTTACAGTTGATGTCAATAAATAACTGTTCTTAGGTCGTAACAAATTAGATGTAATTTGATTCCCGCCAGTCTCACCACTTCACAACCCGCCTCAATTCATAGAGACGAGCAACATATCCACTTGTGTTGCAGTGTTTCTTTACTTTGTTCAGACATTAAGAACTTCCTTTGGGACATACGTTCCTTGATATATTTGATGAACAGAGTGAACAGAGCAAATATCTTTATTCTTTAACCTGAAATTAGCTGGACATGTCGTCTAGTTGACTGTTCAGGTCATAATTTATTGAAACTGCCCTAGTCCTAGGATATATTTACTACTGCCAGAATGACAATACTAGTAGCTCACCTGTCTCCATATGTACATTAAGGAACGAACTTTCTGGAGATGTACTTCCATCAAACACTAGGTCCAAGTTCATCTCACTTATCACAGAATTCGATGATGTTTTTGACACAAACATTGAAGGACAAAATGGTGCATCCAGAACATTCCAAGTATTTGTTAACATGGAACCGGTACAACTTCCCTAACGCAACGTATTCAAGTGACAAACTCTCTGAGGTCCAACAGAAGTTTAATGAACTGGAGTATATGGGAGTGTTCGTTCGACCAGAGGATGTCGGCATTCACGTGGAGTACCACAATCCGTTCTTTTTCGTCAAGAAGTCAAGTGCAAGTTACAGATTAGTGACTGCATTCTCTGATGTTGGCAGATATAGTAAGTCACAACGTGTCCTTCTGACAGATGTGGATTACACACTCGGACGCCAAATATCGGTAAACTGCAGAGAATGGGTACCAAAACGTTCTTGGTAAACATATGACAACTCAAGAGCCGGGAATGAATAGTCGTGCTAATAATGAACATTATACATTGTGAACTAATACTTCTCGTTACGCTTCGAATAGCAACTTGGAACATACGAGGCATTATGCACGGTACGCATCAGTTATGTGCCGGACTAGACAACACATGACTGTTCTTTGTGACTGAACATTGATTTAGTGAACAAAATGCCTCTCTTATCAACACTATACATGGTGATACTACATATTGATGTTTAATGTTTACCACAAATTCGGCTGTACCAGTACTTCTCAGCAAGGGCCAGTTGGTATAGCAACCTTCCTATGTAAAGGCGATTGGTGTCGGGTATCCGTTGTTAATTCATAACAAAGCCAAACTGTAATTGAAGGGAGTCTACAAATAGGTAGTAACACAGTATATGTGACAGAAACTACACTACTTTCTACTAACACCATAGGCAGTGCACATTTCGAACAGCGAGACTATGTGGTTGAGTTGTATGACATAAACATATAATGGAGATTTTAATGCAGATGTACGACAATCTGCTTCCAAAAGACATATCTCATTGTTTTCATAGGGTACTAAATGAACGAACCCTATATTCAGTTGCACAATTAGCTGATATAATTAAGTATACGTTCTTAAACAAATGCAAAGAGATGAGATCAATGAAAGACTATATGTTTGTAAGTGTTGACTATTCGAATAATATTATTGGTTATACCATTGACACTGATACCTATCCTTCTGTGTATAACAAATGACTGTCTTAAAAATCAAATGGTTGATATAAACTCAATTAGAAGAAAGCATGTGATATTGATCTTATGTTGTATCGTTATTAAACTGAAACTTACTAAAAGCGGCGTTAAACCCAACTCACTCACTGAAAATTACTTAAGTAAATACATGTAATGTATCCCAATTCGCATCCCCTAATGAATATTAGTATCCCAAGTATTGCGTCAAATATGTTTAAATCCAAAATCAAAACCTACAGGAAAAAAGACAATCTGAACATGATGAACTGCACAGCAAAAGACGATGGGCTCACCAATGAACATAAGAAGTATGATGGAAGATCTATATTAAAGCATATTATGGTATTATTCAATGCTATTATTAAGAAATGAATACATACCCAAAGTAAATCATATTGGAGACTTCTTACCAGTACATAAGGGTCGAGGAAAAAGTAAAAGTGATCCACCTAACTACAGGGGCTAACTGTAACAACAGTCCTTAGTATGCTTTTCGAAAGAATCCTTCTCAAATGACTCGAAAAATAGACACGTAACAATATAACCTTTCCCCACCCCTACAATTTGGATTTAGATAAATGATGGTATTGAAACGGCTGGTCTAGCTCTTCCTGAAAGAATTGCATACTTTAAAGAACCATACACACCAGTTTATAGTGCCTTTCTCCGTGACGAGAAAGTCTTTTATCCCGTTTGGCTTGACGGTCTTTTTCAATAAATTACTTTAATTTAGTATCAATGGTAAGTTATTGAGAGTTCTAGGTCTTTCTTATAACTCTATGTACTCATGCAATAGCTTTGCTGGCTTCAAATCTGATGTTTTCCCTGTGAAACTGGGTGTAGGTCAGTGTCCTGTCATATCACCATGACTCCTCACTCTTAATATCAACAACTGCATCAGGAAAATTTGACGTATTGTAGAAATTAAATGCAAATGAAACCATTTTCTCCCCAATTCCTTTGAAGTTTCTGTATGAAAGCAATTTGGTATTTCTGCAAACACTTTTACAAAATCGTTTGAAAGATACATGAAGAGGTACAGCAGCAGTCCGCTTGACTCAGGGCTCCCTCACGCATCAGTGTGTGTCGTTTCTTGCCCAGTTGATGTAATAACTGTTCCCCTGTACAGAGAGATACCCACAGTCTTCTTTCTCACATTGCAGTGTATCCAGGACTAAATGCAGAAAGCCCTCGGTCTTATTGTAATAAAAAACGCAAAAAGGGAACATGAGAACAGACGTAACTAAAGTTAAGAACGGCATGCTGCTGTGAAGTTAAACTCTCTCTAAAGACCCGTGAAGATTCCTGGGTAGAATAGGTCTTCAGCAACCCGCGCTTGCCGTAAAAGGTGACTCTGCTTGTCGTAAAAGGCGACTAACGGGATCGGGTGGTCAGGCTCATTGACTTGGTTGATGCATGTCATCGATCCCAATTGCGTGGATCGATGCTCATGATATTAATCACTGGCATGGATTGTCTGGACCAGACTCGATTATTTACAGACCGCCGTCATATAGCTGGAATATTGGTGAGTGCGGCGTTAAACAACAAAGCAACCAACCAACCTCTCTCTAAAAGTCTGCACTAAATATTCTCGGCATCAAATCACAGGCTGCAATGATATAGCTGGAATATTGCTAAAAACAAATTAAAAAACATCTGAATAAACGAGACACTTTCCGTTATCCTAAGAAATATCTGCAAAAAGCAGAGTTCATTTCAACTATATTATGAGAACGTGTTGATGAATAACCATCAGTTTCAAAGTAAGTCGTAAGTAAAAATCAAACTCACCAAGTAACATTTCTTATTCAATCAAAATATGTCCCTAAATAAATTATTTTATGTCAATAAAAGCAACAGTAATATTTCCATTATCATAAGAAATCTCTGATAATAGCAGGGAACACTGTTAGTTTCCGACTTTATCATAACCAGGTTTTTATCACTATCAAATATTGATGATATCCGATGTTTGCAAAAAGGTGAGCGTATTCTTCCCACCGATGGTACCCGTCACAATTCTTTGCTCATTTGTCACAGAAACATATGGTACAAGTCAAACCAAGGAATTGCATCTGGCACAAATTTGTCACTAATGCATCAAATTTGAAAATGTCCTCTACATGTCAACCACAAAAAATTGAAGGCCATGCTGAGGCCTTGAATATTGTAGCCATAATTGAACAACTGGTGAGCAAGAGTCGTATGAACGATCTTTGAAATCTTGGTATAAAGAGCCCTACCTTAAAAGTTGTGAAATGTTGTGACGCCAAGTGCTGGAGCTGCTGGAATATTACTTTTCATAGAAGGAAAGTGGATAATTGGAAAGTTGAATTCTTCACTCCTATAATATAAGTTTTGTATTTTGATTGATATTCTGACTCTTCATACACAGATCTTAATATGAAACAGATGAGGCTGGCTCACTGGTTTCTTATATTTTTATACTGAACAACAAACGTTCCTGTGACATTGAATAAGATTTAATGCAAAGTTATGTTTTACTAAATCTGAAACAATTTCGGTTTGCAACAGATAAAAGAATCCTGTAAGTGTTCAAATGGTTTAATTTGCCATACTGACATCAGAAAATGCCTGATTCCATAAAAAAAACCATGAACATGCCAAAATGTCAATTTACAAATCAACAGCGTGTGTGTCCACCTCTGGTTGCGATGCAAGCAACACATCTTCGTCTCATGGAATGGACCAGGCGTTGCACAAAGTCCTGTGGGATATCTGTCCATATCTGCTGGAGCATGTTTCGAAGTTCCTGGAGTGTCTGTGGAACACGTGGTTGATGTCGAAAGCGCCGATCCATCTCATCCCCAATTGTGCTCCATTGGTGAGAGATCAGGGGAGCGAGCCGGCCAGGGGATGACATTCATGTTGTTTTGTGAATCCTGAATCCTGAACAAGTCGAGCAATATGAGGCCGGGCGTTGTCATATTGAAAGGTAATGCCTGGGCCATGACGACGCAAAAACGGTAGAACAACAGGGCCGATGATCTCGTCGCGGCAGCGCTGTCCATTGAGATTTCTCTCTACCACTATCAAACGGGTCCCTCTGTCTTGCTGTAATCCCACCCTTACCATAACGCTGCCGCCCCCGAACCGATCTTCTTCCATGACATATGATTGACGTAACGTTCACCTCGACGTCGGTACACTCGAATCCGTCCATCGCTGTAGCTGAGGTGAAAACGAGACTCGTCAGTGAATAGAACTTGTCCCTACTGCATGACCGTCCAGCCTAGACGCTGTCTGCACCACTGTAGACGTGCTTGGCGGTGGTTTCCTGTCAAAATGGGACGTCTGGCGGGTCTTCTGGTGACAATCCTTGCCCATCTGAGGCGGCGACGTACGGTTTGTGAAGATATTCGTCGACACAATGATTGACGTAACGTTCAAATCGTTTCTTCGAGCCTGAAGAATGTCAAATAGTCTCTGATATACCACTACAGCTCTCTCCAGACCTTCCCATAAGAGTGAGTGAGTGAATTAAAATTTAACGTCACATCGGCAGTATTTCAGCCATAGCGTGACGAGAAGTACATTAATAATACATATATTTGTACTAAATAATAATCTGTCAACGGTGAACTCTACAATAACTAGAATACAACAGATTTGATTTAAAACTTGTTGAGAATATTTAAAACCAGAAAGGATTAGTTGACGACACAATATAAAAATGGGCTTGAGATCGTCAGTCACTGAAGGGTGATCACCATACTAGGGACCATGGGGACTTACAGTACCTGCGTGGACCCCGGTAGGATTTATCACCCTACAGTCACTGGCGATAGTTTACCAGTTAAGCCTAAAATTTAAATGACAAAAATGCTACGTTTAAAAGTCTGGCATGCATAAGAATACTTCGAATGATTTTTGACTTACATACCCTCTTAGGGGGACAATAATTTTACGCTACTTCAAACCCCCTCGAGGGTACAGCCAATTTATAAAATAATACATTAAGGACATCAAAATTTATGGACAAGTTCGATTTCTTTTTAAAAGAATAGTATTAAATGAAAATTAACATCATTAAAAAGGTCCTTAATTGATTTAACACTGAAATATGTATCCCTTGTGATGGAAAAATCAATACAGTCAAGCAGGACAGGCCTGACCGTGATTCTTTCATCACTAGAGATACAAAACGGAGGATCCACACCTTTTAATAAATACTCATGCGTATATCTCGAATGGCCAATACAACATCGTCGCATAATGACCTCTTTAAATCTGGACTGACAGCCCAAGTAAACTCAACAACAAAAGTTTCTGTGACACCAATATTCTAGTGTAGTTTTGAATCAAGTTAACTTTGGTTTTCAATGTTGTAGTACATGTATGGAATCAAGTCACAAAAACGCAACTGCTACAGAAAAGCATGCATTCCATGCAAAAGTTTACTTTTATGCAAGCCCCATGACCTTCGACGAATATCTTCACAAACCGTACGTCGCCGCCTCAGATGGGCAAGGATTGTCACCAGAAGACCCGCCAGACGTCCCATTTTGACAGGAAACCACCGCCAAGCACGTCTACAGTGGTGCAGACAGCGTCTAGGCTGGACGGTCATGCAGTAGGGACAAGTTCTATTCACTGACGAGTCTCGTTTTCACCTCAGCTACAGCGATGGACGGATTCGAGTGTACCGACGTCGAGGTGAACGTTACGTCAATCATATGTCATGGAAGAAGATCGGTTCGGGGGCGGCTGCGTTATGGTAAGGGTGGGATTACAGCAAGACAGAGGGACCCGTTTGATAGTGGTAGAGAGAAATCTCAATGGACAGCGCTGCCGCGACGAGATCATCGGCCCTGTTGTTCTACCGTTTTTGCGTCGTCATGGCCCAGGCATTACCTTTCAATATGACAACGCCCGGCCTCATATTGCTCGACTTGTTCAGGATTCAGGATTCACAAAACAACATGAATGTCATCCCCTGGCCGGCTCGCTCCCCTGATCTCTCACCAATCGAGCACATGTGGGATGAGATGGATCGGCGCCTTCGACATCAACCACGTGTTCCACAGACACTCCAGGAACTTCGAAACATGCTCCAGCAGATATGGACAGATATCCCACAGGACTTTGTGCGACGCCTTGTCCATTCCATGAGACGAAGATGTGTTGCTTGCATCGCAACCAGAGGTGGACACACACGCTGTTGATTTGTAAATTGACATTTTGATTTTTTTAGGAAATCACGCATTTTCTGATGTCAGTATGGCAAATTAAACCATTTGAACACTTCCAGGATTCTTTTATCTGTTGCAAACCGAAATTGTTTCAGATTTGGTAAAAACATAACTTTGCATTAAATCTTATTCAATGTCACAGGAACGTTTGTTGTTCAGTATAAAAATATAAGAAACCAGTGAGCCAGCCTCATCTGTTTCATATTAAGATCTGTGTATGAAGAGTCAGAATGTCAATCAAAATACAACACTTATATTATAGGAGTGAAGAATTCAACTTTCCAATTATCCACTTTCCTTCTATGAAAAGTAATATTCCAGCAGCTCCAGCACTTGGCGTCACAACATTTCACAACTTTTAAGGTAAGGCTCTTTATACCAAGATTTCAAAGATCGTTCATACGACTCTTGCTCACCAGTTGTTCAATTATGGCTACAATATTCAAGGCCTCAGCATGGCCTTCAATTTTTTGTGGTTGACATGTAGAGGACATTTTCAAATTTGATGCATTAGTGACAAATTTGTGCCAGATGCAATTCCTTGGTTTGACTTGTACCATATGTTTCCGTGACTTTTAAAAAAATGAGCAAAGAATTGTGACGGGTACCATCGGTGGGAAGAATACGCTCACCTTTTTGCAAACATCGGATATCATCAATATTTGATAGTGATAAAAACCTGGTTATGATAAAGTCGGAAACTAACAGTGTTCCCTGCTGTTATCAGAGATTTCTTATTATAATAAAAAATATTATTGCTGCTTTTATTGACATAAAATAATTTATTTAGGGACATATTTTGATTGAATAAGAAATGTTACTTGGTGAGTTTGATTTTTACTTACGACTTACTTTGAAACTGATGGTTATTCATCAACACGTTCTCATAATATAGTTGAAATTTGATTTGATGCCGAGAATATTTAGTGCAGACTTTTAGAGAGAGGCTGGTTGGTTGCTCTCTGTACAGGGGAACAGTTATTACATCAACTGGGCAAGAAACGACAAACACTGATGCGTGAGGGAGCCCTGAGTCAAGCGGACTGCTGCTGTACCTCTTCATGTATCTTTCAAACGATTTTGTAAAAGGATAAAAGGCTTTCTCGTCATGGAAAAAGGCACAATAAACTGGTGTGTATGGTTCTTTAAAGTATGCAATTCTTTCAGGAAGAGCTAGACCAGCCGTTTCAATACCATCATTTATCTAAATCCAAATTGTAGGGGTGGGGAAAGGTTATATTGTTGCGTGTCTATTTTTCGAGTCTGTTGAGAAGGATTCTTTCGAAAAGCATACTAAGGACTGTTGTTAGAGTTAGCCCCTGTAGTTAGGTGGATCACTTTTACTTTTTCCTCGACCCTTATGTACTGGTAAGAAGTCTCCAATATGATTCACTTTGGGGATGCATTCATTTTTAATAATGGCATTGAATAATAACACAATATGCTTTGATATAGATCTTCCATCATACTTCTTGTGTTCATTTGTGAGCCCATCAGAGATTTATTGTTTTGAAGCCCTTTAACTGTACTTAATACCTCTGTTAAAGCGAATGGTCTCTTCAATGGATATTTATCAGTTTCATCGTAATCAGCATCAGGGGTTACGTTGTTTTCAGTACTTGTGACTGAGCATATAACTTCATCAAGAAAAGACAGGTCAAAATTACTTCCATGGTTGGGATTGACAAGCCTCTGAAGTATATGCCAAGGATGTCACAAATGCCTTCCGCGTTACTACTTTAATTACATTTATAAAGAAGTTTGTGTCCTTGGCCCTTATTTTTGTTATATGGTGTTGCAGTTTTAAAATATTAATTTTTATCATATAATGGGTAGGTTCCTCGGCAGGATAAAGCCAACGGATAAAAACGATATCCGTTGGGGTCATATGCGGATAGAGATGCAAATATCAATTGTCAAGTAGGGACTACTTACACTGTTTATAAACAAACATGGCGTCGCACTCGTCATTCGGCGATCGAGTCAGAATTAACCATCGGGAATCTGGATAAACTACAGGGATAATTGCTATCATTATCAAAAGAACAGTCTAATAAACTGAAAATATGTGTCTAACTGTGACGCAGCTAAGGCATTTTATATGTTTTGGCAACTTTGGAGATATAAATTTCGAAACAATTTGGCGAGGGCACGAGGCCTAGACAAGCGGGATCAGTAGCCATATCTGTGCTTGTAGACCTCTGCGGCTTGAAACCTTCTCCACAAATTAAAATAGTTGGATTTGACGGAAATATGTTTGAATTGTTACCTTGTTTCGTTTTTGTCGCTGTGTGTACATCTGAGAACATTTCTTAACGTTATGACAGGACAGACCGACTGTCAACAACGTCTGAACGTGGCCGTGACGTCTCATAGACTAGGGTTAGAGTAGTGTAGTGATCGTAGGTTTCCGGAGGTCTTCGGAAAGGTTCGAGTTGGTCATCCCGTGGCTGACCACGGGAGACCCCGAGATTCAGAAGTGTTGTCAGCCATCGTTGTAAGTAAACCAGGTCGAGTACCCAGCTCAATGCAGTATTGAATAATATACTGACTTGACGAACTGACAGCCCTTGTACGTGAGTAGAAAACAAGGTTTGTGAAACCGAGATATCGTTTTCACAACAGTGGCGCTGTGAACACATCGAATTTTCTCGGGAAAAGATTTTTTCCGAATTCGTCGACTGCTCGACTTTGCCGCCACGCCGTCGCCATCTTGCTTGTCTTGGCTACAGGGACAAGAGGGATATTTGGCTAAGGTTGAATGAAACTTTAGCATTTCGCGACGAGTGGAAACATTTTTCGCCCGGTTAGTACCGTGCGACCTTGTAGTAGTGATTTCTTTTCACGGCCGGTTCCGTATCGGCTGGTAAATTTATAGTTCACCGCACGTGGAAATCTACGTGCGTTGATCAAGTACGGCCGTTTTCGTGGCTGTGCAAAATAATTAATAATTAGGGAACAGTAGCGTATCGGAAATTTATATTCTTATATCAATTATGACACTTTCAAATGCGTAGTTGTGTGTGACAATTGGTGACTGCTCGTAACGGATGTTTGTTGACATTGCCTCGCGAGTGTCACCTATTTTCGTCACGGACGTATAAGTTCGTGAGTTGGTAGGTCATAACAAATAGCGTAGGTGTTTAGTGTAAGGGGAAGTAGGAATATTATTGTTATTTTCATTAGGATTCAGGATAAATAGTTGTCTAAATTTATTGTTCATTGCTCTGTGTGATTTTCCAAAGTATTTTACACACTGTTGGAAGATGGAGGAAGAGGGGGTGAGAGTCAATTATGCCACTTGGTCTCAACTTTGTGAAATCCAGGGGATTGATATAGGACTGGCGCAGAGGATCATAGACCTGAGAAGTGTAGTGGGCAATCTCATCCTGGATGATGTCCGCAGTTTAGAGGGATTTGATGACAGTGACGAGGTGGTGAGCCAGTTAGACTTTGCCATAAATCCTGACCATGGCAACAGGCGAAGGAACCATACCGAGAGGATGGAGGATCGGCATGTGCAACAGCCGGAGACAAATCCATACAACTGGATGCAGGAGGGTGGAGAGGACCAGGCCCGAGGGGGAATGGCACAAACCCAGACACATCCAATGGGGTGGGAAGTTATGGAGAGCCTGTTGGACCATCAGAAAAACATGGCAGAGGCTCAGGAAAGGAGACTGTCAGAGATGCTGGCAGCCCAGGCTGAAACTAGCCGGGAACAGATGAACGAGATAGCTAAACTCCAGGCTGAAACTAGCTTGCGGATGAGTCGGGAACAGATGAACGAGATAGCTAAACTCCAGGCTGAAACTGGCTCGCAGATAGTCAAGGCTTTGGCTAATTTGGCTCCCACACTACAAGGCCCGGGCAAGAGTAACTCGAGCCTGCAGCAAGACAGGCCGGCACTTATGAGTCCGTCGCGGGAAATAGTTTCCAATATCCAAAGGGGATCACGGGTTCACCCGGAACTGAGGTTGGATGAGAGCCCACAAAGACAGTACCACCCTTCTTCAAGAGCGGAGGGGAGCGAGTATAGTGGGGAGACGGTTTTTCCCGGGAAAGCACCGCCAGTAAAAAACGAGCCTGTAACGCCGATCCCACAGGTGTCGAGGGAACAGGACTACAGATTGCCACCACCTGCGCTCTCGACTTACAGCGCTGTTGGGGGTGGACAGGGGGCGCGAGTCAAGGACTGTGGATTATCTGACCACGGAGCAGAATCGGAAGCATGCTCGAGGATCACCACAGGGAGGTACTCCCCAGTTTCAATCGGACAGTTCTGGCGAGTATGCGAACTCAAGTCTGTACTACCACAAAGAAACCCCAAACAAGGGAGCCAATTGGGGCTACAGCTCACCCTGTAACCCCCGGAAGAGCATGGATGCACATGGGCTGAATCCATCCACTGGGGATTACCCTTTGCCCAAGCAAGTGAACAGCTACCAATCAGCAATTGACCATCAAGTCGCACCGGATCCCAAGGTGGTCAAGCAGGAATTACCTGATCGTGACCAGACCACGCTGGACAGAGGACTTAACAGAAGAGGCCCCGATAGAAGAGATTCGGATGGTCGAGGCGACCAGGACCGGGCCCCCATGGATAGATATCATGCCGAGGAGAGTGACGTGGATGAGCGAGAGGACCCACGAGAGCCTAGCCGCAAGGGTGATGCAGTTAGACGGGATAGGGGCGTGAATAGAGGTCCGGTTCGCCGAGGCCCAGAACGACGGGAAGGAGCAAGAGACCAGCCCCAACGCCATAGTACCCCTAACCTAACATATGACGGAAGATCTGGTTGGTCAGGTTTCTACCTCAAATTCCAAACATTGGCCCGCAGAGAGGGTTGGTGGGAACAGGAGAAAAAGGATCAACTCACGTTAGTGATGCGAGACGTGGCAAGTGACTATATAACTATGTGCCTGGACCGGGACCCGGACTTGTCCTTTGAGGATATGGTGTTTAAACTACAAAAACGGTTTGAACGCAGTGAACTTGTGGAGACGGCACAGATACGATTCCCTACCATGAGGCAAGAGGGGGGAGAGACATTAGAAGACTGGGCACATGGATTATTGGCCACGGCTGTTGTAGCTTTTAGGGATTGTCCAGACCAGTTCATCGATCGACAGGTGATAATGCGTCTCTGCCAAGGATGCGAAAACAAGGAGGCTGGACAATTCGTGTCTAACATGAAACCAGGGACGCTGGAGGTCGCCATTGCCAGCTTGCGCCAATACCAGCATAACACACAGGCAGTGTATGGAAGGGCCCGTCGGGAGATACGGCAGGTCGCTACAGACACATCACCACCACCAGAAACACGGGTGAAGGTGGTTCAAGCCTCGAGCCCCAAGTCATCGGGTAGTTCTGGCGATTCTGGCACAGAGATAACAGGGAGACTGGAAGCTGTGGAACAGAAAGTCAGTAGCCTCACCCTGTTTGCAGAGGAAACCAGGACCTTTATGAAAGAAACCAGGACCTCTATAAAAGAGATCAATCTTCTATGGAGGAAATCAAGACCATGGTCACAAAGCTGGCGGAGAATGTAAACAGTAGAGGACGTCCAAGGTCTCCGAGCCCGAGCCGACGCACTAAGGGATGCTTTATCTGTGGAGCTGAGGGGCATTTCAAGGCAGATTGTCCCTGCAAGAGCCCCAGCGAGGAGAGAAAGGTGTCCTTTGTAAAGCCGTCTGGGGGCGTGACTTTAAACATGTAGGGGGAGGGCGGACAGGCCAGAATCCCTCCCCCACATCTCACGCAGGTCGACCAGACACAAAGGGACCACCTCCATGGCCACCAGACACAACAATAGAGCCGGTGCTGCTGGTTCATGACATACCGGACGGGGAACTGAAGCCGGTGAGAACAAGCAGCTTATCTATAATGCCTCACAGGACATTCGACAGGGACAGACCACCTCCATGGCCACCAGACATAGCAATAGAGACGGTGTCACTCGTTCATGACACACCGAGGGGAACCAACAGAGTCTCCACACTGCCTCACAGGACATTCGACAGGGACAGACCACTTCCCTGGCCGCCGCCAACAGCAAACAAGCCGGTGCCTCTGATACACAAATCATCGGACAAAGAGCACAAGTCGGCAAGAACCAGCCAAGACTCAAACAATGAGCCGATACAATTGAAGCCAGGAGAATCACCCAGACTTAGCAAAGGCAGAGACGATAGGGGAGTACTTTTGCCCGGATTGCCAGTAGATGAATATGATGACTGGGGACAAGTATGGGGCAGACGTTCATTCCATATTGAGGGAACGCATGCCATCAGATCAACCCCTGCAATGATTGTGGGGGGTAGCAGTCCTTGTTGCAGCCATAGCTGGAATTGGGAACCACGAGCTGTTGCAGCAGAGCGTGGAAAACGCCGGCCGGAGAACAGCTCCGAAACCCTTGACCGTCATGGCTATGGCGGTCCCAGTAATTCAGCTACCGGGTGTAACTGACGTGCAGTTGGTTGCTCTCCCAAATCGGGGAAACCCCTGAAGACCCATTTGAAAATTGTGTATTCCCGGCAATGGATCTGTCGGGATATGTTTAAGGTGTGAGGAAGCCCCTTCATGGTTGGGGGGGCTTAGTAAACGGGGAGGGATGTAGTGATCGTAGGTTTCCGGAGGTCTTCGGAAAGGTTCGAGTTGGTCATCCCGTGGCTGACCACGGGAGACCCCGAGATTCAGAAGTGTTGTCAGCCATCGTTGTAAGTAAACCAGGTCGAGTACCCAGCTCAATGCAGTATTGAATAATATACTGACTTGACGAACTGACAGCCCTTGTACGTGAGTAGAAAACAAGGTTTGTGAAACCGAGATATCGTTTTCACAACAGTAGCAACAGTAGTCTCTGTGTATCGTCTTTTTGAACCAGGGGGTTTGGAAGCCATGTTGAAAGGAAAATATTTCAGCACCCCCTTTCCCCACCCACTATGGAGTGTCTTCAAGGACCGTCTTATACTGCAGCGGATTTCCAAGCTGCAAAGCCCGAGGATAAAGGGGTGGTAAACTCCAGCAAAACTATAGCTATCTGCCAAATTTAGGGTCAGGCTGGTTCGGCCCATGACAATTAATTGGAGACGTACATAATTCGGAGGTCAGCATCACCAGATTGGCCAATGAGCCAACACCTTTTGGGCATAACGCTTTAAGCAAGTGTTTTTATAGATTGATAGATATGAAACATTTAAAATAGATTTAATTTCAAATACCCAAAGTGTGCGTGAAATAGTTTATGCACCGGGCATGACATGATAGAATATGACCCATTCTACCGCCCGTCTAGTTAGGGTCGAAGTGGCGTGTTGGACTAAGGAGCCACCAGACTGCCCAATTCGGTCGCCTTTCACGACCAGCAATGGGGTGCTGAGGACACATTCATGTTTATCTTCCCCGGGTCCCCACGGGGAGCTGTGAAGTGTTCACGCTCAAGTCTGTCTGGCAGTTTATTGACGATAGTGTTGATTTACAGGGTGGATCAGAGTGTGTTCTCTCGATAGATGCACATGTTTCTTTAAGTTTGGTAGTTTGAAAAGCTTATTTGCATCTGCAAAACTGATGTTTCTTGTGAAATATATTTTATTGATTTCCATTTGTTGTTTCAAGATTCTTTTGAGAACAAGGAGTGACCCTTGAGCAAGTGTTGACAACCTGAAAGTTCTTTTGGCACTAGGAGCATCTCAGAGGATTAGGAATGTAGATTTCAACATTCATATTGCAGTAACCTCCCCTTGTTGATTTGGAGCATTTTGAGATGAAAAAGAAAAGAGGAATGCGCTAGATAGTTGAGAATTTTCCGGTATGAGGATCTTTTCACAAACAGACACCTGTCACGCACAATTCCTTTACTCATGTTGAGAGTCCTGTGAGCAGAGCCTGATCTCAATCTTGATGTTTTTAACCTCACCTACAATGCCATGAACACCCATAGATATTGTAAACCAGTGAAGATCCGTAGCAGAATAGGTCTTGTTTTGGTTGATGCATGTCATCGTAGCTCCGCTGATATTGCTTAGAGTGGCGTTAAACAACATCATCATTATCTAGTAGACGTTTAATTATTTTTTTTGGGAGGGTCTATCTATATTCATGTGGGTATGTATATTGTTTCATCATCCTGGCTGCCCATCCACCATGGAGTATCATAAAGACAATAGTAATAAGTGGGTTTCCGACTTGCAGCACCGAGGATACTCAAGTAGAATAACCAAGACAGTAATTATTCCATTAGATTGGCCCATGACTCTGGGCATACGACTCTAGGCATAGTAAATACCTGAAACATGGCCATTTGAAATTTGATATCGATTGCTATAAACAAACAGGTCCAAACATCAAGTCAAAAAAGACCGAAATACAGTTGGTGCAAGTACAATTACTAATGTACAGGGCTTGGCGCGAATCATAGGACCGGGACCATCCTTGAGAGGAGATATGTGGCGTTATT
The DNA here is from genome assembly GCF_022045235.1 of Haliotis cracherodii. Classification (NCBI taxonomy): domain Eukaryota; kingdom Metazoa; phylum Mollusca; class Gastropoda; order Lepetellida; family Haliotidae; genus Haliotis; species Haliotis cracherodii. The sequence continues at coordinate 1,279,164 of NW_027266270.1, forward strand.
GTGTTTCAAGTGTTGTCAGAGACTGAAGTCGTTCTACAGTTTGAGATGTCACCACATCTTGTATCGATCTTGAGAAGTTAAGTAAATCGCTTGTGTATAAAATCCTTCTCATGTCATTTCTTCCCAGGAGGCAGCCGACCAACACCACACATTAACAGTATCTTTAGAAATATTGTCACAACTGAACAACCTTTGTCAGCCCAAACGAAAAAATACAACTGAAAAATATGTTCGTTTGTAAGGTCATCTTTATATTTGATATCATAATTAGTTTTGGTGTGCGTTGAGTTGAGAACAATACTTAAAGAAACTATGAATCACAAAAACCTGGACATAAGGCAATGTATCTGTTTCATCTTCATAATGTTACAGTGCAAACCATTTTAATGCTTTCATCTAAATCTTCATTCATCTAAACTACCTAAATGTTTCAATATGATTCCAAAGTCACCGAAATTCTATCCCCTTTGTGACCCGTGAAGATTCCGGGGTAGAATAGGTCTTCAGCAACCCACGCTTGCCGTAAAAGGTGACTCTGCTTGTCGTAAAAGGCGACTAACGGGATCGGGTGGTCAGGCTCGCTGACTTGGTTGATGCATGTCATCGATCCCAATTGCGTCGACCGATGCTCATGATATTAATCACTGGCATGGATTGTCTGGTCCAGACTCGATAATTTACAGACCGTCGTCATATAGCTTGAATATTGCTGAGTGCAGCGATAAACAACAAAGCAACCAACCAACTATCCCCTTTGTACACAACTACGAATCACATAAACCTGAGCAAAAGGGAAAAGTATCTTTTTCATCATCATAAGACAGTAAACGGCCCAAAGTGAATGAGTTACTACGACAGTCATTTCTGATCCAGCTTTTCCATAGTATCTGGACGCACGCACGAATACGGTGTTAGCGTTGGGCGTCTCAACGTGCGTGATTCCCGTGCACTCTTTCGAGTTGAGTTGATTGGTTCAACTGTGTCATATGGCCCTGTGACGCAGGGGTAGCATTATGTAGATGGCTGTTTCAATGAATGCTCGTTCCACCCGACACTATTAGGTCTGGTTGTTGATGAAATATAGTGATAGCTAAATAGACATATTTTTTTATTCATGCACCGATTGTCTTTAAATGTAATTTCCAGTTATGTATGTTTAATAATCTCATACCAACTTTGACTGGAGTAGGTCCGATAGTTTTTCAGATATTGTAGTAAATTACCTTCCAGACTATACAAGAACTGGTTACTAGGGACAAACTCAGCGAGCAAACTAAATCAGTCAGACAAACCAGTCAGACAAACCAAAACATTTGCTACGTTAACTGTTGTTTGCAACGTACAGTGTTTTGGTGACGGAATGCGCATTTTCCGTTGTTTGAGATGAAATGACGTGAGCTTGTGATTTCTTTTTAACTGTATTGCATTATCAAAAGACGTGTGTTAACCCGTTTTTTTTACCTTTACTTATTATCCGCCGCCCAACAAAGTTGGCGGGGGATATAGAAACGGGCTCCATCCGTCCGTCCGTTCGTCCGTCACGTTTTGTTTCCGGAGCATTACTCATAAACCGTTCAATATTTTTTCATCAAGCTTTGCAGGTCTGTCAGGTACATGCTGAACTGGTGCCTTTTGCTATTTAGAAATGTTAGAAAGTTTTATTTTTTACGTTTCCAATATGGACTTGGGTTCCAAACTCTTCCTTTTTTACAATGTCCATGACAAGTTCCACCTCGGTTAAAAAAGATTAGGGTTTGTTTAGATTTAGTTATGTCATAAATTCTGCAACAGGGGCGGGGGATATAGCCACGTTAGTGGCAAACTCTTGTTAAACATTCTTTTATTACAATGTTATTAAAACTTGTTGACTATATATGAACTAGGTAGGGACTGAAGGATTGTAGTTGATAAGATCAAACACAACACACAAAGCACAAAGCAAACACCGTCAATGAGCTGACCACTCTGAGAAGGCCGATAAATAGTTTCTCATCACCTTTATCAAATGGGTAGGTAAATTCCATTTTTAGTTCAATTTCTACTCTAAAGTGAGACCACAATTGTACTAAATGTAACAGAGTATAAGAAATTCCATATTTGAAAATTGAATTTCAAGTTTTCAGGATGGGTTACAATACAAGTAATCCGTATTTGATAATAGCTCTATACAATTCAGTATCGGGAACGACAGTTGGATGTACATATGCTGATGTCCGCTCGGATGTCCAGACATTGTAGTCCCCCATCATCAGACAGCATCCCCTGCATTGCATGTACATCTGCTGCATTTCCAAGCGCTCGGAGCAAGTATTCATGTATTGGGCAACTGACGCTTAGGAGCCAGTTTCTTCTTATGCGACATGCAATAGAACTATAGCTATATGACGAATGTATATCTTCTTACAGAGAGTGACAGGTATTTATTACTCCCAAGATTATAATTATCAGCGTTTAACACCAGCTCGCCGGAACTCTGATTTAGAGGTTACAGAGTGCTCTGATTGGTAAACTAATACTTTTGTGATTCTAGTTTACTTTTCCAAATGCTTATGTCTGACAATTAAAGAAGAATGTTATTATGATATGTTATAAATCTCTTCTTATCATATCATTTAACCAACAATCTTTCTACCTCATCGAGCAAAGCAGCTTTTATTTGAAATGAGAGAGTAACCAAATGTAATGTTGACATATTTCATTTCTCTTTAAACATGAAGAAATCATCTAACCTTAATCATGACCACAAACATCTCACCTACTGCGCGTGAGCGCCACGGGACACAAGAAGATCAAGCACGTCAAGCCATTTCAAGGATTTCACTATCATGACTGCATTCTGTCCTTTGTTGTTCCTGGCGTCTACGTCCACCATGTCCTGTGAGAGGACATACTTCACCATCTCCACATTGGTTTTCTGACAGGCTAAGTGAAGGATGTTATTACCGTATTTATCCACTAGTGTCACATCAGCTCCTTTATGCACGAGTAGCTCTACCACCTCTTTATATCCCTTCTCTGCTGCCCTCATCACCGGTGTCCTCTCGTGCTGTCCTCTATCGTTAATACCCACCATGTCCTGTGAGAGGACATACTTCACCATCTCCACAGTGGTTTTCTGACAGGCTAAGTGAAGAATGTTATTACCGTATTTATCCACTAGAGTCACATCAGCTCCTTTATCTACGAGTAGTTCTACCATCTCTATATATCCCTTCTCAGCTGCCCTCATCACCGGTGTCCTCTCGTACCATCCTCTATCGTTAATACCCACCATGTCCTGTGAGAGGACATACTTCACCATCTCCACATTGGTTTTCTGACAGGCTAAGTGAAGGATGTTATTACCGTCTTTATCCACTAGTGTCACATCAGCTCCTTTATGCACGAGTAGCTCTACCACCTCTTTATATCCCTTCTCAGCTGCCCTCATCACCGGTGTCCTCTCGTACCATCCTCTATCGTTAATACCCACCATGTCCTGTGAGAGGACATACTTCACCATCTCCACATTGTTTTTCTGACAGGCTAAGTGAAGGATGTTATTACCGTCTTTATCCACTAGTGTCACATCAGCTCGTTTATGCACGAGTAGCTCTACCACCTCTTTATATCCCTTCTCTGCTGCCCTCATCACCGGTGTCCTCTCGTGCTGTCCTCTATCGTTAATACCCACCATGTCCTGTGAGAGGACATACTTCACCATCTCCACAGTGGTTTTCTGACAGGCTAAGTGAAGAATGTTATTACCGTATTTATCCACTAGAGTCACATCAGCTCCTTTATCTACGAGTAGTTCTACCATCTCTATATATCCCTTCTCAGCTGCCCTCATCACCGGTGTCCTCTCGTACCATCCTCTATCGTTAATACCCACCATGTCCTGTGAGAGGACATACTTCACCATCTCCACATTGGTTTTCTGACAGGCTAAGTGAAGGATGTTATTACCGTCTTTATCCACTAGTGTCACATCAGCTCCTTTATGCACGAGTAGCTCTACCACCTCTTTATATCCCTTCCTAGCTGCCCTCATCACCGGTGTCCTCTCGTACCATCCTCTATCGTTAATACCCACCATGTCCTGTGAGAGGATATACTTCACCATCTCCACATTGTTTTTCTGACAGGCTAAGTGAAGGATGTTATTACCGTATTTATCCACTAGTGTCACATCAGCTCCTTTATGCACGAGTAGCTCTACCACCTCTTTATATCCCTTCTCAGCTGCCCTCATCACCGGTGTCCTCTCGTGCTGTCCTCTATCGTTAATACCCACCATGTCCTGTGAGAGGACATACTTCACCATCTCCACAGTGGTTTTCTGACAGGCTAAGTGAAGAATGTTATTACCGTATTTATCCACTAGAGTCACATCAGCTCCTTTATCTACGAGTAGTTCTACCATCTCTTTATATCCCTTCTCAGCTGCCCTCATCACCGGTGTCCTCTCGTACAGTCCTCTATCGTTAATACCCACCATGTCCTGTGAGAGGACATACTTCACCATCTCCACATTGTTTTTCTGACAGGCTAAGTGAAGGATGTTATTACCGTCTTTATCCACTAGTGTCACATCAGCTCCTTTATGCACGAGTAGCTCTACCACCTCTTTATATCCCTTCTCAGCTGCCCTCATCACCGGTGTCCTCTCGTACCATCCTCTATCGTTAACACCCACCATGTCCTGTGAGAGGACATACTTCACCGCCTCCAAATCACTTTGCAAGCAAACTATGTGAAGGATGTTGTTATCGTTATTATCCACGAGTGACACATCAGCTCCCTCACTCACTAGTAACTTCATCACTTCTCTGTGCCCATTTTGTGCTGCCCTCATCACTGCTGTCAGCTTCATCGATCCTCTAGCATCGATGTTCACCAAGCATTGTGACAGGACATAATTCACAACCTCCATTTTACCCCTCCAGCAGGCCAAGTGAAGGATGTTGTCACCGTTCTTATCCACGAGTGACACATCAGCTCCGTAAGTCACCAATAACTCTACCACTTCTCTAGATCCCTTTATTGCTGCCGTCATCACCGGTGTTCTACTATTCTTCCTGCAGTTAATGTCCGCCTGACCCACTGACAAGATGCGTCGCACAGCTAATAGGTCCCCGGATAAGCAGGCAGAGTGGAGTTTTGCGTCTGCTGGCGGGAGCCGCGGTGTGGCAGTCGGTGTTGCTGTAACACAATGCTGACTCTATACATCAAGATGAACAATATTTACATACAACAGTCTATGTATCTATGTAAGTCTACTGACCAATTACACACCTTCACATTGTCTGTATGTAAACCCTGGTAAGCTAACAGTAGAGGCTGAGGTTACGAAATTGTTGCTCTTCTGTTTGTCTCTACAAGTGAGATCAAGACAAAATGGTCACTACCCAGGTCGGAATTGTTTGTTAACTGATGTGCCATGTTGGCGATATTTGAAACTTTAATTGAACATGCTATGTCGGCAAACTGTGTACTTTGTACAACAAATGAAGTACAATTGATTATGTAAAACATTCAAAGGAACCTGTTGGGATATGAATGAATATTTCAGTTTGAAGTAAGACATTATAATTGTGTTCTTTGGTGCTTGCTCTTGATGTTTGTGAAAATCTGATGTTTAATTACACTGCCAGAATAAAATTATTTTAAATTGTTGTGTGATCTCTCCTTGTTGTGCATGGAGACTGTAAACTAGTATCAATATCATATCATGGCGAGACAGTGAATGTCTTTGCTATGTCGTCACCTCCACACAGTATTGCGTAGCCACTATATATCATACTTGAATGATATATTTCAGACTATAAACCCCACACACCTCACCCTACCACGGTCTGTAGAATACAAAACGCGACACGTAAATGCAGTCTGAACTCTTTAATGGCATTTATAAGATTATGAATGTAGTAGCAAAGTTAAAAGGATAATAAAAAAACCAGAAGCATGCCCTATGAAGAATCCCAGTATCCATATTCATCTTTACAAAATCATTTCAAACCCAGCAGGAGAATTTGGTGAAATTATAGAAACAAGATTAAGGCGTATACTTCTCTGCTTGAGACATATACCTTGCACACGGACAGCTTTTCCCGATCCAATCTCCAGACATCGACGAGTCAGATTGCAGACCTTTGCTGTACAGTGTTTGCTTGAGACCTTGTGACAGCAATAAAAAGGAACTTGTGAGATTCTGTCTGGTGTTTTTCTATCCATAGGAAATGTAGAGGTTGATATATTTAAAAAGTTTTTAATTGTAAGGTCTTGAGTTCCTCGGGCCTTATGTCATTATGCAATAAATGCACTGCAATACCCTGGAATATATCACTTAATGCTTCGTGTTTAGTTGTCAACCTTATGAATTTGACTGTTTGTATAATGTTGAGAGAGTATTTCTAGCATTTGGCCTGTCACCATTAAATCATGAAAACATAATTCAGTGTTACTTATTATTGTAAAAATATTTGCATATAATGTAAACGACCATGACACTGCACTAGTCAGCTGATGGTATATTGGTTGAATTTGTTGTTCAATTTTATTTGATTATTTAAGGACATGATGCCAAGGACCTTTTAACTATGTTAGAGATAACGCTTTTTTCAGGGAATTGCCATTTGCAGAAGTCATATGCTGACTTTCAAAGACCTTGGGTTTCTGCAATTCATAATCCCCTAAATGTAGCTTTCCTTTTACATTTGTTTATGAATAAATTAAGCATGTGTATTCAGCTTCATCATAAATGAGTTCATAAAACACCATGTTTTTAGAATCCATCATTGCTTTTCACGAGTCAGCTGATGATACATTAGTCGATAATGCTCCATACTTTATCTAAGGAGTCTGTTTCGGCAGATGGTCGAGACAAGTTATTCAATGGTGTTTTCTCCATACATTATCTTAAATGAAGAAATATGTTTTAAAAGTCATTTTGGTAAAGGACAATTTCTTCTGATAACATATTATCTTATAAAACTCCAACCCAAAAGTTGTTATTCCATACATTTGAACTGAGGTGCACACAATGTAGTTCCTGTGCTTCAAGGTAAGATAATCACACCGGGACAGACCTACACACGCTTGACATAAACTTACACTGGGCTGATTCGTAGATCCGCCGATCTTCTCAGTCTTCTTTGATTCACCAGTTGATTGATGACAGGAGGCAAAAATTAAGGAATTTTTCATACATCCAACTTTGCACAACTTGATGTCAACATTCCTTAATGTGACAGATCTGATCTTCATTTCCCCTGACATCTGCAGTCCACAAGTCTTTGTATGGCATGTGGAAAGCCCAAACATGAGGTAAACAGTTGCTGTTAATGCCAGCTGCAGAATGCAACAGTTACTTGAACACACCAGCATCATTTTGAAGAGTTAACAGAGGAGTACAAGATCCACTAATTGGTGAGACGACTACCTGATCCAAAGTCTGGAGACTGCAATGCAACAGAGGAGTACAAGATCCACTAATTGGTGAGACGACTACCTGATCCAAAGTCTGGAGACAGCAATGCATCAGTTAAGAGATCACCACCCTGTAGACTATACCTTCATTAACTATTTACTGACTGAATATGTTCGATACAAATATATCCAACACTATTATTTCTTATATTGCTTCCGTTGTAAAGGTCCTACATAAATAAATCATAACTTCACAAAGTTTTCTGAAAGCCAAACAGATTCGAAAAATATATACTGTGCAAGAAAGAAACGCAAAAGTGATAGTAGATGTATATTTTATATAGCATGTGGATACTGAACAACGAGAGTGACAGTTTTTTTAAAACATATTTTTCATTTTTTGGTGTGAACAAAGCATCAAATTTGAAAATGTCCTACATAAATAAATCATAACTTCACAAAGTTTTCTGAAAGCCAAACAGATTCGAAAAATATATACTGTGCAAGAAAGAAACGCAAAAGTGATAGTAGATGTATATTTTATATAGCATGTGGATACTGAACAACGAGAGTGACAGTTTTTTTAAAACATATTTTTCATTTTTTGGTGTGAACAAAGCATCAAATTTGAAAATGTCCTCAACATGTCTACAATAAAACTTTTTGAAAACTTTGTCTGAGCGTATGACGCTCTTTGAAATGTTGGTAGAAAGAGCATGCTCTATTTTATCTCAAAAGTTAAATGTAAAACCCCTAAGGCTGGAGCTGCTGGAATATTGCTCGACATGAAGGGAAAGTTGAAGTCATCCCTCCAGTCACACAGTCCTGTGGAGAGTGTTTTGTCACTCTGAGTCTTTATGCATAGATCTAAATAGAAGTGGACTTGGAATACAACCTTGACCGCTTCAAGAATCCAACTATTCGGAAATAACATTTGATACTTTATTACCTGCTGTTGTCTTAGAGTACATATCACGAATTATATTCAGCATGTTGCCTTTAATATCTTGTTAAGCTAACACAAACCATAAACGATTCCTATTGATGATATCAATAGCTTTTTAAAATCTTCGAATAAACAATATAATCTACTCCTAGATCTGGATAAATACTTCTGAATTTGTGATTGTAGAGTAAAGATATAATCAGCTGTAGAATAGCCACTAAGAAATCCAGCTTGAAACGCAGGGTTTTTGTTTAACAAATCTGCGAAAGGTTTAAGTCTTATTTAAAACACACGTAAATATTTTACCGTATATGCCCATTACAGAAATTCCTCTATATGTATTCACATAATTTGTATTGCCTTTCTTATGAAGTGGGAAAATTATACTTTCAGATCAATGCAATTGAAAATCAGCAGAATTCAAAATACTATTAAAATGAACTATGAGTATGGTAGAAATACATCATCTCCATGTTTCGACATTTCAGGAGGAATTCCATCAGGTCCAGCGGCTTTAACATGTTCTAAAGAGGACAGTGCTTCAACTATTTCTCCTTTTAATATCTCTCCATTTAGAGCATTATTAGGATCATCACCAACATGAACAGGTATAACTTGGAAAAGGTAATGGCGAGTAAAGGAAACCAAATTCATCATCTAACACATTATGCTGATATTAAAAATATTTTTTAAAAAGTCAATTCACTGAGTACCATTTAGCATATGCATTCAATAATTGCAACATAGGTAAATAAGTTCTTTTCCAAAATCGCGAACGTCTTTATCTCTTGAAAGCCTTGGTATATGAAATGAATCTTCTATATTTTCTTTGAGAGGCATTTAGAAGTTTGAGTACCAAATAAGGATAAATCTTATGGATGAACAACTTATATATTGCAATAAGGAGCGACATTTCAGTGTTGGTTCTAGTGAATGAGTTAATATTTTACATCACATCGGCAGTAACTATGTATAGTGACATCGTAACACCGTTTTCAAGCAAGCAATGTTAGAACCTACACCAAAACGTTGCTCCTAATTGTAATAAAGAAGTTCTTCATCCATAAATCTTATCCTTACTAACTTACTGGATCTTTTAGAGATTGCATATCATTCAGATTCTAAATAAAAACATCACTATCATAATCATCATAAAGTATATATAATCCATATATTAAAATCGCCTGCTAGTATAGAGTCATCATCACTGAACAGCGTCAGTAGTTTAAGAAGACATGACACGATGGAGTCAATACCCTTAATACCGGGCTTGTCAGATTTAACGGGAGATAAAAAAGCATGGACATAAACAGATCCAAGCGACCGAAAAAGTTAGCGTCTAAACATCAATGCTATCATTGAAGGATACATTTACATATTTCTTCCTGTGTAAACTCCATCTCTATTGCTGTACACAAGATGATTTACATACACTGGGTAATCTGGAAAATACTGCTCAATGTTATCTTATGAACAATTACTCCATTTTTCAGTAAATCCAAAAATATCTATCGAATCACTAAATTCAATAAATTTCCTATTTGGTATATTGTAACCTAAGCCATGTACATTCCATGTCATGAGAGAGTAACGACATGACTGTCCTCACAACCTCTGACGACCCGTTAAGATTCCGGGGGGGAATAGGTCTTCAGCAACCCATGCTTGCCATAAAAGGTGACTCTGCTTGTCGTAAAAAGGCGACTAACGGGATCGGGTGGTCAGGCTCACTGACTTGGTTGATGCATGTCATAGATCCCAATTGCGTGGATCGATGTTCATGATATCAGTCACAGGAATGTCTGGTCCAGACTCGATTATTTACAGACCGCCGTCATAAAGCTGGAATATTGCTGAGTGTGGCGTTAAACAACAAACCATCAAACCATTATTAGTATCATCACCAACATGAACAGGTATAACTTGGAAAAGGTTAAACAACAAACCACCCATCAACTACAACCTCTGACCCAGCCTTCTTCCTATTTGCGACCTGTGAGACATTCTCATGCATTTCTCGTGAACCTCGAGATCCCTCATGCGGGTACATACGAGCGCGTTTTGATGAGTTCAAGCACAAAACACATGTGACAAAGGTGATGTCCTCATACCTAGGACAAAGATACTGTATACTAGGGGAAGGTGTACATGTTGTATAGAAAGGACGGCAGCATATTCAACGTGGATACAATGCGGATGTTATCGCTGATGCGGATGCGGATGCTATTTTACCTATCTGTTTTAGACCTCTTGATGCGATTCGAGCGCGGCAGGCTTCTGAGCATATCCCCATACTTGATGTGTATGTTCTTCTTGGCTTTGAAAGTGATTGTGACTTCTTTCAAAACCACTTCTGCTCCTCTGACAAAAACACCACATGTTTTGTCTTACCCATTACCTGCACATTTACATAAAAAAAAAATTCACGTTTGTTAAACCCACAATGTAGACCAATGTATTTTGCTTTGCCCCCATTGAATGCACTTTTGATGGAGAGATGAAACAAATATCGAGTGTGATGGCTCGGTGGAAAGCCATCGTTGGAAAGCTCTCCAAATCCTCAGATGTTTGATGCCAAATCTGACACACCTGCAAGAGATCATTTGTGAAATACGACCGTTTGAAGATGTCTAAATTGACGTTAGAGGTATTCGTTCGGGTGCTATCGCATTTCATGAGATTTGGTCACTGTGAAGTGCTTCAAAAGGCCTGCACATGTAAACCAAAAACGCTACACCAAAAATGGTGCCTTTCACAAACACACAATGTAGACCAATGTCTTTTCCGTTTGCTCACTTGGATGTACTTTTGATTGAGAGATGAAAGACACACTTTTCTTCAATATCACACTATCAAATCCGACACAATTATAAGGAGTAGTGAGGCACCATGGTGTTATTTTAACATGGTTGGATAGCCATTGCAACCCTTTCAATGTTAAGACTGCCCTGTGTGAACCCAATGGAACTCTTTACTTTGTTCAGACATTAAGAACTTCCTTTGGGATATATGTTCCTTCATATATTTGATGAACAGAGTGAACAGAGCAACTACCTTTATTCTTTAACCTGCAATTAGCTGGACATGTCGTTTGTTGACTGTTCAGGTCATAATTTATTGAAACTGCCCTAGTCCTAGGATATAATTACTGTTTCCAGAATGACAATACTAGTAGCTCACCTGTCTCCATCTGTACATTAAGGAACGAACTTTCTGGAGATGTACTTCCATCAAACACTAGGTCCAAGTTCATCTCACTAATCACAGAATTCGATGATGTTTTTGGCACAAACATTGAAGGACAAAATGGTGCATCCAGAACATTCCAAGTATTTGTTAACATGGAACCGGTACAATTTCCCCAACGCAACGTATTCAAGTGACAAACTCTCTGAGGTCCAACAGAAGTTTAATGAACTGGAGTATATGGGAGTGTTCGTTCGACCAGAGGATGTTGGCATTCACGTGGAGTACCACAATCCGTCCTTTTTGGTCAAGAAGTCAAGTGCAAGTTACTGATTACTGACTGTATTCTCTTATGTTGGCAGATATAGTAAGTCACAACGTGTCCTTCTGCCAGATGTGGACTACACACTCGGACGCCAAATATCGGTAAACTGAAGAGAATGGGTATCAAAACGTTCTTGGTAAGCATGTGACAACTTAAGAGCCGGGAATGAAAAGTTATGCTAATAATGAACATTTTACATTGTGAACTAATACTTCTCGTTACGCTTCGAGTAGCAACTTGGAACATACGAGGCATTATGCACGGTACGCATCAGTTATGTGCCGGACTAGACAACACATGACTGTTCTTTGTGACTGAACATTGATTTAGTGAACAAAATGCCTCTCTTATCAACACTATACATGGTGATACTACATATTAATGTTTACTACAAATTCAGCTGTACCAGTACTTCTCAGCAAGGGCCAGTTGGTATAGCAACCTTCCTATGTAAAGGCGATTGGTGTCGGGTATCAGTTGTTAATTCATTACAAAGCCAAAATGTAATTGAAGGAAGTCTACAAATAGGTAGTAGCACAGTATATATGACAGAAACTAGACTACTTTCTACTAACACCCTAGGAAGTGCATATTTCGAACAGCTAGACTATGTGATGGAGTTGTATGCCATATATATGTAATGGAGATTTTAATGCAGATGTACGACAATCTGCTTCCAAGAGACATATCTCATTGTCTTCATAGGGTTCTAAATGAACGAACCCTATATTCAGTTGCACAATCAGCTGACATCACCAAGTATACGTTCTTAAACAAATGTAAAGTGATGAGAACAATGATGTTTGTAAGTGTTGACTATTTGAATACTATTATTGGTTATACCATTGACACTGATACCTACCCTTCTGTGTATAACAAATGACTGTCCTAAAAATCAAATGGTGGATATAAACTCAATTAGAAGAAAGCATGTGATATTGATCTTATGTTGTATCGTTATTAAACTGAAACTTACTAAAAGCGGCGTTAAACCCAACTCACTCACTGAAAATTACTTTAGTAAATACATGCAATGTGTCCCAATTCGCATCCCCTAGTGAATATTAGTATCCCAAGTATCCCGTCAAATCAGTTTAAACCCAAAATCAAACCCTACAGGAAAAAAGACAATCTGAACATGATGAACTACACAGTAACAGACGATATTGGCTATAGAACGGCAGATCACATGCTAAGAATGATGATAACTTTGTTAAATATAAAGAAGCAAAGCGTATTTTTTAAACCCGCATCTCAGATCCAAACAATCGCTCATAGAAAGCAGCTGAAATAGATATAAATGAATATTTTAAAACTGCAACACCATATAACAAAAATAAGGGCCAAGGACACAAACTTCTTTATAAATGTAATTAAAGTAGTAACTCGGAAGGCATTTGTGGCATCCTTGGTATATACTTCAGAGGCTTGTCAATCCCAACCATGGAAGTAATTTTGACCTGTCTTTTCTTGATGAAGTTATATGCTCAGTCACAAGTATTGAAAACAACGAAACCTCTGATGCTGATGCAAATGAACATAAAAAAGTATGATGGAAGATCTATATTAAAGCGTATTATGGTATTATTCAATGCCAATATTATTGAATGTGAATACATCCCCAAAGTGAGTCATGTTGGCGACTACTTACCAGTACATAAGTGTCGAAGAAAAAGTAAAAGTGATCGACCTAACTATCAGGGGCTAACTCTAACTACAGTCCTTAGTATGCTTTTCGAAAGAATCCTTGCGACAATCCCTGCACATCTGAGGCAGCGACGTACGGTTTGTGAAGATATTCGTCGAAGGCCAGGGGTGCTTCTTACAGTCACTGTTGCTGGCTGGAAACGATTTCGTAGATGTGTTGTTCGAATCCAGTTGTCTTGTCGATTATTGATTACGCGTGGCCTGCCACTCCGAGGATAGTTTCTGACTGCATTTGTCTGTTGCCAACGTTGCCATAAACGCCAAATGGTGTTTCTGTGGACGCTAAATTGTCTTGCAACATCACGTTGACTCGATCCTGCTTCAAGGATACCAATGGCTCGCAGACGCTCATTCTCGGACAGGCGTGGCATTTCGTAATGTTGAATAATTGCGTAATTTTGTTGTTTTTCTGAGTGGTTGTTGTCAGCACGATGCTAAACAATGCATATGGAATCCCGTTAACGCACATGTTTTTATACCCATTCTTGGGTGGTGAAATGCCTGGGGCTTGCATAAAAGTCAACTTTTGCGTGAAATGCATGCTTCTCTGTAGCAGTTGCAGTTTTGTGACTTGATTCCATACATGTACTACAACAGTGAAACCTAAACTTTACTTCTTTGAAAAATACATTAAAATATTGGAGTCACGGGAACTTTTGTTGTTGAGTACACTTGGACTGTCAGTCCAGATTTTAAGAGTTCATTAAAATCTGGCCATACGCATTAGTATTAATTAAAAGGTGTGGATCTTCCGTTTTGTATCCCCAGTGATGAAGAATCACGGTGAGACCTGTCCTGTTCGACTGTATTGATTTTATCATCACAATGGTAAAAATGTCAGTGTAAAAACAATTAAGGACCTTTTTAATGATGTTAATTTTCATTTAATATTATGCTTTTTAAAAGAAATCGAACTTGTCCATAGATTTTGATGTACTTAATGTATTATTTTATAAATTGGTAGTGCTAATTTATAACTTACATGTAGATTGAGAGTGGCTGTACCCGCGAGGGGGGTTGAAGTAGCGTAAAATTATTGTCCCCCTAAGGGGGTATGTAAGTCCAAAATCATTCGAAGTATTCTTATGCATGCTAGACTTTTAAACGTAGCATTTTTGTCATTTTAATTTTAGGCTTAACTGATAAACTATCGCCAGTGACTGTGGGGTGATATAAAACCTACCGGGGTCCAAGCAGGAAGCAAAGGTACTGTAAGTCCCCATGGTCCCTAGTATGGTGATCACACTTCAGTGACTGACGATCTCAAACGAGGCCGAGTACCCAAAAGTAGCTGAGGTTATGAACTGGACCCCTTCGTAGACAATGGACGACTCAGAGTTGGTGGTCGACTCAGCAGAGCAGATATTCCAGAGGAGATTCCAAGTTTAGCAACCCTACAAAAGCATTGTCATATCACTGTTCATTACTGACATTCATTTGAGACTTGGGCATGCTGAACGGAATCATGTCTCGGCTGCATTAAGAGAGAAGTACTGGATCATTAAGGGTAACCCTGCTGTTCGTGACATTTTGTCTCACTGTTGTGGGTAGGACAGAAGGCCTCCATGTTGTCAAGAGTTCACGAGTGGTTTATGGCAGAACACAGATGTGAGTTTTTGTTTCCTTACCTTTATATTGTACAAATAAAACTTTTGATTTAAGTGATTATTATTATGCAACTTTGAATTAGAATGTTTGTTTACTTTAAATGGTTCAGGTTTGTGATAAAAACTGAGCAAGTGTTTTGTTTCTCGTTGTAGTTTTCTGAACCTCATCGTCACCAACGCATGTATTATAACGGTAACGCTAACGCTGCAAATGTTGTGAAAACGAAAATATGAATAAACTTTTGGTGAGCGTATCGTACTGTGTTTCTTGCCGCAACAGGGGCAGTCGGGTAGCCTAGTGGTTAAAGCGTTCGCTCGTCACGCCGAAGACCCGGGTTCGATTCTCCCGACATGGGTACAATGTGTGAAGCCCATTTCTGGTGTCCCCCGCCGTGATATTGCTGGAATATTGCTAAAAGCGGCGTAAAACCATACTCAATCACTCACTCAATTCTTGCCGCAACAAGGTTTGTTGGTTTATGTGTCAATATCACAAAGACATTTAAATTTGGTTTGACTGTATGTAGGGATTGTGTGCTGGAGAAAGGTCTTGCAAGTGTGGCTGAACTGTGATTATGAGAGTAAAGTTATGCAAGCTTGTTGAAGTGAGTGGACAGGCTTGCATGCTTTGCTTGATTTGTACATGTAACCATCTAAATTCTGGGCAGTCACTGACGAAACGTTCACCGGGTTGAACTGTTTGTCGTAGTTAAACCCTGAGGTTTGAGTGATGCCCCAAGCTTTAATGGTGTAAGTGTTATACTTTTATTGATTGTATTGGTTGTACGTGTTATGTTATCTTGAATCATTTGTGAATCTATGCAGAATGCAGAATGTATACTCAACAACAAAAGTTCTTGTGACACCAATATTTTAGTGTATTTTTCAAACAAGAAAAGTTTGGTTTTCAATATTGTAGCCCCATGCATTTCACTACCCAAGAATGGGTATAAAAACATGTGCGTTAACCATGTGGACACACACGCTATTGATTTGTAAATTTTCATTTTGGCATGTTCATGTTTTTTTTTATGAAATCACGCATTTTCTGAAGTCATTATGGCAAATTGAATCACAGGAGTCTTTTATCTGTTGCAAACCGAAATTGTTTCAGATTTGGTAAGAAACAAAACTTTGCATTAAATCTTACTCAATGTCACAGGAACTTTTGTTTTCAGTATAGAATGTAGACCAATATCGATTCCATTTGCTCACATGGATGTACATTTGGTGGCTCGTTGGAAAGCTCTCCAAATTCTAAGACATTTGATACCAAATCCGACACACCTATAAGTGGTCGTTAGCGAGATACAAACGTTTGAAGTTGTCCAAATTGACGTCAGAGGTCTCTGTTGGGAAGCGACCGCACACGCATGCGGGACACCTTGCTTGATAGCCAATGTCACCCTTTCAGTGTTTACAAAAGATTTCAAGGGATTTGGTAACTGCGAAGTGCTTCAAAACATCTGCACATTTACGCCCAAAACGAAAATTGGCACGTTTCTCAAACACACAAAATAGACCAATGTCGTTTCCGTTTGCTCACTTGGATATACTTTTGTTGGAGAGGTGAAAAAACACTTTTCTACAATATGAAGCGATTTTATTAAGTATCATGGCTCGTTTGAAAGCTCTCCTAATTCTAAGACGTAGTCGTTAGGGAAATACAACCGTTTGAATGTGTCCAAATTGACGTCAGAGGCCCCTGTGAGGAAGCGGCAGGGACGCCATGCTGGTTATTTAAACATAGCTGGATAGCCAATCTAACCCTTCCAATGTTTACAAAAGATTTCAAAACATTTGGTCACTGCAAAGTGCTTCAAAAGACCTGCACATTTTAGACAACAACGAAAATTGCCACGTTTCTCAAAACACACAATTTAGGCCCATGCCAGAGGCCTTTTGTTAGGATGCTACCGAGCGCACATGCGCGACACCATGGTGGATATTTTAACATAGCTGGATAGCAAATGTAACCCTTTCAAGACCGTAAAATCCAAATCCCACACTCCTTTGCGTCACAAAGTGATTATTCCAACAAGAGAAATTAACATACACATTTTTGTTGATATAGAACACCTGATAGAGAACTGACACCCTAATCATTCCACCCTTTCTTTTTCTATGTATGCCTCAATGAACGTGAATAAAATGAGTTTAACGTTGCGTTTAAGACCATTGCACTTATATAACGACGTAATGCACTCGTATATGGCTACTTGTACTGGTTCGAACTTATGCCGGTTTGATAGTGTTATTCCAATGAGATACCATGCTGCAGTTTAACCTGAATAATCCACTCAGACACCGTAAACTGACAACGAGCCAACAGTCATTGTTTCCCCCCCCGTTAATGTAGAGTGTCAGGCAGGGTAACAACAAGTACCATCTTCAAATATATTTTGGTATGAGGTGGGCACGGGATCGGACCGACGACGCCATATCCATAAGACAAAGGAGGAGCTGTTAATCAGCATTCAATTAAAACATTATTACCAAAACCTTGCTTAAACTAACAACATTAAATGTTACAAAATGACATGTTTCAGCCCAACAGTTTTCCTTTTACACAACTGCTTCACCTAGAAGTGAGTGCGTGAGTTACAATTTAACGCCCCTTTGGCATTATTTCAGCCATATAGCGACGACTTTACATAGAAGGCATCGTAGGTATTACTTCTTGGAAAAGAAAATATCTGTAAGATTACACTTCTTTAATAAAATATTTAGTATAAACTATGACACTCCTAGTTCCTGTTCGACTCCATTTAGCCGGGTTTGTCATGGTCACAGTGTTTCAGCAGTGTCAACACGTCTCTGTTCAGCGTCACAATCAGCCTCTCCAGCCGCCTCTGTTGCTTGGCAACACCATCAATAGATACCTGAAACATAATCAGATGATGATTCCCCCCCAAAAAACGGGAGAAAAAACATCATACGGACAGGATACCACTGTAGTGAGTGAGTGAGTATGGTTTTACGCCGCTTTTATCACAGCGGGGGACACCAGACACTAAACACGGGTAGGCTATCACTGTACAGCACTACACACGTGTAGGATATCACTGTACACAGGAAGTATATCACTGTTCAACACTAAACACGGGTAGGCTATCACTGTACAGAACGACACACGTGAAGGATATCACTGAACATCACTACACACGTGTAGTATATCACTGAACAGCAATACACACGTGGAGGATATCACTGAACAGCAATACACACGTGTAGGATATCACTGTTCAACACTACACACGGACAGGATACCACTGTAGTGAGTGAGTGAGTGAGTGAGTATGGTTTTACGCCGCTTTTATCACAGCGGGGGACACCAGACACTAAACACGGGTAGGCTATCACTGTACAGCACTACACACGTGAAGGATATCACTGTACACAGGAAGTATATCACTGTTCAACACTAAACACCGGTAGGCTATCACTGTACAGCACTACACACGTGAAGGATATCACTGTACACAGGAAGTATATCACTGTTCAACACTAAACACGGGTAGGCTATCACTGTACAGCACTACACACGTGAAGGATATCACTGTACACAGGAAGTATATCACTGTTCAACACTAAACACCGGTAGGCTATCACTGTACAGCACGACACACGTGAAGGATATCACTGTACACAGGAAGGATGTCACTGTTCAACAGTACACACGTGTAGGATATCACTGAACATCACTACACACGTGTAGGATATCAATGAACATCACTACACACGTGTAGGATATCACTGAACATCACTACACACGTGTAGGATATCACTGAACAGCAATACACACGTGAAGGATATCACTGTACACAGGAAGTATATCACTGTTCAACACTACACACGGGTAGGCTATTACGGAACAGCACTACACACGTGAAGGATATCACTGTACACAGGAAGAATATAACTGTTCAACACTACACACGGGTAGGCTGACACGGAGCAGCAGTACACACGGACAGCACCCCTGCAGTGAGTGAGTGAGTATGGTTTTACGCCACTTTTAGCAATATTCCAGCAATATCACGGCGGGGGACACCAGACACAAAACACCAGTAGGATATCACTGTACATCACTATACACAAATAGGATATCACTGTACAACACTTCACACGGGTAGGATATTACTGTACAACACTTCACACGGGTAGGATATCACTTTCCAACATTTCAAACGGGTAGGATATCACTTACCAACATTTCACACGGGCGGGATATCACTGTGCGGCACTACACACCGGAAGGATATCACTGTGCGCCACTACACACGGGTGGGATACCACCGAGCAGCACTAAACACTGGTAGGATTTCACTTTACAGCACTACACACGAGTTGGACATCACTGTATAATACTAAACACAGGCGGGATATCATTGTACAGTACTACACACAAGTTGAACATCACTGTACAGTACTACACACAGGCGGGATATCACTGTACAGTACAACAAACAGGCGTGATATCACTGTACAGTACTACACACAAGTTGAACATCACTGTACAGTACTACACACAGGCGGGATATCACTGTACAGTACAACAAACAGGCGTGATATCACTGTACAGTACTACACACAAGTTGAACATCACTGTACAGTACTACACACAGGCGGGATATCACTGTACAGTACAACAAACAGGCGGGATATCACTGTACAGTACAACAAACAGGCGTGATATCACTGTACAGTACAACAAACAGGCGGGATATCACTGTACAGTACTACAAACAGGCGGGGTATCACTGTATAGTACTACACACGAGTTGAACATCACTTTACAGTACTACACACAGGTGGGATATCACTGTACAGTACTACACACGAGTTGAACATCACTTTACAGTACTACATACAGGTGGGATATCACTGTACAGTACTACACACGAGTTGAACATCACTTTACAGTACTACACACGAGTTGGACATCACTGTACAGTACTACACACAGGTGGGATATCACTGTACAGTACTACACACGAGTTGAACATCACTTTACAGTACTACACACAGGCGGGATATCACTGTACAGTACTACACACAGGCGGAATATCACTGTACAGTACTACACACGGGCGGGATATCACTGTACAGTACTACACACAGGCGGGATATCACTGTACAGTACTACACACATGTAGGATATCACTGTACAGTACTACACACATGTAGGATATCACTGTACAGTACTACACACAGGCGGGGCATCACTGTACAGGAATACACACGAGTTTGACATCACTGTACAGTACAACACACAGGCGGGATATGACTGTACAGTACTACAAACATTCGGGATATCACTGTACAGTACTACACACGAGTTGAACATCGCTGTACAGTACTACAAACAGGCGGGGTATCACTGTACAGAGCTACACACGGGTGGGATATCACTGTACAGTTCTACAAACGGGCGGGATATCACTGTACAACACTACACACGAGTTGAACATCACTGCACAGCACTACACACGGGTAGGATACCACTGAGCAGCATTAAACATTGGTAGGATTTCACTTTACAGCACTACACACGTGTTGGACATCACTGTACGGTACTACACACAGGCGGGATATCAAAGTACAGTACTACACACGAGTTGGACATCACTGTACAGTACTACATACAGGCGGGATATCACTGTACAGTACTACACACAGGCGGAATATCACTGTACAGTACTACACACGGGCGGGATATCACTGTACAGTACTACACACAGGCGGGATATCACTGTACAGTACTACACACATGTAGGATTTCACTTTACAGCACTACACACGTGTTGGACATCACTGTACAGTACTACACACAGGCGGGATATCAATGTACAGTACTACATAAGGACAGGATATCGCTGTGCAGTACTACATGTACATTCGGGTAGGATATCACTGAGCAGTGCTACAAACGGGAAAGTTATCACCATACAGCACTACGGGTAGGGTCCCACCACCACCCCCCACCCCACCCCACCCCCACACGCACACACACACGCGCACACACACGCACACGCACACGCACACACGCACACGCACGCACACACACACACACACACACACACACACACGCACACGCACACGCACACGCGCACGCGCACACGCGCACGCACACGCACACGCACACGCACACGCACACGCACACGCACACGCGCACACGCACACACACTCACCAACACCGTGTTCTCCTCCTTCTCAATTCTCTGGTTCCACCACCATATCGAAGAGCTCATAAACTTTTTCCATAGCCAGGGCATCTTCTTCTTCTTCTGCGCATTTCTCTTTCTGTATAACCTTTCTCTTAGCGAGTTCCATAGAACCTTCTCCACATCCAGCACTAGTTCAATCTTTTAGAAAAAGCACACCTTGTATTAACCTGGGGCAACAAACAAGTATGCTTTGCCGCACTCAACAATATTCCAGCTATATGACGGCAGTCTGTAAACAATCGAGTCTGGACCAGACAATCCAGTGATTGGCATCATGAGCATCGATCCACGCAATTGAGATCGATGACATGCATCAACCAAGTCAACGACCCTGACCACCTGATCCCGTTAGTCGCCTCTTACGACAAGCATAGGTTGCTGAAGAGTATGCTTTGTAAAACGAATAAAACACTTGAATGAATTAACGAAATTAGGATTCGTTACACAATGCAGAGATATTTGTGAGGTAGTTTAATGCTTGACTATTTATCTTATAGACTACACACAGAACACTTATTTTGGGGTTTTGTGTCCCAAGCTTCTCTGTTGATTACGGGGATGTGGGTGGCACAGTCGCCCGAGGCAAATTCACTGTGCAGGGTTATGTATCTTAGACGTACCAGAAACATATGATCGTGGGTCCGATCACGGTTTCGCCAGATTATATATTTAGGTTTGTCAGTACCACTCCCTAATTGTGGACTTCAGCAAAGTAGTGAACGTTGAAGACCTTTATCACTTGGGCTACTTTATCTGAAGAAAAGTGATATAACAGAGGTTCGGTGTTAATTCTCCGGTTAACCCAATTCTGCTATATGGGGCTTGCGTTGGGGTGTTAAGTTGAGTCTGCGTGAAAACGCCTGTTACAAGTGAAGAATTCCACCTCAAATCATATTTCAATAGGAGAATGCACTTTATATTCATACCTACAATCGTGTTTAAAGTAGTGGTGCAGTATTCTTACGAATGCCTGAAAGAAGATACGTGAAAAGGTGAAAAAGTAATAGGGCTTCAAAGGTTAAGAATATTGTCTTTTATGCAGGATTTGGCTATAACGGGAGCAATAATTTGTACTTAATACTTCAGCTTTTTTTCTCAGAGTTTGGATTTTGTGCGAAGGAAAATACGGACAGGATTGACACGATGCGCCCCTACAGGCACCAAAACCAATAGTTACACCATTTATATTATAAAATATCCTTTATGATGAAGTGATGAGTGTTTCAAAATTTAGAGTAGCCCTGGCTGCTTTTAGATGTTGTTCCTTCCAATTAAAACTAGAAGATATATTTGGCAGCCAAGAGAGCCGCGAGTGTATAAGTTATGTAACTGTAACACTATTGACGATGAGGTCTACTTTGTACACTTTGCAGTGCTGTTGATGCCACAAAACAAAACATAGTTTGAAAGACCTTATGTTTTGTACCCATCTCGTTGTCAATGTAATCAGCTGAAGAGTTCCTCCGACCTGTGTACAATTAGAAATCTTGCAATTTACGTTTCTTATGCAGTGTGAGTGAGTTGGGTTTAACGCCGCTTTTAACAATATTTCAGTTATATCACGGCGTCGTATCTCATGCAATACTTAAGAGACAATGTAAACTGTATTAACATAACATGTATTACCCTCTCTCCAGTGTGACATTTTTGTCACCCCACGTGTGATATGGGCCTATGGCCTCCTCACATTTCTTGAATGAACTTTTACACTTCGGGCTTTCGTTCCACCCCATGCTGACA
The DNA here is from genome assembly GCF_022045235.1 of Haliotis cracherodii. Classification (NCBI taxonomy): domain Eukaryota; kingdom Metazoa; phylum Mollusca; class Gastropoda; order Lepetellida; family Haliotidae; genus Haliotis; species Haliotis cracherodii. The sequence goes on from NW_027266270.1 coordinate 1,302,315, forward strand.
CACTGATATTACTGAAATATCATGCAAGGCAGCTTTAAACCTATCTGTCGATTCCTTACATGCATAGCTGTCTGCTTGAAGGCTGCTCGTAGAAGTGTCCCCTTGATGTCATCCACAGCCAAACCGACCTGGTGGGTGGAAAGGCTTGAAAGTGTTACCTTGACAACTGGCACAACCTGAATGGATTCCGATGCCCCAAACTTCACTTTCGCTCAAAACCCAAAAGGTATTTTCCTGTACCTTATACTCGCCAAAACAAAATTGTGTTGTGTCCATGGCTATGGTGACATGGTATTTCTCATATTCTCATACAAACATGTCGGCAGTAAACTATCAGATAGGTATGAGTGTTCTCATGCTCCATGCATATACATTATACAACCAAGTATAATTGTCCTTGTGTCCCTTGCATATACATTATACAACCAAGTATAATTGTTCTTGTGTCCCTTGCATATACATTATACAACCAAGTATAATTGTTCTTGTGTCCCTTGCATATACATTATACAACCAAGTATAATTGTTCTTGTGCCCCATGCATATACATTATACAACCAAGTATAATTGTTCTTGTGTCCCTTGCATATACATTATACAACCAAGTATATTGTTCTTGTACTTGTGCCCAGTGTATCACAAATCAATATCACCAATGTCTGTTTATAGAACATACGTAACCAGTTCTGACAACAATTACAAAATTATATCTTTGGGATCAAGCAATCAATGAGACTTACCAGTAAGTTCATTAGGACAATAGACGCCAGTGTGACGAAGATGGAGAAGAGGACGGATGTTGCTGGCGGGTACAGCAGGTTGGTGGTGTCTGTTGCTGTGGTGTCATTGAGACCAGCGTTGAAGATGTCATTATAGTCCATCTCCCCCACGAACATAACGGCTGTTTTCAGGATGGAGTTGGCCACGTCTCTAAATGGCACCTATTCACGAATAATGGTCGGGATTGTATTGGGTATTTTGGAGTATGTATTCAATAAGTTTTAGACATAAAACACATTTATTGTATATCTCCAGTTAAATAATGTGACACAGTTTATCTATTCATGGGTTTTATTTAAATATTTTACAGGGGATATATCTTCTTGAAAATATGACTTCATCTGATTGTGGCCAAGGTAAGGTACTATGGTACTTAGTTCCATGTGTGATCTACGATGCATCGGATCATTATTGCTTCGTTCGAGTTGCTAAATCGGGCTTCCATTGAGAACAAGGGGAACCTATTGTATACCTGATTTTGTAAAAGTGTGTGGAATCCGAGGGCGAAGGCGAGTAGGAGTGAGAAGAACACCGTAAACACCTTGAGAAACGTCCAACAGACGAGCTGGAACATGACGACATACAGGCCTAGGGACGTGAAGGCCTTGAGGTACAGCACTAGGTCAATCCAGGAGAAGAAGAGGGCGAAGGTGCCAAGAGACCACTGCCAGTCCTGAACAGAAGAACACTGGTAACTGCAAGGTTTGTCCTAAGAGATAACAATGTAACACACCTTCCGCCAACAACAATACCAGTTCATGTGACTCGCGGTCCCGCTCCTCAATAATGTTTTACTTCAGTATATTGCATGTTAAGGAACTCACACTCAAGCTCACACTCATACTCACTCTCACAATCACAATCACAATCACACTCACACTCACTCTCACACTCACACTCACACTCACTCTCACTCTCACTCTCACACTCACACTCACTCTCACTCTCACACTCACACTCACACTCACACTCACACTCACGCTCACTCTCACTCTCACTCTCACTCTCACACTCACTCTCACTCTCACTCTCACTCTCACTCTCACACTCACTCTCACTCTCACTCTCAAACACACTCTCACTCTCACTCTCACTCTCACACTCACTCTCACACTCACTCTCACACTCACTCTCACACTCACTCTCACTCTCACTCTCAAACACACGCTCACTCTCAAACACACTCTCACTCTCACTCTCACTCTCACTCTCACACTCACTCTCACTCTCACTCTCAAACACACGCTCACTCTCACTCTCACACTCACTCTCACTCTCACTCTCACTCTCAAACACACTCTCACTCTCACTCTCACACTCACTCTCACACTCACACTCACTCTCACTCTCACTCTCACTCTCACTCTCACACTCACACTCACTCTCACACTCACTCTCACATTTACACTCACACTCACTCTCACACTCACACTCACTCTCACACTCACTCTCACTCTCACACTCACTCTCACTCTCACTCTCACTCTCAAACACACTCTCACTCTCACTCTCACACTCACTCTCACATTTACACTCACACTCACTCTCACACTCACACTCACTCTCACACTCACTCTCACTCTCACTCTCACTCTCACTCTCACTCTCAAACACACTCTCACTCTCACTCTCACACTCACTCTCACACTCACACTCACTCTCACTCTCACTCTCACACTCACACTCACACTCACACTCACTCACACTCTCACTCTCACTCTCACTCTCACACTCACTCTCACTCTCACACTCACTCTCACTCTCACACTCACTCTCACTCTCACTCTCACTCTCACTCTCACTCTCAAACACACTCTCACTCTCACTCTCACACTCACTCTCACACTCACACTCACTCTCACTCTCACTCTCACACTCACTCTCACACTCACACTCACTCTCACTCTCACTCTCACTCTCACACTCACACTCACTCTCACTCTCACACTCACTCTCACTCTCACACTCACTCTCACATTTACACTCACACTCACTCTCACTCTCACTCTCACTCTCACACTCACTCTCACTCTCACTCTCACTCTCACTCTCAAACACACTCTCACTCTCACTCTCACACTCACTCTCACACTCACACTCACTCTCACTCTCACTCTCACTCTCACTCTCACACTCACTCTCACTCTCACGCTAACACTCACTCTCACTCTCACTCTCACTCTCACACTCACTTTCACTCTCACTCTCACACTCACTCTCAATCCCACTCTCGGAACCGAAACATCATGTTCCATTCTTGAATATTGACACGTGAATATTGTAATTAATTAAGCATAAACACGTATGTAATGCAATGTAAACAGTTAAATGGGAAAACTGTGAAAAGGCGACTGATGCTCGTTTGCCATATGCATTACATACACTTGGCTAGCATCGACCCTATCTGGCTATACCAATTCAGTACAGGTGCTGCTTGAGAGCTGTCTACAAGAAGATACATGTTAAACCAAAGTGTCCATACGAGCGGCCAAAACAAAATGTTATTCATTGAATAGAATTGCCCTTAAACAGACATTTCAATAACATTGTGCAGTGTAGATATGTTGTTATGCTGCGGCCTCACCTGTCGGTAGCCTGTGGTTACGGTGCACTCACTGAACTCCAACAGAAGGAGAAACGTGAAGATGTAGGCGACCCACTCAACGTAACTCTCCAGATTACTCAAGTATGCTGTCCGCATGTTGATCATCTGCACTATCTGCAAATACACGCATACCGATCGACACTCTTTCCTCTATTTCTATCACTATTTGTTATTTCATGTGAACAATTGACTTACCTTTGCATGCTTCCTTTCTATCAGTCACACAACTTGCTTCCTTTCTATCAGTCACTTAACGTTGCTTCCTTTCTATCAGTCACACAACGTTGCTTCCTTTCTATCAGTCACACAACGTTGTTTCCTTTCTATCAGTCACTTAACGTTGCTTCCTTTCCATCAGTCACACAACGTTGCTTCATTTCTATCAGTCACACAACGTTGCTTCATTTCTATCAGTCACACAACGTTGCTTCCTTTCTATCAGTCACACAATGTTGCTTCATTTCTATCAGTCACACAACTTTGTTTCCTTTCTATCAGTGACACAACTTTGCTTCCTTTCTATAAGTCACACAACGTTGCTTCATTTCTATCAGTCACACAACCTTGCTTCCTTTCTATCAGTCACACAACTTTGCTTTCTGTCCATCAGTCACACAACGTTGCTTCCTTCCTATCAGTCACACAACGTTGCTTCCTTTCTATCAGTCACACAACGTTGCTTCATTTCTATCAGTCACTTAACGTTGCTTCCTTTCTATAAGTCACACAGCTTTGTTTCCTTTCTATCAGTCACACAATTTTGCTTCCTTTCTATCAGCCACACAATTTTGCTTCCTTTCTATCAGCCACACAACGCTGCTTCCTTTCTATTAGTCACACAACGTTGTTTCCTTTCTATCAGTCACACAACTTTTCTTCCTTTCCATCAGTCACAGAACCTTGCTTCCTTTCTATCAGTCACACAACTTTGCTTCCTTCCCATCAGTCACACAGCTTTGTTTCCTTTCTATCAGTCACTTAACGTTGCTTCCTTTCTATCAGTCACACAACGTTGCTTCCTTTCTATCAGTCACACAACTTGCTTCCTTTTTATCAGCCACACAACCTTGCTTCATTTCTATCAGTCACACAACGTTGCCTCATTTCTATCAGTCACACAACTTTGTTTCCTTTCTATCAGTCACACAACTTGCTTCCTTTTTATCAGTCACACAACGTTGCTTCATTTCTATCAGTCACACAACTTTGCTTCATTTCTATCAGTCACACAACTTTGTTTCCTTTCTATCAGTCACACAACGTTGCTTCATTTCTATCAGTCACACAACGTTGCTTCATTTCTATCAGTCACACAACTTTGCTTCCTTTCTATCAGTCACACAACTTGCTTCCTTTTTATCAGTCACACAACGTTGCTTCATTTCTATCAGTCACACAACGTTGCTTCATTTCTATCAGTCACACAACTTTGCTTCCTTTCTATCAGTCACACAACTTGCTTCCTTTTTATCAGTCACACAACGTTGCTTCATTTCTATCAGTCACACAACTTTGCTTCCTTTCTATCAGCCACACAACTTGCTTCCTTTTTATCAGTCACACAACGTTGCTTCCTTTCTATCAGTCACACAACTTTGCTTCCTTTCTATCAGCCACACAACTTGCTTCCTTTTTATCAGCCACACAACGTTTCTTCATTTCTATCAGTCACACAACGTTGCTTCCTTTCTATCAGTCACACAACTTTGTTTCCTTTCTATCAGTCACACAACGTTGCTTCCTTTCTATCAGCCACACAACTTGCTTCATTTCTATCAGTCACACAACTTTGTTTCCTTTCTATCAGTCACACAACGTTGCTTCCTTTTTATCAGTCACATAACTTGCTTCATTTCTATCAGTCACACAACGTTGTTTCCTTTCTATCAGTCACACAACCTTGCTTCATTTCTATCAGTCACACAACGTTGCTTCATTTTTATCAGCCACACAACTTTGTTTCCTTTCTATCAGTCACACAACTTTGTTTCCTTTCTATCAGTCACATAACTTTGTTTCCTTTTTATCAGTCACACAACGTTGTTTCCTTTCTATCAGTCACACAACCTTGCTTCATTTCTATCAGTCACACAACGTTGCTTCATTTTTATCAGCCACACAACTTTGTTTCCTTTCTATCAGTCACACAACTTTGTTTCCTTTCTATCAGTCACACAACTTTGTTTCCTTTCTATCAGTCACACAACTTGCTTCCTTTTTATCAGTCACACAACGTTGCTTCATTTCTATCAGTCACACAACGTTGCTTCATTTCTATCAGTCACACAACTTTGCTTCCTTTCTATCAGTCACACAACTTGCTTCCTTTTTATCAGTCACACAACGTTGCTTCATTTCTATCAGTCACACAACTTTGCTTCCTTTCTATCAGCCACACAACTTGCTTCCTTTTTATCAGTCACACAACGTTGCTTCCTTTCTATCAGTCACACAACTTTGCTTCCTTTCTATCAGCCACACAACTTGCTTCCTTTTTATCAGCCACACAACGTTGCTTCATTTCTATCAGTCACACAACGTTGCTTCCTTTCTATCAGTCACACAACTTTGTTTCCTTTCTATCAGTCACACAACGTTGCTTCCTTTCTATCAGCCACACAACTTGCTTCATTTCTATCAGTCACACAACTTTGTTTCCTTTCTATCAGTCACACAACGTTGCTTCCTTTTTATCAGTCACATAACTTGCTTCATTTCTATCAGTCACACAACGTTGTTTCCTTTCTATCAGTCACACAACCTTGCTTCATTTCTATCAGTCACACAACGTTGCTTCATTTTTATCAGCCACACAACTTTGTTTCCTTTCTATCAGTCACACAACTTTGTTTCCTTTCTATCAGTCACACAACTTTGTTTCCTTTTTATCAGTCACACAACGTTGCTTCATTTCTATCAGTCACACAACCTTGCTTCCTTTCTATCAGTCACACAACCTTGCTTCCTTTCTATCAGTCACACAACGTTGCTTCCTTTCTATCAGTCACACAACGTTGCAGCAGCGGACATGAAAGTCGTTTCGGAAGGACTGTTGACACAGACATGTGAAAGAAGGATAGACTATACTAGAGATAGGGAATGCATCATGAAGGAGGTACATGGTATATTAAGTAGGGCGGGCTGACAGTAAAGACTGATAATGAAAAAACAAGAGAAGGCGGGGCTGAAGACGAATTACAAAGATGAGCACAGCAAACCAGGCAGATACATAAGATTAAAATATTTATCAATGTGTTTTCTAGTGGAAGATTTTACGTGCTATTTTCTGAGGTACGAGTCAAAAATGGATACCCAACTAGAACGTTTGAGGGCAACGTTTATCATAACTGATATGGTTGCGCCATGATATCTGTTTGGGCTGAAATTGACGTCTATACTTGTGGTGTGTAGACTGAGGTAGATATTCCATACTTGTGACGTAAAGTGTTTCAGTCAGGAACTAGCCCTTAGCTTTTTGATGGATAAGACAACGTCAGCCAAACAAAGCAAGTCTGCGAATCGGATGCTTGAATATTCCTTAGATTTAGGAAGATATTAGAAATTCAAAACCGCACAAGTGAAAACAATGTGATTCAGATTGCAGGTATTCACCTCAAAGAATGCTCCTACGCCCATGACGACATACAAAAGGATTTTCTCTACAACAAGCCCGTAGCTGACATCCCTGGAGCATGTGTTGTGGTTGATTGATGTGGATACCGCCTCGGTACTGAAGACGAAGTGAAGGTGCAGGATAAAATTAACTGTTCTATCGAAATGAAAAGTACAGTCATGTACAACCTTAGTCTGCCACAAAATCACAACTATCTACACAATCTATGGTGAGGCAGATATCGTCCAGGTGATCATGACATTCTACATCACTATCTTCTCAACCAAAACCTAACGACAGCTACAGCCATATTTGTAGGATTACTAGAGCGTGAGAATATGGCTTTACGCTGCCTTTAGCAATATGCAAGCAACATCACGACGGTGAATACCAAATAAGGGCCTCACACGCAGGCGAAAGCCTGAACCACAAGGCTACCAAAGTGTCCCAGAATGACTGGTAGTGTATGAGCCTGGGATTACCATTTTACCATTCTGTTTGAATCGTAGGAATTTGAATTACACTTAACATGAATGTACCTCCGTGAATGTGTACACAATTCAAAATATATATCCAATTAGAATGTACTGAATGTCTTTGATGTGAGCTTACTAGCCGCGGGGATGAGTGGACTGGAGCATGTATCTCGTCAGCAGGATGACAAAGAAAAGATGAACGCCGAAGTTAGCCAGATAATAGTAGGCCCCAAAATGCCACCATTTCCTCTTGATGAGTTTGTTGACCAACGGATGCTGCAGCAGCTCATCCCTGTTACACTCCACCTGTCATATAAATATTTGGTACACATGTAGTGTCACGTTATCTAGATACAGAGCTTCATGTGTAGTGTCACGTTATCTAGATACAGCGCTTCATGTGTAGTGTCACGTTATCTAGATACAACGCTTCATGTGTAGTGTCACGTTATCTAGATACAGCGCTTCATGTGTAGTGTCACATTATCTAGATACAACGCTTCATGTGTAGTGTCACGTTATCTAGATACAACCCTTCATGTGTAGTGTCACATTATCTAGATACAACGCTTCATGTGTAGTGTCACATTATCTAGATACAACGCTTCATGTGTAGTGTCACATTATCTAGATACAACGCTTCATGTGTAGTGTCACGTTATCTAGATACAACGCTTCATGTGTAGTGTCTTATTATCTAGATACAGCGCTTCATGTGTAGCATCACATTTTCTAGATACAGCACTTCATGTGTAGCGTCACGTTATCTAGATACAACGCTTCATGTGTAGTGTCACGTTATCAAGATACAACGCTACACGTGTAGTGTCACGTTATTTAGATTCAACGCTTGTAGCATCACATTGTCTAGATACAGTTTGTTTGTTTGTTTGTTGTTTAACGCCGCACTCAACAATATTCCAGCTATATGACGGCGTGTCACGTGATCTAGATACAACGCATCACGTGTAGTATCACATTGTCTAGATACAGCACTTCATGTTTAGTATCACATTGTCTAGATACAACGCTTTATGTGTAGCATCACAGTGTCTTGATACACAACTTCACATGTTGTGTCACGTTATCTAAATACAACGCATCACGTGTAGTGTCACATTGTCTAGATACAGCACTTCATGTGTAGTATCACATTGTCTAGATACAGCACTTCATGTGTAGTATCACATTGTCTAGATACAGCACTTCATGTGTAGTATCACATTGTCTAGATACAGCACTTCATGTGTAGTATCACATTGTCTAGATACAGCACTTCATGTGTAGTATCACATTGTCTAGATACAGCACTTCATGTGTAGTATCACAGTGTCTAGATACAACGCTTTATGTGTAGCATCACAGTGTCTAGATACACAGCTTCACATGTTGTGTCACGTTATCTAAATACAACGCATCACGTGTAGTGTCACATTGTCTAGATACAGCACTTCATGTGTAGTATCACATTGTCTAGATACAGCACTTCATGTGTAGTATCACATTGTCTAGATACAGCACTTCATGTGTAGTATCACATTGTCTAGATACAGCACTTCATGTGTAGTATCACAGTGTCTAGATACATAGAGGTTATCACGCGAGTGTGTTTGGGGATGGTAAATATCCTCCATTAGGAATAAACATTGTATTTAGCTAGCCTTGGCGAGCTAAATACATAGTGTTTATTCCTAATACAGGATATTTACCATCCCCAAACACACAAGCGTGATAACCTCTTTATCATATAATGTCATTCTTTAATTCTGTGCTTTAAAAATCGCTTTCCCTCTCTCACAAACATTACCGAAATATCGCGAGTTTTCCTGGAATGCGCGCATTAATATTTATTACGTCACAGGGTAAGTGATATGACAGTGACAGTAGCCAATATAGTTCCAACTGAAATCTGTTTCTTATACAGTGGCGAAGCAACATATACGCAAAACAACAGTTGTTTTTAATTGTCTTTCGCGGCAATCCATCAGTCTGTCCAGTGGAGTAACTGTCCTTTGTCAAAGGGAAGCTACTCTAACCCTAGTCTATGAGACGTCACGGCCACGGTCAGACGTTGTTGACAGTCGGTCTGTCCTGTCATAACGTTAAGAAGTGTAGTCAGATGTACACACAGCGACAAAACGAAACAAAGATAACGATTCAAACATATTTCGGCCAAATCCAACTATTTTTATTTGTGGAGAAGGTTTCAAGCCGCAGAGGTCTACAAGCCCAGATATGGCTACTGATCCCGCTTGGTTAGGCCTAGTGCCCTCGCAAAATTGTTTCGAAATTTATATCTCCAAAGTTGCCAAAACTTATAAAATGCCTTATCTACGTCACAGTTAGACACTGATTTTCAGTATATTAGACTGTTCTTTTGATAATGATAGCAATTATCCCTGTAGTTTATCTAGATTCCCGATGGTTAATTCTGACTCGATCGCCGAATGACGAGGGTGACGCCATGTTTGTTTATAAACACTGAAAGTAGTCCCCACTTGAGCTTTGATATTTGCATCTCTATCCGCTTATGACCCCAACGGATATCGTTTTTTTCCGTTGGCTTTATCCTGCCGAGAAACCTATCCATTATATGATAAAACGCTTTATGTGTAACATCACAGTGTCTAGATACAGAACTTCACATGTAACATCACAGTGTCTAGATACAGAACTTCACATGTAGCATCACAGTGTCTAGATACAGAACTTCACATGTAGCATCACAGTGTCTAGATACAGAACTTCACATGTAACATCACAGTGTCTAGATACAGAACTTCACATGTAGTGTCACAGTGTCTAGATACAGAACTTCACATGTAGCATCACAGTGTCTAGATACAGAACTTCACATGTAGCATCACAGTGTCTAGATACAGAACTTCACATGTAGCATCACAGTGTCTAGATACAGAACTTCACATGTAGTGTCACAGTGTCTAGATACAGAACTTCATATGTAGCATCACAGTGTCTAGATACAGAACTTCACATGTAGTGTCACAGTGTCTAGATACAGAACTTCACATGTAGCATCACAGTGTCTAGATACAGAACTTCACATGTAGCATGACAGTGTCTAGATACAGAACTTCACATGTAGTGTCACAGTGTCTAGATACAGAACTTCACATGTAGCATCACAGTGTCTAGATACAGAACTTCACATGTAGCATCACAGTGTCTAGATACAGAACTTCACATGTAGTGTCACAGTGTCTAGATACAGAACTTCACATGTAGTGTCACAGTGTCTAGATACAGAACTTCACATGTAGCATCACAGTGTCTAGATACAGAACTTCACATGTAGTGTCACAGTGTCTAGATACAGAACTTCACATGCAGTGTCACAGTGTCTAGATACAGAACTTCACATGTAGTGTCACAGTGTCTAGATACAGAACTTCACATGTAGCATCACAGTGTCTAGATACAGAACTTCACATGTAGCATCACAGTGTCTAGATACAGAACTTCACATGTAGCATCACAGTGTCTAGATACAGAACTTCACATGTAGTGTCACAGTGTCTAGATACAGAACTTCACATGTAGTGTCACAGTGTCTAGATACAGAACTTCACATGTAGCATCACAGTGTCTAGATACAGAACTTCACATGTAGTGTCACAGTGTCTAGATACAGAACTTCACATGTAGCATCACAGTGTCTAGATACAGAACTTCACATGTAGCATCACAGTGTCTAAATACAGAACTTCACATGCAGTGTCACAGTGTCTAGATACAGAACTTCACATGTAGTGTCACAGTGTCTAGATACAGAACTTCACATGTAGCATCAAAGCGTCTAGATACAGAACTTCACATGTAGCATCACAGTGTCTAGACACAGAACTTCACCTCGTTGAAAGCTGCATTCGACGATTGTCAATACTACGTCGCATGTTCAGGTGAATTTTATTCAGGCTCTTGTCATACCGACATGTTTGAGTTTCAGGCAAATTTTTGTTGTACAGACGTACGTTCTTTGTGGGCAGGATACGCCCACCTTTTCGCAAACACCTGGTATCATCCCTTTTTGATAGTGATTCATACACACATGCTCATGATATAGTCGCAATCGTACAATCGACTCTGTTTTTATAGAGATTTCTTAAGTCTATTGAAAGGGTATTGTATGACATGTGTCAAATACCAAAGTTCGTGTAATGATGTATAATATTCTGCTCAGACTTGCATCATTTTGGATTTTCATCTTCTACCAAGCTGATATGACGTGATATGGAGTAAATACCATTAAATAGTGGCGTTAAACAAAACGGACTCACTCAAGAGAGGGAAATCTCCTAAAAGAATTACCATGATAGACAGTGGGTGGTTGTTTTTGATCACACTAGCCCTGTGGGTGTACGGAACTTTTTTCTTTTCGAGGTCAACCTCAGTGTGTTTCTTCTTCTTTCTATCTGAAAGAAAGAATCATAATAGTGCAGGCTGTTTAAACATGTTTAACTACATTCACATTACAAAACTACATGTACATTGACTATATCTGTTATCTCGAAGAGGATACGTGCATTATTACCAATATGGAATCATTCAATAGGAATCAGACTTTTCATATTTTTTCTTATACAAAAACCTTGTTTCCATTTGTGTTAAGATTCTGCAACCTGCAATATGTCGTGAATAGATATAAAATGATTGATACTGGGACGTTGTACATTTAACGTTGTTGTTGATATAAGCAGTTAACAGTACGCCAATATTGACTGAGACATTGTTGCCGTGGCAGCACGTAGTGTGTCCGTAGTAACGCACCAGGGCTAGAGACCCGGCGTTTAAGATCGTGATTGTCAGTTCGAATTCCAGAATTTCCCAGACAATGTTTCTTGGTTTTAGCATTATACCAGTGTATGTTGGTTGCATCGAAAAAAGCGACATATCCCTTTCCATATTCATAAGAAATCACTGCCCAAAACAGAGTCGAATGTACGATTCCGACCATAGCATGAGCATGTTTTAGAATCACCATGACTCGTGACGACACCAGGAGTTCATGAAAAGGTGAGACTGTCCTGCTCCACCGGTGGCACCCGTCACAAAAGTATACCAAGGGAAGTCAGATTTGGAAATGTCATTCACTTCACTACCATTAAAACAACTTTCTGAAAGCTGAACTGAGGAATGAAGGCTGTATGTTTACCCGGAATTGCCCAGTTTTCATATAGGTCGTCAACGAATTCGAAGTTGTACTTTTGTTCCTCCTTTCCTGTTTCACCGTTGACTACGGTTTCTGTACATCTCTCTAGCACCTCGTACGCCAAGTCTGAAACAAACAGTTTGGTGAAAATGTTGTTTCAGGTGACACTTTTGATAAAATGCTTCTTCCGATGACTAGTTAACAACAGAGCGTGTGAATAAATGTCAACGGGTGCACAAACACGTGTGTCATCTATGCTCACGCTAAATCTGCAACAAACGATTGTCTGAAGGTGTATGGGTATCATCTGTGCCCGCGCTAGGTCTAAAACAAGCGACTGTCTGAAGGTTTATGGGTGTCATCAATGCCCACGATAGATCTGAAGCAAGTAACTGTCTGAAGGTGTATGGGTATCATCTGTGCCCGCGCAAGGTCTGAAACAAGCGACTGTCTGAATGTGTATGGGTGTCATCTGTGTCAACGAAAGATCTAAAACAAACGACTGTCTGAAGGTGTATGGGTATCATCTGTGTCCACGATAGATCCGAAACAAACGACTGTCTGAAGGTGTATGGGTATCATCTGTGTCCACGATAGATCTAAAACAAACGACTGTCTGAAGGTGTATGGGTGTCATCTGTGTCCACACTTGATCTGAAACAAACGACTGTCTGAATGTGTATGGGTGCCATCTGTGTCCACACTAGGTCTCAAACAAGCGACTGTCTGAAGGTGTATGGGTGTCATCTGTGTCCACACTAGGTCTCAAACAAGCGACTGTCTGAAGGTGTATGGGTGTCATCTGTGTCCACACTAGGTCTCAAACAAGCGACTGTCTGAAGGTGTATGGGTATCATCTGTGCCCGCGCAAGGTCTGAAACAAGCGACTGTCTGAATGTGTATGGGTGTCATCTGTGTCAACGAAATATCTAAAACAAACGACTGTCTGAAGGTGTATGGGTATCATCTGTGTCCACGATAGATCTAAAACAAACGACTGTCTGAAGGTGTATGGGTGTCATCTATGTCCACGCTAGGTCTCAAACAAAAAGCGATTGTCTGAAGGTGTATGGGTATCATCTGTGTCCACGATAGATCTGAAACAAACGACTGTCTGAAGGTGTATGGGTGTCATCTGTGCCCACACTAAATCTAAAACAAACGACTGTCTGAAGGTGTATGGGTGTCATCTGTGCCTGCGCTAGGTCTAAAACAAACGACTGTCTGAAGCTGTATGGGTGTCATCTGTGCCTGCGCTAGGTCTAAAACAAACGACTGTCTGATGGGGATGGGGGTGTCATCTGTGCCTGCGCTAGGTCTAAAACAAACGACTGTCTGAAGGTGTATGGGTGTCATCTGTGCCTGCGCTCGGTCTAAAACAAACGTCTGATCGGGGTGGGGGTAGGATGTGGATGTAGAAGAAGAAAGTACAAACACTCACTCACCCACTCACTTATTGTAACCATTCCATAATGAAATCAATCAGTCCACAGGTGCGTGTTATCTGACCATACCTGGCATGTCACGGATCAGTCTTCGCATTGGTGTGACTATCTTCCTGGACATCTTGTTGTTTTTCTTCTTGATACTAACATGGTTCCTTAAGGCATCCTCCCAATACTTGTGTCTCACGACGTATCGGGCAACATCTCTTGAAACAGGAAGAGAATTACTTTCACTTGTTGTCAGGTTTAATTCTATTCAGCTCTAGTCATTCTGACTTATCTCAGACTTCTAACCTAAATTGTTAATTACATGAAGTTGTAAACCACATTATATCACACAGGGAATTCCCCATTCCCCTTATTTAAAGTTAGATACTGTGCGGCGACAGGCAACAAACATTTATTTTTTCATAGAAAATGCGTGGGTATGGGCTACCGGTAGAGCAGGACATGCTTCCCCTTTTTATAAATCAGGTGTCATCACTGATTTTCAGTGACCAGTTCATATAATTTTCACCGCTATTTTGCCTTACACGACATTTTGTACTTGTCTCGGGGGAACATAGAGTCTGGTTATTCTCTGACGGCCTAATGGACTAGGTGGTCGGACTCGGTGACTTGGTTGATAGTATATCAAACACTGGATTGTCTGACGACCTAATGGACTAGGTGGTCGGACTCGGTGACTTGGTTGATAGTATATCAAACACTGGATTGTGTGACGGCCCAGTTGACTAGGTGGTCGGACTCGGTGACTTGGTTGATAGTATATCAAACACTGGATTGTCTGACGACCTAATGGACTAGGTGGTCGGACTCGGTGACTTGGTTGATAGTATATCAAACACTGGGTTGTGTGACGGCCTAATGGACTAGGTGGTCGGACTCGGTGACTTGGTTGATAGTATATCAAACACTGGATTGTCTGACGACCTAATGGACTAGGTGGTCGGACTCGGTGACTTGGTTGATAGTATATCAAACACTGTATTGTGTGACGGCCCAGTTGACTAGGTGGTCGGACTCGGTGACTTGGTTGATAGTATATCAAACACTGGATTGTCTGACGACCTAATGGACTAGGTGGTCGGACTCGGTGACTTGGTTGATAGTATATCAAACACTGGGTTGTGTGACGGCCTAATGAACTAGGTGGTCAGGCTCGGTGACTTGGTTGGTATTATATCAAACACTGGATTGTCTGACGGCCTAATGGACTAGGTGGTCGGACTCGGTGACTTGGTTAATAGTATATCAAACACTGGGTTGTGTGACGGCCCAGTTGACTAGGTGGTCGGACTCGGTGACTTGGTTGATAGTATATCAAACACTGGGTTGTGTGACGGCCTAATGAACTAGGTGGTCAGACTCGGTGACTTGGTTGATAGTATATCAAACACTGGGTTGTGTGACGGCCTAATGAACTAGGTGGTCAGACTCGGTGACTTGGTTGATAGTATATCAAACACTGGGTTGTGTGACGGCCTAATGAACTAGGTGGTCAGACTCGGTGACTTGGTTGATAGTATATCAAACACTGGGTTGTGTGACGGCCTAATGAACTAGGTGGTCAGACTCGGTGACTTGGTTGATAGTATATCAAACACTGGGTTGTGTGACGGCCTAATGAACTAGGTGGTCGGACTCGGTGACTTGGTTGATAGTATATCAAACACTGGGTTGTGTGACGGCCTAATGAACTAGGTGGTCAGACTCGGTGACTTGGTTGATAGTATATTAAACACTGGGTTGTCTGACGGACTAATGGACTAGGTGGTGGTCAGACTCGGTGACTTGGTTGATAGTATATTAAACACTGGGTTGTCTGACGGCCTAATGGACTAGGTGGTCGGACTCGGTGACTTGGTTGATAGTATATCAAACACTGGATTGTCTGGTCCCAATACGATTATTTACAGGCTTCCGCCAAACAGCTTGAATATTGCAGAGTGTAACGTTAAATAGACACTTTGACTGCATCTTACTTGTGCCCGTATTTGACGGCCAGATCGAGACAGTTGAGCCCCTTGTCCTTGTCCTTGTTCTTTTGCATCACGTCCGCCGGCTTTTGAAGCAGCAGCTTGACCACCTTGAGATGACCTTTGATGCAGGCCAGATGGAGTGGACAGATCTGTAGCGGTAAATCGAAAACATTAGCGCCAGAGAATAATCAGTCTGGAAGATCTGCCGACAGATTCCAACGGGCGTCAATGAAACTTAGAGATGAAAAGTAAGGAATGAATCAGTGAAAATCACTTATGCAAGCAGTGATGAAACTAGGTGTTTGCAAAAAGTTGGGAACACTATGTCAGTACACTGTAACACTGCATATGTAATACATTCGTGATATATATCGACTATTCTTCGAATCTTCTTTGATCTATCGGGTTTCTTTTGGTCCGAATAGAAGATTTTACTGACTTTGCAACATGTTGGTCAAAAGACAACATCGACATGAGTACAAGTTTCACTGAAGTTCTTCAGACAAATCTCCTAAGGTCCTAGCTTTGCTTGGTTTGCCAATAGCCAGGCTGTCAATAACAATGCATGTTGTGTCATCAGTTGCTGGTAGCTGTTTAGCAGCATGAGAATCTACAAGCAAATGTAATAATGCAGCTTTGATTATCATCTGTTGTTGCCAGGGAAGGTCAGCTCATGTGTTAGAAGGAGTGGTACGTTTACTTCTCTTCCATAGTCGGCGGCACTCAGCAACCTTCTGATATTATTTCTTCCTTGCTTATAAGGTATTGGTCTGAGTTGACGCCTTTGGTACCTGCATAGTGAACAGTGTGGAACATGTACTTTTGGACATATTTGGGGGTATTTTGTCATGAAAACTTGTGTAGCATTATCAGCCAATCGATTGTCAATGAACTCTGACAAAAGCTTGTCACCTCGATTCATACCAGTTGATGATGTAATATCTTCCATAGATCAACCTGCAGCAATACCAAATCTACGATCACACACGTACATACACGCACACACGCACGCACGAACGCACGAACGCACGCGCACACACACACTACACACCACACACCACACACAACACACCACACACAAACACACAAACACACCACACACCACAGACATTCCTATTCGTGTAATTGTCTGTATATATCCAACTTACATCCTCGTGTTTCCCCAGCCACGACTGTGACTCCAGTGTGACCAGCAAGTCGCAGATCTCCACCTCGCCGTGTTGTGCCGCCAGGTCCAGAGGGGTCATTTTGTCCAAGTTCCTATCAAGAGGGAGTGAGTTGGTGAGGTATCACACGGGTCTTTATACATTGAACTAATCTGCATAATCGATCCGAGGTTTCCAGTATGAGCAGCCAGCTCATAAACCACACGGCTTCCGAACTGCCCATCACAGAAGCAGACAAAATATAAAAAAACGTATAAACATAAATCTTGTTCTTCATCATTTCAGAAATGAATACTTGCATAGTTTTGATTTTGTTTTATTAAAACAATAGGAATCTCCATATTGCTATATTTTAGTATATACAATATTACATTTTCGCATTATTTATAATATTAATAAGATATTACCCAGACACATTTCTCAGGCTGTGATGTTACTGGGATGGTGAAATTGGGTTTAACGCCGTGTTCAAGATTATTGCACATATTACAATAAATCACAAAATATTTACATTTGGTTAATGTCGGCCCCATTCTTGATGAGAATTTGAGCAGTTTCAATGTGACCGCCCTTCACTGCCAAGTGTAGAGGGGAGTTGCGCCATTGGTCTTCTGCAAACACTCCTCGCTTGTCCACCTTCACAATCACCTCCACAGTCCTGGGCGCGAACAGTAAATGATCAGTCAGTAACTATGAACATGTTGTTTTGTTTTTGTTTTGTTTTTTGTTCTTAGCTATATTCCAGCTATATGACGCCGATCTGTAAATAATTAAGTCTGGACCAGACAATCCAGTGATCGACACCATCGAGCATCCATCCACGCAATTGAGATACGATGACATGCACCAAACTAATATCAATATCAAATATCAGCATTTCACATATTGTTTTCACAGTAAAGTTTAGATGACATTTCATTTTTAACAAAGTGTCCTGAATCTCTGAAGGTAGATATGTAAATACATCTGGTCACCACGTGAAGGGACATATGGTCAATGGATCAAGGAATGAAGTTTATTCGAAAGTTTGTCGTTTGAGAATGTGGAATAACACGACTCCTCGAAAACAAGTTTACAGTTAACTACACTGTTGCAGTGATATTTTTGAAAACTACACTCTTATGAAACAGTTGATCATACAAAACGTTAAGGCCATAGAATAACCAGCCTCGATTATCTGCCCGAACAGACTGCACTGTGTGAAAAGGGCAAGCGAATGGTGAAAAGCATGTGAATGGAGAACTCACGTCAAGACATGATTTATACCCCATAGATCTATACGTTATAGAGGCATGGGAATATGAAAATATGTTCAGTTATTTTCACTGAACATGATATTTGCTTCAAGCTTATTGACTGGTTCATGGTAATTGTTTTCTTGTTTTTATATTTTCGAAGTTTACCATGTCTCTATTCACATAAGTAAGACAGCAGGACTTGCTGGAATATTGCTGAACATGGCCTAAAACAACATACTCTCACTCACTCATTCACTTCTTACTGATAATAATAATCGTTACTTTGAGTGTCCTTTCTCTGCTGCGAGATGTAGAGCTGTCTTTTCAGTGTCGTTTTTCCGACCATGTTCAACTTTATGTTTCAGCAGCATTTTCTGAAAATATATAATAAACTTACAATTGTGCATTGTTCAGGCGTAATAACAGTGTCGACATCAATTCCTTCACATCCGTGCAGCTAGATACTAGTATTTAGTCAAGTGATGGCAATGATCTTCTACAGATATTTGTTCTGACCAAATGGGTTTTTGCGTGTGTTTGTGATTGTGTATGTGTCTCATATCCAGTCAAATATACAACAAAGGTCATATCCACCAATTTGCCCAGCTGAATATTTTCCTCCAACCTTTGGAAAAAACCGCGCAAATGAAAATGAGAAGTAACTCTGGCTATTTCTTTTTCAGTCTATTGAAACCTAAAATATTTTAATTAAATCTCATTACACTGAGTGCAACAGTTGTATTTCGAACATTGCAAAACGTATGGATAAGAATTGTTAACACTTCTTTGATAGACAACTTTTAACAACTGTTAACACTTTTCGCACAATTCTTAATAAATGGACAAATGATCTGTTATAGTGTTTCTTCCGACCGGCCGTTCTCCCAAGGTTGCGTTTGGAGATGTCTACAAACGCCTACACGTGTAGAGGGAACTTCTGTCAATATATCGGCTCTATGACACACATGATCCAGACCAGACAACATTTCCAATACTACACACCTGCACAAAGTCCGTGTGTCCATTCTGTGCTGCAAGATGCAGAGCGGTGTTGCCGAAGTTGTCCTCTGTGTTGATGATGTTGTCTGTGTAGACCAGTTTCAGGAACACCTGACGGGTGATCAGAGGGGCAAACGCAGCTTGCGTATTAGTGCTTACAACTAGGAATGAACAATACCAGGACATGTTACTACGTGCAACCGTCTAGTTGCTAGTGAGAGAGTGAATCTCGTTTAATACCGCAACAGGCAATTGTCTAGTCACATCTCGACGGCCTGTTAATCATAGAATCTGGACAATGTAAACCAGCGTCTGAAAACATGAGCAATAATCCATTCCATCGGCGCGAAGGATACGCAATCGACTTAGTCACCGAGCCTAATTTAATCGGCTCTGCTGACAGCTTGGACAACCGCGGTAAACAATTATTATTTAAGCAGCCATCTCAGCTCAATCCGATTTATTGTCTCGCTTATGTTAAAAAACGCTTCATGAACAGCCACAATGAGAAATAAATAGTTATGCTGGGAGTAATACTCACATCAACGTCAAGTTCTGAGTCCTTGTCCAGGTCAGCGGGCACCTGCTATAGAGGTTATACATACTTGTTAAAGGGGCACCTGCTATAGAGGTTATACAGACTTGTTAAAGGGGCACCTGCTATAGAGGTTATACAGACTTGTTAAAGGGGCACCTGCTATAGAGGTTATACAGACTTATTAAAGGGGCACCTGCTATAGAGGTTATATAGACTTGTTAAAGGGGTACCTACTATAGAGGTTATACATACTTGTTAAAGGGGCACCTGCTATAGAGGTTATACATACTTGTTAAAGGGGCACCTGCTATAGAGGTTATACAGACTTGTTAAAGGGGCACCTGCTATAGAGGTTATACATACTTGCACATGTATCAATGCATACACACACTGTACACACATCCTTATATACACATCCTATCAAAACATCTTCATCCTTCAGACACACACGTCCTGTACTCACTCATCCTCTTTATAGATCTTTATCTTTCAGACAGAAACCTCCTGTACTCACTCATCCTGTTTACATATCTTCATCCCCGACACATACGTCCTGTACTCACTCATCCTGTTTACACATCTTCATCCCTCAGACACATACGTGCTGTACTCACTCATCCTCTTTATAGATCTTTATCTTTCAGACAGAAACCTCCTGTACTCACTCATCCTGTTTACATATCTTCATCCCCGACACATACGTCCTGTACTCACTCATCCTGTTTACACATCTTCATCCTTCAGACACATACGTGCTGTACTCACTCATCCTCTTTATAGATCTTTATCTTTCAGACAGAAACCTCCTGTACTCACTCATCCTGTTTACATATCTTCATCCCCGACACATACGTCCTGTACTCACTCATCCTGTTTACACATCTTCATCCTTCAGACACATACGTGCTGTACTCACTCATCCTGTCTACATCTTCATCCTTCAGACACATACGTCCTTTACTCACTCATCCTGTTTACATATCTTCATCCTTCAGACACAAACCTCCTGTACTCACTCATCCTGTTTACATATCTTCATCCCCGACACATACGTCCTGTACTCACTCATCCTGTTTACACATCTTCATCCTTCAGACACATACGTGCTGTACTCACTCATCCTGTCTACATCTTCATCCTTCAGACACATACGTCCTGTACTCACTCATCCTGTTTACACATCTTCATCCTTCAGACACATACGTGCTGTACTCACTCATCCTGTCTACATCTTCATCCTTCAGACACATACGTCCTTTACTCACTCATCCTGTTTACATATCTTCATCCCCGACACATACGTCCTGTACTCACTCATCCTGTTTACACATCTTCATCCTTCAGACACATACGTGCTGTACTCACTCATCCTGTCTACATCTTCATCCTTCAGACACATACGTCCTTTACTCACTCATCCTGTTTACATATCTTCATCCCCGACACATACGTCCTGTACTCACTCATCCTGTTTACACATCTTCATCCTTCAGACACATACGTGCTGTACTCACTCATCCTGTCTACATCTTCATCCTTCAGACACATACGTCCTTTACTCACTCATCCTGTTTACATATCTTCATCCCCGACACATACGTCCTGTACTCACTCATCCTGTACTCACTCATCCTGTACTCACTCATCCTGTCTACATCTTCATCCTTCAGACACATACGTCCTGTACTCACTCATCCTGTACTCACTCATCCTGTTTACACATCTTCATCCTTCAGACACACACGTCCTGTACTCACTCATCCTCTTTATAGATCTTTATCTTTCAGACAGAAACCTCCTGTACTCACTCATCCTGTTTACATATCTTCATCCCCGACACATACGTCCTGTACTCACTCATCCTGTTTACACATCTTCATCCTTCAGACACATACGTGCTGTACTCACTCATCCTCTTTATAGATCTTTATCTTTCAGACAGAAACCTCCTGTACTCACTCATCCTGTTTACATATCTTCATCCCCGACACATACGTCCTGTACTCACTCATCCTGTTTACACATCTTCATCCCTCAGACACATACGTGCTGTACTCACTCATCCTGTCTACATCTTCATCCTTCAGACACATACGTGCTGTACTCACTCATCCTGTCTACATCTTCATCCTTCAGACACAAACGTCCTGTACTCACTCATCCTGTACTCACTCATCCTGTCTACATCTTCATCCTTCAGACACATACGTCCTGTACTCACTCATCCTGTTTACAAATCTTCATCCTCCAGACACAAACCTCCTGTACTCACTCATCCTGTTTACACATATTCATCCTTCAGACACATACATCCTATACTCACTCATCCTGTTTACGCATCTTCATCCCTCAGAAACACACGTCTTGTACTCTCACATTCTGTTTACACATTTTCATCCTTCAGGTTTACCCAGAGCATTATTAAGACACGCATTTACCTGAGTTTTCCCGTCGTCTTGTTTCTTAGATGCGGTACGCTGAACGTCGTTTTTAGTCTGGAGACAATCGAAAAGGAATTTAAACAAAATATCTTTATCTTTCAGACACAAACCTCTTGTACTCACACATCCTGTTTACACATCTTCATCCTTCAGACATATACGTCCTTTACTCACTCATCCTGTTTGCACATCTTCATCCTCCAGACACAAACCTCCTGTACTCACTCATACTGTTTACACATCTTCATCCTTTAGAAACATACGTCCTGTGTTCACTCATCCTGTACCCTTACATCTTGTTTACACATCTTTATCTTTCAGTGGTGAGTGAGTTGGGTTTAACGCCAGTTTTAACACTATTCCAGTCATATCGCGGATTATCTTTCAGACACAAACCTCCTGTACTCCTACATCCTGTTTACACATCTTCATCCTCCAGACACACACGTCCTGTACTCACTCATCCTGTTTACACATCTTAATTCTTTAGACACATACGTGCTGTACTCTCACATCCTGTTTACACATCTTCATTCTTCAGACACATACGTCCGGTACTCTCACATTCTGTTTACACATTTTCATCCTTCAGGCTTACCCATAGCATTATTAAGACACGCATTTACCTGAGTTTTCTTTTCGTCTTGTTTCTTAGGTGCAGTACGCTGAACGTCGTTTTTAGTCTGGAGACAATCGAAAAGGAAATTAAACATGTTGTCCTTAGCACTGATTCGTTTCTGTATTGAATGAATTCACTGTGTAGAGTTGCGTTCCTTGATGGTCTGCATATTGTAGGCTATAAAATAACATATTCGTGCAAATGAGTAACTTTCGTTACACACCTGCTCTCGGGTTTAACCATATGGGGAACGTACACGACCTGTGTCACGTCGACTTCTTCCTCCCACTAGGAGCTGACATTATGTAACTGAACTTGTTGGTGCTTGTGGGCAAAGGATTAACGAACATGGCCAGGAGATGCAACTCTGAAGCCAAATGTCGCCCTCATGTCCGATACCACCCCAGTACAGGGGGGGTTAGTCACTCCTACCTCTGTAGGAACCTCTACGCACCTGTATCTCTGCAGGTTCAACCTCGCCCTCGTGTCCGATACCACCCCAGTACAAGGGGGTTTAGTGACTCCTACCTCTGTAGGAACCTCTACGCACCTGTATCTCTGCAGGTTCAACCTCGCCCTCATGTCCGATACCACCCCAGTACAAGGGGGTTTAGTGACTCCTACCTCTGTAGGAGCCTCTACGCACCTGTATCTCTGCAGGTTCAACCTTGGATGTCCTGGAGGAGTTGGTGGGTTTGTCCACGGTTTTAAACCTCTGCAATTAGACACAATTACATTGTTTCTCACAAATGCGGTATCTTCTGAATTTGCACGTGTAACAAATGAAGTTAATTTACATATTATTATAGGAAGCAAGCATTCTTAAAATGTAACGCTGTTTCAGTTACTGAACATAAAAACGATCGAAAAGGAGATTTCAGGAGATTTGAGCTTGTGGTAACCCGTAACACAAGTAGTGCTAATCATGTATATTGAGGAGTAAAAGAAATGGCTACCGTTATGTGATTCTGGAAAGGACAGACTTCTAGGTTGCTCGTATTTCAAACATCCTGTTTGCCTGATCCAAACTCTGTTGTCTTTGAGGCAAGTCACTCAACCATCGACTCATAAACTCATTCAACAACCAATCCACTCACTCGGGTTTAGTGGCCACTTTGTGAACAACCAATGTCACTTACATTTGCAGCCTTGAGGGCTTGTACGATTCGATAGATCCTATGGGATGGAATCCTGTCATGGACAGCCTTAGCCTCGTGCTGGAAGAAGACGTCAAAAAGATCGAGGCGAATGTCAAAGTGATGATTACTCATTTCCAGAGAGAACACAACTTTATCTTCTTCGACACTTTCCCTTATTTGTGAATGTCAGGAAGTTGCCGCTGTGAGAAATATCAGATCAGAATGCAAGAGAAACAGTTACCAGTTATGATGCTTATCTTGCAACAGGACAACAGGTATGACATTCCTTACTTCCAATGTGCCCCTGATGTCTTCAATAGCTCCACGTGCCTGAGAGTCCTCGTAGTTACTGTCTTGTTTCGCAGCACACTGAAATACAAGGATGTTAAATGTGTACAATATATGGGGTTGGGTAGCCTAGTGGTTTAAGCGTTTGCTCATCACAGCGAAGGCCCGTGGTCCGTGTCCCGCAACTCACTCACTCACTCACTCACTCACTCACTCACCCACCCAAACTCACCCAATCACGCATTGAACCAAACAGTGAGGAATCGACGGAAATCGTCCGGAATGGAGTCCAGAAGAGTAATCAAGAATCCCTTCCTTTCCGATCATTCATCGGAGAATTCGTTAGCATGGTGTTTGGCCTGGAGATCTTGGAATCTGAGGACTTGGCGAAGAGGCCATTGGTCCGATGAGAGCAGGTTCCCGGTCCATGTCACGTGTGGCCAATGTAGGGGTTGGAGGCATACAATACGGCCTACACACCCAAGACCATAAGAACCACAGCCCCGTATGGTGGAAGTTCGGTAATGGTTTGGGGTTGCCTTTCGCTCCACTGTAGGCTGGATTTTGTCACCATTCAAGGAAACCTCAGTGGTGATCGGTACGTCCGTGACGTCCTGCCACGTGGTTGTGCCACATTTAAACAACCACCCGCTCGCCACCCGTGTACATGGATGACAATGCCAGGCCTCAACGTTACCGAGCAGTAACAGATTTTCTCCAGAATGCTGCTGGGGCGACACTGCCGTAGCCATGAGTCCTGGCTTAAACCCGCCTGAACATATTGGATACATGGTCGCGTACAGGCACTGGACCCACCGGTACAGACTCTGGCCCAACTACAGGCAGCTTATCATCGAGAATGGCTGCAGGTGACCATTGAGCAGATCAGACGACTTTCTGGAGGGATGAGACGAAGGCTGGACGCTGCCTTCCGGGCACGTGACGGATTGCCCAGCCATTGATGATTTGTGTCATGACTGTCATCTTTGGACTGAAAATGAGATTTTTCTTGATGTGGAATTGTGGACTCCATACTTAATGTGGCTACTGTTTTTGCACAAATATTGTGCCTCTGAGGTTTTTTTGTGAGAATCATGATAAAATCTCAAAATAGGATAAATGTTTTCTTATTGTCAGAGGTGTCTTCTTGCAAACCACTTATGTTTTCCGAGGTAAGGTTATCAGGGTTTCAATGCCAAAGCCTATAGGTCCAGCCATTGTATCATATACAGGGGTGCTTAACATTTTTGATAATGTATTTATATTTTATGTCAGGAGGGCGTGAGATCATGTATTTTAAGTCAAGAGGGTGTGAGATCATGTATTCAACGTCAAGAGGATGTGAGATCGTGTACTCAATATCAAGATGTTGTGAGATCGTGTATTTTTTGTCCAGAGGGTGTGAGATCGTGTATTCAATGTCAAGATGTTGTGAGATCGTGTATTTTTTGTCCAGAGGGTGTGAGATTGTGTACTCAATATCAAGATGTTGTGAGATCGTGTATTTTTTGTCCAGAGGGTGTGAGATCGTGTATTCAATGTCAAGATGTTGTGAGATCGTGTATTTTTTGTCCAGAGGGTGTGAGATCGTGTATTCAATATCAGGAGGATGTGAGATATTGTACTCAATGTCAAGATGTTATGAGATCGTGTATTTTTTTACCAGAGGACGTGAGATCGTGTATTCAATGTCAAGAGGAATTGAGATCATTTCTTTTATGCCAAGAGGATGTAGCAATATATTCAGTTAGGCCATGTGGGATCGTGTATCCAATGTCAAGAGGGTGTAGGGTCATATTTGCATATTTCATTTAGCTACCTTGAGTTTCTGAGCTATAATGTCCCTGTTTCGCTTCTTCAGTCTCATGAACTCTTTCCCATGTCTCAACAAACGAGGATCCAACAGGATCTGGAACGAGAAAGAAAGGATGTCTACGGGCATTTTAAATGTGATATAGCACAGGAAAAGGCATATTAGAACATTTACGAAAGGGTCAGTTATACTGAATAACAGGTTTCTTGGATGAAGAGAGCAACGTCAGTCACAGTCTCCGCGAGGATAGTAACAGCAACTTTATAACATATCTAGCATTTACTCTGACAGTAACGGTCCCATTGTTACATTGTGCTCTCACACACATGTTGAGTAGTTTAGTTTAGACAATATTTCTTTAGGGTGACTCCGTGTGTCCCATTCCAGGTTTTCCGTGAAAGCGGCAGTCGTCTACGTACGCCCAGTAACACAATGTTCCCCATTTCACGGCGTTGGGGGACTGATGAAGACAACAGTTGCCTCCTCACGTCTTGTGCTTAAATGTGCCCCATTTCCAGTACGTGTTTTAAGGTATCCGATGTAGGGCTGTCTAGCCACGTCCAGGGATTCATCGTCCCCTATTTCAAATGCCAGGTGTTATAGTATCCCGCGCAGAAACACATAAGTGTTATTAATTACACCCAGTAACTCGATGAACCGCCTTTTCCTTAGTGCAGTGTTCAAATATCCGATACAGGAAACAGTTAAACAGAAAAAACTACTTACGTCAACGAATTCGGTGTGCCTCATTTCCAGTGTGTGGGGTTAAGGTACCTTCACGATGACTACAGGTGCCTACTTACATCCAGGGAGTCAATGTGCCCCTGGGGTTAAGGTACCTTCACGATGACTACAGGTGCCTACTTACATCCAGGCAGTCAATGTGCCCCTGAGGTTAAGGTACCTTCACGAAGACTACAAGTGCCTACTTACATCCAGGGAGTCAATGTGCCCCTGGGGTTAAGGTACCTACAGGAAGACTACAAGTGCCTACTTACATCCAGGGAGTCAATGTGCCCCTGGGGTTAAGGTACCTTCACGAAGACTACAAGTGCCTACTTACATCCAGGGAGTCAATGTGCCCCTGGAGTTAAGGTACCTTCACGAAGACTACAAGTGCCTACTTACATCCAGGGAGTCAATGTGCCCCTGGGGTTAAGGTACCTTCACGAAGACTACAGGTGCCTACTTACATCCAGGGAGTCAATGTGCCCCTGGGGTTAAGGTACCTTCACGAAGACTACAAGTGCCTACTTACATCCAGGGAGTCAATGTGCCCCTGGGGTTAAGGTAGCTTCACGAAGACTACAAGTGCCTACTTACATCCAGGGAGTCAATGTGCCCCTGGGGTTAAGGTACCTACAGGAAGACTACAAGTGCCTACTTACATCCAGGGATTCAATGTGCCCCTGGGGTTAAGGTACCTTCACGAAGACTACAAGTGCCTACTTACATCCAGGGAGTCAATGTGCCCCTGGGGTTAAGGTACCTACAGGAAGACTACAAGTGCCTACTTACATCCAGGGAGTCAATGTGCCCCTGGGGTTAAGGTACCTTCACGAAGACTACAAGTGCCTACTTACATCCAGGGAGTCAATGTGCCCCTGGGGTTAAGGTAGCTTCACGAAGACTTCAAGTGCCTACTTACATCCAGGGAGCCAATGTGCCCCTGGGGTTAAGGTACCTTCACGAAGACTACAAGTGCCTACTTACATCCAGGGAGTCAATGTGCCCCTGGGGTTAAGGTACTTCACGAAGACTACAAGTGCCTACTTACATCCAGGGAATCAATGTGCCCCTGGGGTTCAGGTACCTTCACGATGACTACAAGTGCCTACTTACATCCAGGGAGTCAATGTGCCCCTGGGGTTAAGGTACCTACAGGAAGACTACAAGTGCCTACTTACATCCAGGGAGTCAATGTGCCCCTGGGGTTAAGGTACCTTCACGAAGACTACAGGTGCCTACTTACATCCAGGGAGTCAATGTGCCCCTGGGGTTAAGGTACCTTCACGATGACTACAAGTGCCTACTTACATCCAGGGAGTCAATGTGCCCCTGGAGTTAAGGTAGCTTCACGAAGACTACAAGTGCCTACTTACGTCCAGGGAGTCAATGTGCCCCTGGGGTTAAGGTACCTTCACGATGACTACAGGTGCCTACTTACATCCAGGGAGTCAATGTGCCCCTGGGGTTAAGGTAGCTTCACGAAGACTACAAGTGCCTACTTACATCCAGGGAGTCAATGTGCCCCTGGGGTTAAGGTAGCTTCACGAAGACTACAAGTGCGTACTAACATCCAGGGATACAATGTGCCCCTGGGGTTAAGGTACCTTCACGAAGACTACAGGTGCCTACTTACATCCAGGGAGTCAATGTGCCCCTGGGGTTAAGGTACCTTCACGATGACTTCAAGTGCCTACTTACATCCAGGGAGTCAATGTGCCCCTGGGGTTAAGGTACCTTCACGAAGACTACAGGTGCCTACTTACATCCAGGGAGTCAATGTGCCCCATCTTAGCCGCTCCGTGTAACGGTATCCATCCCTTGAGGTTCTTAGCGTCTATCTCGCCTCCATACTCCATCAGCAGTTTCACTATTTGGGACTGGTTGAATAAGGCAGCTATATGTAGCGGAGTATTGTCGTTGTCGTCTTTCATGGCCACTAGGCCATGCCTGAAATACGAAAACCCACCTTTAATTGATGCGTTAGGATCCATGGTACCCGTAATTCACAGAACATTCATTGTAGCCGTGATATATAACGAATTATTGATTAAGTTTGTTTGCTTCATTGCTTTCCAAGAAGGAACTGAGTTCATAACTGCCAATGTGGTATAACCTTAATTAACTTACGCATATTTAGCTGTGACAAATATTCGATTTGTGATTTCGGACCACCGCGTTGTCCCAAAGCTTTGATAATAATTCAGTCAAGATAGTTGTTGTGATCAAAACAATGCCATTTAGAAAGCGGTCAAACGTAACCGATGTTATATTTGGGATAACACTTTCTTAGTAAAGTACAGATTCTAGGACTCTTTGGGGTTGAATCCCATCCGGGATATGAACCCACACTGCCAGAGTGAAGCACCTAATCGCCAGCACATGTAACTGGATCGTCTGGTCCAGACGTGACGTTGTTGTAAGTTGTAATCAAAGCAAACTTTCTAGAATATATAAAACACTTGTCTCAGTGTTATCAAAGTGGTACACGATGACTAACCACCTTAACACCCGTATGTTTTGTTTGTTTGTTTGTTTGTTATTTTACGCCACTGTCAGCAATATTTAAGCTATATGTCCACCCATTCACCCCGAGCCTGCCTCCGATACATTAGGTCGACTCTTACAGTCAGTACTGATTGCTAGGGACCAATTCCAACCTGGAATCCCAAACAGGAAAGCTGTGGGTA
Organism: Haliotis cracherodii; assembly: GCF_022045235.1. Taxonomy (NCBI): domain Eukaryota; kingdom Metazoa; phylum Mollusca; class Gastropoda; order Lepetellida; family Haliotidae; genus Haliotis; species Haliotis cracherodii. Next base: position 1,332,043 of record NW_027266270.1, read on the forward strand.
TACATACAGTTCTTTAAGCAGGTATTGTGCAATCTCCAGCTGATTGAACTGTGCAGCTAGGTGAAGTGTTGTTGACTTGGTGTTCTTCTCCAGGTTGTGACTCTCAGTTTTAGTAACGAAAGATTTTACAATCTTCAGATTTCCCGATATGACGGCAAGATGTACTGGATACATTCCGTCGTTGCGGGCAACCGAAACGTTAGCGCCTGGAAGAATCACAACATCACGTCAGTGTGGATCACTACAATCCAGAAAACTAAAGAGTGACTGATTGCGTCAGGTCTTACGTCGCCTTCAGGAATATTCCAGCAGTGCCATGGTGGGAGACGTCAGCATACATCCCAGCGTATACAATAAATATTCTACCCAACAAAAGTAAGACCACCCGATTCTTTATCATTAATTAAGTAGTTAATCTGTCAAGGCATGGCAATTTGTCTATTGTACTATGAAAGAATCGGGTGGTCGTTCAGTTTATTTGAGTGGTATATATCAGGGTAACAAGGTGTATGGTGGAGAAAACCAGGGCCTGCGGAAGCGAACGACAATTCTGTGGAAACACATTAAGCAACACAACATTTACTCTTTTAACCTTTCAACACCAGGCACACCCGAGGATCGGTTCAGAAGTCACGCGTGTGTTTATAAAATCTATTTGAAAATGGATGTGAATATCAGTTTCTAATCTTAAAGTGAAGCCCATTTCTTGTGTTCCCCTGCCGTAATGTTGCTGGAATATTGCTAAGAGCGACGTGAAACAATGCTCACTTACTCATCCTAAACAAATTGTTTTTAAAACAGGCCCCTTTTTACCTTTGGTGTTTTTACAATTCAAAATTATGTCTGTGAAGTAAATTTTAATCCTTTGCTACAGATTCAAAGGTCTTTTAGCGAGCTCACCTTGAAAATACTTTTCTATCTTTGATGTCTCTGAGCTAATGATCATGTGATGCTCCAGATGTCGTGTATATCAGGTGCAAAGTATGGAATGTTGAATGTCATATGTTTGCTTACCATTATCAAGTAGCTTTTGAACTATTTCCTCATGTCCGTTTTCTGTAGCGATGTGCAGACACGTATTGCCTCCTGTGTCCTTCCTTTCCATCATCTGTTTCAACGCACATCATCACTTTATATGAGATAGTCACGTGATTAATATCACACAATACCATTCCTATTTCGTTAATATCTCATAACAGGTTAAACACTACAATCTCTACATTCTCTACACTCTAACCATTCAACATCCAAGCCCAAGTTTTAAAATAAGGAATATCATCGGGCATAATGTTTTGTGCCTGATGCATGAAACGTAACACTGAATCAACACGGCAGTGTTTGTCATGAAAGTATCAGAGTGGTCTCACGCTGAACATCAAGGGTGGACGTTAACGCTAGCTATACTCTGATACGTTTGACAGTACTTTGTGTCGAAAATACAAACTGCCCCAGGGTCCTAAGTAACATACCTCCTTGCTATTTGCTCTTTGAAGAAGAAGGTCAACCATTTCAACACCAGCTCCTGTCCCAGCTGAGCAGGCGTAGTGCAGTGGTGTAGATCCGTCCTTGTCTTGTTCTGCGAACTCGGCTCCTCTGTCCAGCAGATACTTCATGATGTCCAGCTGACGGTACGTGGCCGCAACGTGCATCGGAGTCAAGCCTTGGTCGTCTTTCGTCTACAACAGTGAGTGAATGAGGGTGTGGTTTATCTACCCATTGAAATGAGTGAGCGAGTGAGTTTGATTTTACGCGGCTTTTAGCAATATTCCAGCAATATCACGGCGGGGGACACCAGAAATGGGCTTCACACATTGTACCCATGTCGGGAATCGAACCCGGGTCTTCAGCGTAACGAGCGAACGCTTTAACCACCAGGCTACCCGACCGCCCCACCCATTGAAAGCTGCATGTAATCACTTACCTGTTGGCAGTAAATCATTGAGTAGAGCAGCAGTGTACTGAGTTTACCCATACCCTTTTCGCGAGCACTGATTTTCAGTGGTCCATTCATACAATTTCTACATCTATTGTCCGCTCTAAGCCAAGTGGAATCTGTTTCGGCAGAAAATCTAGACTGGTTATTCTCTTGACAATTGACAATTTCTGTATAATACATCACAGCCGTTCGGCTGAATGTGGGAGGAAAGCTGAAAGCCCTGCAGCTTCTTGCCATGTAACACTTTGAGGATATCCACGAGAACCTGTGTGGTGGTGCTAAACCAAGAATAAGTACCAGTAGATATCAGTGCAAGGTTTGTTTCAGTCAGAATATTATTTCTGTCACTGCTTCAAGACCTACACATAATGTGCTCTGAAAGGGGGATCCGAACATGGATATTCACAGCACATTCTTTTTCAGGACATCCAGTTGGATGTGGTGTTGGCTCCCTTGTCTCTATGACTCCTAATGATCTGATCTTGGGTTTCAAATGTATCAATAACTGACTGACTGACTGACTGAGTATGGTTTTACGCCGCTGTTAGCAATATTCCAGCAATATCATGGCGGGGGAAACCAGAAATGGGCTTCACACATTGTACCCATGTCGGGAATCGAACCCGGGTCTTCGGCATGACGAGCGAACGCTTTAACCACTAGGCTACCCGACCGCCCCGTATCAATACCTACTACTCACATGTATGAGTTGCTTCTTGTCAGTGTTCCTATCCTTCTTGATGAGTGTCTTCACGCTGTCAATGCTTCCTGACATAACAGCAAAATGCAGAGGTGTCTGTCCGTGCTCCTCTTCTTTCATATAAATTAGCTTCATTTCTTTAGCATCTTTCTGAACAAGTAGCTCCAGACAAGTCATCCTTTCATCACTTGAAACAGACGCCTAAAATGATACGGTAAATCAGAATAAATAATGATCCCGCTCCCTCTGGGATTCTTTCTAAACAACTCGAAATTGGATTTGAGCATTACTGAAGCAGTTGGTGGCTCCAATAGTCTTAGTAAGTATTTCATCCATCAATACCGGTAACCCAAAACGTACATGCATTTTAATGCTTGAAATAAATTCCTATCATACCTTCCATTTGAAGGATTGACATACATATATTGTTATGCCAATACAATTTTGGCCCAGATTTCAAGACAATTACAATTACAATTCCTTTGACAATATATCAAGCGTGTCAATAAATGAAACTGTCAGTCATGGAATAGATGAGTTACACCAACTTCAAAGCCTTGAAAAAGGCACGTTAAAATAAGAAACAAAGTTGAACAGCAGTTGGTGGCGTTGCCAGCAAGCCCTATTCCTGATACTTACTGAATATTGCTCGTCATCATTTCCCCAAGTGTTGACAGTGCCTGGGGCATTTCTTGTTATTCCTCTGACGCTCTTTGCAGCATAGTGCGCCAGAGACAGACCATGTTTATCTTGTACCAGGTGGTCTGTGGAAGGGCAGAAATAGTTTCCTTACAGTATCATTCATATGTAAATGAAGGGACAAAATCGGATCTATAATTCCAGGAAAGATCTGCTAAAACCAGAATTAACTGTACAATTCCGTGGGTAAGTTCCCTTTACTCATACAACATGCATATATTGTTTGTTTCTTTCTTTCTTCCTTTTTTCTTTATTGTATGATGACACAAAAAAACAAGTCCCCGAGCCTAAAATATTGTTAACTGGGATTTAAAACCTGGAATTCTTCTAGATCTTTTGATAATGATAATGATAATCATTTTTCTATATTCCATATTTGACACTGCATGACAATCGCATCAGCCAAGTGTATACTGCATTCCTATATATCAACTTTAATAATTAGTATAATTGGTAATAATTAGTATTTATATAAGCCCTAAGACAAAGGAAAGGACTTCACACAAGAGAGAAATATGGAGACCTCACTGATGAGACAAAGGAAAATACGTCACACCAGAGAGAAATATGGAGACCTCACTGATGAGACCAAGGAAAATACGTTACACCAAAGAGAAATATGTAGACCTTACTGATGAGACAAAGGAAAAGACGTCACACCAGAGAGAAATATGGAGACCTCACTGATGAGACAAAGGAAAAGACGTCACACCAGAGAGAAATATGGAGACCTCACTGATGAGACAAAGGTAATACGTCACACCAGAGAGAATATGGAGACCTCACTGATGAGACCAAGGAAAATACGTTACACCAGAGAGAAATATGGAGACCTCTCTGATGAGACAAAGGAAAAGACGTCACACCAGAGAGAAATATGGAGACCTCACTGATGAGACAAAGGAAGAGACGTCACACCAGAGAGAAATATGGAGACCTCACTGATGAGACAAAGGAAAAGACGTTACACCTGAGAGAAATATGGAGACCTTACTGATGAGACAAAGGAAAAGACGTCACACCAGAGAGAAATGTTGAGACCTCACTGATGAGACAAAGGAAAAGACGTCACACCAGAGAGAAATATGGAGACCTCACTGATGAGACAAAGGAAAAGATGTCACACCAAAGAGAAATATGGAGACCTCACTGATGAGACCAAGGAAAATACGTTACACCAGAGAGAAATATGGAGACCTCACTGATGAGACAAAAAGACGTCACACCTGAGGGAAATATGGAGACCTCACTGATGAGACAAAGGAAGAGACGTCACACCAAAGAGAAATATGGAGACCTCACTGATGAGACAAAGGAAAAGACGTCACACCAGAGAGAAATGATGAGGCCTCACTGATGAGACAAAGGAAAAGACGTCACACCAGAGAGAAATGTTGAGACCTCACTGATGAGACAAAGGAAAAGACGTCACACCAGAGAGAAATATGGAGACCTCACTGATGAGACAAAGGAAGAGACGTCACACCAGAGAGAAATATGGAGACCTCACTGATGAGACAAAGGAAAAGACGTCACACCAGAGAGAAATGATGAGGCCTCACTGATGAGACAAAGGAAAAGACGTCACACCAGAGAGAAATGTTGAGACCTCACTGATGAGACAAAGGAAGAGACGTCACACCAGAGAGAAATATGGAGACCTCACTGATGAGACAAAGGAAAAGACGTTACACCAGAGAGAAATATGGAGACCTTACTGATGAGACAAAGGAAAAGACGTCACACCAGAGAGAAATGTTGAGACCTCACTGATGAGACAAAGGAAAAGACGTCACACCAGAGAGAAATATGGAGACCTCACTGATGAGACAAAGGAAAAGACGTCACACCAAAGAGAAATATGGAGACCTCACTGATGAGACCAAGGAAAATACGTTACACCAGAGAGAAATATGGAGACCTCACTGATGAGACAAAAAGACGTCACACCTGAGGGAAATATGGAGACCTCACTGATGAGACAAAGGAAGAGACGTCACACCAAAGAGAAATATGGAGACCTCACTGATGAGACAAAGGAAAAGACGTCACACCAGAGAGAAATGATGAGACCTCTCTGATGAGACAAAGGAAAAGACGTCACACCAGAGAGAAATGTTGAGACCTCACTGATGAGACAAAGGAAAAGACGTCACACCAGAGAGAAATATGGAGACGTCACTGATGAGACAAAGGAAAATACGTCACACCAAAGAGAAATATGGAGACCTCACTGATGAGACAAAGGAAGAGACGTCACACCAGAGAGAAATATGGAGACCTCACTGATGAGACAAAGGAAAAGACGTCACACCAAAGAGAAATATGGAGACCTCACTGATGAGACAAGGGAAGAGACGTCACACCAGAGAGAAATATGGAGACCTCACTGATTAGACAAAGGAAAAGACGTTACACCAGAGAGTGAGTGAGTGAGTGAGTGAGTGAGTTGGGTTTTACTCCGCTTTTAACAGTATTCCAGTTATATCGCGACCTTACTGAAGAGAGAAGGGAAATTCCACAGATGAGAAAAACCCGCTCCTTTCTCTCAACTGTGAAATCTCCGTTCTCTCATCAACCACTTTCCCTCTGCTAATTTTACTGAAGTGCGACAGATACAAGAGTGTATGCCCCGGAATTCTGTCAATAATTACTTGCAGCCTCCAATCCCTCGGCTGGGCGAGTATTGATCAGGTAGTTGACGACCTCGGGACTGTCATACATGACCGCGTGCTGCAGGGGAGTCAGGCCTTTGTCATCTTTGTCATCAACCTTACGTGTCCGTCCGTCCCTCCTCTCATCCAGGGCATTCTTCAGACTGACCACATCCCCCTGTCTGGCCAACTTAAGGGAAAAGAACAGCATTATTCAACCGAATGCTTCTTACTTCTAGAGGGTTTATCAGTATCATTGTAAGTACAATATCCATCATACTGATGGGGCAACGTGTGTATTCCCTACACTCACTATGTTCTGTGTTGTCAGTACAATGTCTATCATACTGATGGGGCTACGTGTGCATTCCCTACACTCACTATGTTCTGTGTTGTCAGTACAATATCCATCATACTGATGGGGCTACGTGTGCATTTCGACACTCACTATGTTCTGTGTTGTCAGTACAATGTCTATCATACTGATGGGGCTACGTGTGCATTCCCTACACTCACTATGTTCTGTGTTGTCAGTACAATGTCTATCATACTGATGGGGCTACGTGTGCATTTCGACACTCACTATGTTCTGTGTTGTCAGTACAATATCCATCATACTGATGGGGCAACGTGTGCATGCGACACTCACTATGTTCTGTGTTGTCAGTACAATATCCATCATACTGATGGGGCTACGTGTGCATGCGACACTCACTATGTTCTGTGTTGTCAGTACAATATCCATCATACTGATGGGGCTACGTGTGCATTTCGACACTCACTATGTTCTGTGTTGTCAGTACAATATCCATCATACTGATGGGGCTACGTGTGCATTTCGACACTCACTATGTTCTGTGTTGTCAGTACAATATCCATCATACTGATGGGGCTTCGTGTGCATTCCCTACACTCACTATGTTCTGTGTTGTCAGTACAATATCCATCATACTGATGGGGCTACGTGTGCATGCGGCACTCACTATGTTCTGTGTTGTCAGTACAATATCCATCATACTGATGGGGCTACGTGTGCATTCCCTACACTCACTATGTTCTGTGTTGTCAGTACAATATCCATCATACTGATGGGGCTACGTGTGCATTTCGACACTCACTATGTTCTGTGTTGTCAGTACAATGTCTATCATACTGATGGGGCTACGTGTGCGTGCGACACTCACTATGTTCTGTGTTGTCAGTACAATGTCTATCATACTGATGGGGCTACGTGTGCATTCCCTACACTCACTATGTTCTGTGTTGTCAGTACAATGTCTATCATACTGATGGGGCTACGTGTGCATGCGACACTCACTATGTTCTGTGTTGTCAGTACAATATCCATCATACTGATGGGGCTACGTGTGCATGCGACACTCACTATGTTCTGTGTTGTCAGTACAATATCCATCATACTGATGGGGCTACGTGTGCATTTCGACACTCACTATGTTCTGTGTTGTCAGTACAATGTCTATCATACTGATGGGGCTACGTGTGCATGCGACACTCACTATGTTCTGTGTTGTCAGTACAATATCCATCATACTGATGGGGCTACGTGTGCATTCCCTACACTCACTATGTTCTGTGTTGTCAGTACAATGTCTATCATACTGATGGGGCTACGTGTGCATGCGACACTCACTATGTTCTGTGTTGTCAGTACAATATCCATCATACTGATGGGGCTACGTGTGCATTTCGACACTCACTATGTTCTGTGTTGTCAGTACAATATCCATCATACTGATGGGGCTACGTGTGCATTTCGACACTCACTATGTTCTGTGTTGTCAGTACAATATCCATCATACTGATGGGGCTACGTGTGCATTTCGACACTCACTATGTTCTGTGTTGTCAGTACAATATCCATCATACTGATGGGGCTACGTGTGCATTTCGACACTCACTATGTTCTGTGTTGTCAGTACAATGTCTATCATACTGATGGGGCAACGTGTGCATGCGACACTCACTATGTTCTGTGTTGTCAGTACAATATCCATCATACTGATGGGGCTACGTGTGCATGCGACACTCACTATGTTCTGTGTTGTCAGTACAATATCCATCATACTGATGGGGCTACGTGTGCATGCGACACTCACTATGTTCTGTGTTGTCAGTACAATATCCATCATACTGATGGGGCTACGTGTGCATTTCGACACTCACTATGTTCTGTGTTGTCAGTACAATATCCATCATACTGATGGGGCTACGTGTGCATTTCGACACTCACTATGTTCTGTGTTGTCAGTACAATGTCTATCATACTGATGGGGCTACGTGTGCATTCCCTACACTCACTATGTTCTGTGTTGTCAGTACAATATCCATCATACTGATGGGGCTACGTGTGCATTTCGACACTCACTATGTTCTGTGTTGTCAGTACAATGTCAATCATACTGATGGGGCTACGTGTGCATTCCCTACACTCACTATGTTCTGTGTTGTCAGTACAATATCCATCATACTGATGGGGCTACGTGTGCATGCGACACTCACTATGTTCTGTGTTGTCAGTACAATATCCATCATACTGATGGGGCTACGTGTGCATGCGACACTCACTATGTTCTGTGTTGTCAGTACAATATCCATCATACTGATGGGGCTACGTGTGCATGCGACACTCACTATGTTCTGTGTTGTCAGTACAATATCCATCATACTGATGGGGCTACGTGTGCATGCACACTCACTATGTTCTGTGTTGTCAGTACAATATCCATCATACTGATGGGGCTACGTGTGCATTTCGACACTCACTATGTTCTGTGTTGTCAGTACAATGTCTATCATACTGATGGGGCTACGTGTGCATTTCGACACTCACTATGTTCTGTGTTGTCAGTACAATGTCTATCATACTGATGGGGCTACGTGTGCATTCCCTACACTCACTATGTTCTGTGTTGTCAGTACAATATCCATCATACTGATGGGGCTACGTGTGCATGCGACACTCACTATGTTCTGTGTTGTCAGTACAATATCCATCATACTGATGGGGCTACGTGTGCATGCGACACTCACTATGTTTTGTGTTGTCAGTACAATATCCATCATACTGATGGGGCTACGTGTGCATGCGACACTCACTATGTTCTGTGTTGTCAGTACAATATCCATCATACCGATGGGGCTACGTGTGCATTTCGACACTCACTATGTTCTGTGTTGTCAGTACAATGTCTATCATACTGATGGGGCTACGTGTGCATTCCCTACACTCACTATGTTCTGTGTTGTCAGTACAATATCCATCATACTGATGGGGCTACGTGTGCATGCGACACTCACTATGTTCTGTGTTGTCAGTACAATATCCATCATACTGATGGGGCTACGTGTGCATTTCGACACTCACTATGTTTTGTGTTGTCAGTACAATGTCTATCATACTGATGGGGCTACGTGTGCATTTCCTACACTCACTACGTTCTGTGTTTTATGGAATTCCTTCTCATGGTACAAACACGTGGTGTTTCATTTCACACGCGACACAAAACTTGTAATGACAAAACTCAAATGAATGAGTAAATTAGTTACTTGCAAATAATCATACGAAACCTCTGCTAAAAGCCGAGTCCATTGTACGATTCCGACTATATTATAAGCATATGTTTGCACTATCAAACACTATCCACAACACACCTGTAATGTCACGCGGAAGTTTCATTTAGGACAGATTCATCGATGCTAAGGTTCCCTTATTCATTTGGGTTGTTTTATCGTTTATTACAAACGCGTTGATGTAATTACCTACAAATATCAGTATGGTTCACTACATTGTATGCGATTAAAGGGTTAAATGTGCATTATTAAAATGCTTAAACTAGCCTATGCGGGTCGTAGATTTTACTGTTTGCTTTCGTGAAATAAAGCGACTAAACGCTTTCCATATCCAAAAGAAACCTCTGCCTAGAGCAGAGTCGATTGTACAATTCTGCCTATATCATGAGCATGTGTTTATGAATCAATATCATATAGTAATGATACCAGGTGTTCGCGAAAAAGTGAGCGTATCCTGCCCATACAGGTGGCAGCCAACACAAACACATGCAAAGGCAAGTCAATTGTTCACCCGAAAAGAACCTGGGAACATATGGTACAAGTCAAAATAACAAGTGCTCCACATGTCTACCATAAACCTTTTTGAAACCCACGGGTACGGGTATCATAACAGCAAGTCTAGGATTCAAACACATAATCAACTGATCCTGGCGCGTCTAAGAGACGCAACTCTGCACATTTAAGTTTAAACTGTGATGAATTAAAAGGTTCATATATTATTAATTCACGTAATTCACAATCTCATTAAAATCAGATGTATGTTCACGCTACCACTAAACAAAGATCTGAGGACAACCCATTACGGTTCACGGTAGAACGACCTTTCGCGAACTTTGACCGACCACTGAAACGACTAACAAAAAGTCGACATCAGCCAATTAGAAAGCAGCTTTCTCGATCGCTACGGCACTCGTTACAACCTGGCGACTTCCATTTCAGACAACGCTTGAAAAATATGTAAACATAGTTCTCGATTAAAATTTTGAAAACTGAACAAAAGAACATTCCGGAATGTTTAACATATGGTTGCGATTTTATGGCGGTGCTTCCCACGTACTGTGCAATGCCTCCACCGTTCAAATGTTTATCCCACGGAAGCGAGAGAGAGACGATAATTTTGACGGAATCAGTCGTACGGGCCGTAACTGTCGTTCGGAATGCCCCTGTAAACGTTTTCGAGGTTGCAAGATTAGAAAACACATTCCGACTGTCATGATCCACTTTCATAATCTGGTAAGCGACGCTTTGATTGGTCGGATGAAATGTCGTTCTGACGTGACCCGTAATGGGATGTCCTCCTTTGTTTAGTGATAGCGACCTACTGCCACTTATAATCTACTATGCTTGTTTGTTTGTTTAACGCCACACTCAGAAATATTGCATTATGTCCATTGAAATCCATTAAGTTGCTTTGAACGATAAGCATAGGTTACTGGGACCTAGCTGATCCACGAAGCCGCACAGGGGAGAAAATAGTAAAAAATATTAAAAGGCCATGAATAGCTCACACGATCTTCGTCTACCATTAAACCACGTTCTGCAAACAATACGATAACATCATGGCCTTAAATATATTTGACAATCTTTCTTTTCATATCTAATTTTATTCAGAGATATCATTTATCATGAGCAATTCCACAACCAAATGTTTGTTCAAAATAATATGGGATTAGAATTTATGGAAGTGTTGAACAGGTTTTGAATAAATGACTGCAGGAAGACTCATAAATTGTGATGTTCTGTCTGTGTTTGCGCGACTTTCGGTAGGCTATCAGTCCGTTTCGCTTTGTGGTGGACAAAGTTTTCGATTACTGCGACGCCATTACGAGAAACCAGTAACACAGTATGACGTCATGTAAGAACAGAGTCAAAGGTTATTACCAAAAGGACAACCACAGCATTGACGAGTGAACAGACTCAACCTTGCAGCACATCGCGACAAGTACGACAGATAGCTTGTCGTCTAGGGTAGTCGCTAATTGGCGTGGCTTCAAAAGACGAACACCATGCTTTATCTTAGACGCGCACGTCAATCCGGTGACACCTAATATGCCACGTTATGGAGGCTCACACGTGTGAGTCATGAAGTACGCCATGTTTGTTTATGATTACAGGCTTGCACGCAGATAACAGTCGTGAATATTGATCCTGGCTACATTTTGTTCATAACAGATACTATCACCTCAGGGACATAACGTATCGGTGCACATGTCGTTGCTCAGTCATTCTAGTATTTGATTGGTGTTTGTGAACCCTGACCATTATTTCACTAGTTTCGCTATATTCAGGAGAACATGAATTTGGCTTGTTTTAAATGTAAAGCGGAGAGAAACGTTACTTCTGTTATTGTAATATCATATGCAGAAATATTTAAGCACAAAAACAGACCCTTATTTAAGGTAGTTACGTAGATAAAAAAAAAAAAGCACAGCGTGCATATGATATTTAAGAAGGTATCAGATACTTGGTATATATTACCTCTAGTCTTTACAGAGTACACATATACAGGTATGAAAAAAGTGTTGAACATGTCATCGTATCCCAATTGCGTGGACCGATGCTCATGATGTCGATCACTGGATTGTCTGGTACAGACTCGATTATTTTACAGACCGCCGTCATATAGCTGAAATATTACTAAGTGCGGCGTTAAACAAAAAACAAACCTTATAAACAATATGGATATGTATAAAATGAGTATTACTTCTTTATTACGCTTCTGATGTGCGTCAAATGTATCTTCACAAAAATACTTTGTACATCCCACTTTACAGAAATATAATATACTGAAATTGTTACACATTTGGCAATGTCTGTATTATATTCAATGCAATTAGGAAACAATAGTTTTAATGCGTTATTGAAAGACACAATGTTGGGTGCATTGTAACTTAAGCTGTATGGGCCGATGGCCTATATCCTTGCTAAAATTATCTCTGTCATAACGATGTGTTATTAGGATCATGTTTATTAATACAGAACCGAGATGTTTGTTTATTTATTTTCATTTCATTGTCACTCTATAGGCCTTGAGCCCTTAAGCCCAGCAAAGAACTGAGAGTGAAATATTGTACCTTCTTTCAGGTATTATACATACACGCAAATCATTAGATTTAACAATTCAACAATACAAGAAATATTACAATAACCAACGGGGAGACCCCTTTCTATATGTGAGTAAGTGAATATGGTTTCACGCAGGTTTTGAAATATTCCAGAAACATCACGGCGGAGGACTCCAGACATTGGTTTCATTATACCAATGTGGGAATCGAACCTGAGTATTCGGCGTGGCGAGCGGACGCTTTAACTACTAGGCTTCTCAACCGCCCTCTTCCTAAATGTTTACCCTTTCATAAACTTCTCAGTTTTCATTTTCGTGACCTTAAATATTAGGCTGTCATACAGACCCTGAAACAAATATATCCAATAGAGCCCATGCAAGTCTAGATTACTGCAGTATCAAGAGAGTCTCTGGCCTCCTTTTAATTAGTATTAGTTAACAACTGTTTTCATACGTACATTTCAGGGACTAGATGTTAGTCTAATTAAATATCAAATAAGCGAAACAAATAACCATATACATGTAATGTGATTGAAGCGACACCAGTAGGGATTTCGGGAAAGAATACAGGTCCCAAGCAACTTGTGATTTTCTGAACAGGCGTCTAAATGGATCTGGGTCAGGCTCGCTGACTTGGTTGATGCATGTCATCGTATCCCAATGACGTAGATCGACGCTCATAATATTAATCACAGGATTGTCCGGTCCAGGCTCGATTATTTACCGACCGTCGTCACACCGCTCGAATATTGCAGATTGAGGCACACACCATGAAATGAATTGTCAATAAAGGCAACAGTGTGTTACCTTGTGTATGTCCGGCCCCTGGGACCTGGTGGGATGAGTCTGTTGGTCCTCCAGCTCTCCATCCGTCTCATCCGAGGACGACATATCCGTTGACATCTTTCGATGTGCACGTTGCCGTACCTGTCTTCCCCGAGACCCAAGGTGGTTGCTTCTGTTCTGACCGTGCTCTCAGATACTCCAACACTCTGCATGGACTGCCTTACCGCCGCAGTGCAAACAAGAGAAGGCCTGATCGCACCTTTTCCGGGAATACCACTAAACAAGTAAACAAAGCGACAAATAATTCATTCCAAGAAATATCGACAGGTCCTGCATACCAGAATATTTATAGCTGAGTGAGGTGTTACATGATCTGCACAGACGAGAAGGCTTGCGTGACCTGCACAGACGAGAGGGCCTACATGACCTGCACAGACGAGAGGGCTTGCGTGACCTGCACAGACGAGAGGGCTTGCGTGACCTGTACAGACGAGAAGGCCTACATGACCTGTACAGACGAGAAGGCTTGCGTGACCTGCACAGACGAGAAGGCCTACATGACCTGCACAGACGAGAAGGCTTGCGTGACCTGCACAGACGAGAAGGCCCACATGACCTGCACAGACGAGAATGGCCTACATAACCTGCACAGACGAGAGGGCTTACATGACCTACACAGACGAGAAGGCTTGCGTGACCTGCACAGACGAGAAGGCTTGCGTGACCTGCACAGACGAGAAGGCCTACATGACCTGCACAGACGAGAAGGCCTACATGACCTGCACAGACGAGAATGGCCTACATAACCTGCACAGACGAGAAGGCCTACATGACCTGCACAGACGAGAGGGCTTACATGATCTGCACAGACGAGAAGGCCTACATGACCTGCACAGACGAGAAGGCCCACATGACCTGCACAGACGAGAAGGCCTACATGACCTGCACAGACGAGAAGGCCTGCATGACCTGCACAGACGAGAACGGCCTACATGACCTGCACAGACGAGAAGGCCCACATGATCTGCACAGACGAGAAGGCCTACATGACCTGCACAGAGGAGAAGGCCTACATGACCTGCACCAGACGAGAAGGCCTACATGGCCTGCACAGACTAGAATGGCCTACATGACCTGCACAGACGAGAATGGCCTACATAACCTGCACAGACGAGAAGGCCTACATGATCTGCACAGACGAGAAGGCCTACATGACCTGCACAGACGAGAAGGCCTACATGACCTGCACAGACGAGAAGGCCTACATGACCTGCACAGACGAGAAGGCCTACATGATCTGCACAGACGAGAAGGCCTACATGACCTGTACAGACGAGAAGGCCTACATAACCTGCACAGACGAGAATGGCCTACATGACCTGCACAGACAAGAAGGCCTGCATGACCTGCACAGACGAGAAGGCCTACATGACCTGCACAGACGAGAAGGCCCACATGACCTGCACAGACGAGAAGGCCTACATGACCTGCACAGACGAGAAGGCCTACATGACCTGCACCAGACGAGAAGGCCTACATGGCCTGCACAGACTAGAATGGCCTACATGACCTGCACAGACGAGAATGGCCTACATAACCT
The DNA here is from genome assembly GCF_022045235.1 of Haliotis cracherodii. Taxonomy (NCBI): domain Eukaryota; kingdom Metazoa; phylum Mollusca; class Gastropoda; order Lepetellida; family Haliotidae; genus Haliotis; species Haliotis cracherodii. The sequence continues at coordinate 1,347,073 of NW_027266270.1, forward strand.
GCACAGACGAGAAGGCCCACATGATCTGCACAGACGAGAAGGCCTACATGACCTGCACAGAGGAGAAGGCCTACATGACCTGCACCAGACGAGAAGGCCTACATGGCCTGCACAGACTAGAATGGCCTACATGACCTGCACAGACGAGAATGGCCTACATAACCTGCACAGACGAGAAGGCCTACATGACCTGCACAGACGAGAAGGCCTACATGACCTGCACAGACGAGAAGGCCTACATGATCTGCACAGACGAGAAGGCCTACATGACCTGCACAGACGAGAAGGCCTACATAACCTGCACAGACGAGAATGGCCTACATGACCTGCACAGACAAGAAGGCCTGCATGACCTGCACAGACGAGAAGGCCTACATGACCTGTACAGACGAGAAGGCTTGTGTGACCTGCACAGACGAGAAGGCTTACATAACCTGCACAGACGAGAATGGCCCACATGACCTGCACAGACGAGAAGGCCTACATAACCTGCACAGACGAGAATGGCCTACATGACCTGCACATACGAGAAGGCTTACATGACCTGCACAGACGAGAAGGCTTACATAACCTGCACAGACGAGAATGGCCTACATGACCTGCACAGACGAGAATGGCCTACATAACCTGCACAGTCGAGGCCTACATGACCTGTACAGACGAGAAGGCCTACATGACCTGCACAGACGAGAGGGCTTACATAACCTGCACAGACGAGAAGGCCTACATGACCTGCACAGACGAGAATGGCCCACATGACCTGCACAGACGAGAAGGCCTACATAACCTGCACAGACGAGAATGGCCTACGTGACCTGTACAGACGAGAAGGCTTACATGACCTGCACAGACAAGAAGGCCTACATTACCTGTACAGACTAGGTCAACGCGACCTACATGACGTACACAGACGAGGTCAACGCGACCTACATGGCGTACACAGACAAGGGCAACTGGACCTACATGACGTACACAGACGAGGTAAACTCGACCTACATGATGTACACAGACGAGGTCAACTCGACCTACATGACCTGTACAGACGAGGTCTACTCGACCTACATGACGTACACAGACGAGGTCAACTCGACCTACATGACCTGTACAGACGAGGTCTACTCGACCTACATGACGTACACAGACGAGGCCAACTCGACCTACATGACGTACACAGACAAGGTCAACTCGACCTATATGACGTACACAGACAAGGTCAACTCGACCTACATGAAGTATACAGATGAGTCAACTCGACATACATGACGTATACAGATGATGTCAACGCGACCTACATGAAGTACATAGACGAGGTCAACTCGACCTACATGACGTACACAGACGAGGTCAACGCGACCTACATGACGTACACAGACAAGGTCAACTCGACCTACATGACGTACACAGACGAGGTCAACTCGACCTACATGACGTATACAAACGAGGTCAACTGGACCTACATGACGTGCACAGACGAGGTCAACTCGACCCACATGACGTACACAGACGAGGTCAACTGGACCTACATGACGTACACAGACGAGGTCAACTTGACCTACATGACGTACACAGACGAGGTCAACTCGACCTACATGACGTACACATGCATTGTCCTTTCATAAACGGAAGACTGCATCTGCAAATTGCAATGAACCAATGGATTAAAAACTGTTTGTGAAACACGAGGACAATCAGCATCTTCAACTTTGACTTGGTTGTTATAACAGAAATGACCTCAGTTATTATTTAGTTGGTTTGTGTTTCTGGTCACACACTCCTCACACTCTTCAACATCGCCAAGTGACGTTAGTGGATAGCCAAACATTGCCTGGTGAAAAACTCGACAGTGAACGTCCGGGAAAAAACCTTGTGGCATTGCTGCATTCCACAGGTTTGTGAAACACAAATACATCTGTGATTGTAAATTCAAACGCAACTTACAGAGACCATAAACAGGAATGTGTTCTGTGGACATATTGCAAAGTCTACTGCCGGTTATGCTCTGGCGAACAGATGTGTTCGCTTCAAACTATATCGGTCCGTGAAACTATCAAACTAAATATTGAAAACACCCTTGTAGTTGAAACAGATGCACATACCTCCAAAGCCATTTGAATCGCCGGTTGTGTCGAACACACAGTCCCATCCCGGCCAACAGTCACTATATGTATCACTAATTTAACCTTGATGGGTCGAATTCTCTCTTGTTTCGAACTCAATTTATAGCCCCAAACGTTATAAGTATATTACAATTTCCAAGTCAGAGCAAGTTACATTTTGTTCCAAGTATAACGGCCTGAGCCCGATGCGGCGTGAAACATCAAAGTCCGGAAACTGTTGATGGCGAGGCCAGATGGTAATAAGGTCGAGTCGGATATCTCGAACCCAGGATAAGTCTACCTATTTCTTTAGTCCCCAGGAGTTCTGTTGATGGCGAGGCCAGATGGTAATAAGGTCGAGTCGGATATCTCGAACCCAGGATAAGTCTACCTATTTCTTTAGTCCCCAGGAGTTCTGTTGATGGCGAGGCCAGATGGTAATAAGGTCGAGTCGGATATCTCGAACCCAGGATAAGTCTACCTATTTCTTTAGTCCCCAGGAGTTCTGTTGATGGCGAGGCCATATGGTGATAAGGTCGAGTCGGATATCTCGAACCCAGGATAAGTCTACCTATTTCTTTAGTCCCCAGGAGTTCTGTTGATGGCGAGGCCATATGGTGATAAGGTCGAGTCGGATATCTCGAACCTAGGATAAGTCTACCTATTTCTTTAGTCCCCAGGAGTTCTGTTGATGGCGAGGCCATTTGGTGATAAGGTCGAGTCGGATGTCTCGAACCTAGGATAAGTCTACCTATTTCTTTAGTCCCCAGGAGTTCTGTTGATGGCGAGGCCATATGGTAATAAAGTCGAGTCGGATGTCTCGAACCCAGGATAAGTCTACCTATTTCTTTAGTCCCCAGGAGTTCTGTTGATGGCGAGGCCATATGGTGATAAGGTCGAGTCGGATGTCTCGAACCCAGGATAAGTCTACCTATTTCTTTAGTCCCCAGGAGTTCTGTTGATGGCGAGGCCAGATGGTAATAAAGTCGAGTCGGATGTCTCGAACCCAGGATAAGTCTATCTATTTCTTTAGTCTCCAGGAGTTCTGTTGATGGCGAGGCCATATGGTGATAAGGTCGAGTCGGATGTCTCGAACCCAGGATAAGTCTGCCTATTTCTTTAGTCTTGTCTGAGTTCGAGACAACGTGGTTCAACTATATGTCCAACATAGGAAATGTATTCAGTAGACATGATCAAATCGTGTGTGGCGGACTGACAGGCATGCACGTCCTAGTTGTTGACATGAAACAACGCTTCCATATTGCATGTGTTCACTGCTCCGTGTAACGTAGATGTCCAAACTCAAGCCATATCACAAAGTTTGATGTAGAACAATTTTATTTTCCATGGCAATGTACAAAATACTTCTGCAATGATTCTATGTTGCACAGGGAATACAAAACACGCACGTCACTCCTAGTGTTGGAACAGTCAGAGATGTGTTTGTATCACGGTAATATTGAACCGTTCGTTTATATCACACAGATACAAAATGCTTTGGAAATGACCAAGTCTAGGTTATCCCACACTCATGTTGTCATGTCGTTACAAGGTCATATCATGTGTGATTAATGATAACGGGTGGCATGGAGACGACATGCCACGTGATCAGGGTCATAGGTCATATATTCAAAAAGCCGTATCTGAAGCCTAGTCTGATTTGTAATTATGTGCACTTACATGTCGCTATCTTGTTCCTCTTTCTTTACGCCAGGTTGGCTGAAATGGCAATTCTCCTACCATCAGAGTGACCAATATGTTTATTGATATGATTCATATTAGAGTACGTGACATGGAAGTATTGAAACCTGTCATTTTATGTGTTATTGAGCCTCTGCTCCTCAAGAGATAAATTTACGCTTCAAAGGTTGAATAAAGTATCAATAAGCAAAACAAACACGTAACCATAGCAAGCCGTAAACCAACAAGCCTGACACCCAAAACCGTCCTGTATGGGCGATAGTGGCATTAATCAATACCCGTGAGGCAATTCATAAGGGAGTTTGTTTCCGGTAAAAGTATATAAACAGTTTATACGAAAAGACAGGTTAACCGAGATTACGTCGCGCGTCGTGTATTGTGTGCAGTGTTGGCATCGATCACTCAGCGCAAGCAGCCCAAGCCGGCAGACCCCGACATCTGTCAGACGCCCCGTACAAACAGTCTTTATGAATATATTATTTATACCAGTCAATGCATGATTGCGCAAAATTAATACATTTTTTGAAGAGCTGGACTGAATTGCAATCTCCGTTTGTAGAAACTGACAGTAAACCCATGCATGTACCCGTGTGTGAGTATTATATGTTAGAATAAGTGTCACATCAAAACACTACGAGGGGCACTGAGAATGTATTGATCTGGGTTGATTTGATTGTTTGTTAGTTGTTTAACGCCGCACTCAGCAATATTCCAGCTATATAAAGGCGGTAGGTAAATCATCGAGTCTGGATCAGACAATCCAGTGATTGATATCATGAGCATCGATCTACGTAATCATCGATCTACGTAATTGGGATACGAGGATAATTGTGTGTGAGTGCATGTGCGAATGTGCGTGCGTGCGTGCGTGCGTGCGTGCGTGCGTGCGTGTGTATGAGGATGCTTGTACTAGTCCGTACTGATGCCTATTTTATAGTGCTAGCCCACTGAGATACCATGCCGCAGTTCAACACGAATACCCCACTCAGACACAGTATACTGACTCCGAGCCAGCCAGTCCTTGTTTAAGCCCGTAATGCCGAACGCCATGCAGGGTAACAACAAGTACCATCTTTTAACGTATGACGCGGCCGATCCACCCGGACCAACCGCTCTACCACAAGACCACGGAGGCGGTCAGTGCTGCTAGGGCCGAGTGTAAACCTAACCTATCACAAAACAACCTCAGGCAACGTGAGATTCATAGAATTTGGGTTACGATTTAATGTTACATATGCGTAGCTAGCCACCTTTTCCCTTACATGTCCGCCAGTTGAGGTAAAGGTTATTGTAACTTGGTAAAATAAATGATCAAGCTACGATAACTTTGTATCTGTTCCTTCCCTCTGTTCGTGTCACTCTTATTTAACAGAATCGCATATTGACTATATGTCAGATCTGTCAAAGTGCAGTTATTGATTTGTGCACATTACCTCGATAGGCACAAACAAAACATTTCTCGGAAGAGAGCGGCATGTTTCTGCTTGCTACATGACAACGGGGTAACAGATCCGGTATCTAGGGGAAGATCGTTGTGCAGACAGTCACATACCAGCGATTAATGTAACGGGACCTACCGACCAGGGTGTGCATTGCTGAAATAGACTACTGACACGACACATATCCATCCATCGTGCATATGTGTGAAAAAACTGTATGTCTGTGACGCTGGACATCGGACCACGAGCGTCTCTTTGACACCTCTCAACCTTCTGCAGCGCCATGGAGAAACTCACCCTTCATAACATAAGTTGATTGTACAGCTATGTTTGTTTGTTGTTTCAAGCAGCACTCAGCAATAGCCCAGGTATATCACAGCTGTCTGTAAATAATCGAATCTGGATCAGACAATCCAGGGATTTACATCATGAGTCGCGATCTATACTATTGGGGTACGATGACATGCATCGACCAATTCACCTGACCACCCGATCCCGTCAGTCGCTTCTCATGGTACCAATTCTAGCCCGGATCTTCACGGGAATGTACCTATATAACACGTCTCTCTCTCTCTCTCTCTCTCTCTCTCTCTCTCTCTCTCTCTCTCTCTCTCTCTCTCTCTCTCTCTCTCTCTCTATATATATATATATATACACATATATATATACATATATATATATATATATATATATATATATATATATATATATATATATATATATACATATATACATATATATATATATATATATATATATATATATATATATATATATATATGGTTAAAGCTTTTCTTCTAGATGCCATCGACCACAGAAACGACAGGGTGTGTAAAATATTCACAACAGGGTGATAGCGCATATGTTTCATTTGAAATTGTCTTACAACTATCAGAGTAGTGATGCTGCGGTAGGTCAGCTGAATAGTCTTCTCGTAGTTTGCAGATGTAGATCATCTGTTTGATCACGGTAACTGAGTTTAGATTTTGACGTTTTTGTTTCATCACAGTGTTTTCACTGGACCGTACTCACTCATTTCGCTTTTTGCAGTTTACCATTCAACATATGTAGTAGCATGACGCCCCCTTGGCTTACTACCCGGATATTAACCTTTCTATTTTGAGTGCTTGTTCCCTAGAATAGCAATTGCGCCAGATCCTCTTATGTAGTTGATATTATTTTCAGATCTATAATCAACTAGCTTAAAGGATGACAAAACAGCAAAACGATCCTTATTAGTTTTGTAAAGCCAATGTTGTTGTATACCTAACACATCATTAGGGATTGATGTATAGATCTGGTCCGATCTTGCTGTAAAGTAACCCACGTTTACGGGTCAGTCACTATGACAATGGTACCAGGCGGTTAACAGCAGCATCCCATGTACCTGTACAGAGTTAGTTCCCTTGCTTTGTCGTCTGACGTTTCTCTTGTTCTGTTGATTGTGATGAAGCTGTAGTTTACTATATGAATCAGTGTGACTGTTGTACATATGACCCTCTTGATCTTATTCACTTTGTATGTACTGTATTGTAAATACACATGTCTATACATACCGCTAGGTTGCTTCCAGACAGCACACCGTTGTCTTGTGATGTTTTGGCCGTGCGGCTCCTCCAATTGCGTGGATCGATGCTCATGATATCAATCACTAGATTGTCTGGTCCAGGCTCGATTATTTACAGACCGCCGTCATAAAGCTGGAATACTGCTGAGTGCGGCATTAAACAACAAACCAACCAAACTACTGCCATGGACTAATGTGGGGAATATCCTCATATACTGGGGAATATCCTCATATACTGGGGAATATCCTCATATACTGGGGAATATCCTCATATACACATCTTCCCGAGGCAAGGGAGTTAACTGACTATAAAAGTCCATCTTCCCGAGGCAAGGGAGTTAACTGACTATAAAAGTCCATCTTCCCGAGGCAAGGGAGTTAACTGACTATAAAAGTCCATCTTCCCGAGGCAAGGGAGTTAACTGACAATAAAAGTCCATCTTCCCGAGGCAAGGGAGTTAACTGACTATAAAAGTCCAGTTTCCACCCTTGCCGAACTAGGCTGATATTATGGAGTTACATTTTGGTTGGACTAACGAGTCTATGCATAGTCCAAACAAAATCGCGCACCGAACTCGAAATCCGGTTCGTAAAGTGTCATGCAGATTTCGGTCGACTGCAGGATTTGCAAAGCATGTGCACCGCTAACTCGTTGTCAACAGATATTTTCTAAATCTTTTCATATTTTTAATCAAGGTGCTCACGTGATTTGATGCACTTCGTGATGTAAGACTCGTTTTATCACAATATAGATCTTGATTATCGATCAGATCGTTTTGACTGGGCGCCACCGTTTTGTTTGAAGCAAATGCAAGTGATATGAGAGGTTGAATCTGATTGGTCAATAGGAGAGGCATAGAAAGGACATAACTCGTAATAGCCACTGGTGGCGCTACGATCGAGCCCAGGAATTCCAGCCTAGTTCGGCAAGGGTGGAAACTGGATTTTTATAGTCACTAACTCCCTTGCCTCGGGAAGATGCATATACAAGAAAAAACTGAAAACAATACAAATGTAATTCAATTAACATTTATAAATAGTTTAATACACGACTAATTTGATGATACATAATACTGCATCAAAATTGTTTTTAAAATATTTTTTAGAATAATGATTAATGTAGCTTTAGCAAATTCATATTCATATTCAATTATTATTTATTTAAATTAATTTGAAGAAACAAATAAACATAAATATATACTTACAAACACATCTAACCACATAAGGCACTACGGCCATGGACTAGTCTGGCGAAATATCATTAAAAACACAATAAGGGCCAACAGTAACTGAAAACAATACAAAAAACAAACATTTTATTATGTAACTTTTAATATGTAACCAAAATTTAAAATGATATTTTTTTACAATGATGCATCAGAAATCTTAAATTTATGCTTCAACAATATAACATATTTATAACCTGCATCAGTCAAACTTAAGAAATCTTATAATTTTTATCATTATGAAGTTGCATACATAATTATTCATACATAATGCATAGTTGCATACATAATTATCATAAGTTAATGCAACAAATATTCAGACCTACCAAATACATTTTGGGGTTTTCAATGCATCATTCATGCTGTAATTATATATATATAGTCAATGTTAGTACATTACATGTGAATTTATTAGTAATCAAACATTGTGAACGGATATTATTTTCATTAAATAAGAAATAAAATCAAACTTTATAAACTCAACACAAACTGATCAACAAATGAAAATAATATTAAACTAAAACATATCAAAGGCTTGTAAATGAACTAAAATCTAACCAACAAATCAATTTCAACTGAATAGGCAGCTTAAATTACCTCTATCGCAAACTAAGGCAGCTGGAAACAAAAACTAAGTTTCTAATGCCCAATTTTTCAACTCGCTCATTGTCCACTGTCCACACTTTGACCATGCGGTTTTAACACGATTTTAAAATCACCCTTCTCAAAGTCTTCACACAGGTTGTAGGCATAGACTGCTGCATCATTTTCATATTGTACATTGAACCACTTGGGAAATCCAGAAACTACAGAAATCACAAACCCTTTGTAGACTACTCCATATCAAATTCCACATGGTTTCCAACGAAGAAACGAATTCCTTCCTGATACCGCCCTGTTGTCACCATGGCTTTAGTTTCACTGATCAAAGTCATCAGGTTCAGTCTCAAGTCCAGAATGGAATGTTTGACATACTTTCCAGCATGATTCTTTGTAGTAAAGGAGAACACCTTGGGGTCCTTGTATTTTTGTTTGAGTACTGTTTTTTTTTCCGAATTTCAGCTGGGATTTTATTGCTTTTCCCTGGTCACTTTCTGAAAGTCTTGTCAAACCTTCATTGACTTGCTCCTCACTCTGCCATAGGCCATAAAAGCAGACATCATTCGTCAAGTTTTCAGCAGCTTTCAATCGCTTCTTGAAGGTTTTCCATATTTTTTCCCAACCCTTTTTGGAGTCCATAAGAAGCTTGTTTTGGGCACTATCTTCAGAATTGTCAGGCCATTCACGAGTTCTGTTGTGTGAATGCATCAGAAAAGCTTCATTTGTAAGAAAAGAAGAATTATCTCAGAAGTTGGTCCCACTGACCCAATACAAACTCTGGCCGTGTGTTGTGTGTCACGGCTGACCTGGTTTCCTCCACTACTTGGCAGGAGATCTATGACTATGTTAGAGATCAGTTGGTGGATGGTCTTGAACCTGCAACACTGGGCATAGGATTGGGTCCACTGATGGGGATACAGTTGTGAGAAGGGGTAAAACCTTGTCGTCCTCATCGAGTTTTGTGTCAAATGGTGTAGTTTCACCTCTCATGAAATCGGTCATGACTTCCACGTGTTTCGTAATGCTTGCCCATCTCTAGGATGTAGCCTTTCGTTTCCAGTAATTTCCACAAAGGACCGGAGATAAATTTCGAAATCAACCCAAGCGCTCTTGCTCCTGCAAGGTACAGATTTTCTTTGATGTCATGTGAGACCGCTTTCAGTAGGCTGTTTGCTGTTCCGTGAAATCATGAAATGTCTTCACGGTGGAAATACACTGCATGACCCAAGGAGAACACAAGGTTGAAGCGAATTTCCCTGATTCACTCTTCAAGTATGTCTTCCATGCCATACTGACACCATTTTTGCATCTTCACCCATTGCAGCAAGTTCTGATTACACGTATTACCCTAATGGACTAGTTTCAGTTCAGGAACTTGGCAGATCCAAGAGTCTTTCCTTGAAGGAATGGACGTTCAAAAGTCTTGTTTTTTTGTACACATGGACTTTCTTATCCAAGTCTGCCCAGCCATCTACAACTGTAAAATAGTTGCTCTGAATTGCTCCAGAAGCCTGTTGAGGCTCTATCGGACATCATGTCTAGAATATGTTTGCAAGAATTCGATAACCCTCATACATTTTTTCTTCCTTCTCCTTGTTATGGCAGTGGTCGTTGATGTATTCAAGTATCTCCTTAAAGGTGTCATTTGTAGTCTGACTACTTTTGTTGGCCATTTCTCGGAGACCCAAAATATATGTCTGAGATTCATCAGTGACAACATATGTCTCCACTCTCTTTCCATATTTTAGGTGTATTGAGTTGTATCCTTCTTATTCTTCAGGACATCTTGTAACTGTGCAACTGTTGTTTGGACAATTCTGTTGACTTGAGGCAGAAGGTAATGCATTTGTTGTCTTCCCACAAAGAGATGCAACCTCCCTAATAACACTGCCTACCTTTTCTGTGACCACTTTCAAATTAAATGTCATGTGGTTTTAGCACTATGAAAGTAGACTATTTTTATTTTCTAATTATATATGAAATTATTTAGGAGTAGTATCAATTGATAGTATCTGTGAAAGTTAGACTTCCATATCTATACTGGGAATCTTCATCAGAACTTGGCAATAGCTGTTGTCAGACTCGGTCATGATAACTGAAAGCTATATACAAGGTTTTCATGTGAAATTAACTAAGTCTTAGGATTTTGGCCCCTTTAGTACCATATCCCAAAGCACATACAATGAAATTGTGAAAAGGAGTACTTTTTAAAAAATGCAAAAATTCTGTTTGATGCTTTATACAGTCTATACATAAATATTATTGAAGAATGTGAGATGTTTTGTAAAGGTTATAATTAGATTACACTTGCTGAAACTAAACATACTCAATAACTCAGGTAATAATTGATGTGTTATGCAAATGTGTATGTAAAATATATGTAAAAGCATGATGAATATTGTGAGTTTGTTTGTTGTTTAACGCCGCACTTTTTGAGCTATATGACGGCGGTCTGTAAAATAATCAAGTTTGGACCAGACAATCCAGTGATTAATCATGAGCATCGATCCACGCAATTGGGATACGATGATACTGTAAGTACAATTATTCACCCGTGTCATCTTCAATTTAACTATTGTGTGTTATCATCAGCAGTAAATATAGCATGCAATAAGTGACTATCTGACTCCATCTCCCAGTTCCAGGCACCCATTAAGAGCAGCCCCCACGTGGTGAGTGCTGGGTAATTCTAATCGCTCTTCCCCCTTGTGGACCCTGGGTAGAATGTGTCCTCAGCACCACATAGCCTGTCGTAAACGGCGACCAAATTGGGCAACCTGTTTGCCGTGTGTTGCGTCCCTGTGTAGGCGGAGGGCGGTAGTTTGGTGGCACTGGATACAGGAAGAGCGTTAAATGCCCAATACACCACTTCGACCATTACTTCGCCTAGATGGGTGGTAGGACCGGCCAGGTCTTATGCCGTGTGCATTATTTGTATTTGCACAAAATTTGAATTCCCATTTGACTGCTACTTTAGGTCTTGACCCAATCATTTATCTATTAAAGCTTAAACCAAATAAAAACAAAACGTTCACTAGATGATTCCTCAGATGAGGAGAATGCTTCTCTGAGGAATTCTTTTAACAACAGTTGGTCTCGATTTTTATTGGTTACTGCTTCTGATGGTACCCCCTTGAAGCTTAACCCATTCGCTATTTCTTAGGCTCTTTATGGCATCGCTGGTGATGTACAAGATGTCAAGAAAATTCAATCTGGATTTCTGCTGTGGAATGCAAAACTTTCAAACAATCTTCGATCTTGCAAGCTGCTAAACAGTTTCCTGTTCTGATTTCTCCTCACTAAACACTAAATCCGAGCAAAGGCATCGTCAGAGACAGGGATCGTTGTCTGTGATATGACAGAAAATGAAATAGCCGTCGAATTACAAGATCAGGGAGTCACAAACGTCAAACGTTTCACTTACAAAAGAGATGACACAAGTTTTAGTTCAGACACGTCTCTCATGACCTTTTCAAAACCAACTCCTCCTAGAAACATTTAAGCAGGATATTTCAACATTGAAGTGGGTAAATATATTCCAAACCCACTTCGATGTTACAAGTGCCAGCAGTTTGGGCATGGTGCTCAATCATGCACAACTTGCAAGATCTGCCATCAGTGTGGAGAACATGACCACGGAACTGATGATAAATTTACAAAAACACCTAACTCTGTGAATTGTTCTGTAAATCATGTGGCTTCCTCAAAGACCTGCCCACAGTTCAATCTTCAACTCCAGAATGTACAATTAAAACATGCAAAGCTTTTAGTCAAGGCTACTACCTCTCCAACCACAGTTGTATCCTACTCGGCAGCTGTCACACACACACACATCTTCAAAATCAGTCATGTCTGTGCAATGCCAGACTGACACAACTTGTGTTTGGGGAGACAGATATTCTTTGTTACAATCCAGTTCCTTTTCACAAACAGATGAAGCACCACCAACACAAGTAGCAGCAGCGCCATCACCAACACTCACACTGTCAACTGAGCCAACTCCAGTTGTAAAATGTGCAAACAAAAACGTTGGCTACTCACAAAAATCAGATCATGTACCAAAGCGTCACCGTGACCCTATTCAGATTTAGAACTGCTATAAAACCTCGGAGGACATGGATGTCTCTCCTCATCCTTATGGGCGCAACAGAAGTAAGTAGCCTCTAAATGGGAGACGTAGATCTCCTGTGTATCCACAAGTAGCTTGAATATAATGAATCCACTGATTCAGTGGAATTGCAGAGGTCTTAGGACCAAATTTAATTAATTACATTTAATACAAGATTTTAACCCATCGGCAATGTGTCTCCAGGAGCACATATCTCAAACAGACTGACAATTTTGATTTACGTTGGTATAGTTCCTACAATTCATTTTCTCCTCCAGGTGTTAAAGCTACTGGAGGATCTTCTGTTTTGGTGAGACGGTGTGATCCACAGCCCTGTGGCGCTTCAAGCCAATCTTCACACTGTTGCAGTACGCCTGACTTTGCACATAACGTTTACACTGTGCTCTCTATATATTTCCCCTTCTGCACTTCAGCGATCAGACCTTCAATCACTATATGAACAGCTCCCAAAGCCCTGCGTGATCATGGGAGATTTAAACGGACATATCCCATAATGGTGAAGTGTTGCCGTTAATCCTAAAGGTAAAGTCCTTGAAGATTTCATTTCCGATAACAACTTGTACATTTCAATGATGGATCAAATACATATCTACATCCTGCTACTGGAACCTATTCTGCTTTAGATCTATCACTAACAGATTCCAATCTCTGAAACGAATTTACGTGGTCGATTCACAATTACTTGTGTGGAAGCGATCATTTCCCTTCAATCCTAACAGCAAATAATTAATCTGATATTCCACCCACATCAAGGTAGAACTTTACCAAAACCAAACTGGACTTCCTTTCAGGAACTGTATTGATAGGTTAAAGCCTGGGAATGTTCAGGATTGTTACTTATTCAGCTATTTTCTGATGTTTTAAATGAAATTGCCGATATAACCATTCCAAAGTCCTCTGCAAATCCACACATTCCAAAAACATGGTTTGATAATGAGTGCAAGCAGGCTAGCAATAGAAGGAAAAAGGCTGAGGAATATTTCCGCCGATTTAAAACTGTACATAATTTGAATCATGTTTAGATTGTGCCAAGGTACGCCGTACCTTCAAGCAAAATAAGCGCAAGTCTTGGAGGAATTATTTCTCTAAAATTAATTCTCGCACGCCTGTATCCAAGGTGTGGAACATGATTGCAAAATTAAAGGCAAAGGTTCAAAATCGAGTGTTCACCATCTCAAAGACGGTGAACATCTGTTAACAGATAAATCGGACATTGCCAATAAATTGGGTGAAACGCTGGCCAAACACTCTTCGTCATCGATCTACGATCCTCAGTTTCAAAATTATCAGAAACAGGAAAAGAAGAAGGTTGATTTTACTTCTCAAAATGGAGAAGATTGAAATGAGGTATTTTCGCTGCACGAGCTAAATACTGCCCTAGGTCAAGCGCACGATACTGCAACGGGAGATGATAATATTCACTATCAGCTCCTGAAGCATTAATTTTGCCTGATTCATGTTTAGAGACGCATCTTGATATATTTGATCAGATCTGGACATCAGGAAATTTTCCTCCTTCGTGGCGTAATGCAATAGTTGTTCCTATACCGAAACCTGGTAGGAACCATACTTTTGCATCTAATTATCGACCAATATCACTAACCTGCTTCGCATACAGTAAGTGGAACCGGTATCGACACACAGCACGTACCTCCCTCCATCGCACCTTGCACATTTTCAAGAGAGGACACAATTGTTTGAAGGAAACGATTACTAAAATTATTTTTGTCTGCATTAATACTGTCGTGATTTAGGAATTGTTTTGTATTGCAACTTGAGTGAGTGAGTGAGTATGGTTTTACGCCGCTTTTAGCAATATTCCATCAATATCACGGCAGGGGACACCAGAAATGGGCTTCACACATTGTACCCATGTCGGGATTCGAACCCGGGTCTTCGGCGTGACGAGCGAACGCTTTAACCACCAGGCTACCCGACCGCCCCTGCAACTTGAGATATACCTACCCATGTTTTATCAAAAATATTGAAATACGAAAAAAATACAACAAACAAACAAACAAACAAATAAATAAATAATAATCATGTCCTAACATAACACTCAAATGTATGATCGTCATCTCTTTTGGGGAGCTTTTCATAAAATCCTAAATATATGCTTCATGTTTTCGTTTCGTTGCAATAACAAAGGATGTTATGACTACCTTTCAAAACAGAAAGTCGGAGAATTTCAAAATGCATGGACGGGAAATAAGAACAATGAATGATGTTACGAGAAAGCAGTTGTTTAATATATATTGTATATTTTGAGTTCTATCAATGTTCAAGTCCAGGTCTATCTATGTTCAAGTCCCGGGTCTATCAACGTTCAAGTCCAGGGTTTATCTATGTTCAAGTCCCGGGTCTATCAATGTTCAATTCCGGGGTCTATCTATGTTCCAAGTCCTGGGTCTATCTATGTTCAAGTCCTGGGTCTATCAATGTTCAAGGCCCAGATCTATCAATGTTCAAGTCCGGTGTCTATCTATGTTCAAGTCCGGTGTCTATCTATGTCCAAGTCCTGGGTCTATCTATGTCCAAGTCCTGGGTCTATCAATGTCCAAGTCCAGGGTCAATGTACGTTTGAGTCCAGGCTCTACCTGTTCGCGTAGCAGCTCCTACCACAGTCTTTAACGGAATCCCTTTTAGGCAGTGGTTCAGAGTGAGTGAGTGAGTTGTGTTTAATAACAGTATTCCAGTCATATGGCATGTCAGTTTAATGTGAGAGGAAAGCCTGAAGTGATGCAGGTCTTAGACGTTTACGGCTTCAGTGAAAGCCAAGAGCATGGGTATGGTGCTGACAAACCTATAAACAATCGGGCGAACCGGATCCGAACCCACAATATGTTTCTGGTGTGCCCAAAGGGATGCAACTCTGCACAGCAAATCGCAGCACCTTAGGAGACTGGGCCACTCGTGCCCACCAGTGGTTCAGAGACACGCTAATTCAGTTTTGATAAAAAACAAAGAAACATCATTTTTTTTATCATTATTTATTTCTTGATATGTTTTTCAGTAAAAGTCTTTAACATTCCTCTGGGAGGGTGATTCTAAAACAGTCAGCTTACAACTAAAGATGGGTGTAACTGTACATGCTGGAAACCATAATGCTGACAATAATGTGCAGCAAGACACAAGGACATCCACCTGCACAAGGACGTCCTCCGGAACAAGGACGTCCACCTGCACAAGGACGTCCACTCTAACAAGTAGTCATATTGCTTTGGGACTGACCATGATAAGTCTGTCTGCGTGGGATAATCCGTATGGTGCGATTAGAATGTGCGTCTTTGATGTACTGGCATCAGTCTGAATGAAGTAAAACCCCGGATATCAAATACAAGTTAAACATATTTTATTATTTACATATCAATCCATAATCAGTGTAGAAAGTGTGTACAAGTATTTGAATTGATAATCTAAATTCACGTCAGTTTATAGGGATCTCACGACATGACTCTCCCGGGATAAGTATCATGATAATTTGTTCATGATAAGATACGTATCACTATTTCTTATGTGTATCACTTCTAAATATCATTCAAAGACTCCACTATTAAAAAGGCTTGCCACTTCCTGAATGTCTGGTTTCATAATTGAAAATACAAATGTCTCACTTCAATGAATGTCGTATTTCAAATATAACTTGAGCTGAAAAAGAAATTAGAAAAAGACAATAGCCAGCCAACCACCCATGACCCTTTTGGGGGGACAATTTATTTTATTAGATAAAATCCCACCCCCTCCCCCTAGAATATTAAATGGTCCGTCCCTATAAACAACTGAGTATGCCACTAACATGATGTCAAACATGAACAACAGCTCACATGGTTGCAACTATTTATAGCAAGGTGAATCGAACTGGGTTCTAAAACCTCATATTGCACTTGTATAACAACATGCAGCACTTGTATAGCAACATGCAGCACTTGTGGCCGATGCAATAGTCCAGACTTGCGCCGGTTTTATGGTGCTATCCCACTGGCATACCATGCCGCAGTTTAACACGAATACCCAACTCAGACCCAGTATACTGACTCTGAGCCGACCAGTTTTAGGCCCTCAAACCCGAGCGCAGACTGGGTAACAACAAGTATGATCTTTTAACATCTTTTAGTATGACCCAAGCTAAGGACACTGGACACTAGCGACTTTATTCTAACGCCACTCTGGACAGTATTCCAGTTATATCACAAGAGGAAGGGGCTCCTTGAGCTATATCTAGGACACTGATAGGCAACCCAATTGTAAAAAGCTTTCAACCGGGTTAATCGGTAATAAATACACTGGCAAACTTCAAATCTACTAGGCTACCACACAACATGGACGGCTGATAGTGAACGTGATTGCAAAAAGGCCCTGACAACATACTGCCACTGACAGGAGCAACCACAAGGAAGGAAGTTTCTACAACTACAGCTGAGGGTAAACTACCAAAGGGTCTGTATGTCACTAACGGGGGTGGGTATTCAACAATCTGTAAATGTTAGCTGTGGACCTGCAGCACACATCTGTGCATGTGACCCTACAGATCATAAAACACTTTCAGAATCTAGGTACCAGTCTCTTCCTTCATCGCTTGCTTACCTACAACCATAAATACTTTATTTCATTGCAAGGATTCCTGCTGGTACCTGTCATGTAGTAGCGACCTACAGAATGGATGATGAAAAACAAACTCATAAGCACATACAAAAACCACAGTAAACATATCTGTTTTTGAAGATTGTCAACATCAGAAGAGCAGTGAATAAATTCACTAAAATCTAGGAAAACTTAATTGAAGGAAGACAATATGTTTTTCTTGAAACCGTTAATACGTTCGGACACCCCTTTTCTGGACGACAACGGGTAATTTCAGGAACATCAGTGTGGTGTCAGCGGCTCGGCCACTGCGATCCCACATAAGAAATAAATAATCATCTAAAGAAACAGGACCCTACACGGACATCTGACAAGACATTGTAGACCAGAAGACATGTAACACAGATTACCCTGAAGCTGGAAACATACAAATGAGAGCACTTGGTACCCAAAGAACAAGGCCATCAATTTGCATTACTGGGATTTCAGATCCATTTGCTTTAAGCTTTGAAAGTGGAAAATAAATAAATGCACAGTGATCCCCCGCTACAACGCTACCTTCGGGGTCCAAATAGTTCATGAGCGTTCGTGTTTATGATTCACTGTCTAAAATAAGATTTATCAAGTGTGATGCGCTTTAAAAAAACACATCGTATCCCTTCAGCGAATTCACGTGATTGAACAGGTATAACAAACTTGGTGAATAAAAATATGAACTTTGATATGAAACATCTTTGAGTGTGTGTGGTTCTGCAGACTTGGCAAGTTCTTACAATCGGAAGAAGCTGGACCAAAGAGAAAGGTTGAGTTCCAAATGGCCACTTGTGTAAAGAATCAATGGTAACTGCCTTCCAAATAGCCACAACAGCCAAGACAAGTGAACTATGTAGAGGACTAGAAGCTTCCTCCCCTAATCTAGTGAGGTCATACCAACAGAGAACTAGACTAAGGTGATAATGAACCAGTGATTTCACACATTGTATCACAAGGAATAAGAAGCTTCGAAATTAACGCAAGTTATCAAGTCCAAGACAAGTAAAATTCTGTAAGGAAGTGATATTTTCTTGTGGTCTACCACTTTACCATTGACAGATTACACCACAATATTCGAAATCAATATAACACATTCTGGTTTCTAAGCATGGGGACAACCATCTTGGCTGAGAATATCTAACAAATTCACCTTGCATCAATGTCACATTATCATGGAAGCACAACAATATTAAACAATAACATCAAGTCAAAATGATTTGACATACTTGTATTGATATGAGGCACCAACACTTCTTTTTGATTGGCTGCATCGAATGATGAGTAAAAAAGCAAAGTACAAAGACAACATTATGAAATAATGTTTGAAATATTGATGTGAATACTAAAGGTCATCTCTCAATAATCTGGTAAACAGAGGGTAATCTCTGTCGTATTCTGCTCAAAAGAAGTAGAGGAATCGGGTATTCTTTAACTTCTTGTAAGGAAGAGAATTTATGGATGTCAACTTCTCTAAAATGAGTGAGTTGGGTTTAACGCCATTTTTTAACAGTATTCCAGTTTTATCACTGCATGTCAGCTTAATGTGGGAGGAAAGCCCGAAGTGATGCAGGTCTCAGACGTTAATTACCTCTGTGAAACCCACGAGCACAGGTATGGTGCTGACAAACCTAGAAACAAAATCAGGGCGAACCTGGATTCGAACCCACAATCATACGTTTCTGGCGTGCCTAAAGGACGCAACTCTTCACATCGAATCGCGGTGAGTTAGACGACTGGGCCACCCGTGCCCCCCCTGGCCCCTCTTTAAAATGTGGGTGAAGGAGTAAGTGTATACGAAACGTCTTCCTCATAATAAAGAAGTTGACATCCATACATTCTCTTCATGATGTGT
Source organism: Haliotis cracherodii (assembly GCF_022045235.1). Taxonomy (NCBI): domain Eukaryota; kingdom Metazoa; phylum Mollusca; class Gastropoda; order Lepetellida; family Haliotidae; genus Haliotis; species Haliotis cracherodii. Next base: position 1,366,297 of record NW_027266270.1, read on the forward strand.
ATCACTTCTAAATGCCATTCAAAGACTTCATATACTACACGTTTGTCGATACATCACTGAGAATGAAGGCAGGGCATTGGTGTATGGAGCTTGAAAGTACTTCCTGCTCGGCAACCTCGTTTCCATATCTATTGGATCATGATACATAGTTTATGTGGACTGGCTTATCGACAAAAGAAATCTGTATGATAAATCGGACTACTCTCTATAATTTATATAAATATTTAGGCTATCAACATGTTCGAATTTCTTATACACAATCCCCACTGACAGGCATGGACAATATCCAATATCAAGATCCATTGGCACAAACCTAACCTAATCATGGACACTCATCTTATTAGGAAACAAACTTTATACCTTTTGCTTCGACACATACCTCTCTGCAGGAAGATCTGACAAACCAGGCTATGTCATTTACCCTTCTAACCCAGGGACGGCTTTGACTGCTTGGGTCCTTGAGCCAATCAGAATTGAGCTTCATTTCATTGCCACTTCAATTTAGAACCCAGATATTACTTCCAAAGTACATCTCTTTATGGTGCAGATGTAAACCATTCATAGGTCTGGGTCAAAACGTTTCCGGAAGAAAGAATATTCATTTGGGAAAATATTCCAGTGTTAGTCAGATACTGGCTTTGGAAATAATAAACTTCACAAAAGTTTCCAATGGAACTTTTTCCCTGGGATATTAGTTTCTCCTGGAAAGAATCTCCAGGGGGAATAAATATCCTAATACACAGATGATATGGTGTTTAGAAACAAAAAGAAAAACCAATAAAATAATTGCATTCTTCATTATTTTCCATTCAGAACTACCTGTGTGCGTTCTATTTTTGAGATACAGAAATCTGTAATACTGAACTGAAGGCTGATGAGCCTCCACTGTGATTGGCTGATTAGAAAGGTCACCTGATGCAACTCAATGGAGGGTGTGTCAGATCTTCCCACAGGGACGTCTTGTATCATTGTATGTCATTGTACAAGATCTGGGCCCCGTTCCACACAGAGATCAAAGTGCTAAGTTCCTGAATTGTATGACATAGAGTTGCAGACATGTACCACCTTAGTGCAGCCCATAAGCATGGTGTGGTACAACACACAGTGTGATGAGGATGAGCCTCAGCTCCTGTCCTGGGTAAGGGATGCAACTCTGCACAGCAAGTGACAGAGCCTGCATCCAAAACCTGAGCTTGCACAAGTGGGCCCAGGTAAAATTACCTTTCCATCAACACTGCATCACTATCCCATATGTGCTGTTAAGTTGGGTCTAACTTTCTTTCCACCACAAAATACAATATATCACCTGGCTCCGTTAAGAAAGTAAAGCAAGTAGCTGCTTATTCCATCCAAACTGATGAATGAGCCGAAAGTTAAGGAATAATGGTTCTTCATTACTTGTTAATCAGGAACAACATCGAAAGTTAAGGAATAATGGTTCTTCATTACTTGTTAATCAGGAACAACATCGAAAGTTAAGGAATAATGGTTCTTCATTACTTGTTAATCAGGAACAACATCCAACACATCATTAGTGATACAAACAACGTTATCACTATCCCCCCGCCAGGGAGCACTTTGGTATTTAGTTTATTCATATGGTAGTGAATAACATAGAAGTTAATTTTGAACAAAATTTTAAAAAAATAGTTCCAAAAAGCCTTAAGAAGAGATGGGTTTTATGTCCTGAAGAAATCTGATTTTACCTTCCCCACTGTAGTGAGTGAGTGAGTGAGTGAGTGAGTATAGTTTTACGCCGCTTTTAGCAATATTCCAGCAATATCACGGCGGGGGACACCTGACATGGGCTTCCCATGTTGGGAATCAAACCCAGATCTTCGGCGTGACGAGCGAACACTTAAACCACTAGGCTACCCGACCGCCCCTCCCCATTGTAGACACCATGCACTAAATATAAAGGAAATAACATGTAGCAAGGGATGTAACTCTGGAAAAACAATTTATGGCGCCAATTTTCAAACCCAGCATTGGAAAGTATCTCTTAGATAAGGATGCAAACTTTCATTCAAGTAACTTCAGTAGTTTCTGAGAAAACTTCACTTCACGCAGTATATACTAAGTTGAAAAGCACGGATCAAGGGCCATAACTCCGTACAAAATTGATTAAAACACCAGTTTTCCTACACATTCAAGATCATGACCAGTGACATCAGTGTGTAAAATCTTTTTTCTCTTACTAAAATAGTTTTTGAAATTTAAATTTGTCCCCATTGAGAAGCGAACAGACAGCGGGTAGGACGGACAGACGGACGAGCTCCATTCTCATATCCAACGCCCCACTCTTCTCCATGGCAGTGGATAATAATAAACAAGCAGGAAAGTTTCCATCTTTTAACCAAAGTCTCCATAAATATATCTATGTATATTCATCAACAATAATCGTATAAAATCATGCATTAAGTTCTTAATTATTAACCAGACCACACATCAATACTGCACACAATGAAATGATAGTTCGCTTTCCAAGCTGATGAGTCAGCATATTTATGGATGATGCTGATGAACTATGGGATGTATTGTCTGTCTGTTTGAACGTATTGCTAAAACAACTGCAACAATGACACACATTTTCATCATCACATGATGCCCTATATAAAAGTCTGTAAAACTTCAGCCAACAGTCCAGTGAATCCAGTTTTCGTTGCCACGGACAACTGCTGCCATTTGCACCAAATCTTGACCCTGCACACACAGACACGCACACACACACACACAAGCAAATCAAGCACACCCTCACACGACATGTCCTTCTTCGATCCACAAGAATCTGAAGCACATCCGACAGAATGCTAGTGTGCTCCGAGACGAAATATGTCAAAGTTCACTTCTTGTCGCAATACTCCAGTTAACACAAACTCTGCATTGTAGACGGCTGAAACACAGGTAGGAATGTTGTTTGTAGTCATCATGTGAGACACCAAGGCTTTTATGTTCTAATTACAACCAGATCATAGCTGGTGGTCGAATGGAAATAAATCCATTTATTACACCATTCAAATCACAAATATAATTCTAAGCCTTTAGGCAACAAAGCCAACTGTACATCAAACATTCAGAAAGTTGGAGGATGAGTGAATACCTTGTTGGCGTATTACGGTAGAGTTGAGAGAGGGCAAGGTGAAGCAAAATCCTACTGTTCTCGCAACTCTTCATGCAGATAGAGAATCCTCTGTCTTAGAGCACAGCCACATACTCGAGTTCCACAGATATCAATGTATAGTTTCCTCCCTCTCCATTCAAGGTCGACGAACCCACAACCCAGATGTCCGTGTAATTGTCGATGTACAGTGAGATGAGGGGAAATTAACGTCGCGTCCAAGATTATTGCACTTATACTGCTACGTGTGTGTGTGTGTGTGTGTGTGTGTGTGTGTGTGTGTCTGTGTGTGTGTGTCTGTGTGTGTGTTTCTGTCTGTGTGTGTGTTTCTGTCTGTGTCTGCTTGTGTCTTTCTGTCTGTGTCTGCTTGTACTAGTCCGGAATGATGCCTAGTTATAGTGCTAGCTCACTGAGAAACCATGCTGCAGTTTAACATGAATACCCCACTCAGACACATTCTTGGTTATTCTTCGCGATTCGTAGCCGAATCATCACGAATTTCGAAAGTATCCAATTCAGGATATTCGTGGTCATAGTGAAAGGGGGATATAAATGCCAAGCGCCAGACAGGGTAACAACATGTACCATCTTTTAACGTCTTTTGGTATGACGCGGCCAGGATCGAACCCCAGGCCTTCCGCTCTCCGGGCAGACGCTCTACCACAAGACTACGAAGGCGGTCTGGAGTACATTATCGGGATGATGTTGCACTGTATGTGACCTAAATGACATTGGATCAGCCTTTAGCTGTGCTCTAAGACATTGGTACAGTCGTACTATAACTTACGGATTTTCTTGGCCAGCAAGTCCCGACAGAGATGGATATCATTGACACAGGTAATTACAATAAACTTGGGCTTCCCCTGAAAAACAACAAAAGGTCTGTTAAATATTCCATAAGACATTAAGCTGAGTATATGGCCCCTAGGGGTACAGATGCAGGAGATATTCACTCAGCAATATTTGCTTCATGGTTTGACCCGTTCAGTTGTTCCACCATGTTTAGTGTTTGCACTGAGAGAGACCTCATATTAACGCACAGTCACAAATATTTCCTTTCATGACTTAACAATTCTATGTGATGACCCGACAATATAGTGAGTGAGTGGGTATGTTTTTACGCCGCTTTTAGCAATATTCCAGCAATATGACAGCAGGGACACCAGAAATTGGGCTTTACACATTGTACCCATGTGGAGAATCGAACACGGGTTCCCAACCCCCCTCTAACAATACACATGACTTAACAATTCTATGTGATGTCCCGACAATATAGTGAGTGAGTGGGTATGTTTTTACGCCGCTTTTAGCAATATTCCAGCAATATGACAGCAAGGACACCAGAAATTGGGCTTTACACATTGTACCCATGTGGAGAATCGAATACGGGTTCCCAACCCCCCTCCAACAATACACTGACTGAGCGGATATCTTTCTACTTGTTCTAAGAAGGGTAACCTACTCCCTCACTGCTAGCGTTTATTCACATCAAATTTGTCACAAAAACCGAAGCATTGCGAACTGGTTCTGAACCATAGCCCTCAAATGGTACGAGTCAATGAGAACTACTATCACACGATTTCACTTGTCCTCACACCATTCAGTAGTCCCGGGCAGCTGACTAGCGTGTCTTTCAATGGATGTTACAGTGTCTGAAATACCTGCCCACCTGAGCCGGGCGGGTAACTTCTGTAGGGCTGCATGAAATTTTCCTCCACCTGCCCGACTGTCTGGCAGATAATTTTAAGACTTCTTATGTATTCAGTTTTATCATACAATTGTAGATTCTCAAGTAATTGTTTGCATTATTTCAACTGAATCTCTTAGTTTTTGCTGAATGCAGGCAGGTAGGTTTGAAGATGGGCTGGCAACACTTATGGGTCCCCTGTCTGACTGCCTGTGATACTCCTCACACTGGTTGCTACTGGCGACAGGTTATCGTCCTACCTTTTCGTCCATTTGAGCTGCTATGGTCTTAGCTGACGGACGTCGTTTGACTGTCGTACCCCCAGCACTCTCCACGATGTTCCGGACATCACACACAGGGGGCGCCACTCCAGGCGTGACGTGAAATGTTAGACCCTGCAGAGTAAGTGAGGGAGCAGTGACTACACATGGTTGGTTGGTTTGTTGTTTCACGCCACACTCAGCAACATTCCAGCTACATGACGGCGGTCTGTAAATAATCGAGTCCGGACCAGACAATCCAGTGATTGATATCATAAGCATTGATCAACGCAGTTGGGATACAATGACATGCATCAACCAAGTCAGCGAGCAGGACCATCTGATCAAGTTAGTCGTCTCTTACAACAAGCATAGATGCCTTTTACGGCAAGCATGGGTTGTTGAAGACCTATTCTAACCCGCATCTTTATTGAACGGGGTCTTCGGCGTGACGAGTGAACGCTTTCACCACTAGGCTACCCCACTGCCGCCTGTGTGTGGCATTACGTCATGTGACACGAGGACAAACCAGGGATTGAAAGCAAGGAACAAGTAACAGGACTAATGTAATGTTCATGCATTGTCACCTGTGGTATCCAGAAGAGTCAAATATCTACGAATGATACACAGCATGTGTTCGGAGAATGACATTTCAAGATAGGGTCACTCACCTGAAAGAGAGGCTTTGACTTGGCCTTCTGTAATGACTCGGACAGCTTACAGCCGATCTCCGCCTCCCCCTTCAAGTCGTTGAGATGATATTTTGCCTCATCTGAGACGAGAGAGAAATCAACAATCACACTGGGTCGTATTGTTGGAGAAACACTGACCACTAAAGTATAAATGAGTATTGATGAGAGAAATCAATGATCCCACTGTCATATTGTCAGAGATTCTCATAGTTTAACACTGGCCACCATAGTATTGATGAGTACTGATGAGTATTGATGAGTAATCAGGGTTTTACGCCATGCACAAATGTTGAATAAACTGCGGGGCGTACAATAAGGGGCGTACAATAAAAATGTACCAAGAGCAGTAATGGGCTTGTGGTTTCCTCCATCCATCATGACTCAGCCACAGGATCATTGATCCTTCCAGGCTCTACAGTAAATATCTAAACGTAAAGTGAGTGAGTGAGTTGGGTTTAACGCCGCTTTTAACAGTATTCCAGTTATATCATGGCGTGTCAGCTTAATGTGGGAGGAAAGCCCGAAGTAATGCAGGTCTCAGACGTTTACCACTTTGGTGAAACCAACGAGCATGGGTATGGTGCTGACAAACCTAGAAACATAATTGGGGCAAACCGGGATTCGAACCCACAATCATAGGTTTCTGGTGTGCCCAACGGACGCAACTCTGCACGTCGAATTGCGGTGCCTTAGACGACTGGGCCACCCGTGTCCCCTAAACATAAAGTACACGACGCCATTTCTGTAGTTAACAGGACCCTTAAGATCAAGTATTGGGGTCCAGGGACCCCTACTTCCGCACATCAGAGTAAACCCTGAGTGTTGATGAGTGACGATGAGGATTCAGAGTGAGTAACTTCTAATAATATTTCTTAAATTTACAGCTCAATCAAGCATGAGACATTTTCCAGATTTCAGAAGTGATGTATTATTTTCTTACGTAAGCAAGTAGGACGTAATCTCACTTAATGCTGCAGCACAGTTCACATCTGTCAATTCACAGGTGGTGGTCTATAAATTATCGAGTCTGGACCAGATAATCCAGTGATTGATATCATGAACATTGATCCTCTCAATTTGGATACGATGGCAAGCATGCACCAAGTCAGCGAGCCTGACCACATGATCCTGCTAGTCGCCTCTTCAACAAACATAGGTTGCTGAAGACCAATTCCAACATGCAGAAGCAAACCTGGATCTAGTGCGGCGCCACTCACCGAGAAACTTGCTCTGGATGAGGCTCTCCTCCAGCCATTCCTTGGTGAGGACGAACTTGCAGGCATTGATGGCCACAAAGAACTTCATGGTGCGAGAGAAGATCTGAGACACCAGGTGGCTACAGTCCCGAGGGTTGTCCACCAACACTCCGCCAAGGTCATTAACGATCTGGAAACACATTTAGATATCGCATCGATCTAACAAAGTGAGGCGAGGTGAAATGGTGTTTAACATTGCCTTCAGGATCATTGCACAGACACGGAGACGTGTCTGCATATGTGTGTGATGGTCTTGGGCTTGTACTGGTCTCATAATGCTAGCCCACTGAGATACCATGCTGCAGTTTAACATGGATACCCCGAGCTGACCAGTCCTAGTTTTATTCCTTAATGCCAAGAGCCAGCCAGGGTAACAGCAAGTACCATCTTTTAACGTTCCTTGGTATTACAGGTCAAACGAATTACTTTTATCTCTGCGAGCAGATCCTTTCCTCACTACACCATGGAGGCAGTCATACAGCGAGTGATTTTGGTTTAACATGTTAAACGCAGTACAGTATTTCCGAAATATCACAGTCTGTCAACTGATTCTTGGAGGAAAGCCTGAAATGATGCAGGTCCACAACTCGAAAATCAGGACACGTGTACGAGTTAATGCTGTTGAATGCCTCAGTCAGAGATAGTCCACCACATCACAACACCATGAGGTGAGGTGAGGTGAGGTGAGGTGAGGTGAGGTGAGGTGAGGTGAGGTGAGGTAGGTGAGTGAGTGAGTGAGTGAGTGAGTGAGTGAGAGTGCTTTTACACCGCTTTTAGCAATATTCCAGCAGTATCACGGAGGGGGAACTCCAGAAATGGGCTTCACACATTGTGCCCATGTGGGGAATCAAACCCGCGTCTTTGCCATAGACCATGAGACCTGACAAACCAGTGGTTGATATAATGAACAATGTTACACGTCAAAGGGTATATTGACCAATCAACCAATCACACAGTCAACAATCAATACTAACCCAAGTCTCTTGCTGCAACAAATATTCACAGCAAATCAAATGAAGCCAATATGGCTTGTAGTTTTTACAGGTATTTTGAAAAACACTTCCTGTTTGTGAGGTCAGTAGCACTGGACAGATTCGCTGCTTACCTGCTGTAGTCTCTTGACGATGCCCTTAGGGTAGCCCGTGAACATCACCCTGGGCTGAGTGGAGTTGCCGTTGCTCTCGAGCCTGTAAACAGATGGCCATGCAGTCAATATACTTTGTCATCTGAGATTGTAGCCATTAGTCCGAAACAAGAGTCTAGTAAAATGCTGTTGGTGTGGGAAGCTTAGTTAGTAATACCCGGTGGGGTAGCCTATTGGTAAAAAGTTCACTCGACACGCCGAAGACCCGAATTCGATTCATGACATGTGTTGAGCAATATCACAGCGGGGGAGACCAGAAATGGGCTTCACACATTGTACCCAAGTTGGGAATCGAACCCGAGTTTTCAGCGTGGCGAGCAAACGCTTTAACCACAAGGCTACCCGACCGCCCCTCATGACATGGGTACAATGTGTAAATACAATTTCTGGTGTCCCCACCGTGATAGTGCTGGAATATTGCTAAAAACAGCGTCAAACCACACTCACTCACTCTCTAGTTAGCACTAGTCCATATGATGACACCAACATCTACTGAGGATTGTGCGAAGAGCCAAATTGAAGCTAGTAGACTTCACAGTACACATAGACATAGAGTTAGTGAGTCATAATTTTAAATCGCATCAGCATTATTGCAGCCATATTGCGATGAGAACTAGTCTATTTTTACAAAATTTCTGTCGACAAAGGACAGTAAAACAGTAAAGTAAATATCACAGTGTAGACGTAAAACAAACCTGAGCAATAGTAAAACAAAGAAGTTTTCAGTCAATTTGTCCTGAAAAAGTAAAACTAGGCTATAACCACTGGCAACCAAAGCTAGACCACCCAACTGGGGAGCATGGGGACAGTGCTTTTGCTTCCTGCATGATTCCCTGCAGGATTTATGCCAGCGCTTTGGTCACGAGTGGCTGTACGAAATATTAACCAATATTAAAAAATGAAAGCACAATCAAGGAATTAAAATTAGGAGTGATATTTTGGTGTAGGTACTAACACCTGCCTCTCAAAGAAGAGTTAATTATTTGTTGGGGAAGGGACTAACCTTGGCCTCTTAGCTAGAGGTCCGGTTTTCTCGGACTCTGACAGTTTGTGTTTGACTCCTGGGTTCTCCTGTCCGGGGGCCGGCTGAGGTCGTAACTTCGCAGCAGGAATAAATTTCTATTTGCAAAAGTAAAAAAATGATTACATCTTTATTAATTGAATTAATTATCCAAAACATCAATTAAAAAAATACATGTAGTCATAAAGGCAGTATTCCAAAACAAGTTGGGAAATGTGTCTCGTAGTGCTGGACACAGTGATGTTTAACTGTGCTTCACCCTCAGGTCAGACATGGTGATCACAATGTTCCAAGTTAGTTCTCATGACAAAAACTGGGTACTGGGGACCTATTCTACTCTGGATGTTGCTGTTGAGGATTTCAGAATCTGGCAAGTCTGGCAGGCCTCTGTTGTGAGTTAGGTCATGGTGATCTACAGAGTGAGTTAGGTCATGGTGACCTACATAGTAAGTTAGGTCATGGTGACCTATGTAGTGAGTTAGGTCATGTGATCTACAGAGTGAGTTATGTCATGGTGACCTACATAATAAGTTAGGTCATGGTGAAGTATGTAGTGAGGTGGACACAATACTGATTTGAACAGTGTTTCAGTCATCACAGTACGTCACAGAAACACCTCTTGATGCGGGTGCTAGACATTCACTAGTTTGGTGAAACCCATGAACACAGGCGTGTTGCTGACAAACCGAGAAACAAGGCATACCTGTGATTCGAACCCACGACTATCAGATTCTAACTTGACCTATGACAGCCATGATAACAAACATCTTCCTCACCTTCCATGCCTCCTTGCTGACTTTGAGAGGAGTCTTCCAGCCAGCTGCAAATACATCACACCAATAATAGTATCGTTCTGTCATACAAAACCTATTAAGAATGATCATGGTAGCTAGCAAACACAAAATATCAAAACACAAGATGTGCAACAGGTACGGAATCTCTCACTAATTTTCATTAGTTGCTTCCATCGTCCTCATTCAGAAAAATTCAACCTCAGAAATATTTCGATCAAGAAAACGAATTGCATAAAATCCCTTTGAAAATTTGACAGAAATGTGAAAAAAACAACATTCCTGCATATTTCCAAATGCCTGTCGATATAGTTGAACCTGTGCATCTGTGAACCTATTACAGGAAACACGTAATCAACTGAACCACAACACATGAGTAGGTTCAGCTCACCCATCAAGCCCTGGACTTTGACGATGTCCATGCTGAACTCGTTGTGCTGACCCAGCTGGAGGTACTTGACGTGTACCGGCAGACGCAGAGCATCTAGGTTCCCGATGACCAGGTCCGTTAACCAGTGCACGTTCACTACAGGTATCCTCCAATCTTTTGCCTTGTCATATTTTAAACCTTCGGGTCTGTGGACAGAAGGAAGTGTAAATAATAGAATGTGGTGCTGGTCAACACCAACCCAGGGACGCCACCCCAGGGACGCCACCCCAGAGACGCCACCCCAGAGACGCCACCCCAGGGACGCCACCCCAGAGAAGCCACCCCAGAGACGCCACCCCAGAGATGCCACCCAAGAGACGCCACCCCAGGGACGCCACCCTAGAGACGCCACCCCAGAGATGCCACCCCAAGTAGAGGCAAGTACTTTCTTTGTTTGTTTAACGCTGCACTCAGCAATATTCCAGCAAAATGAAGGCAGTCTGTAAACAATCAAGTCTAGACCAGATAATCCAGTGATTGACATCATGAGCAATGATCCACGCAATTGGGATACAATGACATGCATCAACCAAGTCAGCGAGCCAGACCACCCGATCCCATTAGTCGCCTTTTACGGCAAGCATGGGTTGTTGAAGACTTATTCTATCCTGGATCTTCACAGGTTAATAATTTCCTAAACAAACACAGAATCATTGTTGGATCATACAGCTTGCAGTGAAATTGTTTAGATTAACAACTTTCTGGATTACTAGTAACAAACCATAGACGTTCCCAGCATTACTAGTCCATGGGGGTGGGGGATCAAAATAAAGAGGTTTCCCCATACTCTCCACTCCTCAGTAGATGCTGTTGTTAATCAACGATTTCACTGACTACTTTCAGCAAAGATATTTCCTTATCACCACGGTAATCAGGAAACAAACAAGCTTTCGCATAATGTTTCTGGAGTTTACAGTATTTGAGATTTACAACCTGATGAGACGCACTAAGTATCCAGTGTGCAATGTCAACAAAATAGCTGCCATGGACATTTTGTAAAAATTTGCATATTCAATATGTTTCCCAAGCCATAAGCTACTGATAATCACGTTAATGCTTTACAATATTTACATAGCCAGTTAGGGAAATGATTGAACTTTTATAGTGTTCCGTTACTACATTTTAAGACAAAGGTGCGCAGTTTTCACAATGTCACTCACAAATAAACTAGCACAGACTTTCACACACACTACTTACTTCTTACAGATGAGGACCGAGTTAGAGTGGGTCATGTAGCCTGTGTATTTCGCACCAATGGCGTTTATCATTTGCTTGATCCGCTGCCGTTCCTCACCATCGTAGTTCGTCATGCAGATGATCTATGAGGGGGAGAAAATTCATTTAAAGTTCACATCATAGAGGGTGAAGAATTAGGTGAATCAATGGGTCATATTATTTAAAGCAGAGTGGGCATATCGAACTATAGTGTTTCAATACAACAACTGCACACGCTGATAAATATATACACTAGCAGTCACCTGACTGCCGACTCTCGCCCTGATCATAACCATGTGATCAAACTCCATGATGATGATCATAATGCATATTTCTTGAAAAGCACACTGGACCAGACAATCGAGTGATTGATATCATGGGCATTGATCTACGCATTAGGGATACGATGACATGCATTAATCAAGTCAGCGAGCATGACCACTCGATCTCGTTAGTCGCATCTTAAAACAAGCATGTATCAATACAATACAATACCAGTATATATAGAGAGAACACTAATTGTAATTTTGAAACTTTTTCATCAGTTAACTCAAATCTAATAAATTTGTTTTGTTTGTCCTCTACTCATTCCCTTGTTACAAGTTTGGTGTTCCATGCAGCCCTCCTTACCCTACTATTAAGACATGTGTTGCAATATTCCAGCACATGGCTGCAGCCTGTCAATAATTGACTCCATCCACACCATCTATGACCAGACAATCCAGTGATTCATATTATATCATGAGCAAATCCACTCAATCAGATTACAATGACATGTCACCGAGTCTGACCAGTCGATCAAGGTGGCTGGGTCCACATCAATTCCATCCTGGATTCCCTCTCCCCCCTTCCACCCCACTCAACCCATACAGAATTCCTCCCCCACCCCGCCTGATGCTAACTAAGGGTGGGTACCTGGTTGCTGCAGGGTTTCTGGTCACGGTAACTAAGGGTGGGTACCTGGTTGCTCCAGGGCTTCTGGTCACGGTAACTAAGGGTGGGTACCTGGTTGCTGCAGGGCTTCTGGTCACGGTAACTAAGGGTGGGTACCTGGTTGCTCCAGGGTTTCTGGTCACGGTAACTAAGGGTGGGTACCTGGTTGCTCCAGGTCACGGTAACTAAGGGTGGGTACCTGGTTGCTCCAGGGCTTCTGGTCACGGTAACTAAGGGTGGGTACCTGGTTGCTCCAGGGCTTCTGGTCACGGTAACTAAGGGTGGGTACCTGGTTGCTGCAGGGCTTCTGGTCACGGTAACTAAGGGTGGGTACCTGGTTGCTGCAGGGCTTCTGGTCACGGTAACTAAGGGTGGGTACCTGGTTGCTGCAGGGCTTCTGGTCACGGTAACTAAGGGTGGGTACCTGGTTGCTCCAGGGCTTCTGGTCACGGTAACTAAGGGTGGGTACCTGGATGCTGCAGGGCTTTTGGTCACGGTAACTAAGGGTGGGTACCTGGTTGCTGCAGGGTTTCTGGTCACGGTACACCTGGGGGATGTGGAGCCCCTGCCAGGGAGGTAGCAGCTTCTTCTGGAGGAGACAGTCGTTGAGCCAGAACGCCGTCACCACCCGTTTCTGGTCCTTCAGGGCCTGGTTACCAAAGCAGATAATCCCACATTAATTCAATATTTCATTCCTTAACATTGCATATAGCTGTTCCTTCACAAAATGCCATCTCACATGGAAAGTCAGAATATAGGGTGGACAATCAGACTTCAAATTTACACTAGTTTCTAGTAATATATTGCGCTGGGAGAAAGTAAAAATACAATAAAGGTAGTCCTTATAGACCATTAATTCTCTTCTATAGAAATGAAGTCTTTCTACTGTTGCTGATGTTTTGAGAACCAAGCAGATTGGATCAATAGCCATAGTAGTTACCAGCTGAAAGACATCGCTGTACTGTGTGGCACAGAGAAGATGGGTGACGCGACTGGAGTATGAAGAGTCTACCTGGCCACCATACTGCTCGATCACCTGGCAAACAAACAACATAATCAACTCTCCAGACAAATAGGGGGAGTCTACCTGGCAGCTATACTGCTTGATCACCTGGCAAACACATACAGCATAATCAACTCTCCAGACAAATAGTGTGAATCTACCTGGCAGCTATACTGCTTGATCACCTGGCAAACACACACGGCATAATCAACTCTCCAGACAAGTATTATTAGTCTACCTGGCAGCTAAACTGCTTGATCACCTGGCAAAAACACACAGCATAATCAACTCTCCAGACAAATAGGGTGAATCTACCTGGCAGCTATACTGCTTGATCACCTGGCAAACACATACAGCATAATCAACTCTCCAGACAAATAGGGTGAATCTCCCCTGGCAGCTATACTGCTTGATCACCTGGCAAACACACACAGCATAATCAACTTTCCAGACAAGTATTATTAGTCTACCTGGCAGCTATACTGCTTGATCACCTGGCAAAAACACACAGCATAATCAACTCTCCAGGCAAGTAGGGGGAGTCTACCTGGCAGCTATACTGCTCGATCACCTGGCAAAATTATTCAGCCTTTTCACTGCATATGAATACTTTGATGACCATCTCTTCTTCTCAACCCAAATATGACTTGTTTTCAGATATGCGAGTGTTATTTAGAATTCGATGCCCAGAAACCACATTTGGATATTCAAATTTCTGGGCAGGATAACACATGCAAATCTGAAAACACATGTTTATCTCCACATTTGAGAACCATGATAAGCATATCCTGGCATGACTATGGGGTAAGGTGAGCTACAGCAACTGACTACTGGACCACCTCTGGCTTGACTGATGTTGGCTCCATGTCTGAGTGAGGGAGTCAATTTGGGTCACTGTTAGCAAATTTCAGCAATATCACAGGAAATGGCTTCACACATTTTACCCATGTTGGGAGTGGAACTCAGCCTTCGACATGTTGAGCGAACGCTGTGTCCGCTACCCCACCCCCCTCTTATACACATTTTCTACCTGCTTCCATGTGGTAATCTCCTCCTGTCCCAGGATAGCCTGGTAGTCGGTGACATAGAACACACATCCGAGCAAGCACATGTCCGGGGGAACTGCAATACAATCAATTTCCACATGTTCACTTATAAATTTAAACAAAGATATCAACATCCTAAAAGTAATGGTAAAGTTTCTTTTATGGCATCATATAAGTATGCTTTCAACTGTTTACACCTGCGATGAAAAATCTACAGAAATGGCTCACACAAATATTTCTATGACCAAATATTAAATTCACAAAAATTTAAAATAACTGTTTATCATGCATCAGCTTCATGTTGGAGTGGGTGGGTGGGTGAGTGAGTGAGTGAGTGAGTGAGTGAGTGAGTGAGTGAGTGAGTGAGTGAGTGGGTGGGTGGGTGGGTGAGTGAGTGAGTGAGTGAGTGAGTGAGTGAGTGAGTGAGTGAGTGAGTGAGTATAGTTTTACGCCACTTTTAGCAATATTATAGAAATATTGCGACAGGGAACACCAGAAATGGGCTTCACACATTGTGCTTATGTGGGGAATCGAACCCAGGTCTTCAGCCTGATGAGTGAACACTTTAACCACGCCACCCCTGCTTCATGTTGGAGGAAAGGCAGAAGTGATGCAGGTCGTAGACGTTTACAAGTTTACAAAAACAAACAGGTATGGTGCTGACAAACCTTGAAGCATGACCGGGGCAGGCAGGCAAGTGCATGGCAAGGGACACGCAGGTTGAGTTATCAAGTGCATGGCAAGGGACACACAGGGTGAGTTATCAAGTGCATGGCAAGGGACACAACTCTCCACCTTGGGCCACCCATGGCCTAAGATCCAGACAATCTAAGGTAACGCTTAATATAGACGAACTTACTGTTGTCTGCAGGGTCGTGACCCCAGAACTGAGGCAGCACCTGCAGTGCATGGGGAGGTATGGGATACGGAGGCGGAGGTCTGGCGTGGCGGGGCATGTTGAACATCTGGTGGATCTGAAACACAACATTTTTTTATGTGTAACATCAACTTTGTTACTTTCATATAAATACTATCAAGTTCTCAGTTTCAATCAACCCTGGTGAGAATTAGGAGACAAGAAGACAAAGTCACCCACAACCCAAAACAATTGTCTTGACAGGAGCTTCAAGCAGAAATAATGAAAGGTTAATGACTTTAGCATTGGAAACACCCCCTCCTCATGTGAACATCCTGCCCTGGAAACGCAAAAAATATATGTTCACATCCTGAATAGCTAAAGCAATCTAGCAGTTTGTGACAAAGATTCACAAAAGAAATACTTTTGAGCTATCTTCCAGAAAAGTAACATGACAGACCTCATCTTAATACCACCAAAATATTGTGACCGAATGTCTCACCTTGTTCATCCCTGGTCGCAGCCCCTGCTGAGCTTGTTCTGCGTTGTTGGTGATGTTCCTCAGTGTCCTGCTGCCCAAGCTGGGGTCTTGTAGAGGGTTGAAGGTCATCATCTGAGGGTTGAGAGCGGGGGGCTGCCCCAGGGTAATCTGGGGGGCGATGGGATGCTGCCCTGGCGATAGGGACGGGTGTGCATGAGGAAACAGGGGACTGGGGGGTGCCGGGCGGGCCTCAGGACTGTCTCCCACCCGCGACTGCTGTAATCGGCTGTTCACCATCCGAGCTAACGCTTCCTTCGCACTGGAGCTGCTTGGCGTTCCTGGTCGGCTTCCATTTCGGGGCATTTCATCTGAGGAAGATTTGCGTCGGAGCCCAGCAGCAATCTGTTGTGCAAGTTGCTGCCCCGGCCCTGGACTGATGGCCAGGTTCCTCGTCGGAGTCAGGATTTCTGTTTCTGGTGTCTTTGGTTTGGGTGGGGATTCTGGTTTGGGATATTCTATCAGTCTAGGGTGGTAAATGCTTTCATCTACTTTCTTGTTCTCCTTAATACTGTCGATCACCCAGTCTGGACATACGATCTTGATCTTGTCCACTCTCTCCATAGCTTCTGTGTACTTTTTCTGAAACACAACAATAAATGTGTGGAAATGAACCTCCACCTTGATGAAGAAAGGTTTACCATGAGATCATGTTTTCAGATACTGACTGCTTTTATTCCAAAATGTCTAAAATTTGATAAATTCCTGAAAATGCCATTTGTTTCCAGCCAAATCACTGCATTTATTGGACAAAATTTGAACATTTTACAATAAATTGTATATTGATATATTTATCTTATCTCAGACTATGCATTTCTTCTTCAGATATTTTCTAAATCTGACCATGTTTTTAATCAAGGTGCTCACGTGATTTGATGCATTTCACGATGTAAGACCCGTTTTATCACAATATAGATCATGATTATCAATCAGATCGTCCTGATTGGGCGCCACCATTTTGTGTGAAGCAAACGCAAATGATATGAGTGGTGGAATCTGATTGGTCCATAGGAGAGGCTTAGAAGGGATATAACTGGTAATAGCCACTGGTGGCGCTACGATCGAGCCCAGTTATTCCAGCCTAGTTTGGCAAGGGTGGAAGTCAGTTAACTCTCTTGCCTCGGGAAGATGGAGCAGTGAAAACTGTCATAACGTCTCTGAACCAAAAGAAGCAATGAACAAGGGCGATGATGACGATAGCAATAAATCGATGGCAATCAACTGGAAAGCGCATCAATGTTGATCTTGATGTCGACCCTATGAGAGGGGTATTGATGTGGATCCCCTTGTCATTCTGACGAAGTGTCTTGTTATCGATGTCGATGTCGATATGACTGTCAATTCATAGACAAAGGATAAGGAAGTTGATCTTGATGTCGATCCTCAGGTGAGACGTAACGTCCTCGAGAAGCCTGGATGTCAATATCGATCCGCTGGAGAAAGGAATCGATGTTGATCCATACTATGATGTTGATCCCATAGTCATTCTGCTTGCGCTCGGTGACGTCGAGCCACCTGTCAATGTCGGTCTGGAGAGGAAGTGATTGTGCATTCCTGATTTCTAAGTCGCCGGTAAGCGTCCCTGAGAGTCATCCTCACACTCTTCATCCCCATTGGATACGGGGAACAAAAGTCGACCCTCTGCTGAGGGATTGGGGATGTTACTTGGCTGGTTAGTCTTGAACAACACAGCCTGAAATGCTGACCTCTCTTGGGTTCACACTGTAAGGCGATCCGTGGCTGGCAGGGAGGTATTGACCTGGGCGTTGTCGGCCACTACCAGACCGGTGAAGAATCAAGCCCGTGGGGTCAGGCTCCCTGTGTAGATTGATGCTCATGATGTCAATCGCTGTATAAGTAGCTGATGGTGCAAGCCTTGTATCTTGGATAATGACTTCGATCTGCCATCTGTGTTGTGCTTCTGACATAAGAGAAAATAGTCGGGAAATCCTTCCTCCTAGAGAGAGTGAGTGAGTATGGTTTTACAACGCTTTTAGCAATATTCCAGCAATATCACGGCTGGGGACACCAGAAATGGGCTTCACACATTGTACCCATTTCGGGAATCGAACTCGGGTCTTCGGCTTGAAGAGCGAACGCTTTAACCACTAGGCTACCTGACCGCCCCCCTTACTCCTAGAGACGCATACACAGCAGTTGGAGTCTACTGTTGAAAATGTAAGATTACATGTTTTGCAAACATGTGTTTCTCCATATTAAACTGTCTCATATGTTGTAGTTGTCCAAGGAAGTTATACTGATTATTCTCTGTCAACTCAATATGTCCCGAAACCGTGGCGATGAGAAAGTGAGAAAGAGAATGAATGAAGAGACAGGGTATGTCAGGTGATCAGGTCGCATAGGGTCATGTTGCGATGGTGCATGACCCCTTGTTTAGATAGTGACGATGTTGATGCTTGGATGTGTTCAGGAGAAGTGTTTTTGAAGCTGAACACTTTGTTCTAGGACGTTTCCACACCAAGATCGAAAGAAGAAGGAAGAAGTGCATAGCGTGAGATAGGATAAGTTTTAAAATTTTAACTAACATGCTGAAAATATGTATACAGAACACATATCTGCACAGTTCAAATCAAGAAACTGTCCTGGAGTCCTTTCATGTGTGTTTAGTATCTAGGATCCTAAAGTCTTAACTTTAAATATTGACAAGGACAGGCTTAATTCAAACACTGATATGTACATGGAACTACAATTACGTAAACATGAAAGTAACTCTCTACTAGGTCCACATTCAGACAATTTGACCAGCCATTGTTTGTAACATAAGGTGAGGCTTGCCGTCGATGTGTCTTTCCAGTTTGGCAAAGAAATGATTGTTGTAGTTGGACCTTACCCCCTCGGTGGTGAAGGTGATGAGATGGGTGACATGTTTGTCCAGCCGCGTCTGGCATCTGCCACCATGATACGTCACCATGCTCCACACAGACTTCCGGTCCTCTTCATCCAACTGTAACATCCAAACAATAGACGATCAGTTTAACTGGCAAAAGTCCACGGAAATAATGTGTTGCTATGTTACATGGTCTTTTCAGGAAGTATTTTACCAAGATGATGTAAAATCCTAAAATGTTCCGACAATATAAAAAGTTCAAAACAGAAAGGTGTCATCATGAAGTGGGTGGGGAAGCAATGGTCGAAATAATTTTAAAACCCAAGAAGACAGTTGGGCAGTGACCCATATATGTTGCATGCCCATCTTCAAAGTTACCAACAATATTGAATTTAAATGTATCCTTGTGTACTGTGTTTTCGACCCCTTAAGAAGAATTACTGATTATGTGTCTTAATATCAATCCCAATTCACTCAAATTAAGACTAGACTGACCAATGAAAGCATAGTTACTTCCATTCATCTGCCCACGACAGTATGAGATAAATCACTAAAAAAGAGACAAATCGCGTCTTGATTCAGTTAAAATAATGCAAACAATTACTTGAGAATCTACGGGGAGATGTAATATAACTGAGTAAGCAAGCAGTCTTAAAATTAAATTCCAGACAGTCGGGCAGGTGGAGGCCAATTTCATGCAGCTCGAAAGAAAAGTCACCAGACGCAGGTAGGAAGTTATTTCAGACACTATGGGGAAGTGAGTCTGTAAAAAAATTGTCTCTCGGCCAGGCAAAATCTTCCGATCATCTGCACTAATTGGTGTGTCAGGGATCAAGTGTTTGCTTTACTAATGACTGAATCAAATGCTCAAATGTCATTACTTCTACACGAAATATTACGCCGCTTTTAGCAATATTCCAGCAATATCACACCAGAACTGGGCTTCACACATTGTACCCACGAAATATTAGTAAGCATTACCAGTTATTACACTGTCTACATGGACGTGACCCATCTGCATGTACAGAAATAACAAATAAAATTCATTATAATAATATACCAGATTCAGGGCAAAATAACTGATAAAAGACAGCCAAATGCTAACAATAGAACTTGTCAAGCCAAAATGCAGGCTTAGAACTTAACATTAGCCCACTAGTCTGGGCTGGGGCTAGTACAAATTCCATGGGCTAGTACAAATTTCCCAATCTCCCCATTGTTTTAACATCACAGGGTCATTTAGTCTTTACCTGGGCTAGTCAAGCCGGAGTTTAATGCACTCACCTGAGACACACAGACAACCACCCCCGAGAAGACAAGTCCCTCCAGGGAGAATATTTCCTTTCTGCGAGCGGTTAAGGAAAAAGCATCACATCAGTGTTAAAAGGGAATAGAATTCTCTCTGATTAAGACTCTGTCACTTGCCTCCATTTTTTAACATAAAGGGAGATAATTTTAACACAGATCAAATCTTTCAGATTATCTCCCTTTGACAAGTTTGGCACAAAAGCCAAGTAAGTTCTTGTAGGTTTACTGAACACTATAGTACCACCTGTGATACAATCCATTACTGAATCAATCTGTCGTTTGGTTAACTTTGGGGTAGCTCTTGTATTTCTTGAGAGTGCATCAAAGAGATCTTTGAGACAGAATTAGTGCATAATCAAGCATAAATCATTTTGTGCAGTGCAAGGAGAATCACAAAGGATGTTCTCACAGAAACACTTTTAATTAATAGATGCAGGTAAGCAGAATGTTCACTTGTTTATATGGAACTAAAACAATACTGATATGTTCACATTTAATGCTTCAGAATTTTTTTAATCAGAATGAAAATTGAATTATGTCAACACTGATGTTTGAGAGATATTCTTCAAGCTTTGTAATAAGAAATGGATCTGATGTATTAGAGATGTTCTTCAAGCTTTGTAATAAGAAATGGATCTGATGTATTAGAGATGTTCTTCAAGCTTTGTAATAAGAAATGGATTTGATGTATCAGAGATGTTCTTCAAGCTTTCTAATAAGAAATGGATCAGTAAAACAGTGAACATTATGTTGCAGCGGGAAATACACAGTACTCAGAGAGCAGTTAACAAAGGTTAACCATGTCAACACCAGAAGTATTTTGTTAATGATTTCGGCACCTCTGGAGCTGAAAAAACATACACCAAATGATATCCTTGTGATGACACTTTTACATACACCACATGATATCCTTGTGCTGACACTTTTACACACACCAAATGATATCCTTGTGATGACACTTTTACATACACCACATGATATCCTTGTGCTAACACTTTTACATACACCACATGATATCCTTGTGCTGACACTTTTACATACACCAAATGATATCCTTGTGCTGACACTTTTACATACACCACACGATATCCTTGTGCTAACACTTTTACATACACCACATGATATCCTTGTGCTGACACTTTTACATACACCACACGATATCCTTAAGCTGACACTTTTACATACACCACATGATATCCTTGTGCTAACACTTTTACATACACCACATGATATCCAGGTGCTGACACTTTTACATACACATGATATCCTTGTGCTGACACTTTTACATACACCACATGATATCCTTGTGCTGACACTTTTACATACACCACATGATATCCTTGTGCTAACACTTTTACATACACCACATGATATCCTTGTGCTAACACTTTTACATACACCACATGATTCCTTGTGCTAACACTTACATACACCACATGATATCCAGGTGCTGATACTTTTACATACACCACATGATATCCTTGTGCTGACACTTTTACATACACCACATGATATCCTTGTGCTAACACTTTTACATACACCACATGATATTCTTGTGCTGACACTTTTACATACACCACATGATATCCTTCTGCTAACACTTATACATACACCACATGATATCCTTGTGCTGACACTTTTACATACACATGATATCCTTGTGCTAACACTTTTACATACACCACACGATATCCTTGTGCTAACACTTACATACACCACATGATATCCTTGTGCTGATACTTTTACATACACCACATGATATCCTTGTGCTGACACTTTTACATACACCACATGATATCCTTGTGCTAACACTTTTACATACACCACATGATATTCTTGTGCTGACACTTTTACATACACCACATGATATCCTTGTGCTGACACTTTTACATACACCACATGATATCCTTGTGCTGACACTTTTACATACACCACATGATATCCTTGTGCTAACACTTTTAAATACACCACATGATATTCTTGTGCTGACACTTTTACATACACCACATGATATCCTTGTGCTGACACTTTTACATACACCACATGATATCCTTGTGCTGACACTTTTACATACACCAAATGATTCCTTGTGCTAACACTTACATACACCACATGATATCCTTGTGCTAACACTTTTACATACACCACATGATTCCTTGTGCTAACACTTTTAAATACACCACATGATATCCTTGTGCTGACACTTTTACATACACCAAATGATTCCTTGTGCTAACACTTTTACATACACCACATGATATCCTTGTGCTAACACTTTTAGATACACCACATGATATCCTTGTGCTAACACTTTTACATACACCACATGATATCCTTGTGCTAACACTTTTAGATACACCACATGATATCCTTGTGCTAACACTTTTACATACACCACATGATATCCTTGTGCTGACACTTTTACATACACCACATGATATCCAGGTGCTGACACTTTTACATACACCACATGATATCCTTGTGCTGACACTTTTACATACACCACATGATATCCTTGTGCTGACACTTTTACATACACCACATGATATCCAGGTGCTGACACTTTTACATACACCACATGATATCCTTGTGCTGACACTTTTACATACACCACATGATATCCTTGTGCTGACACTTTTACATACACCACATGATATCCTTGTGCTGACACTTTTACATACACATGATATCCTTGTGCTGACACTTTTACATACACCACATGATATCCTTGTGCTGACACTTTTACATACACCAAATGATATCCTTGTGCTGACACTTTTACATACACCACATGATATCCTTGTGCTAACACTTTTACATACACCACATGATATCCTTGTGCTGACACTTTTACATACACCACACGATATCCTTAAGCTGACACTTTTACATACACCACATGATATCCTTGTGCTAACACTTTTACATACACCACATGATATCCAGGTGCTGACACTTTTACATACACATGATATCCTTGTGCTGACACTTTTACATACACCACATGATATCCTTGTGCTGACACTTTTACATACACCACATGATATCCTTGTGCTGACACTTTTACATACACCACATGATATCCTTGTGCTGACACTTTTACATACACCACATGATATCCTTGTGCTGACACTTTTACATACACCACATGATATCCTTGTGCTGACACTTTTACATACACCACATGATATCCTTGTGCTGACACTTTTACACACACCACATGATTCCTTGTGCTAACACTTTTACATACACCACATGATATCCTTGTGCTGATACTTTTACAAACACCACACGATATCCTTATGCTGACACTTTTACATACACCACATGATATCCTTGTGCTAACACTTTTACATACACCACATGATATCCAGGTGCTAACACTTTTACATACACCACATGATATCCAGGTGCTAACACTTTTACATACATCACATGATATCCAGGTGCTAACACTTTTACATACACCACATGATATCCTTGTGCTGACACTTTTACATACACCACATGATATCCTTGTGCTAACACTTTTACATACACCACATGATATCCTTGTGCTGACACTTTTACATACACATGATATCCCTGTGCTAACACTTTTACATACACCACATGATATCCAGGTGCTAACACTTTTACATACACCACATGATATCCTTGTGCTGACACTTTTACATACACCACATGATATCCTTGTGCTGACACTTTTACATACACCACATGATATCCTTGTGCTGACACTTTTACATACACATGATATCCTTGTGCTGACACTTTTACATACACCACATGATATCCTTGTGCTGACACTTTTACATACACCACATGATATCCTTCTGCTAACACTTATACATACACCACATGATATCCTTGTGCTGACACTTTTACATACACATGATATCCTTGTGCTAACACTTTTACATACACCACACGATATCCTTGTGCTAACACTTTTACATACACCACATGATATCCTTGTGCTAACACTTTTACATACACCACATGATATCCTTGTGCTGACACTTTTACATACACCACATGATATCCTTGTGCTAACACTTTTACATACACCACATGATATCCTTGTGCTGACACTTTTACATACACCACATGATATCCTTGTGCTGACACTTTTACATACACCACATGATATCCTTGTGCTGACACTATTACATACAAACACATTCTGATAATCCCCAATCAAAATGGACGACTTGTAAATGAGGGTGAAGGATACGGTAGCTGCTTCTTGCATTTAACAGAGAGTCCAACCCAGGCGCTCTGAAACAAAACATACAGAAGAAAGTTGAAACTGCTGTCCTTGTTTTCCTGGTCACAGCCATGTTGGGAAGTGGGGGGCAAACATGGAAGCCAGAATGAACAAGGTATAAGTCTAACTCAATGTCATTGTCAGTATTGTCACTCACTGAAAGAAAGTGTTCCAAGTCAAGGCTCAACATCATAATATACTCACCGCCAAAAGAAACGTGAACTATAGAAACATAAAGAGAATGTTGTACGTTAAGAAGACATGTTTCCAGCGTGAACTACTTAATGACAAAACTAACAATCAGTCAAGTGTTACCACAGAGTGTATTTATTCTTATCATGATATGTTGCACGTGATTTCCAAACTTTACAACTAATCCTGAACGACACAAATGGTGCATCTGGAGTCACGGATCTATGACATCACATGTGATGCGCTTGTGAGCGTCGTTTCACACAACATAACAGTATGTTCGTTTGTGCACCGAACCAATCTAATATCTTCAGAATATCAATTATTCTTCATATTACTTCTATAACTACCACGTATCGTACTCGCGTATCTTTTGACGGTGAGTATACATCTTGTCTGTAAAGACATAGAGATTACTATCTGCCAAACTGAGTTGGGTTTAATGCTACTTTGAGTTGGGTTTTATGCCACTTTGAGTTGGGTTTAATGCCACTTTGGGTTTAACCAAACACTTTGTTTGTTTAGGAAATTATTAACCTGTGAAGATCGGGGGTAGAATAAGTCTTTAGCAACCCATGCTTGCCGTAAAAGGCGACTAATGGGATCGGGTGGTTAGACTCGCTGACTTGGTTGATGCATGTCATTGTATCCCAAATGTGTATATCACTGCTCATAATGTCAATCACTGGATTGTCTGGCCCAGACTCGTTTATTTACAGATTGCTGTCATATAGCTGGAATATAGCTGAGTGTGGCGTTAAATAACAAACAATAAAAAAGATGTTTCAGCATAATGGAAGGAAATTCCCAGGAGCTGTAGGTCACAAGCACTCTCAGTGTTTGTTGTTCCTAAACAAACTACATTCACAATAGCAGTGTCCAACCCAGAATTGAAAATCAAGAGGGTACTTGTTCCCCCATCATGTAGAAAATAGGAGGGATTTTGAAAAAGTAGAGGGGATAATTGCTTTCTTCAAAAATGTCTTATTTTGTATTATGTACTGGAACATCATCATGTAAAAGTGTAACAGATCAGAATAAAGAACTGAAATGAATAACAATGCTTTGTGCTTTTTTCTATTTTGATTAAAAAAGTCTGTAATTCTTTTGTTTTTGCGCGACATTGTCATTCACTATTCAAAAGATCGTCTGCATGACAGTCGGCGATTCATATTGTGTAATTTCGTTAATTGATTAAAGATATAGTGAGTATTGAATCTAAAGGTAGGGATAAACAACTGATAAA
This sequence comes from Haliotis cracherodii, assembly GCF_022045235.1. Lineage (NCBI taxonomy): Eukaryota > Metazoa > Mollusca > Gastropoda > Lepetellida > Haliotidae > Haliotis > Haliotis cracherodii. Next base: position 1,392,151 of record NW_027266270.1, read on the forward strand.
GTAAGTGACTGTACAAGAAATTACTGTGCGCGACAGATCGTGCTTTGATTTTTTTATGAGGGGCGATTTGATTTTTTTTAGCGTGAATCACGCAATCGTGCGGCCTGGGTTGGACACTGCAATAGTGACATGGACTGGGTACAAGATGTCCAAATGGGAACACCCTCTCCACTCCAGAGAAGTCCACAGGTGCTGACAGAACAACACCATACTTACAAACAATCTAAGGGACACAACTCTGCACATTCAGTTGTGGCACAATGAATTAGCTCCTCACCACTATGCCATCCATGGCGGAATGAACTAGAAAACACATATCTCAACTATTTATGCAGTCCTATGTGACAAAAAGTAAAAATGTCGATTAAGTTTTGGGAGCTGCCGAAATAACTCAAGCCTTGCGTAGATACTCACAGATACAATGGGAAGCTCAAACAAGTCTTTCGCTTCAGCACATTCATCGGCTTCAATGTCATCAGCGATGACATGACTGACCATCTCACTGAGGTAACTGTCCAGTTTGGCACCACCATCATCCAGCTGCTTCACCACCTGGCAGCCATAGAGGAAAATAACTTGGGTAAGAAACCAAACATTCTAATGAGAGAAACTCAATTTATTAATGGTTTAAAATGAAATTACCAGCTCTTTAGAAAATATAGAACATATGCTTAAGTATCCAGTCACGGGCCTCTTCTGGTTAACATGGTGAAAATATGAGAGTTGTCAAAAGGTGACAATCATGGCAGTTTTGATTTGTAAGATATTTCCAACTGTCCAATGTCATTTCTGAGCATACTACAGGTTGTTATTGTAAAAACGATATCAAAGGCAGAGTGTATTGAGATGGTAGAAATCTCATCTTTGGAATTTGCCCTTTCATAGCAAGCTATATGAAATACCTCGGATCTTTAGGTTTTAGACTGGTTCACTCCATTATTTTATTAACTGACAGGTACATAGGTCGGTATATATTCCTGTCAACAATCTTATTACAATGTAGGTAGGTGAACGAAACCATAAGTCAAGCTGTGAAACCATTGCCACACCGGTGTCTTGCTTCAGCTGGGTATATGGTTTGATTTTACCAGACGGCTACAAAGGGGGAGGGAGTATTGCATAAATTAAAATGTATATAAACGCGAAATCTACATATATTATTCGACCAGTGAAATACACATTTAATGCATCAACAAAATGCGTGCTGTGCTGTCAAGATTGACACTTGTTCAGTCTTTGTTGCGAAATGTGAACGGGACTTGAGCATTCTTACGTTCTCATGTATGTCTCCAACAAGGTAGTATGTGACATTTTTAAAAACATCTTCTGGTTTGACTTCCATTGCAGGTTTTTCTTCGGTGTCACTCATTATGCTGAAGTTATTTACAAACAAACTAGGGCATCGGAATACTTTGTTTTCCCGCTGAAATCGACATCATCTCGCGCGATGCTACACGTTTGACTTGCGGTTGTCGTAAATAATTTATTCATTCATTTCTAAAAAAATCCGAATTATGGTTTCCAATTTAAACGATGTACTATTTATGAGCACAACAAGCGAATTTCAACTGTACGCGACAATGCATTGAGAAGCTCGTTGTCGTACTTTTACCGCAAACTGGCTCGTTTATGGGTTCGCCATATTGTTTTTGTTAGATGCGGGAAATTTATTGACAGTGTCTTGGTAAATAATCCATTACTTGTTTTCTCACCACTGTAATTTGCAAAATAGACCACCATTCCATCATTGATTTTACGTTACTGTTATTAATGTATTATATGTTTATTATAATAGGTGGATTTGGGTAATAATTGTCCAAATTTCATTTGTAAACAAACGGAGCTGGTGACATTTTAAAAGTAGAAACAAGCGCCTGCAGAGCATGTTTCAAGACCTCACGATAAAATAGCGCACGATTCACAGACGGCAAATCATTGAAGTTATTAGATGAATGTACACTTTGGGCTCGGTTTGATCTGATTATTGTAATGATTTGTTTCTGATAAGACAGTCTATTTTCTAATTCTCCCACACATGGCCAAAAACATTGTTTATTTCCAATGAGGTATAACTTGTGACATTGAAGGATGCTCATGTGACAAATTGTTTGTAATGAGATTGTGCTCAAAAGAAGTTAAAGAACACCAGATTCTTTCATATCGATTAGCTGTAGTAATATGAAAGAGCTATGTTTACATGTACATGGAGTATATGTAGTGAAGAATGTCTATCAAGCATGTTAAAAGTTGATCATGTTGACTAAATCATGAAAACATCATAAATTTAGAAATTGCTATCTGCATCTTTCTGCTCATCTTTGCAGGGTTGGGTATACAGTAGAAAATGAATAAACTGGTGAGCATTCCGTCGGCACCAGGGGCGCCCAAACGAAAGGAGATCTACAAATATGAGGCACCATGGACAGTCTACAGCATGAACTGGAGTATTCGACCAGACAAGAGATTCAGACTTGCCCTGGGCAGTTTTGTTGAAGAATACAACAATAAGGTATGTGTCTTTCCTGTGAGCATGTGAAGACAGAACCTGCCCTTGTGCAGTAGTGCACATAGACTGGGCAACAAGGATTTAGTAAGATGTGTAGCCAATTTTTATCCCCAAATGTCAGAAAATATCACAAATTGAAAATTTCCTGATTTCCCAATCATGACAATTCTTGTTTTCATAATCTTGATATTCATGATAATGTTTTAGGTTGCGAATACACAGGATAATTTTTGTTTAACTAAGAACATGATCAAAAGGCATAAAACTTATATACTTTGCTTAAGATATTAAACATTACTACCTTTACTAGAGAGAAGTAGGCTTTTCTTCCCTATTTATGTTAATGATATTGTTATTGCATTGAATTTACTGTCAAACTACATCTCAAGCTCATATAATTGATTGCTGGATGAAATAATTGTTAATCATCATGCCATGAACATATCATCAAAGCATGAACATAATGAAATATTTAATATTTCTCCAGGTCCAGATTGTATCTCTTGATGAAGAAACTTCTGACTTCTCATCCAAAAGCACATTTGACCACCCATATCCGACGACCAAACTGATGTGGATTCCCGACACAGTGAGTTGTACACCCAGTTGCAGAAGACACCTGATGTGGATCACTGTTGCATATTTTAAACATTTACAGTACAAAAGTATTTATGAGATAAACATTTTGTGTTTTCAGTGTTAATGGGTTTTGTTGAGTATTTGATGACTGGACATTTCATCTGGAACCCTTAATGTTAGCTGGAGCTTTCAAATATTATAATTGTCTCTAATCTCATGATTTAATGTGTGTAGGATACTTGGTTTCCATGGTAACAGATACTTATTTGGTCAACAGAAAGGAGTTTTCCCGGACCTACTGGCTACCAGTGGTGACTATCTGCGTGTGTGGAGAGTTGGTGACACAGAGACGAGGCTGGAGTGTCTGCTCAATAATGTGAGTTGGATACCTTCTCCGTATTAGTCACACAGGATCAACAGTTCCTTTCTCTGGTATCTACTGCATGTTGACCTGTTAGAAATTAAGTTTTGAAATGATATGCTATAAAGTTGCCATCTTCCTCATGGTAAAGTGGTAGCCCACAAGGAGATCTCACTAGTCCTTGCTGAATTGTACTTGTCACAGACTAGCAGACTTATGTCAATTTCGAAACCCTGTAAAATATGGCTTGGACAGTAAGTTGAAGTGCTTTTGGTCCATGTGTCGGTTAGAAATGTGGTAACCTTTTGAGTGGTAAGCATTATCTGACCCCTGTCATATACAATTTTTAAACTTTTCCTATCTCACACTATGCATTACTCCTTCTTTGGATCCAATGTGGTTGGGGGTGGAGCCGAGTGAAGGCCCAGGTTCATCTCCCCACATGGGTACAGCGTGTGGCCTGCTGTCACAGACGTCCGCTCAGTCATGGCTGAGGACAGATTACTGATGCCAACTACTACTAACTCTACTGTCAACCCTCCTAACGCTCCCCATCCGTTTGCCGAGAATCGCCTCTCATCTCCCGCTCAGCATCAAGTTGAATATTGTTAAAAGCGGCTTAAAACCATACTCACTCACTCAAGTTCTTGATGACCAGGACGCCCCATCACAAACCACAGTCTAAAATGACTCCAACCAATTCAACATCAACAGGGATCAATGTAGTATGTTCAACTTTTACAACGGGGCGGAAGACCTGGGAACGATCTTGCACCTCGTCTACAGACCTTCATCATTCAAAGGATCATCGTTTTAAGAATTGACCATCTTAGTGGCAGTAGTAATTCAACCTCATGTGTTATCAGTTGATGAAGACGTTGTATCGGACAGATTTCTACACGGAAATATTCCAGCTAATACTAAGTTGTCCCCTCTCACTGGTTACTATGCCAATATTTGCTCAACCTACAACTACAGACATATGTACAGTTTTGGCAGAGACGGCACCTCCTCTACAGTGAATGCATTAGCTCATCACGCCGAACACCAAATTTTGATTCCCGACAATGTGTGAAGCCCATTTCTGGTGTCCCCCGCTGTGATATTGCTGGAATATTGCTAAAAGTGGCTTAAAACAATATTCACTCCCTCACTGTTCAGCACCACCTTCCTCGTGTGCTTGTAGTCTACTTAGGGGATCTGTTCAGCCGTGGGTTAAAAGCATAGTGTGAGACAGGATAGGTTTAAAAAATTGTGCATTAATTACTTATCCCATCCCTAGCCTGTCAGTTCTAAGAAAGAGAATGATATGGCAGAACGATTAGAGCCTATGACCCATTTGTTTGGGTTGTGACCATGGTGATGCTGGGGTGCATTTGGGGGAATTGACTTCGAAGCTGGAAACTTTGTTCCAGCACGCCTCCACATAGCATGGAAAGAAGGAGAAATTCATAGTGTGAGATAGGATAAGTATTATGAACATACAATTTAATGATAAAGTTTACAGTTCTGTCAGTTAGCCATAATGTTGTGATGGATGACAAGAAATAATCGTGGATGTATTATGAAAGTTAAATAACATGCAGGGATTTCCGTCTAAACATAAACATCAATGAGACACATAAAGATTCACCATTGATCACTTTTGTTGGGGGGCAGTTTTACCGGTCTGTGTTATCTTGGCATCTGAAGGGCCTAAAACTAAAGTGGCGTCAACGTCCCACTGACGCTGATATTCAAGAACAAGACGATCGTCTTAAAGCGTGACACGGTACTGTCAACATATATTGTGTATAAGACATTGGTGTGGTGGTGAAGGGTCAAAATCAGAATAATTGTAATGGACCCGAAACTGACTGACAAATTTAGTGATGTCTTGTTTTTATTTGTGTTGCTATTCCCAATGCCCTGAGGATATAAAACCCACCAGAAACTCTGCTGGAGTAGGTAGCCTTGATGAAAGCAGGTTAAGTCATTTAGAGGATATTCTATGACCATTCCAGAGTAAGTATGATTTTGATTTTGATTTTTATGAATGTCAATTTTTTTCTTTTCAGAATAAAAATTCTGATTTTTGTGCTCCCTTGACCTCCTTCGACTGGAATGAAGTTGATCCCAATCTTCTGGGGACCTCAAGTATTGATACAACCTGCACAATCTGGGGTCTCGAGGTGACATATTGTTCTACATTGTCTTCTCTCTGTATAGCATCAAAGAACACAACACTGTGCCAGCATCTAAGGGACAACACCTCAGATGCGGGAAGGATAATAACTAGGGCTGGGGCGATACACTAACTGTGCGATCCCATACATATCACACAATACCTTGTTCATGATTCTATACATATCCCGATACTTGTATGTCCTCTTACCTGTGGAGTGTAGGCAACCTTTTTCATAGACAGGATAGCCAAATACCTGGCACACTGACCATTACAGTTGGCAGTGTAAAGTATGGCGCTTACTTTTGAACCAAAAAAGGAAACTTGAAACAACATTTATCAACATTTTTATGTTTCAAACATACTTTCCATGAACCTTTGGAAATGGGTGTAAAATATGTGTTGTTGGCATATGGTACTTCAAAAAGAATTTCTCGAAAGCATTGTGATTTATCAGCGCCTCTGCAGCCTAGTGGTGATCCTCTGGAATATAAAATACAAAATACAAAAATTTCATTACTTTGTGTGAAAATCCAAAATAAATTTCTTGCGAGAAACTTTCATATGTTTTATGAATAAAATCCCCAGGATATTATAACATCACTGTTTATGAGATTCAACCCGACTGGATGAACAATAGGGAGCCGGCACTGGGGGTTTGTAGGTGATGTCCATGTATACAGGTGAGTGTTAATGTTAGAAGTGACCTGTCTGTGCAGGTGGTAATGATACTGTTTTGCTGACAGACTGGCCAGGTGCTCGGCAGGGTCAACATGGTGTCCGGGCATGTCAAGACACAGCTGATAGCCCACGACAAGGAGGTGTACGACATCGCCTTCAGCCGGGCCGGAGGCGGCAGGGACATGTTTGCCAGTGTTGGTGAGTAGGGCTGGAGCGGGTTTGGGATACGTTTGCCAGTGTTAGTGAGTGGGGCCGGAAGGGGGGGGGGGGGGGCACCAGTGTTCGTGAGTAGGGCCGTAGGGGGTGGGGATGCCAGTGTTGGTGAACAGGGCTGGAGGGGGTGGGGATGCCAGTGTTGGTGAATAGGGCTGGAGGGGGTGGGGACATGTTTGCATGTGTTAGTGAGAGGGGCCGGAGGGGGTGGGAACACCAATGTTGGTGAGTAGAACTTTAAGGGTTGGGGACACGCCAGTGTTGGTAAGTAGGCCCATAGGGGGTGGGGATGCCAGTGTTGGTGAGTGGGGCCGTAGGGGGTGGGGATGCCAGTGTTGGTGAGTAGGGCCGGAGGGGGTGGGGACGCCAGTGTTGGTGAGTAGGACTGGAGGGGGTGGGGACGCCAGTGTTGGTGAGTAGGGCCGTAGGGGGTGGGGACGCCAGTGTTGGTGACTAGGGCCGGAGGCGGCAGGGACATGTTTGCCAGTGTTGATGAGTAGGGCCGGAAGGGGTGGGGATATGTTTGTCAGTGTTGTTGAGTAGGGCTTGGGGGGGTGGGGATACGTTTGTCAGTGTTGGTGAGTAGGGCCGGAAGGGGTGGGGGCGCCAGTGTTGGTGAGTAGGGCTGGAGGGGGTGGAGATACGTTTGTCATTATTGGTGAGTAGGGCCATAGGGGGTGGGGACGCCAGTGTTGGTGAGTAGGGCTGGAGGGGGTGGAGATACGTTTGTCATTATTGGTGAGTAGGGCCATAGGGGGTGGGGACGCCAGTGTTGGTGAGTAGGGCTGGAGGGGGTGGAGATACGTTTGTCATTATTGGTGAGTAGGGGGTGGGGACGCCAGTGTTTGTGAGTAGGGCCGTAGGGGGTGGGGATACGTTTGTCAATGTTGGTGAGTAGGGCCTTAAGGGGTGGGGATACGTTTGTCAATGTTGGTGAGTAGGGCCGTAGGGGGTGGGGACGCCAGTGTTGGTGAGTAGGGCTGGAAGGGGTGGGGATACGTTTATCAGTGTTAGTGAGTAGGGTTGGAGGGGGTGGAGACGCAAGTGTTGGTGAGTAGGGCTGGAGGGGGTGGAGACGCAAGTGTTGGTGAGTAGGGCCTTAGGGGGTGGGGATACGTTTATCAATGTTGGTAAGTAGGGCCGGAGGGGGTGGGGACGCCAGTGTTGGTGAGTAGGGCTGGAGGGGGTGGAGACGCAAGTGTTGGTGAGTAGGGCTGGAAGGGGTGGGGATACGTTTGTCAGTGTTAGTGAGTAGGGCTGGAGGGGCTGGAGACGCAAGTGTTGGTGAGTAGGGCCTTAGGGGGTGGGGATACGTTTATCAATGTTGGTAAGTAGGGCGGTAGGAGGTGGGGATACGTTTATCAATGTTGGTAAGTAGGGCGGTAGGAGGTGGGGATACGTTTATCAATGTTGGTAAGTAGGGGGTGGGGACACCAGTGTTGGTAATTAGGACTGGAGGGGGTGGAGACATCAGTGTTGGTGAGTAGTGCCATGACATGAAGTTTTGATGATGAAGTTGTATTAAGGAGAACCTTTGTTCAGGTGCTGATGGCTCCGTGCGTATGTTCGACCTCCGCCACCTCGAACACTCCACTATCATCTACGAAGACCCTCAGCATGTGCCCCTGCTGCGCCTCGCCTGGAACAAGCAGGACCCCAACTATCTCGCTACCATGGCCATGGATGCTTTCGAGGTACTCATTTTCACGTCATCAGTTACTTGATCACTTGTGTGTGTGTGTTTACTGTTTGTGGATGTACTGTATGAGTCATTGTTTGTGTTTTTGTCTCAACTCACTCTGTGTGTTCACTGTTTGTATTTATTGTGTGTATGTGTACTATGTGTTAGGCCATAATAATTTAATTGCTAGATTATCATCCCTCTCTGACTCATGACTTAACCAACCCCCTACAAATTAATTTTGTTTGACCGAGCACTCAGCTGTCAAACATTTCGTGCTTCAACTGGCCTACAGCCGACTCCCGGTGTGTGCCTGCCTTTCGTCTGCTTGCTGTCAGCTGTCAAGATGGTGCTCCCTATTTTGCAAAATACAAGAGGGTGTGCAAACCATTTAAGACTGATATGCCTGTCCTTTGCCAGAGGACCGCCTCCATGGTCTAGTGGTAGAGCATCCACCCAGGGAGGGGAAGGTCTGGGGTTCGATCCTGGCCGCGTCATACCCAAAGACGTTCAAAGATGGTTCTTGTTGTTTCACCTCACCTCACCATTGCCAGAATCTTTGACTCTTGTGGAAGTCGTCAACGAATTTGCTTGTGAGAGATTTGACAAGTTAATGTCAATTGAGGATAAATTCATAGACACATGAGTACTGTACAAGTTGGGGAAGGGAAGACATTGGTTTGACATCCGACTGCTACTATTGAAACCAATGTTTACTCTTTATCTTTGTTATTTCAGTCATCTAATGTTCAAACCAAGGTGTCCAGTCTTTAGCTTGACCACTTTAATAGAAAATACAAAATGGAAAGCCTCCCTCCCCACTTTTGAAAAACAGGTGGATGATAATCTATAGCAATTAATTTAATATGGCCTTACTGTGTATGTGTTAACCCAGTGTTACTCGGTGCTATTTGTCTTCTGTTTGGTAATCAGGTGACCTTGTGTTCATATTGCAGGTGATCATCCTGGACGTGCGCGTCCCCTGCACCCCGGTCGCTCGACTCAACAACCACCGTGCATGTGTCAACGGTATTGCCTGGGCGCCACATTCCTCCTGTCACATCTGTACCGCTGGTAAGCCATGTCATACCAGGCTTGATTTCAATCATTTTCAACAACTGTGATTAGCCACCATCCTCCCAAGGCAAGGGAGATCACTGACTGTAGAAGTCCAGTTTCCATCTTTGCCAAACAAGGCTCAAATTCCGGAGTTACATTTTGGCTGGCTTATCTCCCCTTGCTCGGGAAGATGTTAGCCGCAGAATTAAGGCAGCGGTGTTAATTATGTTTGTCATTACACATATAGGGTTCGTGAAACTTTAAGGGCAGTTAGTTAGTCTACTGGTGACAGCGTTGCCTCCTCACACAGAAATTCCAGGTTCGATTCCCATCATGGATACTGTCTGAGAAGCTGGAATATTGTTAAAAGCAGTTTACAAAATACTCACTCTGTCAATCATGGTTTGAAGAAAATATGTAGCTGTGACTTCCACAATAGGACTAGGTATTTATTTGAAATAAAAAATCATGATCAAATAATATTTGTTGGTCAACTTTTAAATGTTTGAAACTATTTTGTTTCAGCTGATGATCACCAAGCCCTAATATGGGACATTCAGCAGATGCCGCGCGCCATCGAGGACCCAATCCTAGCGTACACATCATCAGGGGAGATCAACCAGATTCAGTGGTCCTCAACACAGCCTGACTGGATCGCTATTTGTTACAATAACTGTTTGGAGATTCTCCGCGTTTGATAATTAACAGGGCACTTTGAAGAGACTCAAGACCATTGCAAGGCCAGTCAATACCGAAATAACCAAATCAAACCATTCAAACATCTACCAACCATTTCTTCAATCAGCCTGTTCCGATTACGTTGAAGTTCGTGCAACAGAACAAATTGTTAAAAATATTTCAATAGGTTCCATTATTGGTAGAGATATTAATCCTATCGTGTTCTAAACCTATATGGGTTGTGAATGAAATTTGTGAAGCTTTGAGAAAACCTTTCTAGGTGATTTCTAGTGTTAGTTACATAATAAAGGGGAACGTCTGGGAAAACAGAAGAAAGCCTGCCACCGTAGAACTTTTGTGAGAATCATTTGCCGTAGTTGACACATTTAGCGCTCTGCTCTTATAAGCTCAATGTGAACTGTCATGCAGCAAGACCGTAGCATGTTTCTACCGACCCATTACTTCATGCACAGGGCGCTAATTAGGTTGAATACAGTTCAGATGCATCATGAATGCCTTACAGGGTTTGTGTGCTACACTTCTCCCCCCGCTGTGATGACGTACAGTGGATATGCAGTGTAACTCCTATGTTAACCCACAAACCTTTTTGTTTGAAGCAAATCCAAGTGATATGAAAATGGAATCTGATTAGGAGGGAAATAGAAGGGCATAACTCGGGATAGCCGATGATGGCACTACAATCGAGCCATGAAATTTCATATTTCTTGCTTGACAGTGTGGCTGCCTGTTCCCCACATTGTTTGAATGTCAAGCAATGGTGGAGTGGGTTGAAACTAATTGCTGCTCATTGTAGTAGGGCTCATCTGACGTCCATGTGTTGTAAATGTCCCCATTGCTTTTTAAACATATTCACGGGGGGGAGGAGGGACGTAGTGTACACAAACTCGTGAAGTATTGACGATGGATTTGTTGTGAAAAGGGCACCTGCTTTACTGTGACCTGCCTGGGAATTGATTCTTGGCCAGACCACCAAGTACAGCCGATGTCACCTCTTTTCTGCTGTTGTCCATAGTCCCATCTAGTTATGTTGAATTATAATTTTCATTGTCATGTATTTAAAACATTTACTAGACTTCATGTCCTCACTTTGCCATTAAATTCACATTTGATTATAAGTACCATTAACCCTTAGTGATCCTGCATTAGATTCCACGTCAGACAAATTCCTTCATAATTACTTAGTGACTGGCCTTAAGTTCATAATGTTTCATTCAGACATCTATCTTTTGAAAGTGCCTGTTATCCATCAAGCTTATTATGTGTGTTAAAGTCATACTGACCTGAGAACGCAATGGGCAACATGTCACTGTCAACTTGGCATTAGAGGTCAAAGGAGACTATATAACCTTGACATTCAGAGAATTCTGACCTTGACCTTGTTAGCATGATAAGCTGCTTCAAAATGTTGTGTCAGGGAACAAGTTCAGCATGTCGATCCAAGACCAGACTGAAGTGTTGAAATGACATCCATTTAAATTATTTATTGCATGTCAAAACGATCATCCCTCCAGAGGCATGTTATCACGTCAAAGCCCCATGGAGGACATTCTAGAAGAAATGATCTTGAGACAAACTGTTGAGAAGATTTCACGCTGCATTTTCCATCGCTTTGGATTAAAACCATCCTCATGCTTGTGTATTTGCAAACTGTTTGTCTTCAAGTCAGACATGACATTGTTCATATGAAGAATTTTGAAAACTGAAGCTACCATCAATTTGCCTGTTTGTTCAAATAATTTTTCTGTTACTTTGTTTAGAAATAAAAAACATCAATATATAATTTTTAACAGGGCTATAAATATATGTCCATGCTATACACCTTTAAAAACATATTGTTTAACTGTTCATTTCAGGAAAGACTCCATGTTGTTTGGAGGAGCTAAGACTGAATGTATTAGATGTTAGATTTTTACCCATCATGTACTTGTGGTATTCATATACGAATCAGACTTGGAGTCCAATTCTATGTACAGTTGATTTTAATCATGTCACATTTTGTATTTAATTCATCTATGATCTACTATTTTTATGCCATGTGACTATTTGTAGAAGAGACGTCATGTTCTGTGTGTACAGTGTTGTGATATCACCGCACATTGCTTCTTGTTGGTGCAAGCAATGGCTGCACCTTCTGACCACCTCTAGTCTCATTGACTTAACCATCCAATGAGGCTCAGAGCTGGCTAAGATTAATCATGCATTACCGTTTATATTACGTGTTTTACAGATCCCGGAAAATGTATGTTAAAATTAAACTTAAAATTATTTTTACTTTTGAGTCAACAAATTTCAGGAAAAAATGGACTTTTTCTTCTTATTCAGAGAAAGATGAAAGGCAGAATGTTCCTTGAAGTAGTAGTATTTTCTCACCCTACATATTTCAAATAAAAGAGATTTTTTGCATTTTTTATTCATCTCAACCTACAAAAATATGGTTTTGAATTAAATGAAAAATAAAAATAAAATGTCCTTAATTAGCTGTACACCATTTAACAAAGATTTAGTATAAAAATGATTCCTGTAGACGTTAACGTAACTAAGGTAACTTAAAAGAGTAGGGTTTTAGAGCTGGAGATAATTATTTCTGTGGGAGTCCATTTGAAAGTTCCAAATATGTAAATCAAGACATCACAAAATTTGTGTCCTCCAGTGACATTAACCAGCCTTAATATGTTGTACAAACATCTTGGTGTTGAACTGAATATATCTTGTACCAGGAACAGGGGTGTTACCTGACGATTCAGTGTATAATACAGCCATTCTATAGTGAAATATTTCCTGCACTCATTTGCCACCATAGTTTTGTTTGGGAAGTGACACACCATCTCTTATCTCAAACTTCACACATGAGTTTGGGGCAGTGGGGTAGCCTAGTGGTTAAAGCATTTGCTCATCACGACGAAGACCTGGGTTCGATTCCCCACATGGGTACAATGTGTGAAGCCCATAGCTGGTGTCCCCTGCCATGATATTGCTGGAATATTGCTAAAAGCGGCGTAAAACCATACTCACTCACTAACTCACTCACTCTCACAGGAGTCTCTCACTCCTGAGCTTGTAATCGTGGGAGGTTTGTCATAAACCTACATTCAAAATCTCACCCTTGTCCTAGCGAGCCCTGGATGTACATTTAAATCGAATCAAAAGTGATACAGGAACTTTAGCGGGAAGAGATGTTTCCTGGGTACTAAGACAGATGAAGGGAGGTCTTTTGTCTACAAGATATTATGGTTGTATTTGAGACCGCAAGAGTCAAGTCATTTACTGGTCAATTTCAATAATGGAACAACAGTGTATTTGATTTTGATTGGACGTCTATTTGTAGCATCATTTCCTGTAAACTGTGGCAAATGGGTCCCGGGTATTTATTGTAGAATGGAGAATTAGTACACTGGACAGCCGAGAGTGATTATGAAGCTCACTATTGATATTATGTGTATAGGATTATGTAGTAGGGTTGCTTATAGACACTAAAACTATTTGTTGATTATCCTAGAATGTGAACTCTGTCAACTTCACGATGTGATTGATGTAGACACGTGTCACGGTGCAATGTGCATGAAAGTAAGACTTATGAAGCACTGTGTAAACTACCCATGTGAAGCGATGACAATCTCATTAATATCAGATCTTTTTCTTCAATATCATATGATACCTGTCTGCTGATCCGAGTAAAAGATCAGATTTTAATGAGATATGTCAGAAGTTTCATTAATATAATGACAGATGATGTCATGGGAAAATTGTGTCTTATTCTGCTTCTGAAAGAGGGGTGTAAATCTACAACATGTATTTCTATGTGTTTCCTTGTATTGCTGCATTAGAGGTGAAACGATACAGCAATGTCACCATATGATACGTATCACATCACAATCAAAAGGACACGATATGATATGTATCGCGATATGCATATTTACATCAGATCATGTGGAAATGTCTTGACTATGAATATTTCAGAGCAGGTTCAAACGAAACTTAAATGCAACACATTTTGCGATGTTTGACTGACAAAAATGCCCGTGGCGCGGGGTGTTAAACGAGCAGTAATGTCGTTTAGCGAGTGTATCATCTTGTATCGATACAGAAAAAAAAATGTATCAAGTATCATAACAGCGCATGAAAACTTACGATGCACTGGTGTATCGTTCCTCCTCTACACTGTCCTTGAGGGCGTTTAGTGATGAGAGCTGGGCCTGTAAGCCTTGATTTTATGAGGGGAACTGGTCCACAAATTTCAATATTTCAAGTCCAGCATTAACACATTGTTCCACACTGCCGTTCGAGATAGACATGAAAAAGATGCATAGATCCACTTGATGCTGGGTAACAATACCTCCAATAATAATCCATGTTTATCTAAATATTTGTTGGAAAATGTATTGTCGTCCATGATATGATGAGCACGTGTCCCAGGTTGTTACAGTGTTGCTTTGTGTTGATGTCAGCCACTGCATCTGTATATTCCATATCACCAAGCATCTCAAAGTCTCCGCAAACTGTGGACCATCTGAGTCTCCTGGAGCATTATACAGGCAGAGGTCTCCACAATATGTTCCAAGTATGTGAGAATGATGTATGTATGAGTGTGTGCATGTATGTTAGTTATGCAAGAAATTGTCTGCCACTGTATACAGTAAAACCATCTCTAAAATTCATGATTTGTGTGTTTGGTGCGTGCGTGTGCTAGTTTTATTAAGTGTGTGACAGATTTTCTTCATCGGTATACTGACTCACAGTCCACAGAGCATTCACAGCCTTACGACCTATTGTAACTGTAGTCGATTGTAGGTTCACGAATGCCGCAGCAGTACGAAAGCTTTATGGACTGGGGCCCAGGATGTGTAGTTAAGAAATAATAGTTCAGGACCAATCATGGAAAAATATCCTTTAACTTTTCAAACGATGGTTGCTATCTCATTAAGCTCTACGACTGTAGTTAATTGTAGATTACAAATGCTTCAGCAGTAAGAACAGTTTTTGGACTGAAATAATAGTTCAGGACCAATCATGGAAAAATATCCTTAAACATATTAAATAGTTGCAATCTCATCAAAATCAGAGCTTAGTGCTCATACCGCTACATAAATGTTTTGTTGCGAAACAGATAGAAACTAACAGCAGCAATCCTCAAACAAGATTTTATATTATGTGGCTCTAAAATTGACTAATCGCACCTATTTAACATACTGTTGGTTTGTTTGGAGTTGTGAGAGAGAGAATGTGTCTGTGAAGTGTGTTTTGAGACTAGATCTGCAGTTTGCCCATGTGCTATATTTGTCCTGTGTTGGTATATTTTGAAGTGTCTATCTTGTTGTTCATTCTAGCGGGGCATAGGGATCACAGTTCCATATCTGAAAACACGAGTCATGCGACGTCATAAATGTTTAGGAGTATTTCCTGTAGGTGTGGTTGTTTTCAGATACTGATGTTGGAATCTCATCCCTGTTTGTCTCTTGCAACTGTCTCGTACACCTTGTGGGAACTTGTATTGCCATGGTAACGTTTTAATTCTGAGAAGAATGATACCTGTGATCTCACATCGGATTATCAGTTATCAGTCATATATCCTAAAGGGCGGAAATTTCAGGGGGTAGAAATTGGGGTGGAAATGTGTTTGAGGGTGCTGAAATTCGGGCTGAAAATAGGTTTGGATGGAAATCGAGGGTGGGCTGGGTCAATACGTGAAAATCGGGGAAATGGAGTGGGGTCGGGTCAATATGTGGAAATCGGGGAAGTGGGGTGGGGTGGAGTCGATATGTGGAAATGGGTGTGGGGTGGGTCAATATGTGGAAATCGGGGGAATTGAGTGGGGTGGGGTGGGTCAATATGTGGGAATTGAGTGGGGTGGGGTGGGTCAATATGTGGGAATTGAGTGGGGTGGGGTCAATATGTGGAAATCAGGGTGGTTGATCAGACATGCCAGGGGATTTGTTGCAGCAAAGATATTTTGGGAAATCATTAAATAAATGCAACATTTGGGTAACAGTGGAAGTGACGGACATTCAATGTACACTTACCGATCTGTACTTGAAGTCAGGGTTCATGTAAAACAATTTGTACATTACTATCAATCCATTTGTCCAAATACGTACATTTGCAAAAAAATCATTTGTCATCAATATACCAGATTTTCCTAGCTCAGCAGACTCTTAATGGCAACAACCGTCCACATTATCTAGGGTCCACGGGAATAACAATTCCTAATTCTTCTAGAGCTTGTTTGGTGTTTTTCGTCTTGTGGACACTGGTGAGTAGATCCTGCATGATGACAAGATGTACGAGTCAGCTGCAGATTTCCTTTGTCATACTGATCATCAGTAACGAAATGTGGTGTTTGTTTTGCCAAAATAAATGTATACAAAAACAGATGAAGTCTTGTTTTCATTGTGAGGAGTCCAGTTTTGTGCTGTGATACTTTCTTTTCCTTTGTTTGTTGTTAAACGCCGCACTCAGCAATATTCCAGCTATATGACGGCGGTCTGTAAATAATCGAGTCTGGACCAGACAATCCAGTGATTGACTTCATTAGCATCGATTCACACAATTGGGATCAGTGACATACCAAGTCAGCGAGCCTAACCACCTGATCCCGTTAGTCGCCTCTTACAAGGGTTGCTGAAGACCTATTCTACGCTGAATCTTCACGGGTCTACAACAAGCATGCATTCGATAGTCAGGCTCAGTGACCTGGTTGACAACATGGGTCATTACTCACTAGATGGCCTGGTCCAGACATTCTTCAAAGGCAAGTGTCATATATTGCTGTACACATGCACATCCATACATGATAAATTTGGAATTCGTTCTGCCTCAGAACCCTTACATGAACACAAGTACTGGATATTTGGAACCGGTTCTGACCCGATCTCCACAGAGACACAAGTATTGGGTATTTGGAACCGGTTCTGACCCGATCTCCACAGAGACACAAGTATTGGGTATTTGGAACCAGTTCTGACCCGATCTCCACAGAGACACAAGTATTGGGTATTTGGAACCAGTTCTGACCCAATCTCCACAGAGACACAAGTATTGGGTATTTGGAACCGGTTCTGCCCCAATCTCCACAGAGACACAAGTATTGGGTATTTGGAACCGGTTCTGCCCCGATCTCCACGGAGACACAAGTATTGGGTATTTGGAACCGGTTCTGACCTGATCTCCACAGAGACACAAGTATTGGGTATTTGGAACTGGTTCTGACCCGATCTTTACAGAGACACAAGTTAATGCCCCAGAATCTCCACATTATCATGGCTTAGCAAAAATAGATTTACTTCAATTTTCAATATCTGAAATCTCCAAAACATTTACTGAATCTAAACAACACAAGGCAACAGAATGGAATATCATGATTTATGTAGTGAAGTGAGCGATGATCTTTCATCAGCTGCTCGTCTGTTTTACACAGCGTCGGGCCATCTCCAGGACGCCATCGTACGTCTTGTTGCCACCGATGAAGCCGCCAGCATGGACAAAGATACAGCCGGGAATGCCTGACTTCTTTGTCAGCTCCTCGTCTCTCACTCCCCTCCATTCCTCCAAGATGGACAGTCTGCAATGACCAGTGGATAAATGGTGTCTACGATTGAAATTAACATACATGTTCCCCCATTGCTGGTATGGGGGGTGAAGTTTATGGCAGTATTGCTCCCAGTCCCGGCGGGTAGCTGGGTACGTGTAAGCTATGCCCGATCTTTTTAAAAGTAATGATTTAACAAAGAAATTTTACTGCATCCTGCCATCTTTGTTTATTTGATTTGACTTTTGCCATTGACTTATTACATTTCTTGGTGTGAATGTTGTCCAAATTGCACGAAATTGCTTAAAATGCAAACAAATGTTTAAACCGCCTGAGAGTTTTCCTCTTTTTGGGTGAAAATCTGCTCACATCCCTGTATTCTACTCCGGATCTTCACATACATTCTTAGAGAAATTATTATGATAAGGTATTCTCACTGTGATATTGTCAGTTTTAGGTCATATTTTTGTTGTTAAATATATTGTCTATGTTTATTTCATTCTTCATTTGTGTCTCTCTCTAATATATGGCAGTCCAAGTATTTGGACAAAACGAGTCGAGTCACTGCATGTAGTACCGGTAAGCTAAATGTCTGCCACTAACATCCTCTATTGATCAACGACGTATACATTATTACGACTGTTCAAACCAGCTGAACCAATCATAACACATCTTCCCAGGGCAAGGGCGTCAACTGACGGTAAAAGTCCAGTTTCCACCCTTGCCGAACTAGGCTGGAATTTCTGGGTTCAATCATAGTGCCACAAGTGGCTATAATGTTATGTCCCTTCTATGTCTCCCCTATTGACCAATCAGATTCCACCTCAGATATCACTTGAGTTTGCTTCAAACAAAATGGCGTCGCCCAGTTACGACGATCTGATCGATAATCAAGATCCATCTCGTGATAAAACGGATATCTTTCATCATGAAGCGTATCAAATCATGTGAGCATCTTGATTAAAAACATGAAAAGATTTCGAAAATATATGTTGATGCTGAGTTGGAGGGACACATGCTTTGCAGATCCTGCCTCAGGAAGATACCCATAAAAATAACATTCATTTGTATATATATAAGGGGCGGCCGGGTAGCCTAGTGGTTAAAGCTTTCACTCGTCACGCCGTAGACCCGGGTTCAATTCCCGACATGGGTGCAATGTGTAAAGCCCATTTCTGGTGTCCCCCGCCGTGATATTGCTGGAATATTGCTAAAAGCAGCATTAAACCAAACTCACTCACTTACAAAACAAATTTAGCTTTTTTCCTATGCCAACTGTTCGGAAAAATGACAACACAATTAAGCTAAGCATCAAACTACACCTGGTACATTTTACACAGGAAACACTGCCTCACGTTTTTCTTATTGATAAACATCCATTTTATTTAGACATGTCAGGATAGCGTGTTCCTTGTCTTCCATGTGCACATCAGATTCATCGTCTCACTCAGTACATTTTCCTCCATTTCCTCGCTGCTACTTTCACTAACCACAGGCTCATATTGATATGGACGAATATGTGTAGCGAGTGAGTTTATACTTAACGTCACATCAGCAATATTCCATCCATATCGTGACCAAACAGGTGTAAGGACACTGAGCAAAAATTCAACGTTATCATCGATGGCATTAGCTGGTGATGCCACTGCAACCACAAGTAACCCACCAAACCTCACAAAGAAACAGTGATCATCTCCAAGTCAGCTCTCCACTATGACGTCACGTCATATGATGACAACTCCGCTCTTTAATTCTCGGAATACGAGTAGTATTTAACATATTTTGTCACTAGTATTTCCTTTAGAATTTCTTTCAAAATACTTGTTTAAATGTGTTTTAATAAATGACGTAATCCCATAGTTACAGTATCCCACACTCAATTTTGAAATCAAACACGAAACACGAACCTGTTCTCGAAGGATCCGACTCTGACCGGTACACACTGGATCCTCCACGCTCCGTTCTGGTCTGTGTACAGGATGTATTTGATTGGTGGACTGACGCCAAGCTCCGCCTCCAGGGAAAACAGATGATCTTTCCATGGGACACCGCCTTCCTCCTTAATGCAGATTATCTCCCCTGATTCATCGACCTAGACAATGCATTATAACGTCAAAGTTACTGTTTCCAAGAAAGGTTACTTAGTGACATTAACCTAATTGTTGGTTGGTTGGTTTGTTGTTTTACATCGTACTCAACAATATTCCAGCTTTATGACGGCGATCTGTAAATAATCGAGTCTGGACCAGACAATCCAGTGATTAATATCATGAGCATCGATCCACGCAATTGGGAATGTTGACATGCTTCAACCAAGTCAGCGAGCCTGACCATCCGATCCCATTAGTCGCCTTTTACGAACCTATATGTTATGATGTTGAGATGGTCCAGGTTTTTTTTATCCCAACAGAGTGGAGACACAACACACACAGAAAATGGAGGATGACGAGTGACTGAGTATGGATTTACAATCGATGTATCAGGCGAACGCTTTAACAAGTAAGCTACCCCACCACCCCTGAGAATGATGAGCAGGAGCCCATTTCACAAAGCCATCTTAGTGCTAAGGTGATCGTAACTCCCATATTTTAATATAGCCTTACGATAGTCGTAGCATTAAGATTGCTATGTGGTACTGGGCCAAGAATTTTCCTAACCTTTTGTCACTTTCACCAAACCCAACATTCTTGACACGTAGAGACTTCAGGTTCTGCCCATAATTTTCAAGGCTTTCAATGTGTCAATTTGGTATTTATCGTGCGAAAATGGCACCTCTATTTTAAATAACGATAAGAAAGATTTATGTAGTAGTACATATGCTTTAAAAATTAAGGTGACGTTTATTGCCCGCCAATAGTAGCCGTTTTTGCTTTTGGTGAGGTGCCGTTTTTGTCAGCCGGTGTCGTTTTTCGTACAGTGACATTGTGCTGCGATGCTGTTTAAGCTATACTAGCTGCTGTAGGAGGATTAGCCATGGCCACAAACCTCCTTCCTCTGTTTGATGGCGGTCTGTACCAAATCTCTCGCCGGCAGCCATGACTGTTTGTAGTACAACACACGGTCCATGAACTCTGCCCCCACCATCTCCATCGCCTTGCGGAACTGTGCCTGCAAAATCCATATCCAGCATCTGGTGTGAGTGAGTGAGTGAGTGAGTGAGTGAGTGAGTGAGTGGGAGTGAGTCATGTGAGTTTAATGCCCCTCTGTATTTCAGTAATGTGACATAATGCGGTGAGGTGAAATGTGGTTTAACGTCACATTGAAGATAGTTTCAGTCATATAGCGACATGCATGCACATATGTGTGTGTGTTTGCCTGCTTGCACTAGTCCGGACTAATGACAATTTAATAGTGCTGGCCCACTGAGATACCATGCCGCAGTTGAACATGAAAACCCCACTCAGACACAGTATACTGACTCCAAGCCAACCAGTCCTTGTTTTATCACCTTAATGCCGAGCGCCAGACAGGGTAACAACAAGAACCATCTTTTAACGTCTTTTGGCATGACGTGGCTGGGGATCGAAGAGCTGACCTGCTCTCTCGGCACATGTTCTACAACGAGACCACGGAGGTGTTCCAGCAAATATGGGAGGAAAGCAAAACAGGGATGCAGGTCTGAGCCTCTGGAAAAGGTCTAATCCTAAGGTTCAAAAATACAACCGGCAAATCCTTGCATGTCTAAGGGAGGTAACCCTGCTCAGAGAAAAACAGCTCCACAGACCACACTTCATCGACATCCATCTGAACAAGCCATCCACTGCTCTCGCACACATGTTTCAGTCGGGATCAGAGACATTGGGGACATAAGGAGACAGCTATATAAACATATATGTTTGTCCTGCATGTATTGCCAGGGCCAGCTTACATCTATGTCCACGCCGGTCTGGTTCCACTGAGGGTTGAGATTCCCAACTCTGCTGCTCAGTGTTGTCGTGATTCGGTATCTGAAAAACCAAGTAAATACAGACTTGTCATGAACCTTTTCCGTCTTAGTAGTGGGATGCTTATAAAGCTTACTTACAGATTGGTCTAGGAGTTAGACAGGGGGCACTTATTTTACTGCTAATACGGTAATAAGTAAAATCTAAATATTTTTTACAGCTTTTCTCTTCATCCAAGACGACTCTAGTCAATAGTCAGGTCATTATTTCTGTTCCATGATGGACGTCCATCTTAATCAACATAGTCAAGTCCCGTTAATCCGACATGGTTGGTTGCATATGATTATGTCGGATTAACGAGTATGTCGGATAAACGAAATTAAGTAGTACCAACGTTCGTCCGTCACAGTTTGCGAAAAGGTCTTCTGACGTAACCTGTCCTCTGTGATAGCGAGAACTAGTATCTGATTTTAATGAGATTGAGGTAATCTAAGCATGTGATTAATCCTGTTTTCTTTATTCAAAGCATTACTTGTTTATTTTAAGCAAAGTTTATCACTGCAGCTTTGTAATATGCAGCTCCCAGCCGACTCGTCTTGCATCAAAACACGGGCTGTCTACTCGCGGGCAGATAACCACGGTGTACGCTGATCACTGTGTCGGATAACAAGACTGATTAATGAGTGATTTCGGTAATTTGTTGCAAATTAGGTGTGTCGGAGTCGGACTGTCGGATTAAGGGGTCTAAATAGCACTGATTTAATGAGTGATTTCCGTAATTTGTTGCAAATTAGGTGTGTCGGAGTCGGAGTCGGACTGTCGGATTAAGGGGTCTAAATAGCACTGATTTAATGAGTGATTTCCGTAATTTGTTGCAAATTAGGTGTGTCGGAGTCGGAGTCGGACTGTCGGATTAAGGGGTCTAAATAGCACTGATTTAATCGGTTCCCATCATTAGTGTCAGATAAAGTCGATTGTTGGATTAACGAGTGTCGGATTAACGAGACTTTACTGTATTGTACAACTGATCGTGCGGGGATACTGATGCAGAAGAGCGTCCACTGAGGTGAGTGGGAAAATTTTGCTTAAACATTTATTACATAATGATTATTACAAGAATATATATCTTACTTTTGGACGCCATCGGTCTGGTTGATGCCATTGTCAGTGGCATCGATCTCCTCTACAAAGTTCTCATACACCTTGTCGTAGACGATGTTTGTGACGGGGTCATCACGAGGCAGCGCTAGGATCTGTGCGAGGAGCTCAGCGCCGAAGTGTACGTACACCAGACCAGCACTACTTAGTTTAGTCTCCCACGCCTTGTCGGGACGGAGCGTCGTCATGCTCTCTGAGAAGGTCCTGTAACCATGGTGATACGCAATAAGAACATCACTATTAAAAACAAAATAAATACATTCCTTGGATCTCAGGTTTCAATTCTGGAAAAGACTTAACACAATAAGTGGGTGAATGTTGCTTTCTGTTCACAAAATAAATCAGATCTGTCTCCAGAGATCCTATAAACAAAACAGTTTCAAAACATGAGAATAAAAATAATTGGATCTCAACTGTTTTTTAAAATGTAGATGGCAAAATTTTATCTTCTCTTTCATTTGCGTGCTACCTAGTTTGATTCCTTGTCAAAACATGGACCTACAATGGGCCAGTTAGTCTCGTTTAGACGAGTGAGTGAGTGAGGTGGGTTCAACACCCCTTGTAACTGTATTCCAGTTATATCACAGCGTGTCAGCTTTGCACGGGCGGACATTTATCACTTTTGTGAAACCTCGAGCACAGGTATGGTGCTGGCAAACCTAGAAACAGAATCAAGTTGAACCTTGATTTGAACCCACATCATGGGTTCCTGGCAGACCTAAGGGACGCAACTCTGCACAGCGCATGTCAGCACCTAAATTTGGGTCAAACATGCCCCTACTGTTATTCGAAATTCGGTATTAGGGATATTTTTCCGTCTCGGCCATTGAATGTTCACTGACGGACAGCCATTCCGAATTGTGGACCATATACAGAGCTCCTTTTAAGGAACGGAATTTAACTTGCATGATTTAAGGCGCAAGTTGACATGAAAACCTAATTACACCAGACAAAGCCAGGTCCTGTACATCTGTCAAAGTTGAAACAGAGGCCAGTCCGCGGCCAGTGTCACATAAATGAATGAAGTGTTGGTGTAAAATGTTATAGGAACATAATGTTGAAGTACCCACAGTTTGATGACATCACGCCCAAGAGAGGATGGCAAATAACTCATCACACAGGGATTAGTGATATTGTATGGTAAATAAAGCATAGAGCTACTGTGTTCAAAGAACAATTAAGGGTCAGTCACACACATATTACCTTTTTGACACGCACTTAGTGCATGTAGACAAATAATATTAGGTTGCATTTTTTAATAATAGATTGCAGTGGTGCATGTTTTCCACAGCTAAATCAAGCCCTGAAAATATCTATAAATTCAGTTAGAGTTATATTGCAGGGTTAGTTGCCTGCCTGAGACAAACACCTCTGTTTAATATGGCCTCAACAAGCATGACTTTAAGTAATATCTCACAGCTATTGTTACCTCTGGTGATGGTCGAATCTGTTCTTGGCTGTGTCAAACACTCCCCCAACATCGACCACGATGTCACATGTGTCAAGTACTGCAGCATCACGCGTTCTGGCCACACAGAAATGTCAGTGAGTGAATATTGTGTAACATAATTAAATCTGAACCAATCAAAAGAGTAGTTGTGTCATGTAACAAGGGTTTATCTTGCCTTTCTCAGAGGCCGATACTCCCAAATCTGGAGCAAATGTCAGTAGAAATGCCCAAATTGGAATTAAAAATATCACAATTTATATATTTTGTTCACGGACAAAAAAAATGTGAATACCATATATGTTTGTTAATATATGAAGAATTACTCATATTCAAAAGATATTAGATTAGTTTGATTCACAAACGACCATACTGGTATGTTGTGTGAACCAACGCTCATGAAAGCATCACATGTGACATCATAGAATCATGACTCCAGATGCACTATTTGACTTGTGCAGGATTTGTGTGTAAAGTTTGGGAATCATGTGAGAGTCCCTGATCAAAACAATATTCTCACCTGACAATTTCAGCATCCTTATATTTGGGTAACTGCTTCAGCATGAAGCACGCCAACACTTCATCGCAGTGGAAGGTGCCATTGTGAGTCCCTATCTTCATCATGCAGGGCCGCTTGCTTGCAGGTTCTCCACTCATATGTCGGCAGGCAGAGACGTCCCACGGCTTCAGAGATTGTCTACATGGCCAACAGATCCAGTCTCTTTAAAATCGGATCCTAGTTATCGCTAGAGCTGCACAAACTTTGTTTAGCAGTTGCAAGAATAAAGAACTGATTTTAATGAGATTGAAATTGATCAAAACATATTCAGGGATGAGAATGGATATTTTCCTGTTCAGCAATGGAGCATGGTCCATAATTTGGTGGTGTTTATGGGGGAAATCATCAGATTTGAACAAATATGTGGTCACTAAAATTCGCAGAAGATTCTCATCCCTGCATATCTGTACTTATACAACCTTAAAGCCTCTTAAACAAATGAGCCTTTCTCGTAATTCTATTTCTTCAGAATCACAATTTAACCTTGTGGGGTCATTACTAGTCGATCCGTGAAGATCCGGGGTAGCATAGGTCTTCAGCAACCCATGCTTGCTGTAAAAGGCGACATTGCTTATCTTAAGAGGCAACTAACAGGATCGAGTGGTCAGGTTCGCTGACTTGGTTGATGCATGTCATCATTTCCCAATTGCACGGATCGATGCTCATGATATTAATCACTGGATTGTCTGTTCCAGACTCGATTATTAACAGACCGCCGTCATATAGCTGAGTGCGGCTAAACAACAAACTAACAAACATTACTAGTCAAGTGATACAACTGACATCCATTGACTTGACCATCATCTGTCCAGTTAACAGTGTTATCACTGATCCTGTCAAGCTATCAACATTATGTTAAATTGTGTATCTAAAAGTATACTAATGCTATCAATGAATTATTTTAATTTATCGTCATTGATTAGTAATTACTCGATATTTTGACACTTACTTATTGTCAAGATGAAGATGCGACTAAATAAATACAATTACAACAGTCAAACACGTGACATGAACATCTACTACCATATCTTTCAACAGCCCTTTTATTATTTGTTTACCAACACTTCCTTATCAGTGTTTATCTACATACAGATTCATCCACATTAAAGTTTGAATAAATCACATCTCAGTGACTAAGGGTGAAACGATACACCGATATTCCGATGCATCGCGATACTTGACCCACGATACGATATACGATAAACGTAGGCCCATATATCGATACGCCACGATACGGAACGCAAATCTCAAGTACAGCGTTTCCTCGCTATTGTGCCTTTCAATAAACCGCTAACTTGGTTATAACACGCGGTAACGCATGGCTCCCAAAAACGTACTTACATTTTTAATAAGCTCGGGTTTTACACCGACAGATGTTTTTCCCCATCTCAAAAAACATTATCAGCTGATCCCCGCAAGCACATAACATCGGAAATACCTGTCAGCAAATCCGAACTGAAGTACGCAATTCAATACCATTATCATACTGTCTTGTTATTAAAACGTTTTCATTGTATATCTGGACTGGTGTTTGTAATATATCTTAATAGTTTTTTTCAAAATTTCATTTAATATTGTTTTCATAAAGTTAGGTGAAATCGTGTGTGAAGAGATACAGCAACCACGGTCAGATTACCGATTTTGACGCATTGAAACGAACTTTAGTTGCTAGAGAATGGATACATATATTAAAAATGCCATACTTTGACTCGTTAAAAGTCATATTTGTGGCAATTTGGCTAATATATGTCAACATAACGTTTTTCCAATCGAAATACATGTAGCACGGGAAATCCCTAGGGTGACTGGTCAAACTGTTCCATGCGTAAAAATATCCTGCAACAGCAATCACCAGTACCAAAATGCTACACTTGTGGTTCTTATAATTTTAAATATATAAAAGCTGCAACTAAGGTAACACGATATTGAAATATATTATTCCTGATAAAACAATAATTTCAGATACAATTTCATCGACCATTGCATCAAAATTCTTTGATGTTGTATCACTGGTGGAGCACATTAATTATTTTCTGGTGTTTGAACTTTGAATTGTTTTGAAGGAAAGTTAGAGAAAGTTCCACTTTGAAGCTAAACAACTTCAGTAGTCTTGTTATCTTAATATAATTTTGACTGTTCCAAAATCATGAAAGGTTCAATTTTGATATGCTTTAAGTCTTGTTTTATCTATCATTGCGTATCGAGATACGTATCGTATCGTGACCAGAATATCGAGATGCGTATCGTATCGTGACCTTCCTGTATCGTTACAGCCCTATCAGTGACCAAAATATACAGACACAAGCAGCCTATATATATCATATGTATCGATGTCACATTAACTATCACCGGTTTCGTTATAAATAGCACATGCTTCAACATGGTCAACAGATTATGAAATAATTTGTGTATCAAATCTACTATAGTGTTTCTGTAACGACTGGTTATTCTAACCTCTTAATTCCGAAAATCTCCCTCGTAAATACACGTGCAAATTCAAACACTGGCAACTTCCGCACCATTGATGAAGGAGTTAGAGTTATCTGTCCCTGACTGTCATTTTGCGTTTTCTGTGCTCAGTCAGATTCCCAAAGCCAGCAGATTTTGTAGGCCTCGACAATAAAGAACACATGTATCAGTTATTTGACAGGATCTACATACTACTAATGACATCGATTCCTCTTTGGTTGGTATATTTTCTTGTATCACATCTCGTTGGATATGTCCCCAAGTCCCGTACGTGGCTTCTGCGCGAGGTGATTTCAACTCTGTTGTTATAAGCTGGAATGTTTAATGAAACACATAACGTTTTTTTTAATGTTACATCTTATTGTCAGGTGAGGTGAGGTAAATATGTATTGTCATGCAACTAACTGTCGCAGTTATATAAGCAATTCTATATAATTATGCAAAACAACATGTAAAGCGCCCCCAAATACTTGCATTAGTCAATTCTATTCTGATTTCTGAAAACGCGCGTTTGTTTACAAACATGAGAAAAGTCCGGTCACGTAATATGCAAATTAGCCTGTGGGAGTGGTGTTATGCCAAGTCACCCCTGTGCCGGAGTGTGCGCCTGAGTGTATTGAATGTAAAAAAGTTAAGCCACGCCCACCGAAGCGGACTACTTTTATCAGTACGGAATGTCGGGGAATCCCAGGGAACAGTGGAGGGAATTCCCTTTCTACTCACCGGTACCGTCGGATATTTTAAGTTATCAGGCCTGGTAACATGTTGGTGCTATTTTGAGGTATCAAACATACACTAACAATTTAACAAAACACAAATCACGTGATTCAAAGTTCATAAAAAGTTTACAAGCGAAATAAAGAGTTTTTCAGGTATCTATGTCTGGTCCGGTCTCCGCAGTTACCGTATTTATCACGCGCACTCCAGATACAATCGTCTACGTCGTCTTGATCACACGGCAACAATATGGCCGACTTCAACTACGGAAGTTTTGATTTCGATTCAAAGTCTGTATTTGGTCCTTGATTTGATGACTTAAATTTTCTGAAGGATTTTAATCTGGAAGAAATATGCAATTTTCTAGAGATTACAGCTTCAACTATACTCCCACAACTGCAACTCAAGAAATGGCAATAGCTTTACAAAACAACAAAACACCAAAGCTAGCACCGTCTAGATTCAAGAAATTATGGAATCGAGACTTGCAACAACTCCAACTTGATGAAAGCAGGCAATCCACGATCTACAAAGAGAAATACCAAATGGGGTGTAAAAATGTTTCAAGGTAGGCCCTATGTTCCCAAAATAAACGAAATAAATAAAACCCCACGATGATCATGGAGATATTGCCTACAATCTAGGCTATATAAAAATAAACCGGGAGCTATATTTCGTTGTCTACGCATGGAGATGCAAAAGGATTTAATTTTAGGGCATTTCGTTCTGAAAGAATACAATAGATTCCTATTTCATATCTAATATTCATCGTTATATTATGTCGCCCTCATGATGTAAGAGTTTTTCGTAACTTTTCTGTGATCATAGATCTGTATCTCGGCCAAAACAACATAGAAATCTAGTTTTGATATTTTATATATTTTTAAGATTGGGCGACCGAGACTGATGGGGCAACTGTAGACTTTTCATCCATAACGCCCGAAGACCTCGATGGTAAACTTCTACACTGATGCCCAGTCTTAACATCAAGATCAGAGGGCCAACAAGATACCGCAAGCCCAGGTTGCAGAATATCACAAAAAACACCATGCAAAATGTCCATGATTAAACTATTATATATAACACAATTATTTTTTTGTCGAATTGAATTATAAGGATTGACTGTGTATATTTTTCGGTTCATTGGGGTATGAATTGAATGCGCAGATTCATACAGTTTGCACATCGGTTTTTCGATTCATACCTCAAAGAACCGAAAAAATACACAGTCAATCCTTAAAGAACGCTCACGCAATGCACGGCTTGCTGAAAATCATCGTTGTGGGAATGCTACAATCAGGAATGACATAATACGAAGCTGACAGACATTTAAATGTTCATCGAAACACAATATCATCTCTTTGGATACGTTATCTACAAAAGGACAAAAGTTATGACTTGCCACGGTCCGGTAGTCCACGTGTGACGTCACGTCAACAAATAAACAACCATATTCGGTTGGTGCATCTGCGGAATCGCTACCAAGCTGCCACATTTACAGCTCGGACAATAATATTCCTAAGTTGAGACCAATTATAGGCAGAACTGTACGCAGCTGGTTGAGGGAGCACTATGTCCGGCTTCGACGCCCAGCGATACTATCGTCAGGCACACCTAGCTTGGCGTAGACAGCATCTTAGGTTCAGAAGACAATAAAGCGACAAAGCCCTTTCCATATCCAATAGAAATCTCTGCAAAAAGCAGAGCCGATTGTACGATTCTGATTCCGACTATATCATGAGCATGTGTTTATGAATTACTATGAAGTAATGATACCAGGTGTTCCTGAAAAGGTGAGCGTATCCTGCCCCACCGCTACCACCCGTCACAATACATGCAAAGTCAAGTCAATTGTTCACCTGAATAAACACGGGAACATTTGGTACAAAATAGGGAATTGCATCGGACATCCATTTTGTTACTGATGCGTCAAATTTGGAAATGTCCTCCACATGTCTAACATAAAACTGTTTAAAAGCTTTACTAAGGCGTTGTCACCTTGATCAAACAACTTCTGAGCCGTATAACGCCCATTGACACAAGACTAGGACAGTATATTGTTCATAGATGAGTCCAGGTTTACATCTGAAAACCTCTTATGGATGTGCCTGGATCAACAGTAAGGAGTCCAGGAGAACGTCAGTTTTGGGATGGCAGCGTAATGGCATGGGGTGGTATCACAGCTCCTTGGAGAACACAACTCGTCCATGCGGGACGGCATCGTTCTACTCTTTGTGAAATTGGGGGCGGTCGGGTAGCTTTGTTGTTAAAGCGTTCGCTCGTCACGCCGAAGACCCTGGTTCGAATGCCGACATGGGTACAATTTGTGAAGCCCTTTTCTCGTGTCCCCCGCTGTGATATTGCTGGAATATTGCTAAATGCGGCGTAAAACCAAACTCACTCACTTTGTGAAAATGCAGGGACGTAACGCCACGCTGCAGCAGGGTAATGCCCGCCCACATGTTGCACGTGTTTTTTTTCATGGCCGGCTGTTTCTCCAAACCTCTCCCAAACAGAACAGATCTGGACCAACACCAAAACCTACACCTACACCTACACCTACACCTACACCTACACCAACACCAACACCAACACCAACACCTATGTACACCTACATGTACAGCAACACCAACACCTACACCAACACCAACACCAACACCTACACCTATGTACACCTACATGTACAGCAACACCAACACCTACACCTACACCAACACCAACACCAACACCTACACCTATGTACACCTACATGTACAGCAACACCAACACCTACACCTACACCTACACCTACACCTACACCTGCACCTACACCTACATTTACACACCTACACCTACACCTATGTACGTCTACATGTACAGCAACACCAACACCTACACCTACACCTACACCTACACCTACATTTACACACCTACACCTGCACCTACACCTACACCTACATTTACACACCTACACCTACACCTACACCTACACCTGCACCTACACCTACATTTACACACCTACACCTACACCTATGTACGTCTACATGTACAGCAACACCTACACCTACACCTACACCTGCACCTACACCTACACCTACATTTACACACCTACACCTACACCTATGTACGTCTACATGTACAGCAACACCTACACCTACACCTACACCTGCACCTACACCTACACCTACATTTACACACCTACACCTACACCTATGTACGTCTACATGTACAGCAACACCTACACCTACACCTACACCTACACCTACACCTACACCTACACCTGCACCTGCACCTACATTTACACACCTACACCTACATTTACACACCTACACCTACACCTACATTTACACACCTACACCTACACCTGCATTTACACACCTACACCTACACCTACACCTACACCTATGTACACCTTCATTACAGCAACAGCAGCATCTACACCTACACCTACACCTACACCTACACCTATGTACGTCTACATGTACAGCAACACCAACACCTACACCTGCACCTACATTTACACACCTACACCTACACCTACACCTATGTACACCTTCATTACAGCAACAGCAGCATCTACACCTACACCTACACCTACACCTACACCTATGTACGTCTACATGTACAGCAACACCAACACCTACATTTACACACCTGCACCTACATTTACACACCTACACCAACACCTACACCTACAGCAACACCTATGTACACCTTCATTACAGCAACAGCAGCATCTACACCTACACCTACACCTACACCTATGTACGTCTACATGTACAGCAACACCAACACCTACACCTGCACCTACACCTACATTTACACACCTACACCTACACCTACACCTGCACCTACACCTACATTTACACACCTACACCTACATTTACACACCTACACCTACATTTACACACCTACACCTACACCTGCACCTACACCTACATTTACACACCTACACCTACACCTACATTTACACACCTACACCTGCACCTGCACCTACAGCAACACCTATGTACACCTTCATTACAGCAACAGCAGCATCTACACCTACACCTACACGTACACCTACACCTATGTACGTCTACATGTACAGCAACACCAACACCTACATTTACACACCTGCACCTACATTTACACACCTACACCAACACCTACACCTACAGCAACACCTATGTACACCTTCATTACAGCAACAGCAGCATCTACACCTACACCTACACCTACACCTACACCTACACCTATGTACGTCTACATGTACAGCAACACCAACACCTACATTTACACACCTGCACCTACATTTACACACCTACACCAACACCTACACCTACAGCAACACCTATGTACACCTTCATTACAGCAACAGCAGCATCTACACCTACACCTACACCTACACCTATGTACGTCTACATGTACAGCAACACCAACATCTACACCTGCACCTACACCTACATTTACATACCTACACCTACACCTACACCTACACCTGCACCTACACCTACATTTACACACCTACACCTACATTTACACACCTACACCTACATTTACACACCTACACCTACACCTGCACCTACACCTACATTTAGACACCTACACCTACACCTACATTTACACACCTACACCTACATTTACACACCTACTCCTGCATTTACACACCTACACCTGCACCTACATTTACACACCTGCACCTACACCTACATTTACACACCTGCACCTACACCTACACCTACATTTACACACCTACACCTACATTTACACACCTACACCTACATTTACACACCTACACCTACACCTGCACCTACACCTACATTTACACACCTACACCTACACCTACATTTACACACCTACACCTACATTTACACACCTACTCCTGCATTTACACACCTACACCTGCACCTACATTTACACACCTGCACCTACACCTACATTTACACACCTGCACCTACACCTACACCTACATTTACACACCTACACCTACATTTACACACCTGCACCTACATTTACACACCTACACCTACATTTACACACCTACACCTACATTTACACACCTGCACCTACACCTACACCTACATTTACACACCTGCACCTACATTTACACACCTACACCTACACCTACATTTACACACCTACACCTACACCTACATTTACACACCTGCACCTACACCTACATTTACACACCTGCACCTACACCTACATTTACACACCTGCACCTACACCTACATTTACACACCTACACCTACACCTGCACCTGCACCTGCACCTACATTTACACACCTGCACCTACACCTACATTTACACACCTACACCTACATTTACACACCTGCACCTACACCTACACCTACATTTACACACCTGCACCTACATTTACACACCTACACCTACATTTACACACCTACACCTACACCTACACCTACATTTACACACCTACACCTACACCTACATTTACACACCTACACCTACACCTACATTTACACACCTGCACCTACACCTGCACCTACATTTACACACCTGCACCTACATTTACACACCTACACCTACATTTACACATCTACACCTACATTTACACACCTGCACCTACACCTACACCTACATTTACACACCTGCACCTACATTTTTACACCTGCACCTACACCTACACCTACATTTACACACCTGCACCTACACCTACACCTACATTTACACACCTACACCTACATTTACACACCTGCACCTACACCTACACCTACATTTACACACCTACACCTACATTTACACACCTGCACCTACACCTACACCTACATTTACACACCTGCACCTACACCTGCACCTACATTTACACACCTGCACCTACATTTACACACCTACACCTACATTTACACACCTACACCTACATTTACACACCTGCACCTGCACCTACACCTACATTTACACACCTACACCTACACCTACATTTACACACCTGCACCTACATTTACACACCTACATTTACACACCTACACCTACACCTACATTTACACACCTGCACCTACACCTACATTTACACACCTGCACCTACACCTGCACCTACATTTACACACCTGCACCTACATTTACACACCTACACCTACATTTACACATCTACACCTACATTTACACACCTACACCTACACCTACACCTACATTTACACACCTACACCTACACCTACACCTACATTTACACACCTACACCTACACCTACATTTACACACCTGCACCTACATTTACACACCTACATTTACACACCTACATTTACACACCTACATCTACATTTACACACCTACATTTACACACCTGCACCTACACCTACATTTACACACCTGCACCTACACCTGCACCTACATTTACACACCTACACCTACATTTACACACCTGCACCTACATTTACACACCTACACCTACATTTACACACCTACACCTACATTTACACACCTACACCTACATTTACACACCTACACCTACATTTACACACCTGCACCTACACCTACACCAACACCTACACCTACACCAACACCTATGTACACCTTCATTACAGCAACAGCAGCATCTACACCTACACCTACACCTACACCTACACCTACACCAGCACACGAAGGAACTGTCACGACTTTCTTGTATTTTTTCTTGTTTTACCTACGAGATCGTGATCTTTTTTCACTTTCAGAGTAAACATATGACCATTAGAACTTTCATTCATTGACTTGACCGATAAAATATCACGAACAGATTGTTTCGTTGGATGGAAACGTGAAGACTTGTATTGATTTGTTTTCATAGCTTTCACTATAGTGGCAGATTTTGTGAAGTGGTGATTACTAATTCTGTAGTTGCTGATTACTGATGACGTACGACCCGGATGCGGGACGTGCAGTTTGTCAAGGCTAACAGAACAATGTTGCGAAATGAAAGACTCTAATGGCCACGTTTCCTAGGTTTTGGTTGACAGAGATGTCTGAATGTCTGGGAGGCCGTTAGCCCCAAATGAAAAGTTCGCCCACTTCCCCATCTGTGAGTGTTTGAAGCGCCGTAAAATCAGGGGACTCCATTGACAGGCTTTCGTTTAAAGCCGCACTCAGCAATATTACAGCTACATGCCGGCGGTTTGTAAATAATAGAGTCTGGACCAGACAGTCTCGTGATTGCCAACATGAGCATCGATGTACGCAATTGGGATACGATGACATGCATCAACCAAGTCTTCGAGCCTGACCGCCGATCCGTTATCGCCTTCAACCCGGATCTTCACGGGTGTTTTAAATGATTGGCGTTAACGTTCTAATTATATTTCAGTTTTTATAAGTTTATGAAATCACTCCTTTTCTAGAGCTCTTTCGAACTGAAATCCATGTTTCTTAACAGGAATCTCCAGTTTGTGATTTCAAGTGACATGGTACGATATTGATGTAATTAAATGTTACTCCGTCAAAGGTTTTGCAGTTTCTTTAAATTCAGTGCTTCTATTAATATTTTGCTTTCCCCAGTATCATTTGGTAACTTACTTTTGTTACAGGGAGCACACGAAATTGACATCATTCACTCGTTGTACTCATGTAGGTATCGGACTCGAACCTTGTCATCGGCGTGACGAGCAAACACTGTACCCGCTAGACCACTCCACGTTCACATTGAACATTCCCAGTTTACATATGGACTAAATGCACGGTTTATTTGATTAAAGACAAGAAAACCTTTGATGCGATGCATCAACACTGCGGCAAGCTCTTTGTTCGTCAAATAATATTTACAAAACAATAATTTCCCAAAACTATTTAATCAACACAGGCATGTTTAAGACAATATGAACAATGTTGGTTTCAATTCATTTCCTCTTTTCCACCTTAAACCATGTTCTTGGCTACCTTGCCATGCTGAATTTGTTAAACTTGGACTTTCCACAGTGAATGAGTGCAATAGCCTATTAAGACCGAAACCAGGTCAGGCCGCGTTCCGATTGTGATGAATGAGTGAGTTTGGTTTTACGCCGCTTTTAGCAATATTCCAGCAATATCACGGTGGGGGTCACCAAAAATGGGCTTCACACATTGTACCCATGTCGGGATTCGACCCCAGGTCTTTGGCGTGACAAGAGAACGCTTAAACCATTAGGCTACCCGATCGTCCCTGATTGTGATGAAAGGCATAGAGGCACCGTCTCCCTCTCGCTATTGCGTTTAACTTTCTAATAAATATCATGCATTTCAGGATTTATATACAAATGTATCTGAACAACCAACAAGCAACATGTCGAGACGTTTAAGAACTACTAGACCAAGTGTCCCATGTTATAAGCAATTGTTAAATACGACAAACATGCGCCTGTTGCCTTCTTCCTGTCATCACTGCGGTAAACGACACGTGAAGATCCGGGTGAGGATAGGTCTTCAGCAACCAGTGCATGCTGTAAAAGGCGAATATGTTAGTCGTAAGAGGCGTCTTACGGAATCGGGTGGTCAGGCTCGCTGACTTGGTTCATGCATGTCATCGTATCCCAACTTCGTGGATCGATGCTCATGATATCAATCACTGGATTGTCTGGTCCAGACTCGACTATTTACAGACCGCCGCCATGTAGCAGGAATATTGCTGAATGTGTCGTTAAACAACAAACAAACAAACATTGCGGTAAACGTTATGACAAATATCATGCTTCTAAGGGTTTGAAGAAAACTAAAACTGAACAACGACCAAAGTATCAAGACAGCGACGTGCATGCAAGTATGTGTGCACAATAGTCCGGACCAATGCCGATTTTATAGTGCTAGCCCACTGAGATACCATGCTTCAGTTTAAAACGAATACCCCACTCAGACACAGCATATTGTCCGAGCCGACCATTCCTTGTTTTAGTCCCTTAATGCCGAGCGTCAGACAGGGTAACAACAAGTACCATTTTTGAACGTCTTTTGGTATGACGCGTGGGAAGGGTGGGGGTGGGGTTGGGAGAGAGAGATCGAACACACGACCTACCGCTCTCCGGGCAGACGCTCTATCCACTAGACCACAAAGGAGGCGGTCGAGAATTTTAAGAACTACTAGACCACTTGTTATGAGCAATTGCTGTTGTTTTGAAAAAAGACATACATCTACTCTCTATTCATTTACCCATAAGGCCATATTTCAACTATTCACAAGTCACATAGACTTTTTCAGAAAAATAATAAAAATAGGAATTTGTTTTTATTCAGAATGTTACATCAATACAGAAGAAATTTATTTTTGTTCGAATGCATTTTTCGTTCACTAGTTCCACTGTTATCAGACTATTGTTTTGCTTGATATGCGACGACCTGATGTACGTACAGAATTCATAAACACCGTTGGAACCCTGTCGATGAATGCATTGTCACAGATAATTGTACAC
This sequence comes from Haliotis cracherodii, assembly GCF_022045235.1. Classification (NCBI taxonomy): domain Eukaryota; kingdom Metazoa; phylum Mollusca; class Gastropoda; order Lepetellida; family Haliotidae; genus Haliotis; species Haliotis cracherodii. The sequence continues at coordinate 1,429,178 of NW_027266270.1, forward strand.
AAACTTAGAAAAAGCATTAATTTCCTTTATAATTACCCATAAACCCCCATGTCTCAACATACTTTCAACAGAACTGTTACAGATTGACCACGGCGGCATGGCTGGCGTGGAGAAGCCATCATTACAGAGAGTGTCTGTGGTGTCAGTCCATGTAAGGTGCGCGAGCACTTGTACGGACAGGCAGCCATTAGAGATTGACCTTTCCTTCGACCTTCATCTTCTGAAGTGCAATGTCATTGTGAGTTGCACGTGCCTAAAGAGACTCCGTGCTTACAGAGAGGGCTGGCAATGACGTTGTCGATCCGCATATCTCAAAGAGTAGAAGTCACCACACGATAAGATGAGTAATGGAACTATTTTAGTAGGCCAACATTACTATAGTATATGAAATCGTTCCCTACACAATAAATAGGTTATTGTGCGAGTTTTTTTGGATGGTATATATCCTGTATTAGGAATACACACTGTGTATTTTGCTTGCCTTGGCTTTATTCTTACTACAGGATATTGACCATCCCAAAACTCACAAGCGTCTTAATATATTTGTCATGTCATTCTTACATTCTGGCGTCGAAAAGGATGTTGTGATCTCTCACAAAACGGAACCCACATGGTTTCCAGGAATGTGCGCATTAATATGTTACGTCACAAGGTCAATATAACAGGCAATATAGTTCCAACTGAAACTTGTTTTTTAGACCCTTTCGGTGTCTTAGATTATTATTTTGATTATGATAACAGACACATGGTATGACAATATGCTTCGGTGCACGACGTCAATTCGGACTTGATCGCCGACAGACAAGGGCGACGCAATGTTTGTTTGTAAACGCTGAAAGTAGTGCAGCACATACCTGGCCTATTTTACTAACATGTTTATCCGTGAATGACCCCAGCGAACACCGTCATGTTTCCTACTCCCGAGAAACCTACCCATTGTATGAGACCGTGCAAGGTCCGGGTTCTATTTCGAAAATGCAAGGCTATCTAGACGGGATTTTGACGTACTACATTACCGGAGCCCACCCAAAAATTCTCAAATGTAGAATAAAATTATAGTTTTGACAACAGTCGTTTTTCTTTCCCGCCGATTATTAACTAATTGAAAATAAGGAAGAACCAGCAAAGTTACAGGGATGGAGTAAACCATTGCCTTCCAATATCGCTTAACAAAACATGTCTAAAAATAAATGGAGACACTAAGCGATTGACAAGGAGACCTTAGCTGTTATAGAATGGCATGTAGAACTTAACGTTGTATAACTAGAATGACATTATTTTTATTTTCAGCTGCCAGGGTGAACAATTGGTAAGCGATTGGGTGTCTGGGCGAGTGTCCGCCCTGACGATTCCACACGGTGTTTGACACCCCCACCCCCACCCCGTCATATAGCTGGAATACTGCTGAGTGCGGCGTTAAACAACGAACAAACAAACAATATGATGAATTAGCTGTCGGGAGCTAGCCTTGAAACAAGAAAGAAAGCTGTAGATTCCTTGGGATTATTCAAATAAGTGTGTACTAAACAATAAAGATTACATTCAAATACACCACTTCTTACATATGTATGGCAACGGTGAAGGTGATACCCGGGGTGACTCAGAAATATTTTACTGACACCATTCCCAGTGAGAAAACTTGAAAATATCGTGTCATTTCCTTGAATTAGCGGTGCACGTAAGCAATGATGACAGACCGGATGTATAGCAAGTACGCGCATGCTCCGTGAAGGTGCCAGGCCTGTACGACCAAGACCCAGGTAAATGTGCTGTGTAACGATGTTAATGAATCCCACTTCCGCTGTTCGGAATTCTCTATTGCCTAATTTGGTAAATTGATTAACTGTCTCTTCGTGGTATGAAGGGCCGTGCTACTATTTATTCTTCACTTTCTTTAAATCAATAATTGATCAAGTGATTTAATCTAAATGTCGAGTATCTCTTGATACACCAGTCTTTTATAGCTTTAAATTATTTCTTCATTTAATCGCTTTTTTGATATCATAAAATGTTCATTTAGAAATCATTAATTCTTAACCAGGAGAGCTGGAATTTGAAGAAAATTTGTCAAGAAAACGCTAGAAAAGAGATAATAGTTGTGGTTCCAAAATAATTTGCATGCCTTGAAGCAGTGACAAACACAATACTCTTCGTCCGGCAAACACGCAACTCCGAGCTCTACACATCAAGTTGACTTACCCTGATGAAAGGAGTGTCAAACGGCACCCACTCACTCACTCAACCACTCATCCAGCCACCCTCCAGCTCACTCACTCACTCACGCACTCAACCAGCCACCCTCCAACTCACCCACTCACTCTCAACCACTCATCCAGCCACCCTCCAACTCACTCACTCAACCACTCATCCAGCCACCCTCCAACTCACCCACTCAACCAGCCACCCTCCAACTCACCCACTCACTCACTCAACCACTCATCCAGCCACCCTCCAACTCACCCACTCAACCACTCAACCAATCACCCTCCTACTCACCCACTCACTCAACCAACCTCCAACTCACTCACTCACGCACTTAACCACTCACTCACTCTCTAACTCACTCACTCAACCAACCTCCAACTCACTCACTCACTCACTTAACCACTCATCCAGCCACCCTCCAACTCACCCACTCAACCCATCAACCAGCCACCCTCCAACTCACACACTCACTCAACCAACCTCCAACTCAACCACTCACTCAACCACTCACCTCACTCACCCTCTAACTCGCTCACTCACTCAACCACTCACTCAACCAATCACCTCACACACCCAACCTCCAACTCAACCACTCACTCAACCACCCATCCACCCTCCAGCTCACTCACGTAACTGCGACGACCTTTTGAGTTCATCATCAGAAACACACGACAGTTAGTTGAAGACATGTGACTCATCTAAGAATGAAACTCTCTGTGAATACTCAAGGGTGACATATGTTTTTATTTTGGAGGCGGTATTTTCAGGTGCGGTGATGTGAACAGGGTTTTATTGCACTTTCACAGCGACGTACATTCAGGTACATTCAGATAAGCCTATCCTTGAAGTCGACAGCCGATTCTCCCGACAATAACACTGTATGGCCCCCACGTGCTCCATTCTGTCTTAACATGAATGTAGCCGCACTTTGTGACAGAGTTAGAAGGTTGCCGCGATACAATGACACACAAACATCCGATAGTCACACACTTCGTATATTGACCCACAATTATCTACCCGTGAAGATCCGGTTAGAACAGGTCTTCAGCAACCCATGCTTGTCGTAAGAAGCGACCAGGTGGTCAGGCTCGCTGACTTAGTTGATGCATGTCATCGTATCCCAGTTGCGTGGATCGATGCTCATGATGTCAACCGCTGGATTGCCTGGTCCAAATTCGATTGTTTACAGACCGCCGTCATATAGCTGGAATATTGCTGTGTGCGGTGTTAAACAACAAATATCCTATAGTCACATACTTCGTACCTTGTCACACAAATATCCGATACACACATCCTTCGCGCAAAATCACACAAAAAGCCAATACGCAAACGCTTCCCACGATGGCAGACAAATAGCCAATACGCACACACTTCGCACAAAATCACACAAATATCCGATACTCATACACATTGCACAATATCACACAAATATCCGATCGTCACACTCTTCGCACAATATCACACAAATATACGATATTATACACATTGCACAATATCACACAAATATAAGACAGTCACACAATACTCACACAGTTTCACACATTGTGACACACCACCCCATGTCAAGGTGGGTCAGGTGAAATCGGAAATAGGGAAGAAATATTCAGAATGTTATCAGCACAGACACGTTTTGAAGAAAAAACAATACTCGTTCAAATGCATTATTCGTTTATTTGTTCCACTTTTATATCACTACTATTTTGCATGATATGGGGTCAAGCGTGACAGTGAATATTGGCACTACATACAGCACACATATCACACATATCTCTCACACCTCACGCATGTACAACACAGACATCACACAGACTAATCGCAGGGGTTGTCTGCACTACAGCGTATATAGATGCAGGTTCGTCTTCCTGAGCGCCAGGGGGAAGTACGCGCTGATGGCGCTCCTCAGGAAATCAGATGCCATTCAATAAGCATCATCAAGCCCCTGGTTACGTTTGAAAGCAGTTGTAATCAATAAGGCAGGAGCTACATGCACACTGACAGTCAGACAATTACCCCTTGATGTGAACGGCCCACGTATTAGCTCCTTTACCAAATTAAGCAGAATACTTGGTCGACAGATCGCATCGGGAACAGTTCGTTATATACTGGTATTAAACAGCGAGAGTTGGAGAATCAGTTCGCTTGGCAGAGATACCACGGTACACGACCAACCCACACAACACAAGACCTGTGTGAATAAAAAGTCAGTTTATTAGACAGCCACATAATCTATACATAATCAGTCAAGGGATTATATCACAGAAAATGCTTGATTATACTTCAGACGGGAGGAATAAAAAAAAAACTGTCTGGTCAAATCAGACCAGAAATGTTATGATATGCATTCATAGGAATTTACTTTGCTTGTCAGTAACGTTTCTACACAACATGTTTATCAGTAGACTTATGTGCATTCGTGTTTATCAATAGACTAATGTACATCTGTGTTTATCAGTAGACTAATTTACATCCGTGTTTATCAGTAGACGAATGGACATCCGTGTTTATCAGTAGACTAATGGACATCCGTGTTTATCACTAGACTAATGTATATTCGTGTTTATCAGTAGACTAATGTTCATTCGTGTTTATCAGTAGACTAATGTACATTCGTGTTTATCAGTAAGCTAATGTACATTCGTGTTTATCAGTAGACTAATGTACATTCGTGTTTATCAGTAGACTAATGTACATTCGTGTTTATCAGTAGACTAATGTACATTCGTGTTTATCAGTAGACTAATGTACATCTGTGTTTATCAGTAGACTGGTTAATGTCGGCCATAACAGATTCCAAATATACATCTGTTTTTTATCAGTAGACTAATTGACTTCTGTGTTTATCAGTAGACTAGAGTTAATGTCGGCCATAACAGATTCCAAATGTACATCCGTGTTTATCAGTAGACTGGTTAATGTCGGCCATAACAGATTTCAAAAGTACATTCGTGAAATCCAAGCTGTTTCATTGCATTCCGCTCACACGTGAATTCCTGGAAAACATTATACGACAATTTATTGATTTTGTAAACGATATGGTAATTCTTGCCATACTTACTTATGATATAATTAACTGCTAATTATCTTTGCCAGAGCAGCATATTTTAAAACACAATCCTTAACACACTTTAAATTGCAAAACAGGTAACACATGGAAGTTTGTGTCGACAGCTTGGTGCTGCTTGTCCACCGTCAGTGTATTAAATGACATAGCTTCAGCACTGAGTGGTTTCAGTAACACCTGCCACGAATATAGGCATATTCTCGTCACTGTTAATATTTCACACCATAATACTGGCACGGGGTCATATATGGTCCCTCACTTTTCACACCCTAATACTGGCACGGGACCATATAGGGTCCCTCACTTTTCCCACCCTAACACTGCCACGGGGCCATGTACGGTCCCTCACTTTTCACACCCTAATACTGCCACGGGGTCATGTACGGTCCCTCACTTTTCACACCCTAATACTGCCACGGGGTCATGTACGGTCCCTCACTTTTCACACCCTAATACTGGCACGGGGTCATATATGGTCCCTCACTTTTCACACCCTAATACTGGCACGGGGTCATATATGGTCCCTCACTTTTCACACCCTAATACTGGCACGGGACCATATAGGGTCCCTCACTTTTCCCACCCTAACACTGCCACGGGGCCATGTACGGTCCCTCACTTTTCCCACCCTAACACTGCCACGGGGCCATGTACGGTCCCTCACTTTTCACACCCTAACACTGCCACGGGACCATGTACGGTCCCTCACTTTTCCCACCCTAATACTGCCACGGGACCATGTACGGTCCCTTCCTTTTCACACCCTAACACTGCCACGGGACCATGTACGGTCCCTTCCTTTTCACACCCTAACACTGCCACGGGGCCATGTACGGTCCCTCACTTTTCACACCCTAACACTGCCACGGGACCATGTACGGTCCCTCACTTTTCACACCCTAACACTGCCACGGGGACATATACGGTCCCTCACTTTTCACACCCTAACACTGCCACGGGGACATATACGGTCCCTCACTTTTCACACCCTAACACTGCCACGGGGACATATACGGTCCCTCACTTTTCACACCCTAACACTGCCACGGGACCATGTACGGTCCCTCACTTTTCACACCCTAATACTGCCACGGGGACATATACGGTCCCTCACTTTTCACACCCTAACACTGCCACGGGGCCATGTACGGTCCCTCACTTTTCACACCCTAACACTGCCACGGGACCATGTACGGTCCCTCACTTTTCCCACCCTAATACTGCCACGGGGCCATATAGGGTCCCTCACTTTTCACACCCTAAAACTGCCACGGGACCATGTACGGTCCCTCACTTTTCACACCCTAATACTGCCACGGGACCATGTACAGTCCCTCACTTTTCACACCCTAATACTGCCACGGGACCATGTACGGTCCCTCACTTTTCACACCCTAATACTGGCACGGGACCATGTACGGTCCCTCACTTTTCCCACCCTAATACTGCCACGGGGACATATACGGTCCCTCACTTTTCACACCCTAACACTGCCACGGGACCATGTACGGTCCCTCACTTTTCACACCCTAAAACTGCCACGAGGCCATGTACGGTCCCTCACTTTTCCCACCCTAATACTGCCACGGGACCATGTACGGTCCCTCACTTTTCCCACCCTAACACTGCCACGGGGTCATATATGGTCCCTCACTTTTCACACCCTAATACTGCCACGGGACCATGTACGGTCCCTCACTTTTCACACCCTAATACTGCCACGGGACCATGTACAGTCCCTCACTTTTCACACCCTAATACTGCCACGGGACCATGTACGGTCCCTCACTTTTCCCACCCTAACACTGCCACGGGGCCATATATGGTCCCTCACTTTTCACACCCTAATACTGCCACGGGACCATGTACAGTCCCTCACTTTTCACACCCTAATACTGCCACGGGACCATGTACGGTCCCTCACTTTTCACACCCTAACACTGCCACGGGACCATGTACGGTCCCTCACTTTTCACACCCTAATACTGCCACGGGACCATGTACGGTCCCTCACTTTTCCCACCCTAATACTGCCACGGGACCATGTACGGTCCCTCACTTTTCACACCCTAATACTGCCACGGGACCATGTACGGTCCCTCACTTTTCCCACCCTAATACTGCCACGGGACCATGTACGGTCCCTCACTTTTCACACCCTAATACTGCCACGGGACCATGTACGGTCCCTCACTTTTCACACCCTAATACTGCCACGGGACCATGTACGGTCCCTCACTTTTCACACCCTAATACTGCCACGGGGCCATATATGGTCCCTCACTTTTCCCACCCTAATACTGCCACGGAGCCATATATGGTCCCTCACTTTTCACACCCTAATACTGCCACGGAGCCATATATGGTCCCTCGCTTTTCACACCCTAATACTGCCACGAGGCCATGTATGGTCCCTCACTTTTCCCACCCTAATACTGCCACGGGGCCATATAGGGTCCCTCACTTTTCACACCCTAATACTGCCACGAGGCCATGTACGGTCCCTCACTTTTCACACCCTAATACTGCCACGGGACCATGTACGGTCCCTCACTTTTCACACCCTAACACTGCCACGGGACCATGTACGGCCCCTCTCTTTTCCCACCCTAACACTGCCACGGGGACATATACAGTCCCTCACTTTTCACACCCTGATACTGCCACGGGACCATGTACGGCCCCTCTCTTTTCCCACCCTAATACTGCCACGGGACCATGTACGGTCCCTCACTTTTCACACCCTAACACTGCCACGGGGACATATACGGTCCCTCACTTTTCAAACCCTAATACTGCCACGGGACCATATATGGTCCCTCACTTTTCACACCCTAACACTGCCACGGGACCATGTACGGTCCCTCACTTTGCACACCCTAATACTGCCACGGGGCCATGTACGGTCCCTCACTTTTCACACCCTAACACTGCCACGGGGCCATAGTGAAAAGTGAAAAGAGTGAAAATGTGCCTTTTTAAAAAAGGATCGTATCCCACTGAAGTTTAAAAATCTGTAGGTTGTTGCTGCTGTATGACGAGTAGAAAGCTGATAATGAAGTATACCTGATCATGACCACTACGATAGACCCTTGACCCTTTGGGTCGGCGGGTGAGCACACACACACAGTGACCAGAAGACTTCGGGCAGCAGGTGTGGGGCCTACCGACCGTCAAGAGGACAGTTGTTTACCGCTGAACATCGACGCAGGCGAATACGATGGGCTAATACAGTGCGACGGTGGCAGCGTCGGGACTGGCAACGCCTGGTCATTACGGACGAAAGCAGGTTCTTAGACTAACATCTAGTCTCTGAAATAAACATAGTTTACAGAAAAAAAAGTTGTTTATTAATAGTTATAAAATATAATTAAAAGGAACCCAGAGACTTTCTTCATTATCAGATACTGCAGTAATCTAGACTTGCCAAACATTATAGACTTGAATGGGCTGTATTGGATATATTTGTTTCAGGGTCTGTATGACAGACTAGCAGGTTGTGTTTGTTTAGAGTTAATGGCAGACAGCGTGTTTACCGTCGCAGAGGTGAACGGATAGCTGTTTGCTGCGTTCAAAGAAGTCGTTCCTTACGGTGGAGGTGGAGTAATGGTGTGGGGTGGAATTTGTGGAGACCAGACAACGCCACTCGTCGTGATCAATGGAAACCTCAACGCGCAACGCTACAGAGATGACATCCTCCGTCCAGTAGTGCTGCCCTACCCCCAGCAACAACCCCGAGGTGTTCTGTACCAACACGACAACGCCAGGCCCCTCACACCTCGTATCGTAGCAGACTTCCTTGCCAACAGCAACGTCAACGTCTTACCGTGGCCGGCATGTTCTCCTGACTTATCACCCATAGAACAGCCCAGGGACGTCTTGGACAGGTGAGTTAGAGTCCGACCACACCCTCCCGCCAAATGACAAGAGTTGGTACCAACTCTACAAGATGAATGGAACTGCTTGCCACGTGACCTCTTCCGATGTTTGACGTTTTCCGTCCGACGCAGTCTTTGCATTTATGGAGGCACGGGGTGGCCACATTCGCTATTAAAGTGACACGTGTCACTTGTGTCTGGGACCACTTTCCGCGTTTGATTGAATATCAGTTAAAATCTGGACACTGAATTTTCAACTCCCACTGATTTTGTTTGTCTGGTGTACAATGTGTGACCACAAACTGTCTGAGTTGTTTGTGGAATAGTTGGTTTATTAAATATGCTTCACCTCAAACGTTTTTAGTTTATTAGTTTATTAATTACAGTCACTTCAATCTGGTGCAAAGTTAATTTGGCCGCTCAGTTTAGAAAGCACCGGTTTTCAAATTAACTATTTTTTTTATTTAAACCCTGAACACGTTTAGCTGTTAAACAGGATCCAAAACATGTCAAAATTATGGGACAAAGTACGTATTTAAGTTTGTGTTTAGAATCACATTTCTACAGTGTACCAGACTGTTATTCCTATCATTAATATAATTACCTCACCATATATTTCCTTTTTAAATTATTTATGTACGTTCGCGTGTGCCATATTCACACATACATTTTGACCTTTATGACTCATCCATAATCAACAACCAGTCCCTAAAGACACACAGTGATTAACAGGATAAGATGCTGTACTGAACATAGACACCGACTGTGCTTGTCGTAAGAGGCGACTAACGGGATCGGGTGGTCAGGCTCGCTGACTTGGCTGATGCATGTCATCGATCCCAATTACGTGGATCGGTGCGCATGATGTCAATCATTGGATTGTCTGGTCCAGACTCGACTATTTACAGACCGCCGTCATATAGCTGGAATAATGCTGAGTGCAGAGTAAAACAACAATCCAAATCAAAACAGACGCTCTTTATATAATATCATATATAACAACACCTGGCAAGTATACATTATAACACTGATAATAAACAAAAAAAATACTAATAAACGCCGGAAACTATTGATTATTTCAAACATGCTGTGCACTAGAAATGCCTTTGAGGATGTATTTGGTTAAGAGTGGCGTGGTACAAAAATGTTATGAATGGAAGTTGGCACCCCATTAACTGATCTTATTAATAGATGCCTAATGTGTAGTTGTCTCCCTTCCGTGTCTGGCGGGTATGTTATTCAAGTTGTGCGGTCGCCAGGCCTCGGCCGACAAACATGCTATAATCCCAGTCCTAATACACTTTCGAGGTTTTCTTAACGATAACGCGGTTATATTCATGTCTGTAATCGCACTGGGACATGACGGATCACTGTGACGAGGTGTGTAACGTCAGTCGGGGTCGGCAGGTCAAACATCGATCTCCACATTTCCATATCGCTTATTGCGTGGGAAGACATGCCCGCCTCCCATTGGTCGAAATCTCCAGCTTCGACCAATCAACGAGCTTCATTTGTATATTTACATTCCAGAAGCCATACGTGTATACCAACCCATTCATACATGACGTGATATCCTGGCTGAGCGTGGAAGTTTACGGCCAGCTTGGGAATGTTTTTGAGTGCTTCGCCTGAGTGATTGCATCATACCAGGGCGGAAGCTTTCCATCACTCTCCATCGACCTCTACTTCTTTAGCTAAGATGGGGAAATAAATGTATGATTAGTCATGCCGGATTAATATTGTTTCACATAAATTGATCAATAAATCTAGGATTTGGGGGTATTTCGTTTTGTTTGTTTGTTTGTTTGTTGCTCAACGCCGCACTAAGCAATATTCCAGTTATATGACGGCGGTCTGTAAATAATCGAGTCTGGACCAGACAATCCAGTGATTGACATCATAAGCATCGATGCACGCAATTGGGATACGATGACATGCATCAATCAAGTCAGCGAGTCTGACAACCCGATCCCGTTAGTCAACCATAGTCGCCTTTCACGCCAAGCATTTGTTGCTGACCACCTATTCTACCCTGGATCTTCACGGGTCATATCATTTCGTAATTTGTTCATTGGTCAGTTAATATTGACACATTTTAAATCACCAGTGCTATTTTCTGTTATTGTCAGTCTCGATGATTATCATGTTTTGCACCTATCTCATTCAAACAAGATCTTTTACTCCGATAGGATAAAGAGTTATCGTATTAGAGTTTGTGTACATTTCCGGTCCGGTCCAAAAGACAGAAATAGTTCTGTTATTTCTCGCTTTTAACCACCATCTACTAACTGAAATATACACTGAATTGGCACTACGTGGTGTATCCGCCATTAGCGACCAACAAGCAATCGGAAAACAAAACCCATGCACTGGAAAAACGAAGACGTGATCATTTTCGAAGTTTTCCGAGTGCTTACTCGTCTCACATCGGACGCCGATAATATAATAGTGCAAGTGGGTGAACTCTATATAATACTTCAGCTAATTGGTTATATGTTTCCAAATTCGACAAATAGATTTCACATTTCTTTTTGGATACAGCTTATACCCGCCACGGACCCGTATTTACTGACACTTGTATCGCCCCACCCTCGCGATAGTTCTTGGAGTTAATGATACGAGTTGGAGCATTGTTTGCGCTGTTTGTAGATCAAGGTGCGGTTACACTACGTTTTGCGTTGCCAGAAGAAACCAGGTCAAGGGGAGAGGCCCAGTGCTACACCTGTCATTGTACACAATGGCCCATTGCATCATGGACTTGATCCCTAATACCTGTATACAGTGTCAGGTGTCGTGTTTGCTGGTTGTACTTCTGTACCACATATTGAAATGTGCAGTTTCATTCTTGTATTTCTATATCTCCGGGTGACTCTCAGTAGGATCCGCCCTGGTGATATGCCTCTCCAGTCAGGCCAGTGGCTCAGAGTATATAACAATACGACAAGGCTCATCAAATTTATTCATATCCGCCTAGCTATACTTACCGTGCACCGTCATCCCTACTACCGTGCGTACTGCAAATATGACTATACTCAACGCACCTACATATTGCCCGGATGAAGCTAGGAATGTTTGATAAGTTCGATATTAGTTTGTTTGTCCTTGTTGTTTAACGCCGCACTCAGCGATATTCCAGCTATATGACGGCGGTCTGTAAATAATCGAGTCTGGACCAGACAATCCAGTGATTGACATAATGAACATCGATCCACGTAATTTAACAGCATATATGCAATGCTTATCTTAGTTGTTTGTAAACAAATACTCCAACACATATTCCCATGAAAGCTTGATACATTATTTGTACAGATGCCTTAGAGTATGTATTATTCATGTTTTTGTTTAACGTCTTGTTTTAGCATGTCTTTGTTTAAACTGAAAAGTGTCAGTGGCTACTTTTTTAAGCATTGTATTCTTCTTAATGTTGACAACGAATTGCCAGCTGTTTCATGAAAGGTCACACGAAGGTCAACAGAGTAGAATGTTACGTCAAAGTAATGTTTGTGTTTGAACTTTTACTGAGAAAAATCCGCCAAATTTATCTTCTTGCTTCAAAAAAAACAATCCACGTATCAATCATCTGTTATGATATCAACAAAACATCACTCGTATTTATCGGATTAAACAAGTTAAGGAGATTAACACAGGTCTGGGTGGATTAGTATTGATAGGGATGGATAGAAGGACCGGTATTGAGAGATTGTGGGGTGGAGATTTGGGGTCAAGGGCCACATTAGAAATTAGCGTACCACGTATGAAAACAATGACCAGAACACACAGCTATCCCGACCCCCCCCCCCCCCCCCCCCCCCCCAGCCTCCCTAATTCCCAACACCCCTGGCCTCCCTAATCCCCCCCTGCCTCCCTAACCCCCCCCCCCCCCTAATTCCCAACACCCCTGGCCTCCCTACCCCTCACTGATTCCCAAGCCCTAGTTGTCAAAACACACGATCTTACATTATTTTTCATATATTGTTGTGAAGAATCCTTGTCTGGATCGTCCTCCCGCTAGCATTAGCGCAGTAGTTGCTGACTATCGACGTCGCCGACGCCAACATCGACTTTACATTGCGACACCCACAACATTCCTACAAAGCAACGACCTTCACCCCAACGAATCGATTCCCCCTTGTACTTCAATATTATAAATAGCACGGCCTGCTATTTTCGTGCAAAATCGATAATCAAATGTTTTTAGAATAGCTCTTTCAATTTAATCCCTGCTTTTAATATTTACAATGTGCAGAGCATCATCTTCGCAAAAAAATGCTTTACCGCGTAGAAATTATACAAAGTTAAAAACAACTTATATATCCACCACACACCAATAATAATGGAAGCATTAATGACTACAACAACAACAATAATCCTCTGTCCTCTACTGTTAATCCTCAACTTGCTATATATATTCTGCACTATGTCCCTCATTCAGTCTTGCTTGACAACGGTATAAGGATCTATACCGAAACGTTGCTTTTTACAGTATTAAAGAAGTTGTTATCCATAAAAATTGTGTCTATCTTGTCATCCGCCAACTTCTAAGTAATGCCTATCAAACAACAATAATGATAATGATGATGATGATGATGATGATGATGACGACAATCATATCAATGTTCTGGGCTTTACACAATACTAACTACTCACATAGGCATAAGACAACGTTTTAATTATAAAGAGTTATTAACCTGAGTATATTTGAAAATGTCACTCACTTCAATGTCACATAAATCATTTATACGATATTACATAAAAATTCATAGTCTCGTTCAACGTTGCTAACTTTACATGAGATATGCATATATATCCGATCACCAAATACAGGGGGGCTATCTTGACAGTCACCGTTGTTCCATGTAACCATGCCGTTCCTGGAACTGACTCGTCAGATAAAACACCCGGCTGTGTGTCTGTATCGACATACTTACATATACGATAGGGGACCTATTTTGACAGTCATCGGTATTCCACAAACTCAAACCGTTCCTGGAATTGTATCATGAAATATAGAAACCGTCTGTCACGCTGGTGAATAATGAAAATTTGTCAGCAAAACCGTGTTGCACGTGGATAATGGTGTTTTATAACAAATATACTACAGAATCAAGAAATTAATACCATTTTCATAATCATAATAATGTCATTTCTAACGCTCGTGGTAGAAAACTTGTAAAGATACCTACCGTGAAATGTCACTCTTACAACCAAAACATTTCCCTTCAAAGTTATTCTGCCTCAGAAAACCAGACTATCTTTACTTTCATCACTTAATTTAAAAGATATGGTTATATAGTAGGTTAGTGGAGTAATTCCATTCACTAATGGAAAGGTACGCGGTGTGTCGTAATCTAGATTGTTTGTAAACATCAGAAGAAGGTCGCGGCGAAGTCACGTGGTTATGACGTCACGGCAGTCTATATAAAGCCCACGCACCGCCGTGTGTTTATATCGTAAAAGTCAACAGCCACGCGGGTCTGGTGCACACGAGTAGCTGGACATTCACTATAAGGCTTCATCTTCTGTGTTTTTGAAAAAGTATCACTCGAAATGTCTAAAGAACTGCTGCAAGTTGTCAATATAGAAGAAGTCTGTGAACCGATGCTTGGCGGGAACGAGAAAGGACAAACGATAAAATACGTGTTTCATACGGTTCAGAAGGTAAGACAGTTATGTTTTTCTATTGATGATAACGATTTGAAATGATGATTTCGCTGTAATTGTGTGTGTATTTAAAACGGTTGAAATGTTTTTATTTATACTTAAGCAATTCCCCGTTTTATCGTTCACAAAAGTATTATTCTTACATGTTAATAAAAAATTGAATTTCAAAGACAATATGGATGCGATTTCAATAGACTAACATAATTTATTTAAATATCGATTTTGCGCATTCGAAAACACTTAACATGATTTTGTCACCGTGGCAACTACACCTACTGATGTCTGGAAGTGAGGGGGAAGCAGACGACATTCAGTTCAGTCTGGATTTGACCGGACTTGGAAAGTTGCCAAGGAATGGTGATTGATTCTTCTTCAATCCTGATTATTTTGTATGTCTTGGAGACAAAAATCGATAGCGCTAGGAAGCTTCCAGAGACGCGTAATCTTGAAGGAAGATTGTGACGTATGCTGTTGCCGGAGAAACCAATTCCTCAAAAACGTCGCTGATCGGTTTCCACACCGAAATATCGATTCTTTATTAAAGGTGTTTAGCTGGACAGGATGAGACTGTATTTATCGAAGGTTTCTATCACCGCGCCTCTGGCCATCTATACCCGTCTGGGAGTTAATTCCCCAAACCACACCTTAACATTATGAAACCAATACCATACCTACGCATACCAATAGAACAGTACATTAATAATGGATATATGTCGTCTACAGGTAGGCTACAGGTCTTTTTTATGCAAACCCACTGAGACACCATACTGCAGTCATATCGCATACATATTGTTTATTTAGGAGTGAGATTGTAACTCTTTTTCCTTTTTTTAAAAACAAAAGAGCTGATTGACAGCGCCTGTTCACCTTTCCAATGGCTTTTCATTATTCGTATGGGGATGCAAATATCGAAGATCATTCCCATGTTAACCTGCCTTGTATGTTTGGTTTTCCGTGTTTGACAATTTGTAAACTTTCCTGGTAAAATCCCAGTCGATTTACCATCTTCAAGGAAGTAATTTCACATTACTCATTGTTTAAATAAAGAACTTGTCTTTCAGTATCAAATCCGTGTGCAACTCGGGAACGGAACACTGTGGCTGTCCAGCCGAAAAGACAAGTTTTCACATCTGATAGAACACGTGTTAAACATACATTTGTTTCTACGATATACTACACAAAAGAAGTCAAGGAACACCCTGTTCTTTCACATTACTAGAGTTAATCTCTTATGCAATGACAGATTAACTAGAGTAACATGAAAGATTTGGGTGTTCTTTAACTTCTTTTGTGCAGTATATATTAAGGTGGATTATTCAACCCAGCCGCTTAAAGAGCGTTATCAATAGCGTTATCAATAGCGTTATTAAAGTTATATCAATTCCAACCCACCATATTTCCCATGAGACGCGGCTTTGCCTGTCGTAAGAGGTGACTAACGGGATCGGGTGGTCAGGCTCGAGGACTTGGTTGATACTGGTCATCGTATCCCAATTGCGTGGATCGATGCTCATGATGTCAATCACTATATTCTGTCATTTAGCTGGAATATTGCGGCTTTAAACAACCAACAAACAATATAACAATGGTGCCTAGTCCGTTTTAATTCCGCAATTTGTTAAAAGTATGTATAAACTATAATCATGTGACTGTTGGTTATTCCCCAAATGGCCTATTCATATAGTCACGTGTTGAGGAAGACACATGACACCAGGGACGATTTGTTGAAACCGGTAAAGAGGTGCTGTTAACATCAGCACTGCAAACTTAATGTGGTGATTTTCCCAACACGAGTTCCTGTTGGGCTTAGATAAAACATTATCATTTAAGGCACAAGTCACGGACTGATTAAAACAACGCCCGTGACTTGCTATACTATTTTATTATTTCCTGGTCGGGTAGAGTGCGTCATGTTCCGAGTTGGAGCATGTAGAATAACTGTGCCAGTGAAGTATTTGCCACAAGACACTCGTGATTGTTTTCATTCATGATTCGTTTCTGTGTATTATTATGCATATGGAAAGGAGTTTAACAACGGGTGATACAGCATTTTTAAAGGGAGGGTTCCAAAATATCAAAATCAGATAATTTTACATCATACTACATTTGGTTGTTAGAAGAGGATCCACCCAGGATTAATGTATTTTACTTTTCAACCCTACAACAAACAAGGCACTCCTTCCTCCGGGTCGTTGATGCACTATGTCGTCATATCGTCTATATACACCGAGGTACACCAGTTGTCTCCCTTTAAAATCCAAACATCAAATTACATGTATATGCATTATTCAAATATTTCACTATTTTTTTATTATGCGATCAGACGATTCCTACTCTCAACATGTAAGCATTCATTTGCTCTTATTTTTAAATACATAACGTGAATCATATCAATAACCGCGTTCTCTTGTACCTGAGCCTTTATACGCCTATAGCATTTAGTTTCTTAGGTGCTGCACTCGTCGACGAGTTATCCCCCTTAGTTGATTGGTTCTAAGGGCTGTCGCTATGTGTTTCGGTGTAATTGTGTAAACCCACGCAAGTGTATTGATTCCCTCGCGATCGGCCGTTAGCGCACCAGCCCTCTCGTATTGGAGATATTTTCGTCAGCAATTACTCCGAGCGGATCACTAGAGCTTACGCGTTGGCATAGCGCCAGTGACGTCATTTGATTCACAGAAAACTCGCAGACTTCTCTCCATTTAAGTCAAGGCTGCCAAAGTTGATAAACGTCGCTGAATATAGAAACATCAATCCAAGAAAGAATCTCATTGATGTTAAGCAGGGAGGTGACGTCACACAGGCGATTGTCGGTATCTTCTTACAGGAAGCATCTACTTGTCTTGAAACACATCGTTTGACACAGAAGATCTGTGATACTTAATATATGATCCGGAGATAGCTAACACAGGCTAGAATATACCCTTTCATCAACATTAATTTCAACATAAATTTATCATCAGTCAAATATGAGACTCACTTATTTAGGTTCATAGCAATTTTTATATCTTATTATCAGTTGGTTATTATTTGAAATTATTCTGTTCAGCAGTATACTATTCTGGTTTTATATTTATGTATGTGTTTGTGGGTAGGAGAGATGAGAGTATCACTGAATGTACTTTGAAATTTTTAAATCTATATAGCTGAGATCAGATAAATTTATCTCATGGGAACAACAGAATATGACAAACAACTTATGGCATGACTCCCTTACACGGGGTGAAGAAGGGTAGTGTGTGTGTGGGGTGGGGGGTGGGGGGGGGGGGGGGGGGGGGGTTAAGATGGGTAGTTCGTGCCAGAACGTACGTTAGTGTGGCTAGTCGGGATGCAATTAGACCTGCAGGAAGTGAGCGGCTGCTAGGCGTATCTCAACACGTCAATTGTAATCAGACTGATCCTAGGGTACCATGGTGCATGATCTTGTTAGTGAACAGCGCCGCGCGTTATACCTCTTGGAGGAAGACCAGTGTGACGGGTGTGGCTAGCCCTTGGATGAACACAATCTAACATGGCAGCACTACCGATGATTTAATTACAATGATCAATAAATTACTGAAACTGTACTGGTCTATTATTTTCCAATCAGAACCGATTGTTTCCATTGATTTTTAACATAAAATCGGCAGTGTGGTTCCCTTGCTAGTTTCCAGAATTTGGAAGCCTCGACGCTGTTGATTAAAGACGTTCATCTAGCGTGACGTCCTATATGGAGAGTTTGTCAGATATTAGAAAACGTCTGATTTGAATAAGAATCGGGTATAATTTACATCGGAAAATTACTGATTTAAGCACATCTCTAACGTTCTGTCCATCTTTTTCAGGAAGAAAAGAAGGATGAATCTGACAGTGTGGCGACGGCGGATACAGTCGACAGCAGCGAGGACGTCAAGAGCGACGAGGCGGATAGAGGCGCCTGGGGCGGAAAGCTCGAGTTCATCTTCACCTGTATTGGCTATGCTGTAGGACTGGGCAACGTCTGGCGATTCCCCTACCTCTGCTACAAGAACGGCGGAGGTAAGACTGCACCAACTACTCCTACTTGAACGACTACGACTGCGCTGACGACAACCAAAACTGTACACGCTGTCGGCTCCGTTTTCGTCACTTACTAAAATCAATCATGTATGTAGTTTCAAAAACAAGATAAGAGATGGATTGTCAACAATGATTGAAGCAGTTTTACAGCCCGTCCAGTATGTGTGTGTCCACGTTGTTTTAGATTGTGGTATCTAGTACCTACTTGACACACTGCCGGGGTATTGTCCTACCACCTGCGTTGTTATTGCATGTCCGTGTAATAACAGGAAGCATGTAGTCGAGGATATGAGATTGTATTGATCCGACTGTCGCCCTGGGCAAACCAAGATGGCTATGGAGGTTTAATTGCCAATGTATTTACGTAAATGGCGTGTTAGGAAACAGATGTGACACTAGCGATAGATATTTCCCATTGAACTCCATTGTGACATCCCGTTCAGGGTTACCATACAACATAAGGGTAGCTATACATTATATTTACCGGGCATCACATACTTAACGATGACGTATTGGTCCAAGGTCACATCCGGTGGTTTGCTTGTTGCTATAGTACCGCTTCCTGATTAGGAACGGAGTATATATTCTATCATATTTATTTTCTTATTTACTTACATATTTTCTCACCTGCATCTTAATTCAATATATACCATCAGCTGACGACATATTAACATTTGTCGAACAAAAACAAATCTATCATCCTCAGATATCAG
Organism: Haliotis cracherodii; assembly: GCF_022045235.1. Classification (NCBI taxonomy): domain Eukaryota; kingdom Metazoa; phylum Mollusca; class Gastropoda; order Lepetellida; family Haliotidae; genus Haliotis; species Haliotis cracherodii. The sequence goes on from NW_027266270.1 coordinate 1,448,734, forward strand.
GCTCTTCCGTCATTTAGAAATACAAAATCTAAAATCAATGTACTTTTTGTACTCCATTATACGATTATATATTAACATTATTTTTTTTAAAAGACGCCGATTCTAGAAATCAACAAATATCTGGCCTTAATTGACACAAATAATGAACTCCCGTACTCAAGCATCTACACGAGACAAGGTCATTTATACCTAATAATCTCCTAACTTGAATTAATTAAAGTATCATAAAACCTTTACATAGATTTGAATATAACATGTTCAGTTATTTGGTGTGTATTTAAAATTAAAACACTAAATTGCTTAATGTCATTTGAGGTGGAGCTGCAACACTTGAGGCTAACACCAGGGTATCCTGGGTTGTATCGTACCCAGAGAGCGTGGATTGTTGCTCATTATATCAATCACCGAATTGTCCGGTCGAGACTAGATTATTTACAGGCCGCTGTCATACAGCTATAATTTTGTCAAACAAACGAACGAACCAACACCCGAGACTAACCGTCTGTTTCCGTGGCAGGTGCGTTCCTCATCCCTTACGTCATAATGCTTGCCGCTGTGGGGCTGCCGCTCTTCTACATGGAACTGGCGTTCGGACAGTTTGCCAGCCTCGGGCCAATATCTATCTGGAGAATCAACCCTCTACTGAAAGGTAAATTTTATAGGGAAATATACTGTCACTGAATATAGTGGGGAAAAGTCATATTTTACAAACAAGTAACTGTTTGCTGGATGTTTTTAAAAAAATGTGTTATGAAAACACAAATGTGTGCCGTTCTTCATGCCAGAAAATTGTTCTTTTTTTTAAAAAATCTCCAAACCTCACTCCCTCTCCCTTTACGAGAATATTAAATAGACCTTTACATTTCTCTTCTGATGGGTATGTTTTATTAGCAATTCTTCCCGTTATCGAGTTCGGTACGAATATGTAGACAAATCTTTTTTGTAACACTATAGCTTATGTTGTCGATTAAACTGACACTTCCGATGGGTCAGATTTCGTATCGCAACGAAGTCGTGACGCTGATGCACTATTGCGATGGTAACCAATGTAATTGGCTACATGACATGTCTGCAGTGCGTATATAGGAGACACACCGAGATAACGCAGATATGTGTATTATTAGATCTATTTTTATTTTATTGATTTTTATATTTCAGGACTTGGGTACAGCATGGTGATCGTATCTTGGCTAATCAGCTTGTATTACAACGTCATTATTGCGCATACGCTCTTCTACCTTGGCGCATCCATGACACCTGTGTTGCCATGGACAACGTGTGGAAATACATGGAACACCAACAGTTGTCTCTCTCATAACTTCTCAGACAGTGGTAAGTATTCAGGTTTTCCTTTTTTTTGTAAATGATGTACCACGTGGTGCCGATAAAGTTGTGTTTTGTATTGTCATGGCATGTTTTATAGAGTTATCTCCCCTGTTATTACAGCCGTTGCACCCCCATCGCACCCCAGCAACGTGACGTTCAACACTCCCGCGGAGGAATATTATAAGTGAGTCATTAACTTTTAAGCAGAACATGTTATTTCGATTTAGTTTAACAATAATAACTAAATGTACCTGCTAATCAGGGCCGTTCCTCAAAGCAACGATAACACAAGGACAGTTGCACATCTATGTTAAATTATAACATTTGTGTGTAAACTTCTTTATTATGAGGAACTCAACGTTTCGGAGTATATACTTACTCCTTCATCAGATGCATGATGATATTGTTGTGATATTTCGAAATAAAACAATATTCATTCCATGCAATTCCAAACATAAATGCTTTCATGCACAGCCACTTCCATTGCCCCGTAACGCTCCGTCTTGTTTGTTTCAGATACTTCGTTCTTGAACAGAATGACAACATTGGGGAACTTGGATCCGTCAACTGGAAACTGGCGCTGTGTCTCCTCGCCGCGTGGGTCATCGTTGGGGCGTGTTTGATTCGGGGCATCCAATCCCTCGGAAAGGTAACTGTTTAATCACTGTTACAATTTCAATCTCTATCTTTCGGCTATGTGTAACAGTCTACTTCTGTGTTTGGTTGGACCGAATGTGTTAAAACTGTTGCTAAGACTTCCTTGACATTCTGATATAGTTACGAGGCACATGTCACCTCTTATTTCTCACAATAGACCCCATAAAAATCTTGTTTCTGATCACTTTCATGTAGACAAGAAAAATGTAGGGTAGGTAGGTCGAATTATAAATGATTTTTTATGGCCATTTCCTAGCCATATCCAGTATAGAGTTGCGTGTCATGTATTAAACATTGCCTTATTTGGTAGTCAAGAATGTGTTAAATAAAAATAAAAAGTGTAACTCCGAAACGGAAAATAACCCTAAATCTGCAGAACCGAAATTAGCATGCGAACATTTATTTAATACTTCAGCTGGGTCCGATACTTAAGGTTGATTGATGTTGAGAATATGTTTAATGTCCATCAAGGTTAAAGTTGGTAAAAAAGGGTGTCTTAACACAAGGGGTCTAACCACAATATTTACCTTGATAATGTTCAAGCGACATTTTAGTTCAGCGACCCAACTCGATATTACGTCAGGAGTTGTCCTTCTTTGAATGGCACGTGCCGCTTTTACGGCCGCTTGAGTTTCTCCCACGTGGTGACATTTCTTGCATGTGTTGCAGGTGGTTTATTTCACCGCGGTCTTCCCGTACATCATGCTTACCATCCTTCTCATCCGGGGCGTGACACTAGATGGCGCTCTGGATGGCATTATCTACTATCTGAAACCTGACTTCTCCAGGCTCGGCGACCCTCGGGTAAGTCCGTCTGATCGAGTGAGTGAGTGAGTGATTGGGTTTTAACTTGTCGGAATGATACCAGTTAATGTGTTATTGGTGGAGTATAACGCTTGATTTAGGGACATTTGTTTTAGCATGATGAATGGAGTCAAGTCAATGCATTATACCAGTTATATATGTACATAGTCCGCGAGTGTGTGATAAATGTTTAACTCTTGCAATGCAGTAACTTCGTTTAAGCAGCAACCATCTGATACATATGCTGGCTTCATCAAAGATCGTTTACAGAATGTGTTAGATACGCATGCGTTTCGCGATACGGGTTAACCTTGAAAATGCCATTCTCTTCACAATTACCACATGTATACTGATGGAATAAAATAAGGGAACTAAAATAGATACAAAGCAGTCTTTATGGTTTTTATCCAGTACTACATTGATGAATAATCTCTGCTATGTCGTGGAAACATCAAAACCATGGCTCCTTTAATAGGCGGTCACTTATTTCTGTTTATGTATGCCAGTGTTAACTACTAGCCCTTATAGGCATCTTTGATACTCCCCAGGGAGCTGATAATAAATACTAATCCATGTACCAGGTTTTTTAAGTTTGTGTAACGCTAATGAGCAGTTATCCAAGTTGGAAGTCTACGCAATGCATTATTATTATTATTATTATCATTATTATTATTATTATTATTATTATTATTATTATTATTATTATTATTATTATATTTTTATTTTTTTCTTGATTCCATTATTATTGGTGTGCGATGGGCGTATTTGTAGTTGTTGTTTGTCTACGGGGTCATTATTATTATTATTATTATTATTATTATTATTATTATTGCAGGTGTGGAGCGACGCCGCCACGCAGATCTTCTACTCTCTGAGCACCTGTACAGGTGGGCTAATTACTATGTCCAGCTTCAACAAGTTCAGGAACAACTGCTACAAGGACTCTCTCATCGTCGCCCTCATCAACTGCGCCACCAGCATCTTCGCCGGCTTGGTCATTTTCTCCATCCTGGGCTTCATGGCTAAAGAGAAGGGCGTATCCGTCGCGGATGTCGCCGATGGAGGTGGGTGTAGATACTGTCCCAGTCATTTTGAAGAGGGGCTGTGATCCATTGTCTGTGTCCATTTCTGTCTTGGCCTAGATGTCGTAATTAGCACCCTCTGTGACGTAATCTTGAGTAATTAGTAATCATTAACTGTTAGACTGATAACCATGGTGAAATTGATTTAACTGGTGGTTTTGAAAGATTTGAATTTGACTAGCTTGGACTTCAAATATGTCCATGTGCCTCAGTTTATGACACAATTTGTTTTCGTTATTATTGAGTAATATAGAGAGAAAGAATGCATGCAAACGTTGCACGGGATAGAATCCGGGGTTACCTATACCCTTTCGTGGGTAAATGTAAAATTACGTTGACCATAATATACCGGAAACGAAAAACAAAAACATTTCTTCTTTGTATATACTTAAAGGAAATAAGATATTTTTCGGAATAAATAAGAGTAAAATAACATGATTGTCTGTGAAGTAATATGTTTGTCTGTGAAGTAATATGTTTGTCCGTGAAGTAATATGTTTGTCCGTGAAGTAATATGTTTGTCTGTGAATTAATATGTTTGTCCGTGAAGTAATATGTTTGTCCGTGAAGTAATATGTGTGTCTGTGAAGTAATATGTTTGTCCGTGAAGTAATATGTTTGTCCGTGAAGTAATATGTTTGTCCGTGAAGTAATATGTTTGCTGCTTGTCGCCGCCAGGTCCCGGTCTTGCGTTCGTTGTGTACCCTGAAGCTATTTCCCGGATGCCCGTCTCACCACTGTGGGCCGTCTTCTTCTTCCTCATGATGGCAACTCTCGGATTCGGATCCCAGGTGAGATTCACATCCTGGGGAGGGAATCTTAATATAATGATACCGCTGTTATTATGGATAAACATCGTACTGATAATTATTATAAACTTAGCAATTATATCGAAAACAATAGTTAACAATAGTTAATGATAATAATAATGATACTACTATTGATTAATTACTATGATGGTGATTATCATGATTATTACAAGGGCGATTATGTAGAGATAAGGTCTTAATTTTATATAAAAAAACTGTTAATACACAGTAATTACTTGCAGTAAAATAACGATAATAATTTCTATTATTCTAGTTTCGTACTTTTATCATTAGTATTTTTGGCGTTAATATTTTTTTTCCTGTTTACATTTTTAATCCAAACCTGAAATAGTTTCACATTTCACGTGTCTGTTTCCAGTTCTCAATGGTCGAGTGCGTGATGAGTGCATTCATTGACGAGTTCCGCTCCTCCCTGCCGGGCAAGCTGGCGTCAACCTTGTTCAGAGTCGGCATCGTCGTTGTCGGTTTCCTCCTCGGGCTCCCCATGGTGTGCAAGGTACAAGACTGACACCCACAACCACACTAGTATAATAATGATGATAATAATAATAATAACCCTAGTGACATGTAGTAGTAGTATTGGTATAATGATGATGATGCTCACAACATAATAAAACTACTACTACTACTACTACTACTACTACTATTGAGCTGTATCAATGCCCAAAAGGTGTGTTCAAGGCGCTGCACACCTATTTTCCGGTCCAGGGAGCAGTATCGATTTAAATCATATTTTTATCTCCCCGGGGAATATACAATTAACAAACATGGAATCTGGGTCAGTTAACCGCTTCATTCAGAAGGACTGATAACTTGCATTGAGTTTCAAGGACAATAGCAAAGCAACACAACTGCGAGATTCTTGCATATGGGCGGCGGAATGAAATGAGTCGATCTAGCCGGGCGCACCCACTGAAAGGATTTCTGTATTCAGAACATGTTCAATGATTTAGCATACGGTTTAATACATTCGACTGGGGTATTGACTGAGCATTATTCCTTTCAGGGGGGTATTTACCTGTTGAACCTGGTCGACTACAGTGTGGGCGGCTTCCCCCTCCTCGTCGTCGGCCTCATCGAGATTGTCGCCCTCAACTGGATCTACAGTAAGTAGACATCCTCAAGTACTAGTCTCTCCATCCTCTGTCCCCTCTATGGGAATCCGAGTCAGAATATGTCCCCAGGAACTCTGTTCATTGGCACAGGCGACTTAATGGCGTGGTCATGTGCTCCATGTCGTGTCAACGTATCCCGGCGGTATGAATTGTTGCTCATGATATCAATCACTGGATTGATCCCTTACAGACCGCCATCTTCTAGCTGGAAATTGCTGAATGCGGCGTTAATATATAGCACGTTATGTTTCGTAATGAATTGGGTGCAAATATCAATGGCACGGTGTATGTAAGGGCGTGTATTACATCCATAATTAAAGAAGACGCGTGTCTCTGGCTCTGTGACTCTCTATAAAGAGTTACCCTCCTTAGATGCCGGGATCCAAAAGTCGTTGGTTCGGATCCCAGATTCGTCGCTGTTATGATTCGCTGTTAACGTGGTTAACATGACTGAAAGAGGTAAACCCAAACCCCTATCATGTAAAGATCCGGGTTATAATTGGTCTTCAGCAGCCCATGCTTGCCGTAAGAGGCGACTAACGGGAGCGGGTGGTCAGGCTCGCTGACTTGGTTGACGCATGTCATCGTATCCCAATTGCGTGGATCGATGCTCATGATAGCAACCACTAGATTGTCTGGTCCAGATTCGATTATTCACAGACCGCCGTCATATATTGCTAAATGCGGCGGTAAACAACAAACAAAGCAACAAACGTGTGTATGAGGGCAGGTAAACAAACAAACAAACAATCCCGGTCATGTAATCAAAACAGTTTAGTACCATTTGTTGTGTACAGACACATACTAATTCAGAAACTTTTCACAGAATTCGAGCGGTTCTCGGAGGACATTGAGATGATGCTGGGAAAGAAACCAAACCTGTACTGGCAGATCTGTTGGAAGTTTGTCTCGCCGATTGTGATCGGCGCCACCATCATCTTCAACATGGTGCTGTACAAGAACCCCAGCTATGAGACCGCCCCGTACCCCGTGACCATGTTGGCCGCCGGCTGGATGATCGTCATGTTCCCCATCGTCACCGTCCCCATCTACTTCCTGTACAAGTACTGTGTTGAAGGCGGCTTCTCGGTAAGTTTACCTCACATCTCCAACAAAACCTCGGCAAACACTGGCAGGAACTAGTTTCAATCAATCAATCTTTATCACAGAAATACGGAAAGGCCATTTGCCTACAGAACACATCTTTGTGGATAGTTGGTGGACATATTGATTTCTACTTATTTAAGTCACTCATCTTATCATTGCTACAATGCATTGCACGGAATGCATACACAGTCAAAGGCTTCAGTACATTCTTATTTGACATTAATTCATTAAACTTAAATATAACAAGGCCGAACATGACACATTAAATGGTATTTTGCAGGGTTTGAACATATGCTATTGACAGGAAGAAATTGTATTGTATGCGAATGGTATTAACTCGCAAGGAATGAGTGCTGGGCAGTCAGTCCCGGGATTAAGATTTGTGCGCAGACTGATATATCTATTTCGATGGCACCTTTCTACATTATTTGCCTAAAACGTGAACAGGAACTGTGTACTGATTATATATTTATGGAAAGAAGCCAGAAAACTTCAAGTGAAATAGCAGTTGAGATTTTGGGAAAACATAATCATTTTGTAACCGTCTGACTTCGTTTTGTAACCTTCCGCCTCCATTTTCAGCTACTGGTGTACAACATGTCCCCGATCCCCCAGTGGGGCCCCTGTAAGCTGGAGGACCGTATGAAACACAGCAGGTACGCCCCGTCAGAGGTCAAGGTCGACGACATCCAGAAGACACGCCCCACCTTCCTCTTCGGTAGCAACGCCTCCACCATGACGGCTGACACGAGGCTCTCCCCGGTCTCCTCCGTCCTCAACAGCAGGGTGTCACTCAGTCCCAGCATCGCCAATGTTTGAGGAGGGACCGAACAGAAGCAGACGACAATCAATGCAATGTCAGAAATGGCGGGAAGAATTAAAGGAGCTTTAATGAAAGTGAAAATGGCAGTATACGCCCGAAACTGTTGTCATGGCACCAGTGACAGGACGAGTGAAGATGGCGCGATGCACGGTGGGCACATAGTGGTGCTAGCTGGCTCATCCATCAAGAGGCCTAGACAGTTCCAGAACATCCAGTTGTAATAGATTCACTCTTCAGACAGTCTGCCATAGATTCAGACACGCGAAGAAAGTCTGAAATAGGCTCTGATTGTGACTGTGATAGATTTTCACGATCTGTGATAGTATCAGAAACACGTCAGGCAGTATGTGATAGTATGAGATTTTACAATCTAGTCATTACACTGTCTTGTGACGTCACGCGCATAGACGGTACACCTAATAACATGTCGTTGTGTTGTGTGTCACGTGCGGCGAGGATATGACTTTTATATCCATGAAACGACTAACATATTCCCGGGACACCATCCAACTGTCACCATAGTTACCAGAGAGAGTTGAGAGGACATAATCTCCACTGAACATGTTTCTTCTAGAATGGTCATTTATATCGTTATATCACACTGTCCAGCTCGACTTTGACCTATGACCGAGCATTGGGGTACATTTATGTACCATTTGGATTATAATATTCAACAAGAGCATAACTTTGAAAAATCGTATTTTAAATTCAATTTTATTATATTTGCATGTGTATATTATAAGACTCTCTATTCTTATTAGACCACACATAAAGTCTTGTTTCTCAACACCGGATATGATGGGTAGGTCGAAATTTATTTTGGATTTCGATTTCTTACCCCAACCTAACCTCCCAATTGTACCACATATGGAACTATTTAAGGATATAACGTTCCTGGTTTGCAAGAGCATCATGGACGTCAATGTCGGTTACATGGAGAAATGCAACTTCTGAAAAAACAATGCGGAACCGGATCTTAAAGTAAACACATTGAAAAATAACAAACTTTGTCGGGCCGGTCAGTCATGAGTATAATTAAGTCCAGTATAATTATGTGTGTGGTCTAATAAAAAAGAAGAGGATGAGTCAATATTCTTTCAAATGACAAAAAAACCAGAAGCATTCCAAACCACAGCGAAGGTGCTACCGTGCGCCATACTGACTGTATGCTGCGTGCAGAATGTTCCCACTCTATTATTTTTATAGTTTTTATCCGCCAAACTATTTATGATACACGTATCTTTGTGTCTTGAACACGGGTGAATGATGTGCATTTTGCAGTTCAATTCATAATAGTATTATGTTCCATCCGAGAAATTAGTCCAAGGACATTCCACGCTAAAACCTTGTTGCTGATTGCTCTACAGATCTGCTGACTCATGGATTCCAAGATTGTGATAAACACATCCTATTTGACCGTTTTCAAATTTTATGATGTTAACTTTAATTGTTTCGACTACGGATAGTCAGACAAATAGAGATTCGAGATTTTATGGTTGCTAGCCATTCGTGATACAGAAAGCTATACCGATAATCTGCACCATAGTTTACATACCATTGTACTGACGGGTGATAAACAGAACGATTAAAAAGTGTCTTAGAGAGTTGTAAATATTTTATATCAAATCTAAGCCTGTATCGACAGTGTAAAATGTCATAATTTATCATTTTTTCTAAAGTTTCCCAACAACGAGTCCACTGAATTGTCTATTCTTGTTGTGCATTATAATCATGCTGCTATATTTGTCAAGCACTGCCAGGTTCGCCTAAATGGGTAATTTTAAGTAGTGGAATCTGTCGAAACTGGACTCTGATTTCTGTCCATACTGGACCACATTTACGGTTCCGAATATACTCTGATAACAAGCATTTCTTTCAGCCTTGTTAATTTCCCTTCTCAATATTCCCTGCTATAACCACATCAATCCGGACCACTGTTTAAACCGGACATGCATTGTTAATTTCCCTTCTCAATATCTCCTGCTATAACCACATCAATCCGGACCACTGTTTAAACCGGACATGCATTGTTAATTTCCCTTCTCAATATCTCCTGCTATAACCACATCAATCCGGACCATTGTTTAAACCGGACATGCATTGTAATTCCCCATTTCAATATCTCCTGCTGTAACCACATCAATCCGGACCACTGTTTAAACCGGACATGCATTGTTAATTCCCCATTTCAATATATCCTGCTGTAACCACATCAATCCGGACCACTGTTTAAACCGGACATGCATTGTAATTCCCCATTTCAATATATCCTGCTATAACCTCATCAATCCGGATCACTGTTTAAACCGGACATGCATTTGGGTCCCAAAGAATTCCGTTTTGACAGATTACATTCTATATTCCTGCAGGTGATTCCACCCTTGACAGCGTGGACATTTTACCGCCATGTGTTCTAGTTGGCCAATGTCTTTACTGCCAATGTTTGTTTTTTGTATTGAGACATACTCTTTTGTAATAAAACTAATACTGTTATTTTTATTTTTATTATTCATTGTGGTATTTGACTTATATTTTAGCAATCTATACTATTTTTAGTAACTGTCTGACATTTTCCAGAGTTAGATGCTACCAATAAAATGGGGTTAAAACTTATAACACAACGAAAGCGTTGTAACTGTATGGTAAAATAGAACTTCTGATATGAAGTAGATCTGTCATGTTTAAAATAATCCAAATCCCTGGAATCCCAGACACAAAACTGCTGATACCTACCAGTCCAGGAACTAACTACCAATCCAAGAATTAACTACCATTCAAAGAATTAACTACCATTCAAAGGATTAACTATACCTAAATCCAAACGTCAAGTTGTTTTTAAGTAAAGAGGGTTTTTTCAGAAACATAATCAAAACACCACTCTTGATTCAGCCGGTAGTGGTGTTAAGTTGGGCGTGGTTTTGACTCCACATGCGTCAAAACTTAAATTGTTAAAAGAAAATTTAAACATATTTCAAAATTTAAATTTAAGTTGTGCTTCTTTACCCACGTCTCGGGGAAGTGTCTGGTTGATTTCATTTAAGATATACATCAGTTTGATGGGGAATATTATGGGTGAAGTTTCTGTTGGATCCCAGTAATATTGAAACGACATCAAACGGCTCTGGTCTGTCCTGACACTGGTTGTATACTGTTGAAATAAAACAATACCCCATAGCATTATGAATTTCAGTTATCAATTTATTTGATCAGGTTTAGATTTACTTTTGAGCATATATACAAAACACACAGTTTTAAAGTCACATTGTATTTCTTCACAGTTTATATAAACGAGTTGGTGAATGTTGAATTCCTTTAACAAAACCAATGTCAGATGTCATCACTATTTCATAGTGATTCATAAACACGTGATATTGATACTGTCGGAATTGCACAGTAGATATTTCTTATGCTTATTGAAAGAGTTTATTGACAGTGTGCTCGCTGTTACAGTGTATATATGTATATATGTACCATCAAGTGTATATTGTGTATATAGCTGCATGTAGAGGCTTATTGCTTTTGGACGTATGTACGTTTTACTGGATATCTCGATGGAATAAAAGTATCAAGAAGATATTTCCTTTGTTTCCTTTGTTTCTGTTCTTGACATCGCGCTGATAAGTTCCAGACAAGGTCATAGAACGTCCAACTTCTGTGTGAAGTGATCTAAACGTTTCAGTGGATCATATCTCCTAGTCAGTGACATAATAATAAAGGGGGGCGATGGTTTAGACTTGTGGTTAAATCGTTCGCTCGTCCCGCAGAAGCCCTGGGTTCGATTCTCCACATGGGTACAATGTGTGAAGCCCATTTCTGATGTCCCCCGCCGTGGTAGGTAGAAGGTTGCTAAAAGCGGCGTAAGGCCATACTCACTCACTCACTCATAGTAAAATTTAATACACTGGATAATCCAGGATAGTGTTCAACGAGACAAAATGTTTTAATGACAATGAACAGTGTTCACCCGAACGGTAACCGTTGACGTTAAAACGTCCGGATTGTTTTTTTTGCTTGTTTGTTTGTTTGTTTGCTTGTTTGTTTGTTGTTTACCCCCCTGGATGCTGGTACTTTTATCGGTGTAAAATAAAAAGCGGAGACATTTGCTGTTTTTTAACGGAGAAGAAATTCTCAGATAGCACTTAGCAGTGTCTTTTTTTTCAATACGGTTTAATATTTTCAATAAAAGTTACACCATCAGAATGGACATTTTATATTCTACATCTCTGCGTCATTGTATGGCCGGAAGAACATCCAGTAAACGCGGGTAAACGCCACACCAATATTCCAGCAAAGGACGGCGGTCTGTTTGTTATTTTACGCCGCACTCAGCAATATTCCCGCTAAATGACGGGGGTCTGTTTGTTTGTTTGTTAATAGGCCATTTGGTGAATAACCAACAGTCACATGATTATAGTTTATACATACTTTTAACAAATTGCGGAATTAAAACGGACTAGGCACCATTGTTATATTGTTTGTTGGTTGTTTAAAGCCGCACTCAGCAATATTCCAGCTAAATGACAGAATATAGTGATTGACATCATGAGCATCGATCCACGCAATTGGGATACGATGACCAGTATCAACCAAGTCAGCGAGCCTGACCACCCGATCCCGTTAGTCACCTCTTACGACAGGCAAAGCCGCGTCTCATGGCAAATATGGTGGGTTGGAATTGATATAACTTTAATAACGCTATTGATAACGCTATTGATAACGCTCTTTAAGCGGCTGGGTTGAATAATCCACCTTAATATATACTGCACAAAAGAAGTTAAAGAACACCCAAATCTTTCATGTTACTCTAGTTAATCTGTCATTGCATAAGAGATTAACTCTAGTAATGTGAAAGAACATTATTCAAACGCAATATTCCCGCTATATGACGGCGGTCTGTAAATAATCGAATCTGGACCAGTCAATCCAACGATTGACATAATGAGCATCGATCCACGCAATTGGGATACGATGACATGCATCAACCAATTCAGCGAGCCTGACCATCCGATCCCGTTAGTCTTACGACAAGCATGGGTTGCTGAAGACCAACTCCAATCCGGAGTTGATATCACTCTTGCCACTATCCGAGATTGGGGGTTTTCTCCAGCGCTGCTATGTTTTATTTCTTCTTTTTTTAAATTCAGTCCTAGCTCCTAAACATGCAATTGTTTTCTGTTGAAGGAGGAACCAGTCCATTGTTTTGTGCCCATAACACACTACTTTTACGGCATCTAGCGTGTGCTGTGAGTAGTTTAATGGTGTTGTTTTTGTAGAACTTGAAAACAATCACTTCCAGCATTTTCGGAAACAGATTTTCAAAAGAATCCCAGCCCACGTTCGTAATAAGGGTGTCTACATGTCAGTAATGGAGACGATGTGATGACTGTTGCATGTTTCAACACCTTGTGGCTTCATTAATAGATGAGGTAAAATAGGGTTTACCTAGCGTTCAAGATTTTAGCACTTGTATAGCGATGTGAGGGCACCAATGCGTGTGGCTGCTTGTTCTAGTCCGGACTAATGCAGATTTTATGATGTTAGCCCACTGAGACACCATGCCGCAGTTTTAGATGAATACCCTACTCAGACACTGTACACTCAGAGCCTATTCCCTTTAATGCCGAGCGCCAGGCAGAGTAACAACAAGTACCACCTTTTAGCGTATTTTGGTATGACGCAGCAGGGGCTCGAACCACCGACCTTCCTCTAACCGGGCTGACGCTCTGTCAACCAGGCCACGAAGGCGGTCGGTTTGAATCGTACATCATGGTGTCAACGGCTGGAGATGGACGTTCGGTTCCAAATTCAATTTAGCGGGATTAAATCTACAGGTAAGCTAGCTCTACATTAAAAAAACAGTGTGTGTACCTCCATTCTACCATGACTAAATTAAATGCGAGCTCTTTGGTGTTAGAAAATATATTGAGTGAAGCGGCATAGGTTGAGTCTAGTGTTTTGAGTGGGTTGTCGATCTGAATTACGGATTCACCGACAGCAGGCTTTAAACAAAATATGGCGCAGTATATGCTCAGGCAGTTTGTTTACACCGTAATCCTTCACTCGAACATATAAAAGGCATTGGCAGCATATAAGCATGGCAACTTGGAAATCTAAGCAAGCTTTGCAAGGCTTTCGTTCTACACCGAACGTCAACATTATGACCAGAGATATCTACAGTTGGAGCCAGTTTGGGATGATAAATGATGTACTTTGATATGTTTGATAACATTATGAGTTAACGTGGGTTTAGTAGGCGGGCCAATAACACCATTTAGCTAAAAATTGCAAAATAACATTTCTTTTAAATGTAATTTCTGAAGCCTTTCAAAAAATGGTGACATGGAAAACATTTCTATCTACACAGTAGTAAGGTGACAACTCACTCCCCTCTCAAAAATAGCGTCGTCCAATTTACAACGTCAGCAGTTGTCAACGTATGTTCGAATCTTGAGAAATGACACCATGATAAAACAACATTTTTTCGTGAAATAAACCTCGCCTCGTTCTTCATTGTTCTTTGCGATTTATCGTGCAGCTATCATATATAATATATTCTGCACAAAAAAGACCCCCCAAAAGTAGTAAAATCGTAAATATCTGACAGAGTGTTGCCGACATCCGTACAAAATTATTAATACCCAAAATGAATTGTCATTTCGTCATGGATTGGGATTGGTTTGTGTCGAAAGAATGAGGTACTGCAGAAAGGTGGTGAAAAGATGGAAAAATCACAGGAACACAACCACGTGAGAGCCTGGCGCCGAAATACACTAACATGACATGCACGTGCAACATCACTTGTTGGGCTATAAAAACATTGGCTTTTCATGTGCATACCATCACATTCTTACAGCAAGTGAACAGCAAAAACATGCCCAATGAAACAACGCCATCGGCCGACGACGTTGGGGTATCAGCCAGGATTACGTAGTGTATCAGCCAGGACGGTTTACGCGATGAAGGTATTCGCGCTTGACGACCAGTTCGAGGTGTCATTTTGACGGACCTGCATCGTCGGCTGCGACTTTAATGGTGTCAAGGTCACAGAGTACGGCCACAACTGCGATGGAGACCAGTTTGATTTGGTGACGAGACACGTTTTGTGCTTCGCCGTGCGGATGGAAGACGTCGTGTTTACAGGCGTCGTGGGGAACGTTATCCACGAAACTGAACGTTATGAATGAACTGATTTGGTGATGGTAGTGTGATGATGTGGGCAAATGATTCTTAGAACAGACTTGGTGTAAGTTCTGGGAACTTTAACGGCACAACGTTACACGGATGAGAGTCTTAGGCCACACGTCCTTCCCACTGTGCAACAAGAGAACGTCATTTTTCAACAAGACAACGCCCGACCTCACACGGCAAGACTGACAACAGCCTTGTTCAGGAATCAAAACATCTTGGTCCTGCCATGGCCTTCTAGTTCTCAAGATTTAAACCCAATCGAACATTTATGGGATGCACTGGACCAACAACTGCGACCACGTCAGTAACAACCACAGAACCTCCAACAGTTGGCACAAAGACTACAGGAAGCGTGGAAGAACATCCCCCATGCCACAGTTCAGACACTTATTGCTTCCATGGGACGCCAGTCAGTTGTTGTATAGCAGTGTATTATGTTGTCAACGCGTATGTTGACGGGGAAATTAGCTCAGATTGAAGACGAAGAATACGTTGAGTCCAAACTTCTTCAGTCGGCAATAAAACAAACAAATACAATTACTAATAGAAATATGTCGAGCGGAGATTCCAACTCAACTACCACAAGTGTAGTCCAGCAAGCAGGCGTATCCTACTCGCGGCTGTACATACAGGTGCTGTCGGAATACCAGACTGACTAACAGTCAAGATGTAAACATATATATACACTATTGGACAACAATAGACAGACAAAGAGACAATGGCGTTGCCCTGGACATGGGATTTATGGATGTGATTATAGACACGGCCCCGGGGAAAATGGGTTAAGGCTATAAATGTTATAATGTGAAATGCTGTGTTAAGGCAATGGTACAACTGACCGCTGTTACGCATGGATTACATCATGTTAAATAGTCCAGATTTCCTAAACGATATGTTTAAACACTGTACAAAAGGGATGTTGTTCAGAAGCTACAATTCTTTAACATTGCGTTGTCCAGAGTGCTGTTAAGTCACTATGTGAGAATATTGTTGAACAATGATTGTAACTGTGTTACAAGGATTTGTGTCGAGACTCTGTAGATGCTCGTGGCATTGTGATTTGACAGTGATTAGTTATCAGGAATGTAGTACTGTTTAATGTAAGCGGTTTTGAGGAAGTTACTTTATTTAGATGCTGTTGTAATGTGTAAACTTCCGGTATACCGTGGCCTGAGGTAAAGTATAGAAACACGTGGAATATTCTTGTTGTGAGGGCTCTGTGCAGAACTTCCCAGGAGCTAGTTGGACGGTATATACTGTGGGACAACGGCGTGCCTGTCTCATCTTTCACTTTCCATTACATCAACACCCCAGCTTTCCTGTCCAGATCAGTTTTCACCCCAGATTTTGAACAATCGATATATAAATTAGACTTCTAAAATGACTTTTTCGGGTTTTTTTTGCAGAGTATGCAATAGTTATGTACATTAATCAATCTTGATAATTCATAGAGGATCTCACCCGAGTGTATTCAGAAATCAACACTCTAGAGTAAAAGCTGAAAACTCCGGTTCCGACCATTTCAGTTCGTAATAGTAAGTGAGTGAGTTGGGTTTAACGCCGCTTTTAA
Source organism: Haliotis cracherodii (assembly GCF_022045235.1). Taxonomy (NCBI): domain Eukaryota; kingdom Metazoa; phylum Mollusca; class Gastropoda; order Lepetellida; family Haliotidae; genus Haliotis; species Haliotis cracherodii. Next base: position 1,465,236 of record NW_027266270.1, read on the forward strand.
CAGTATTCCAGTTATATCACGGCCAGTCAGCTTAATGTGGGAGGAAAGCCCGAAGTGATGCAGGTCTCAGACGTTTACCACTTCGGTGAAACCCACGAGCACGGGTATGGTGCTGACAAACCTAGAAACATAATCGGGGCGAACCACGATTCGAACCCACAATCATTGGTTTCTGGCGTGCCTAAGGGACGCAACTCTGCACAGCGAATCGCGGCGCCTTAGACGACTGGGCCACCCGTGCCCCCTCAGTTCGTAATAAGCAGTGTCTAGTTTGTGAAAAGGAGAGCTCTCACGGTTGAGGAATACCCGGTAGTGACTGAAATTATGTCTAATCTAATAGAAAGATTTTATAGGAGTTATTACAGAGCCTGTTCCTAGGGGTAAATGACGGTGATATCCATTGTCTATTTATGAAAGATTGCTAACAAGTGCTATTTTCAGCAACTACAGATTAAAAATTAGAGGCATCATCGAAACCACAGATTTCTGTATTTGTGACAGCAATGTGTCCAATGTTTATCGAGTTCGAATTTAAGGTAGGAACAGGACTGGCAGACTTGCAGCTCTCTATGAGGGTGCAAAATTATTACTCATCATTACCCCTTGTGTAAGCAAACCTTTCGCGGGAAAATTTACGTAAGAATGTTATCATGTGAAAGGTTTAGAAGTTCTATGGTCCGCTTTTAATGCAATCTCATAAAAATCAAATCTCAGTACTCGCCTGAGGTACACAAAGATCTGAGGACATCCCATTACGATCTCGTCAGAACGAACTTTCATCCGACCAATCAAAGTGAGGCTTACCAGATCAGGAAAGTGACAGTTGGAATGTGTTTTCTATTTATACAACCTCGCAAATGTCAACAAGGAGTATTCCCAACGACAGTTAAGGGGTGTACGTATGATTTTGTCAAAAACATTGTGTATTTCTCGCTTCAATGGGAAAATAATTGAATGGAAGAAACTTTGTGGGAAGTACTGCCATACAATCTACATTATCTATTAGGCATTACAGAATGTGCTTTTACCCCGTTTTCAAATTTTGAATCGAGAAATTTGTCAAAACATCTTTCAAAGCATAGACTGGATAAGAAGTCACCAGCCAGCTTGAAACTAGTTCCTGATGCCCTGAAAAAGCTGCTTTCTCAGTGGCTAATGTCGACTTCTTGTTAGTCATATCATTGGTCTGTCAAAGTTTGCTGAATGTCGTTCTGACGTCACCTGCTATGGGATGTCCTCAGATCTTTGCTCAGCGCAGATACCGTAAAATAAATATTTTAATACATACAATAATTTATGGTCGCTGCTTATCGATAGCGAGAACTAAGATCTGATTTTAATGGGATGTTGTAAAGTTTGTCAGCTTGATCCAGAGGAGTACCATTTTGCTTTAATTTGTGAATGTTACATGGTTTCGATGCTGAAATACACAGCACGAGGGTTCTGATATAATTGGTTTCCAACTAAAAGAGAGTATAAATATATAATATCATCTACAAATGTAGTCACTGTATATCCCCTTAGCTGTGTACATTGTTAAAGGTATGAATGTTAGACACAGTATCTTGTGATACTCCGTCACTACATTATTACGTTTGTAATATGGGCCAATGACAAGAAACTAAACAACTGACAAAGTCTATCTGGTGATGAATCATAAAACTCATGAAATAAACATCCTTATTGTGTAAAATGCAAACTACTTCTGTTCGACAAATGAGTATTTGTTCATATTCATAACACCGCGTGTTGATGAAGTTCTGTCCACCATTCCTCTGGTATACTGCATCATAACTATATACAAGTACCTGTTCCAAATAACTGAACACATCTTCCTGAAGCCTCGTCCACAGTTGTTCAATAACGACGGATAGGTTTAAATGGTCATATCCACGCCAGTACCTTTTCCTGCAGCTCTGTCCACCAGTCGTCATCGCCGTCGGTATCCAGCTCCAGGGCTGTGCCCTGATCCAGGAGTTGACCCATCACCGGCGGCAGGGGATTCCCCTTCTCCAATGCATCCGAGGTGTAGAGAAGAAGGACTCGCTTAGGCATCAGCGTTGTGGTGGAGTACAGGGCAGACGACAGAGCAAAGAAACACCATTCATCTTGAAGGAACTTTTCAGTGACAAATATCACTGACTTCCAGCTGTTGTTGATGCCCTTTACAATCTCCTCTGCAGTTGACACACCCACATCAAAGTTTCGGTCGGGGATGCACATGCGTAGTTGTCGCTTGTTTTCCATTTCCTGTCTGAAAGTGGTGAATATCCAGGACAATAGGTCTTGATGCTCAGATGAGGCATAGTAAAGGAACATATCAAACTGGAAATGCTTCCGGTCAGGCTTATCAAACGGCAGACCAAACATCCTCAGGACGAAGAGCTTCCACAGCATGCCATACCTGTTAGCAAGCACCACAAACAGGATGACAATCCACAAAGCAAAGAATGCAGAAACAACTGTTGGCAGCCATATTCTGCTGTAACATGCACGCCAGAGGGTATTGTAGTGAGTCCAGTCTAGCATCAACGGACCCAGCTTGCCTGTTTCATCTATACATCTGTACATCTGCACGTCATCGAAGACGACATCCGTCACCATCATCCATTCCATGAATTGAACACTGTTGCAACCACATGCTAAGGTATTACCAGTCAACGACACACGTAAATGAGGAGACACCCGCTGTAGGTCATCTAAAATCTGTTTCGTGCGGGACTGAAACTGACTGATCAAGTTATGGGACAAGTCAAGATGCTGAAGGCGGGTCAAACCTTGGACTGAATGCGGGACGTCAGTAAGCCCTGTGTTGGAGAGATTCAGACGTGTCACACTGCTCAGGTTGGTGAAAATGTTTTCATACAAATATGATTGTATATTTCCAGATAAATCCAGATATGTCAGCTTTGTCAAAGGTTGAAATAGGTTTTCAGTGTTCGATCTTGTCAGATCCAATTGACAGTCTTTTAATTGTAAAATTTCCAGATTTGGCAGACTATGAAACATGTCGGGGGGAATGTACCCCTGATTGGTACCCGAGAGATCCAGAGATTTCAGCGTGGCTGCTCCGTAAAGACGAGTTCCTTCAAAAAATCCCGAATCTGCAGCTACTAATTCAGTAAAGTTTGGGTTGTGAGATATAACGTGAATTGAACTGTAAGAAGCGTTCAGACGACCGTAGGTGTATATACCAGATATGTTTAACGAACGGATTGAAAAAGGCAGAGGAATCCCCAGTGAAGGTTTCGACCTTATGTTAACGGGTAGCTTGATGATGTCTCTGGGCTGTCTATTTATTCTTGGGTTACCGTGATAAGAAACTACAGGACATGATACATCCACAACTTCCATTTCTTGAAAAAATAGTAGTTTTACAGCCACAAATATCTCCCCTAACATCATATTTCCAGCCACATTTATGTATTTCAAACACTTTCTAAATAAACATGTATCACAGATAGCTTCAGCTTCGATGATGACAATTCTATTTTGACTCAGGTCAATCTTTTCTACACATATGTGATTTAAATATGCCATCATGCCTTTTGTGAGAACAAGTGTTTCGTTGTTTTCTAGCCTAGACATACTATTCTCGCCAATGCCTAGCCCTACAGCAGAGAAGGTGATAAGCGACATGGTCTTCCCAACAAGGCCATAGAGCGACCTCAAGGCTGGTTTCAGACCAACAGACCTCGCCTTCTCTATGGATAAGACGCTGCGGTGCTGGAGGTCTCCCCAGGTATCAGCTTCGAGGATTGACAGATGACAACCAGTGATATATAGCCTCCTAAATGGCGTATCCTTAAAGGCGTGAAACGTGTCATTCCTGAGTGCAGTGAGTTTACAAGCTCTTGTGTTAAAGTACAGACATTCAAGATGTCTGAGTTTAGTGAATCCTCTTCCGAAGATAGGCTCAGGGGGAGAGGCTAGCCACAATTCTTTTAAATTCACCAAATCTGCAAGTGCTTCATCTGGGAATGAGATATTTTCTGTTGGTCTGAGGTCATCCTGCAACTTGAGCTTGAGGAGTTTGATGAGGTGCCTGAAGACCCCAGCGCTCTAGGCTGATGGTGGTAGGCTGTTGTAACTGAGAGATAACTCTAGCAGTGAAGACAGACCCTGGAAACTGTTGACTTCTAGGACATGAATCCCACTCGATTCAAGCAGTAACCTTTCAACATTTGCTAAACCAATAATAGAATTGTTTTTCAGGGTAGTAATGTTATTGTGGCTGAGGTCGAGATCTGTAGTGTTCCTGGGAAGATTATTTGGGACTTTCTTCAAATTTCGGTTTCTGCAGTCCACATGCGTCCCATGTTTACGGTAGAAGACGTGACAGGGGATTGAGGTGAGGGACTCAGTGATGACCAACACTGATGCTACAGCTGTCAGCAGAACCTTCATCATTGGTCTTGAAGTACAACCAGTCCCGTTACAGTAGTATTGGCTGCATGGCACACCTGTGAACATGGAACATAGTGAGTGAGTGAGTGAGTGAGTGAGTGAGTTGGGTTTATTGCCGCTTTTAACAGTATTCCAGTTATATCACGGCCAGTCAGCTTAATGTGGGAGGAAAGCCTGAAGTGATGCAGGTCTCAGCCGTCTAGCACTTCGGTGAAACCCACGAGCATGGGTATGGTGCTGACAAACCTAGAAAATTAATTGGGGCGAACCGGGATTTGAACCCACAATCATAGATTTCTGGCTTGCCTAAAGGACACAACTCTGTACAGCGAATCGCGGCGCCTTAGACGACTGGGCCACCCACATAGAACATAGAAAACAGTCACAATATTGATGATGATGGGTGTGGTAGCGCCTGTGCTGTTGTGTTGTGTTGTTGTGTTGTTGTGTCTGATAATGGTTTATTGTACACATGATATACTGAAGGATCCTGAAATGGCATGATGACAGAGTGTAACGTGGCTTGGCGTGCTGCATCTTGGTGTCACGTGACGTGGATGTAGGTTGACGTGGTTTGACGTAGTTCTATGGGGCGGCGAGGCAATGTGGATGAGAGGGGCGACGTTTAGCGGGGTGATGCGACTGAGGATGGGGCGTGATTGTGTTGAGAAGATTTTTTTAACACATTTGGCTTAACTAGATGGCAATTCATTCTACAGCTTTTAAAATAATTTCAACTGAAAAGTGATTAAAATTCTTTACCAACGTCACTTCTATCACATATATTACATTTTGTAACATGGCTCCAGTGACCCACTTCAGCCTATAACAAGATGTTCTGAACTGAATTACTGCGAATCATTGTCTTTTACATAATTTATCAAAATATTGTTCAGATAAGTTCGGATTTAAATATTCTCTTCGTTACGGCTTTTGATGATTCCGTAACCATTTGAGATGACCATAGTTGTATATTACTGATCGGTTGGTTTGTTGTTTAACGCCGCACTCAGCTATATTCCAGCTATATGACGGCGGTCTGTAAATAATCGAGTCTGGACCAGACAATCCAGTGATTAATATCATGAGCATCGATCCACGCAATAGGGATCGATGACCGTACGGCAAGCATGGGTTGCTGAAGACCTATTCTACCCCGGATCTTCACGGGCCCTAAATGTCTGTGTATCGGTACGTGGCAGAACAGACATCCTGTTCAGAAAATGGAAGACGATCAGTATGCAGAATCTAAAACAGGATTTGGGGAGTGCATTGACTGGACACAAAGACAAGTCTATTATTGAGTGAGTGAGTGAGTGAGTGAGTATGGTTTTACGCCGCTTTTAGGAATATTTCAGCAACATCACAGCAGGGGGGACACCAGAAATGGGCTTCACTCAATGTACCTATGTCGGGAATCGAACCCGGGTCTTCAGCGTGACGAGCAAACGCTTTAACCACTAGGCTACCCGACCGCCCCTTGTCTGTCAGTGAATGTGTTTATTTGTATAACAGTGTAGTGAAGAATGTTGTTGACAAACATGCTCCAATAACAACGAGCACTGTCACGTCAACTCCAGAAGCTGGGTGGTAGGATGACACGATGCACAAAGAAATACAAAAACGACGGATACTTGAAAGACTGATGAGGAAAACCGACTAGTCATTCACAAACAACCGCATGGTACACGGAAAACTCGTGTAACAGGGTTGATTGAACTTACCAGGAACTGGTACACAGATGAGTTCAACACTGCATCACAGTGTGAAAGGTATTAATGGAGTTTCAAATAAGCTCCTTTTCAAGAAAAGCGATATAGATGTTACCAGCTTATGAATCTCTACAGGCACTAGCTAACACTTACAGATACTTCTTTGACACAATATCAGAAATCGGACAGTTTAGATCGTGGTCATTTGTAGACTCAGTAGTTTTGACAGTACAAATGAGACTGAAGTACGGAAAAAGATCGAGCATGGACCAGGCAAATCTTATGCCCTTAACCCAATGCCGTCCTCTAGTATTTATTTTAATCCACAACACACAGTTTCCTATCGCATTGAGATGTGGCTTGCTTCACAAGATGCCGTTTCGCTTCAGAGGCCTTTGAGATATATATGTTCCAGCGTAACAGTGTGGTGGCTACAGGTGTGAGTGCTCGCTGGGGTATACACTTGGCCAACATAGCTTCGGACAATGATAATACCAAGTAGTTGTTAATAGCATTCAATAGTTCTTCAAGACATCTGTGGGTTGACCCCATGAAAAACGAGACCTGGGACTCTAAAGCCCTGACGAAAATGTTTACAACCGCTCCTTTGCCCAGGTTAATAAGGTCGTATAAAGGTCGTTAAGTCAACAATAGTTAAGTGAAAGGATATTAACAACATAAACACATCACCTGCTATGTCACCCGGAATGAAAGCTGAGCGTGTGATTCGCACCCTCAAGACCAGTATACCATGTGCAGATATTTCACAAACAAGCAAACGTATCATCACCTGGATTACTACATTATCTGCTTAAAGGGGGTAGTCACAGGCCACACTGAATGAAAGAACGCCATCCGACATCAACGGACTATATAAATATTAACATTAAAACAGAAACATGAATGGATCTGACGAATGACAGGGAGTTGATCCTACCTGGACGTCCTGGCGGAAAGGAGAACAAGGATGCGGCGTTGATGGTTACGTAGATGCAGCCGAGACTGACGGCCTAATGGAGTAACCCCAGGTAAAATAGACTCCTTTCAAACGTTTTACTGTTATATATACATCTGAAATGAATACTCACAATGTTTCCTGGGGCGTGTAGCCGCTTGAGTTAATATTTGTCCAATTACCTGAAGGAGTCTTGTATTTGTGTTCACAAGCTTGCTTGTTGTCTATCGCAGCACCCGGTAGAACTTCAGCTCTATCACCACAGGGGTAGACTATATTGCTGCAGATATATCTCATCATTTTAACTATATTTCAGGAATTAATTCTAGGCTTTTGATTGGCTGATTGGGAACACTGCACTCTCCTACCCAGAGTTCCTTGTCACCAGACAGTTAGCAGACAGGCAGATTATTTTGTTAACATCTCACCCATAAAAAACATGCGGTTTTATCTTTAATTTTACAGGCAGATTATTTTGTTCCTTTACGGGTTTGAAAACACTAATATAATTGAACGTGTACATCTAACATTTCTAAAGTTTGCGGGGTGGTCGGGTAGCCTAGTGATTAAAACGTTCGATCGTCACGCCGAAGACCCGAGTTCGATTCCCGACCTGGGTACAATGTATAAAGCCATTTCTGGTTTTCCCCGCCGTGATAGTGCTGAAATATTGCGTAAAGCGGCGTAAAAACTCACTCACTCTAAAGCTTGCAGCAGGTCTGAGAATGTCGACACCCAACTACAGTCAAGTCCCGTTAATCCGACATCGATGGTTGCATAGGATTATGTCGGATTAACGGGTATGCCGGGTAAACGAAATTTACTAGTATCAACGTTCGTGATCGAAAATCGGACAACTACACGATAGATAAGGATTCAAACACGTAATTAAAAAATATGGAATTGAATGGAATGGAAGTCGCAACTTTGAAACTGGTACCCAAAGCTTAAGAAAGCTGATTTCTAAGTGGCTAACGTCGACTTCCTGTTGGTCATTTCATTGGTAGGTCATAGTTCGCGAAAGGTTGTTCTGACGTGACCTGTAATGGAATGTCCTCGTCGATAACGAGAACTTGTATCTGATTTTTTTATAAGATTGAGGTAATCTAAGCATGTGAAGTATCCTGTTTTCTTTATTTAAAGCATTAATTGTTTATTGTTAAGCAAGTCTCTGCAGCCGTTGTAATATGGGTTCACTCTCAGTCTGCCTACATCTCAGTCTATACACTGTAAATTAAAGTGTAGGTACAATGAGAACACCCCTATTTCAATAATAACAGTGGCCAGACTGTTAGACAAACAAGAAAGAATGTGTAATATATAATGTTATTTAATAGCAAAGACTTCGTGTTGAGAAATTGGGCCCAGATCTATCAATAGTTCACATCGTCATCTTAGTTCACAGTTCACATCTTCAGTTTCAACAGGTGGCTGGCAGCATCTAAGAAGTTCATTGAGGTCATTGCACAAGCTTCGCTTTCAGTGTCTGAAGACGTGAGTCTAAGTCTATGGTTTACGGTGAACCTGGCAGAGAACCGTCACGTATACAAAGAGACAAACGTGCTACAGCATACTGGTGCAAATTATCATGTCCTCATCCAAACCATACCATTGCCTCATTTGAACGTACACAGGGCTATTCTTATCCTTGGTTAAATTACAGCGGAGAGAACATGAGATGTTCCTTTGCATTTTCACATCTTTTTTCTAACGAATTGATAACTAGTGGTTCTAAATGTTTTTTGACCGGGTGCCTCCTAGCGGGTAGTGAGACCGGGTGTTTTTCAGAGAGCTCCGGGAAACAGTGAACATTACGAAGCTCGCCGATAAAGTTGGAGACTGAAAAGTCCTTTTCTACGTTGCAAACACCTGGAGCATACAATGGCGTGTGATTTAGGTATTACACTCTTCATAAAAAGAAACGCACATATAGTATGTAGTTCATTGAACCTGACTACACAAAAAATCCGGTATATAAATTGGATATATGTTATTGAAAAATGTTGGTGGCCTGATTTTCGGTAAACGGTGCAGTGTCTTAAACGGCATTGATTTCAGACTTGTTCAAAAATGCCATGGAGGAAAACAGTAAAGCAAAATGCAAGCGCAAGTTATGGTAACTCGTGGTCGTGACTATAAAAAGGCAAGCATAAGCCAATACTTTGCCATCCAATTGCCAACATTTTTCATGGTCGAAAATGCCGAGACTCAGCGCTGCCGATCGGAACATCGCCATAGGACGTATCCAAAGAGGGGAATCACAGTCTTCTGTTGCACGCCACTTCAACGTCCACCACAGCACCATTTGTCGCCTTTGGGATCGATACACACAGTTCAATTCCACTGCAGACCGTCCAAGAACCGGCCGACCAAGAGTTACCACCACTGAACAGGATCGCCACATCATACACCACGAGATCTGACTTGGTTGTGGTTCAGAGAAATTTCTTCAACCTCGTCTTCTTCCAATCATTGACCGCCAGAGGGAGCTGTTTCAACAGGACAACGCTCCACCGCACACAGCTCGTGTCACGGTAGACAACCTTCATAATGCCAATATCCACGCCTTGCCCTTGCCGTCGAGATCTCCAGATTTCAACCAAATCGATCGACGTGTACGTCAACGTCAGAACACGTCAGCCGTAGACACTTCCACAACTGGCCAACGCGTTACAAGCAGAATAGCGCAGAATTCCGCAGGACAGAATTCGTACACTTATCCAATCAGTGCCGAGGAGATGCAGAGCCGTGATTGCTGCCCGGGGTGGTCACACTAGATACTGAGTTCAGCGCCACATTGTGGCCTTATGTGACATGACAATGCCTTTGTACAACGAGCTCCAAAATTTCATAATTTCAAATCAAATTAAATATAATGACTTTATGAGGTTCAATAAATTTACTAAAAACCTACCTGTGCGTTTCTTTTTTTAAAGAGTGTACAGAGCTCGGACTGGTTGTTTTAACGCAACTTTCCTGTCGTTCATGCACGTGCCTGATGGACTAGGGCCGGTCTCAAGTTTTGTTTCTTTATATCGCTCCTGATGATACTTGTGAGGAACGACGTACAGAAACACCCGGGACCACACTAACGTCAGTCAACTGAGGCTGGTGATGTTTGTGTAGCAGAATTGTTTAAAGAACTAAGAGACATGAGGCAGGAAATGAAGCAAAACTTTAGAGACTTGTCTGGAAAACAATCTAAACTTGAAAATCACATGGCTGGATTATCGGAAAAAAAATCTTGATCTTAGGAAAACAGTGGATCTATTAAGTAACTGTCACCGGATATATTTAAAAGTTATTTTCATATTGCACGAGTCAGCTTTAGTTTAGTTGAGTTTACGTACGCTTCATCTTCACTCCAACTCCTGGTTGTCTTGCCAGCGGTCTCTCGTGCACATACCTGGGGTGTGACGTGGACACTTTCAAATGTCACTTTTTGTCACGCCACAGCCGAGGGAAGACCTTCTCGTTGATGACTGAACATCAATTCATAATGATCTTTTACAGAGGATAAATCCTTTTAAACCATCTTCACTGCGTCAGTCCACTCAATAACATCGTTGGCGAAGACCCGCGACATAAAAAAACTTGATAACATAAAAAATCGATCAGGATGAACAATCTTATTCTTCAGAAGATTCCAGAATCGCGTGACGAATCACCGGCAGAAACAGAAGACAAAGTCCGTGATGTGATACGGAACATCCCGGAGATAACCGATACTGTGGACATCGCCAGTGTGCGGCTCGATGGGTGCTGGTACGGTACTGATCACACTCAAAGACGTTAAAATGAAAGGTCATATCCTCAAATCAACTTCCAAACTCAGGTACATTGATGTGAACATGTCACAAGATTTTACTGAGGCGGTTCCTCAAGCCCGAAAGAAGTTAAAAGTCTTCATGGATAAAGCGAGGAACGACAATAAATTTGCTACTCTGCAGTTATAAGTTGCAAATTAAAATAAACTTACAGTCCAATTCACATTATGAATTGTTTGATAGGCATTACTTAGAAGTTGAGCGATGACAAGGTAGACACAATTTTATGGATAACAACTTCTTTAATACTGTAAAAAGCGACGTTTCGGTATAGATCCTTATACCGTTGTCAAGCAAGTCAAGCAAGTCTTGTTTGACAACGGTATAAGAATCTATACCGAAACGTCGCTTTTTACAGTATTAAAGGAGTTGTTATCCATAAAGTTGTATATATACCTTGAAATTCACATAATATCTCACAACCCAAGCTTTACGATCTCTTATTCCCAAGATATCTAGATAACTTTATTAGTAGCTGCAGATTCGTGATTTTTGGAAGGAACTTTAGGGAGCAGCCACGCTGAAATCTCTGGATCTCTCTGGTACCGATCAGAGGTACATTCCCCCCGACATGTTTCATAGTCTGCCAAATCTGGAAATTTTACAATTAGAAGACTGTCAATTGGATCTGACAAGATCGAACACTGAAAACCTATTTCAACCTTTGACAAAGCTGACATATCTGGATTTATCTGGAAATATACAATCATATTTGTATGAAAACATTTTCACCAACTTGAGCAGTGTGACACGTCTGAATCTCTCCAACACAGGGCTTACTGACGTCCCGCATTCAGTCCAAGGTTTAACCCGCCTTCAGCATCTTGACTTGTCCCATAACTTGATCAGTCAGTTTCAGTCCCGCACGAAACAGATTTTAGATGACCTACAGCGGGTGTCTCCTAATTTACGTGTGTCGTTGACTGGTAATACCTTAGCATGTGGTTGCAACAGTGTTGACTTCATGGAATGGATGATGATAATTAAAACAAATTCAAAATTGATAGAAAACAGCTGTTCGACTGAGCTGAGGTTAACTTGTGCTATGCCACGTAACGTTTATTGACTCGGAAAAAGATTGCGGCTATTTGCTTCGAAGCGGGGTATGAGGGATTATCCTGTCTCTCAGAAATCCACCTGCAGTCTGACTTGCTCGTGACGGGGTATACGGGATTTATTCTCCCGCTGAGAAATTTATTTCCCTCCAAGGCGGGATATATAGTATTTTGTCAAGAACACGTGGACCGATCAGATCTCCTCATTCTGACATGGGGGGGGGGGGGGGGGGGGGGGGGGGGGGGGGGAGAGGGGGAAGGGGAGGGGCTGTCCATGAGTCTGAAAATAAGTAACATCTCTTTGTATCCCGTGAACATGTGAAGATATTTTGGAATGAGTTGTCATTATATGTTAAAACATATTTGGATATAGATATTACTCTCTCGGACTTTTCAATATTGCTGGGAAATAATACCGGCTACGGTATTATTAATGTTTTGGCTGCTAAAAGATTTATCTACATTTCAAGAATTACAAAAGAATAAACTTCACCTAGATATCTTGTGAATTTTTAGGGATACTATACCAGTGGTAAATTATGTGTCCAGAAAAAAATAACAGTGTTGCAAAGTTCGAGAGAAAATGGTTAGCACAATTTCTACGAATGTAACAAAATACAATGTTTTGTTTGTTTGTTTGTTGTTTAACGCCGCGCGCGGTAATATTCCAGCTATATGACGACGGTCTGTAAATAATCGAGTCTGGACCAGACAATCCAGTGGTTGATGTCATGAGCATTGATCCACGCAACTGAGATACGATGACATGCATCAACCTACCCAGCGAGCCTGACCACCCGACCCCGTTATTCGCCTCTTACGAGAAGCATAGTTTGCTGGGGGTCAATTCTTCCGGGTGCATAACGACACGGGATATGTGGGGGGAGCTGGTGGTAAAGCGTTCGCTCATCACGCCTGTGGGTACAATGTCAGCCAATTTCTGGTGTCCCCCACTGTTAATATCGCAGGAATATTGCTAAACGCAGCGTACAACCGCTCACCCACTTAACGCGGGGCAATGTATAACGACTGAACCAAATAACAATTATATAAATACAATATATTATGAATTCATTTTACACGAGCACATACCGTTCTTAACGTACCAATTTATACACAATGCATAAGTTTAATAATTGACATTCACGCCTAATATTCTCACATATGTGCAAGCGCGGATACAAAAAGTGCGCTTTCTGACAAGGGGAAGGGGGCACTTAACATGCAACAAGTTTAATTAATGCCAATAGTTCGCGAAGCAATTTGCGTTTGGCAGGCTTGTTAGTTTTGTTGAAAGAATCAGCAAATTGCTTAGTTGTATGTCGTAATAATTTTATCATTGTCTTTCAAAATATACAAAATTAATGTGTTTCAAAAGAAATTTGTGTGTCCTCTACCCTGAACCCTTGTGGTCTTTTCTCCAGTTAAGTCGCGTTATAAAGATAAACCTATAAAGATTTATACAATTTTGTCAATAATATTGACTCAGTAGTTCGGTTTACCGGTCGCGCGTTCCTTATGTGTCTCTATAATTCACGTTCATTTTAGCATATGGGTACAATGTGTGAAGCCCATTTCTGGTGTCCGTGATATTGCTGGAATAATGCTAAAAGCGGCGTAAAACCATACTCACTCACTCATTTTAGCATAACACCACTAAGAGTGTCCTTGAAACAGCAATGCGTGAACTCTACCGACTAACGAGTTGTAACTGTTCCTGTAACCCGGAAGTAATATCATAACGTGCAGATACACTTGCGCGTTGTACACTTCCGCTGTTTTCTGATGGTGGGTCGAAAACCGTGTGATGTGGAGGATCCCAGCTGACACAGAAAAGAAAGACAACATTCCACAAAAAATATCTGATAGCTTCTGACTGCGGTCGTTTCTAGTACATTTGTACTTCCCAATCGACACCATGATGGAGGTTTTAACATCTGCACAGCTGAAACGGCTGTCGGAACACAAGTACAGTTCGGAAGGGACATCCATTTTGGAACCACCTATGCAAGTGTTTTGGAGGTGGCTTATTGAACAAATACCTACCACATGGGCTCCAAACACCCTGACGATCGTGGGTTTATTCGTCAACATCCTCTCTACCCTCCTTCTCGTTTACTACAGTCCTGATGCTAAACAAGACGTAAGTAGAAAGTAGAACTTACATGCTAAGTCAGTATGTCACTAAGTGTGACGGCTTCTTTGTGACATTGCCTTACATAAACACATTTGATATAATAATTTCTTTTCCAAGAACGCTCAGGAATTGTTATATCTCAACTTTTGATTTAACTTCTTAATTTATACTTATAACCATGAGTCATCGGTTGGTCACAGCATTGTGTCTGTTCAATTGGCCAAATAGCTCAGGTTACATTTGCTGCAGCCATCTATTTTTTTCTTTGGTATAAATGACTATCAAACATAAGCTGATCGCTATCTAGCATTTATCTCAAAGGGGATATAAGTGTTGTTAATTAATGACAAAAATATGTGTCAGATATCAGCTGTCAATGTCAGCTACACAAGGTTACCGGTAAGCATGGTGCTCCACCAGTTGTTTACATATATAGGATCTGATGAGACGTTTCATTATGTATGATGAAATACTGGTTATCGAAAAATGTACTAAATGACAAGTGACTGATTGTGTTTTTTACCCATTCGGTAAAGCATAGTGCTCCGACAGTTGTTTACATGTAGGATCTGATGAGTCGTATCATTATGTATGATGAAATACTGGTTATCGATAAACATGATAAATATACAAAATGACAAGTGACTGATCATGTTTTTCACCCATTCCTAGTCCCTCCAGGCATTATACACTGAATTGTTATTCATAACTTGCAGATGGTGGTCAGCATTGTCAGTGAACATAGAACATAAATGAAACCAGAACAAAAACATACATATCTTTGTTTAACCATTTACTGACTAAGTAAAATTTCAAAACCTATTATAAATACAAGTAATACTATTACCATGATTACTCCCTAATGACAAAGGGACCTGAGGTTTCCTCCTACTGACAAATAACCTCACAAACAATCACAGCTGGCAACTTCAGCCACTTGTCCGATCTCACAAACAGTCCCAGCTGGCAACTTCAGCCACTTGTATGATCTCACAAACAGTCCCATCTAGTATCTTCAGCCACTTGTCCAATGCCAGAGTCTTGTAAAATTGTGTCCTGTCTTAGTAAGATCAGCAAATAGTCATCCATGTACATGTTATACTAAGCATGCTGAAACTAAAACTGCTTAAGATGATGCCAGTAGTCTCTTCTGTGTTTGGTAGAGACCAATAACAGGACTCCTGAGGACCCTCTATCATGTCTATGTTGTGTAAAACCCCAACCAGCAAATTTGAGTCTATGCCTAACACTAATCACCATAGATACAACATAGATTCATTTTGAAATTAATTACCGATGATAAGATGTATGTAAAAAATTCAGTTAGATTCAACATGTTTAGTAAGTTCTCTTCGCGTGCAAGCTGGTAATGTCAAATAAACCAAATGCTTCACATTCCTCCAGAAAATAAAATAATTTAATCTGATTCATAGCTCTCAATAACTAGCAACCAGTTGATGTCGGAGGTACAAAATACCATGATGACTTAGTAAAATTAATTACTTTAGGCCTTGTCACTTGTGTAGTACTTAATACATAATCTGACATGACTTGTTTAACATTCAGTCATGATCAAAGTGATGAAACAATCCCCATTTTCTTACTTTTACTTCATGAATAAAGTATCTTTGTTTTTATCTAATTTATCATGTGTTCACAGTTATCTGCAGCGACAATTCTTGCGGGACTCGGAAGTGTTTCATTCTCTCTATACACAATCTTGACGCCACTCCCACAGACTGATTTCTGTAGGTGCTATGAGGGCTCAGTGGGTTTAGTGCAATGTTTATAATGGACATATTATTTTGTGCATGTATGCATGATGGCTGCATATTGCAATACTGGAGATTCAGAATGAGAAAGTGTTTGCAGCACTCATTGGCATGGTTAGAGGTGCACAGTATTACCGGTATACTGCAATTTGAAATACTAATGAATGTGTATCACAATACGTTTACAAAATATCGGTATGTTACGTTTTTTAAAATCCAGGAATATTTTCTGACAAATGTCATCTTGTTGGCAACGTTCACATCAGTGCTAAGTCTCCCACCTGAGGTCAAATCTAAAATATAAACGTGGACATGGTAACATCTTTTTAAAGAAAAATCATTTTTTATCTCTTTTTTTTGTCAGGGAACTCACAGTACAGAATTAAAGAAAAACTTGGGGTATTTTTATTCAAGTTCATAACAAATTACAGATGAAAGAATGCATGCAATATATTGTACGTATAGCAATGCATGAACATGATGAATCATTATTGTAATATATTGCAATATGAAAATCAGGGCTGTGCCCATCACGAGTGATGGTAGTGAAGCTATTTGTCATGTTTATCAATCTGCTGCTAAATGGCCTTTCACCTCTTGCAACAATGCGAGCGATTGAACTTTAGGTGGCGACAGGTGGCCAGGTCATCTCCGACCGCATAATTCACTGTGCAGAGTTACATCCCTTGGGCCACCAGAATCCTATGTCTCTGGTTTCGAATCCCAGTTTGTCCCACTTGTTTCTAGGTTTGTCAGCGCCACGCCCATGCTCCTGGGTGTCTCACTTCAGGCTTACCTCCCACAATCAATCTGACACGCCGAGATGAAAATATGATTTGTTTATGTTATTGTCAGCAGATGTTACCGACGCACTCTCATGTCAATCAATGACAACAGCTGTTGCCATGTTACCATGCCCACCATGGGTACAGTTAGGCTGCATGTTGATGCAAGCTGCCTATTGTACCGGGATCATACAATATGTAGTTCTTATACATCTTATAGCTAGGAACTGATATTAATACAGTGAAAATGTACTAAATGGTTACCATCATATTGGGTTACTGAAAGATGTACATGTTTATGTGTATGATCAGTGTCCTACTTTCCAATAACTTGTTCTGTTTACCAGTGTTTACTCATGTACTACTGACAGGCAGACTAGCTAAGGCTGTGACAGAAGCACAGATTTCTATATGGAGATGGTCATATTTTTTTATCTTCCATGACATAAGCTAATGACTTATCATGCTTATTTTGATTGCAACAAATGATTCATAATTTTTGTCGGTTATTTGTTTGTCAATTATTCTTGCCTACATTATCTTGATTTTAATTAATGTACTTTTGGAATTAACAGACCTGTTTTTTATTTTGACAATCAAATGTTCAAATGAATGGTTTCAGAATTTACATTGCACTGCTAGCAGACCTTGAACCCTTATCATCATGACCATGTGACTTGTGGATGTGTTAGGTGTAGGATAAAGTATGTCCGAAGGTTTTTATGTATATTAGGAGAAACCATTTCTACCAGGGATTACCAGCAATTGTAAACCCTGACATGAGGTGACATACCGAGGGGAGCGTAGGACCCTGAGGTATATCACCGAATGTTTTTAATTAAATAACGTTTTTAATTAAATAACTGTTATAAAAACTCTCAAATGTATAACCTGTATCGGAGATGAAATATCGCCTGCAGTTGTGAACTCGGTTCAATGAAACCGATGATTGTAAGCCCTCCTGCGAGGTGTTACAATCGTTGTAATACCCCCTGCGAGGTGTTACAATCGTTGTAATACCCCCTGTGAGGTGTTACCACAATTTCAAAAACTCCATATTGAACAGCCAGTAGGTTTATAAGATATTTAAGACCTGCATTCGCTAAATAAAACCAGAGACATCAACTTATAAACCAAAAAAAGAAACTTAAAACAACATTTATCAACATATTTATGTTTCAAACATACTTTCCATGAACCTTAGGTAAAGGGTGTAAAATATCTGTTGCTGGCATACAATTCTTGAAAAGGACATTCTAAAAAGCATTGCGATTTATCAGCACCACTGTAGCCTAGTGGCACACTCACTGGGCGACAGATAGGAATGTTGCGTGATAGATCCTTGTGAATATCATGAATATAACAAAAGACATTTGTCATTTGATTTTACGTTTCATTACATGTTGTATGAATATAATACCTGGGATATTACAACACATTACATAGCAAATAAGCCTGGAATATCCTATGAAATCTCAGGGACTTTACAACATCATTGTTGGTGAGATTTAACCCGAGTGGAGAACAATAGGATGATGTCACTGGAGGTTTATAAAGTCACCTACAATGTCACCTGACAGAACAGTGTGAAAGTTACAGTTCAATATTTTCTAAACTTGAACAATCCTTAAAAATTAAAGCTTAGAAAATAACTATCAATATTGTTACATTATGTTCCTGTGGTCATGTTAAAGTCATTAGATAAGTCTTGTATCAGCTGACCATTTGCCTTACAATTATGAAATGAAAAACTAACATTCATTTTTGTTCTGCCTGAATACAACATTTTGTTGAATCTGAGTATGGGGAAATGATTAAGATTGGTTATTTCAATATGTCATTGTGATGTTGGTACTGGTATGCTTTCGTTAAGTGTCTCCACACATCCCTATATTTGATATTGGTTATTATCCCGCGCCACGAAGTGGAAGGGGATATAGGTAGGGGTGCTGTCTGTCCATCAGTTCGTCCATCATGTTTCGTTTTCAGGAGCAGAACTCAAAAGCCATGAGAGATACTTAGCCAAACATGGCATATAGATAGGTCTTTGATAGTTTGAGAAATTTTTTAATAAAATTATTTTCCTGTTTCCATGGCGACATTTTTTACTTAGACTGAAAATGACGGTATTGGCGGGGGATATAAATATTTCTTGCTTGTTTCAATAGGTGATGTTGGTACTGATATGCTTGTGTCATGTGGTTCCACCAGATTTGGCATACAACGTTGCATTTTCAAAATCAATGTAAAATGATTTTGAAGTTTGTGTTTGAAGAGATGGGCAATGAAATTTGAACAAATTCCAAACAATTAAGTAAGAAACAAAGCTTGTAGTTGTAGTTTTCAGATGTTCCTGTTTTGACTTCATTATATATTTATACATTGTGCAACAATAGTACCAGATTTAAAGTTGACATTCTAATATATTCAGGAAATGTCACTGGAGTGCAGATGTCCCATGGGTTGAGTGTATGTATGTGTTGACCTTTGGTAACCATTCATGTTACATCCAGGTCACAGATAGCAACTATCAGATAGCCGTTATATAACGTGGAGATACTCATCAGGCTGGCTGTGTTCGAACTGTCATCATGGGGTCACATCTCCGTGCTTGTCTGTATTTTGATTTGTTTTATCTGGCTGTATTTAGTGGAAGGTGTTTTTGTCGGTTTTAGGGATCCTTGTAATAAACATTTGGGATTCCAGATATCAAAAGTGGGATCCAATGTATTAAAAGGGGGGTTCCCACTCAAGGCATTAAAAGAGGGGTCCCACTCCAGACATTAAAAGAAGGGGCCTACTCCAGGCATTAAAAGGAGGGTACCAGTCCATACATTATAAGGAGTGTCCCACTCCAGGCATTAAAAGGAGTGTCCCACTCCAGACATTAAAAGGGGGTCCAACTCCAGGCATTAAAAGGAGGGTCCAACTCCAGGCATTAAAAGGAGGGTACCAATCCATACATTATAAGGAGGGTACCAATCCATACATTATAAGGAGGGTACCAATCCATACATTATAAGGAGGGTACCAATCCATACATTATAAGGAGGGTACCAATCCATACATTATAAGGAGGGTCCAACTCCAGGCATTAAAAGGAGGGGCCTACTGCGGGCATTAAAAGGGGGTCCAACTCCAGGCATTGAAAGGAGGGTCCCACTCCAGGCACTAAAAGGAGGGTCCCACTCAAGGCATTAAAAGAGGGGTACTGCTCCAAGCATTAAAAGGGGATCCCATTCCAGGTTGTTGCCATTATTGTAGACAGGATTTGATGATACATTGATAGATATGGAGTTCCTTCTGTGAATCAAAATTTAATTATTGAAGATGTTGAGTGAACACGATGAGACAAGGACAGCACTGGACATGGACTGTCTAAACACTGACCATGCTTTTAGTACAATCATGTTGGTATGAGAGACTTCCATGATGCTATTGTGTTATAGGAGTGACAAGCCATAGACGCCTTTTATGGCAAACATGGGTTGCTGAAGACCTATGGTACCCCGGATCTTCATGAGCATCCTTACTTATGTCCTTACTTGTGTCCCTACATATGGACCGCCTCCGTGGTCTAGTGGTAGAGCATCCGCCCGGAGAGCGGACGGTCCGGGGTTCGATCCCCGGTCATGTCATACCAGAAGACTTTCTTACCCTTTCTGGCGCTCGGCATTAAGGGTCTAAAATGAGGAACTGTCGGCTCGAGTCAATATACTGTGTCTGAGTGGGGTATACATGTTAAACTGCAGCATGGTATCTCAGTGGGCTAGTACTATAAATCGGCATCAGCCTGGACTAGTACAAGCAGCCACACACACACACGTGCATGCATATCGCTATATAAGTGCAATAATCTTGGATGCTACGTAGAACCCTATTTCACCTCACCTCAGCTCACCTCAACTCACCTCACCACACCTCACCTCACCTCACCTATGTCCCTGTGTTCTTTCTTGTGTCCCTTCTTACCTTACTCATGTCTTTGTGTTTGTCTTTGCTGCAGGTGCCATCATGGGCGTACTTTATGTGTGGTTTGGGGCTGTTCGTCTACCAGTCGCTAGACGCCATCGATGGCAAGCAGGCGCGGCGCACCAAGTCCAACACCCCTCTCGGGGAACTGTTTGATCATGGATGCGACTCGGTATCAACGGGTAAGACACAAATACAATCTTTGATTCAGTTCTTTGTCTTTGTCATAAATACAAACTGACAGTACATACTGTCACAGTGTTTTCTAAAATATATTAGTAAGCATCTTAAAATCTTCACTAATTCAACTGATGTATACTTATTGTAGATTTACTTATGACCTTACTACCTAAACTATGGAGATGACACCATTTTGTGACCTTTCTGCAATGATGATATCATACTACCTGTATTTTCATTGGTTGAGAAAGTTTCAATGACCTTCTTTAAAACATGTTATTGCCCTGAGACCCACCCTGCCGAGCAGCGGTCGTAAGTGGTATTGCCCTGCATGGTTGAGCCAATGGACTCTAAGGAGAGAAATCTATTCAGCCAATCAACAAGAGCGTAACACAAAATTTGATGTGAAGCAGCATCAGTTATTCAAGTTGAAATGTTGTTGTGTTTTATGTTTTTTGATAAAACAATAACTGACAACGATTTGGGCAACATCATGTTTTATAGACCTGCTAACCCAGCAGTACAGAACCATCAATAAAATCATTGAGATAATAACTTACATCCTTGCCTTGTTTTAGAAAACTGTTGAATGCCTTGTTTGAGAAAACTTAGGAATGCCTTGTTCTAGAAAACCATGGAATGCCTTGTTTTCATTACCTGATAAAAGCACAGATTTAACTGTATGTTTTTGACTATTAAACTTTTTGACCTGAAGAAACACCAGAAACGAATTGCAATCAGAAAACAACCCCACTCATACGTTTAAAAGTTTTCTTCATTATGTTATATCTGATTTTGTGTTGGGCTATCATCGTTAGACTATCATATGATATCACAATTTCTTACCACAAAGGATGTAGGCCAAGGTCTAAACACAATTTTATTTAGTACCTGTGACTTCATGTTTACACTGACAGCCATACAACAACCAGCTATATCACAGAGTAAAATAGTTCCTCAAAAAGATAGGTGACATGGGCGTATGGATGCACAACTTGCTCTTCAGAAACATCTTACGCAGCACATGTGTTCAAATCATATCCTCATTAGATGAGAAAGGTCTGTAAAGAGCTGCCTCAGTAAGTCAGTCACAATGACAGCACGTCATAATACATTTACATCAAATACAAGACGTCAAAATAGCCTACACGATAAACGTGATGTGAGAGTTTCCTAAGTTGTTAATGAATCTGTGGCGGTTACATGTTTACATGTGTTAGTCATCATTGATCAACTTGCCGATCATTGAAAGGTGAATAAAGATGTGTCAAACAGACACTAAGGTAAATTCATAGATTGCTGGAGACGGTCAGTGTCATCCTAGACACGAATCGAGTCGATACCATGATAGTTTAGATGTGCATTTCTTTGTTTGTTCATTAGGATGGGCCTTTGCAAGGATATTCGTGAACAATCATGCTGTCACGCTCTCTGACATTTCTCAATGTAAACTGAAACGCTGAGACCAAGAATAAAGGTTCTAAATGATCAGAAAGAATGCTTATGTATGTTTTCGTGCTAGGGAATTCCCAAGTGTTTCCCCAGAAATGTGGAAGTAGTCCAACAGTGTTTACGTCATTTCAAGAACATGGTCTCGTGAAAAACGTATGAAAGTCAAATTGTGTTGTTCATACACTTATGAACGTCAATTTCGCGGTCATGTGACCGGCCTCTTGTCCAATGGAAAAGCCGTATATCGTGTAAGCTTCAAATTAAAAAATTATATCTATAACACTAGTCGTGTCCCGATAACTAGATTGGTGCTCCCTGGCTCTGTACAGAAGTTAGCGGAGGGGCAGCTATTGTTGCAATGACACCGATATCTTGTTGTTCCAGTGTTTGTCATGCTGGGTGTGAGTATCGCAATGAAGCTCGGGAAGAATCCAGGATGGATGCTGTTCGAGAACTTGACAGCTATGTTTTTATTTTACTGTGCACACTGGCAGGCCTACGTCTGCGGCAAACTCAGGTTTGGCCCGTGAGTATTTCATTGTATTCTTCAAGATATAATAGTCCTGTACAGTACCATGACAACTGTGTAAGATCCTGTTCCCCCACGTAACCATGGTGACAGTGATGTGGTCTTGTGTTGCAGCCTGGATGTCACGGAGGGCCAGTTTACAGTTATGTTTGTGCATCTAGTTTCTACAGTCATGGGAGATTCCTTCTGGGATATACAGGTAGGTGCGACGCCTAGAAGTCCTGGTTGTAAGGGAGACTTAATGCATGAGGCTTGGTTCATTGTGGGTCTTTGTGCCCCGAAAGTGTAGTTCATTGCTCTGGATTGTCTGTTCCGGACTGGATTATTGACAGGTCGCCTTTATGCAGCTGGAATACGGCTGATTGTAGTGTTGAACAACAAACTGGATCAAGAACCTATTCTAAACAAATCAATGATTGTTTCTCCATGTAGAGACTGGGTAGAATTCTTTTTAGATGCATTTGGTTGTCAAGGACAGCGATTTGGTTAATTGTGTGTCATCGAGTCCCTCTGCTCTAAACTTTTAGTCCCAGGTGTGTCTGGTCCACACTTGATACGGTGGTGATTTACCGGCCGTTGTGATGTAGCTCATTAGCTGGAATGTTGCTGACATAGGCCTTGACCTACATTCACTCACTCACTCAGCAAAATTTGGTAAGACCCTTTTTGGATTTGAGCACGAAATATGTGTAAAGTTCCCATGCTTGTTAAACTGACTAGGCTTACGATTGTGTGAGTGTTGGGTTGGGTGGTTCCGACTGCCTGGCCAGCAATGCTCCGACCTTGGTAGCACAGTCTGTTTCTTGCCTATCAGCCACAAGTTTGGTGAAAATTACAGGCTGCTGAACAGCTGATTTTTGCTGTCTACATCAATAATTAACCTATCAGGATAAATAACCCTCAAGGCGACCTTTTTTTTATTTCTTGGTTTAACGATTTTAAACTCATATCAAAAGTGAAGTAGGCCAATTTATTTTTAAAAAAAGACCAAAAAAAGAAGACTTTTTTTAACTTGGATTTTGTCCTAAAAGAAGGTATAATAAAAATATTCCGGAGTAACAAAAAACTCAATTTTTCAAGAACATTTTATCATATCCCTGGCACACAGCTTGTGCACAAATGGCAACATAACAATATTCATGTCATGGGTGGAAATGCATGAACGACGCTGCTATGTTGGCAGCATGGGCGACGTTTAACTCTTTCAACACCAGCCAACCAGAAGAATACTACTGTTCCCAGAGACTCTTGGGTGATAGATGAAGCCAACATTTATCACTAACATGAGGAAATACCTCCGTTTTCGAAGCTTTGTATGAATAACACATACGTTGAAGGCTGCCATGTTAGTATACTTTAACAAAAATTATATTGTTTCACCGACATAATCTGCTACAAGGTTAAAGATTGGTCAAATTTAAGCACGTGACCTAAGGCAGCCAATCTAATTACAGCAAATACAGTACGTCCTTGTGTATGATCATTTTCAGACTTTGGCGCAAAAAGGTTTGGGTTAAATCATGTTATTCTGAACATCTTAAGCATGAAATCGCGATCTATATTAAACATATGGAACTTTATGGATGTATAGAGCTAGGTTACGAGCTGTGACAAAGATTTCTTATGCATATATTTTGGCATTAAAGACATCATATCCGAGACGAGAAATCGTCTACCCTGCGGTATCTGGTGACTCGTGGCTTCTTGGCTGGTGTACCGGCCAACAGTGTTGGAAGAGTGAAACTGGTCAACACTGTGCTTTGTGTTAACAAACTTTGATGGTGTTAGAGAAGGATCCCGGTGAGAAATATCAGAGTGACTTCCCTTTGCTTTATGCTCAACGAGGAAATGAAATCTTTTGTTGTTCGAACCTTTTAACAAAAAGATTGGCGGTAATAAAAAATAAGGGTAATTTTGATTTCTATTTGTTTTAAACATTTGGACTTTGAAAGAGCAGCGCATCTGTAAACCAAGTAATTTGAAAATATGTCGCCTAAGCAGCAGTCTCTTGTCAGAGATGTTGAGGAATGTCTTTTGTTTTTTTCATCTTCAACAATTGTTGTTTCTTTCAGATCCCCATTTTAGGAATTGAGATGAAGATTTTAGTGATATTATTCAGTCTGCTGGGGGCGGCAGCAGCGTCATACCGCACCTACTTGTGTGTCATGAAGGGTGGCGTGGGCAAAAACGGATCCACTGTTGCTGTAAGCACTTCTCAACTCATCCTCCATGATCAAGTGTATCATATTTCTCTTCTATTTTTGCCACCATAGCTTTTTTTCCGATTGTTTCTCGCTCACAAGCTTGAAATCGACAACCAATCAAAATGCCACTTCTTAAGGATACTTCATTGGTCTTAGGCTGAAAATGACGGCCTTGTCTGAGGAAACCTTTGATATCAGAGGATTGTCAAGAATGAGCTTTCAGGTGGAAAATATTTGTTCCAGTGTTGTAGGGTCCTGAACATTCCCGCTTGGTTGGCAAAAAAAAAAAGGCAAGTCAAGTACTGGTGACTTGAACCTCTTTTACAATTGTTAAAAAAATGGGTATTTTTGCCGTATTGTTAGAACTCGTACTAAAAAAAAGCTATGGTAGTGAAAAGGTTTGTGGTATTTTTCATTATAGAATGCAATGTCAGAAATTAAACATGAAAGTCAAGGCATCATTCTCACAGCCCCAATGCCAAGAGTCCAAAATGTAAGATGTCCCATTAATAAATATATTGCAAGTGATTCTGTAGCATTTGATCAAGCAATGTATTTCATTTTCATTTGTGTATCCATAAACCCCAACAAAATAGGCCACGCCCACTATCTGTCCACTGTTTTCTGATTGGCAGGGTGTCGGTTGCGTTATTGCGCAGAGCGATGTCACTGATTTCATATTGTTGTCTACACGTTTTTGTGTCAATCATTGACTAAGCAGTCTGTGAAGTAATTATCAATGCCTTATGTAGTTATCAGTATCACTTCAATATCCTTTCGTGTTTATGAAAGAATAAACATAAAAAACAGTATACACATTTTGCATAAATTGGATTTCTTAAGTGCACTCCGTTTTTTTACGTCAATTAATGCAAAATATATTGAAGTCTTCACAAGCTGTATCATGTGATTGTGTGATCACGATGATGTTGAACAAATATTATTGATAATACATAGGGCTGGGATGTTACACCAACTGTGCTCATGATCGTATACACATCACGATACTTGCATGTGCTCATGATCATATACACATCACGATACTTGCATGTGCTCATGATCGTATACACATCACGATACTTGCATGTGCTCATGATCGTATACACATCACGATACTTGCATGTGCTCATGATCGTATACACATCATGATACTTGCATCAGTTGCATGTGCTCATGATCGTATACACATCACGATACTTGCATGTGCTCTTTCCTGTGGTGCGTAAGTCATCTAACATAGACAAGATGGCCAAATACCTGACCCACTAACAGTTTACAGTTGAAGGTGTCAAGTATGGCACAATGGATGAAACTATTTTAACATTTTCACTATTAATTAGTGTTTGGTGTAACATTTATTGTAGAATACATGTAAAGTAGGAATCAATACTGTTTACACAGTATCCGATTGTGATTGCGATTGGTACTTGCACCATTGCGTCGGCCCAGTACTAATACATGTTATAAGAATGATAGTAATGCTAATGATAACAAACGTCTGCTTCACTGCCCAGTGCACTAATTGTAAGGAGATATTGTCTGTGTGTACTTCCAGGGTACCAGCACCATCTTCCCGATGTTTCCCATCGTCCTGGCCGTCGTCCTCGGCACCCTCATCCAGGCCAAGTCCCCCACCCACGTCTTCGAGCGGCATCCATGTCTCTATATAGTTAGCTTTGGTCTGCTGGCAGCAAAAGTCACAAACAGATTAGTGGTGAGTTGACCGTGTGTCATCCATGTCTGTATATAGTTAGCTTTGGGCTGCTGGCAGCAGAAGTCATGAACAGATTAGTGGTGAGTTGACCGTGTGTCATCCATGTCTGTATATAGTTAGCATTGGGCTGCTGGCAGCAAAAGTCATGAACAGATTAGTGGTGAGTTGACCGTGTGTCATCCATGTCTGTATATAGTAAGCTTTGGGCTGCTGGCAGCAAAAGTCACAAACAGATTAGTGGTGAGTTGACCGTGTGTCATCCATGTCTGTATATAGTTAGCTTTGGGCTGCTGGCAGCAAAAGTCACAAACAGATTAGTGGTGAGTTGACCGTGTGTCATCCATGTCTGTATATAGTTAGCTTTGGGCTGCTGGCAGCAAAAGTCACAAACAGATTAGTGGTGAGTTGACCGTGTGTCATCCATGTCTGTATATAGTTAGCATTGGGCTGCTGGCAGCAAAAGTCACGAACAGATTAGTGGTGAGTTGACCGTGTGTCATCCATGTCTGTATATAGTTAGCATTGGGCTGCTGCCAGCAGAAGTCATGAACAGATTAGTGGTGAGTTGACCGTGTGTCATCCATGTCTGTATATAGTTAGCATTGGGCTGCTGGCAGCAAAAGTCACGAACAGATTAGTGGTGAGTTGACCGTGTGTCATCCATGTCTGTATATAGTTAGCATTGGGCTGCTGGCAGCAAAAGTCACGAACAGATTAGTGGTGAGTTGACCGTGTGTCATCCATGTCTGTATATAGTTAGCATTGGGCTGCTGGCGGCAAAAGTCACGAACAGATTAGTGGTGAGTTGACCGTGTGTCATCCATGTCTGTATATAGTTAGCATTGGGCTGCTGCCAGCAGAAGTCATGAACAGATTAGTGGTGAGTTGACCGTGTGTCATCCATGTCTGTATATAGTTAGCATTGGGCTGCTGGCAGCAAAAGTCACGAACAGATTAGTGGTGAGTTGAATGTGTGTCATCCATGTCTGTATATAGTTAGCTTTGGGCTGCTGGCAGCAAAAGTCACGAACAGATTAGTGGTGAGTTGAATGTGTGTCATCCATGTCTGTATATAGTTAGCATTGGGCTGCTGGCAGCAAAAGTCACGAACAGATTAGTGGTGAGTTGAATGTGTGTCATCCATGTCTGTATATAGTTAGCATTGGGCTGCTGGCAGCAAAAGTCACGAACAGATTAGTGATGAGTTGACCGTGTATCATCCATGTCTGTATATAGTTAGCATTGGGCTGCTGGCAGCAAAAGTCACGAACAGATTAGTGGTGAGTTGACCGTGTGTCATCCATGTCTGTATATAGTTAGCATTGGGCTGCTGGCAGCAAAAGTCACGAACAGATTAGTGGTGAGTTGAATGTGTGTCATCCATGTCTGTATATAGTTAGCATTGGGCTGCTGGCAGCAAAAGTCACGAACAGATTAGTGGTGAGTTGAATGTGTGTCATCCATGTCTGTATATAGTTAGCATTGGGCTGCTGGCAGCAAAAGTCACAAACAGATTAGTGGTGAGTTGACCGTGTGTCATCCATGTCTGTATATAGTTAGCTTTGGGCTGCTGGCAGCAAAAGTCACGAACAGATTAGTGGTGAGTTGACCGTGTATCATCCATGTCTGTATATAGTTAGCATTGGGCTGCTGGCAGCAAAAGTCACGAACAGATTAGTGGTGAGTTGAATGTGTGTCATCCATGTCTGTATATAGTTAGCATTGGGCTGCTGGCAGCAAAAGTCACGAAACAGATTAGTGGTGAGTTGAATGTGTGTCATCCATGTCTGTATATAGTTAGCATTGGGCTGCTGGCAGCAAAAGTCACAAACAGATTAGTGGTGAGTTGAATGTGTGTCATCCATGTCTGTATATAGTTAGCTTTGGGCTGCTGGCAGCAAAAGTCACAAACAGATTAGTGGTGAGTTGAATGTGTGTCATCCATGTCTGTATATAGTTAGCATTGGGCTGCTGGCAGCAAAAGTCACGGACAGATTAGTGGTGAGTTGACCGTGTATCATCCATGTCTGTATATAGTTAGCATTGGGCTGCTGGCAGCAAAAGTCACAAACAGATTAGTGGTGAGTTGACCGTGTGTCATCCATGTCTGTATATAGTTAGCATTGGGCTGCTGGCAGCAAAAGTCACAAACAGATTAGTGGTGAGTTGACCGTGTATCATCCATGTCTGTATATAGTTAGCATTGGGCTGCTGGCAGCAAAAGTCACGAACAGATTAGTGGTGAGTTGACCGTGTATCATCCATGTCTGTATATAGTTAGCATTGGGCTGCTGCCAGCAAAAGTCACGAACAGATTAGTGGTGAGTTGACCGTGTATCATCCATGTCTGTATATAGTTAGCTTTGGGCTGCTGGCGGCAAAAGTCACGAACAGATTAGTGGTAAGTTGATCGTGTGTCATCCATGTCTGTATATAGTTAGCTTTGGGCTGCTGGCGGCAAAAGTCACGAACAGATTAGTGGTGAGTTGAATGTGTGTCATCCATGTCTGTATATAGTTAGCTTTGGGCTGCTGGCGGCAAAAGTCACGAACAGATTAGTGGTGAGTTGACCTTGTATCATCCATATCTCTATTTTAGAACAGATGTTATATTTGAGATAGCACTTTCTTGGTAAAGTTCAGATTCTAGTACTTTTTTGGGTTGAGGCCCGTCCAGTATTCTGAAAGTCCGACAACTGGTAGTCTAGATCACGTACTTTGTGTACCCCTCTGACAAGTGTAAATTGGCACAGCTCCCATGGCCGAAAGCTATGAACACAGTGAAATAGAAACAAGTAGAAGAATCTTTACCTTGAATAGTTTGATAGGCATTAGTATGACGTTGATGGATGACAAAGTAGACACAAGTTACGGATAGCAACTTCTTTAATACTGTAAATAGTCTTGCATGACAACGGTATAAGGATCTATACCGAAATGTCACCTTTACAGTATTAAAGAAGTTGTTATCCATAAACTGTGTCTACTTTGTAATCTGTACTATACTAAGAAAGTGTTATCCCAAATATAACATTTGTTACATTTGACCTCTTTCTAGCTGTACTATGTTTACACTGACATTGGTCATTACTGTTTACAAACTGAAAAAGTTGGAAGAACCATTTTGGATGATAAATAACATCTCACCCTCGTGTGTTTTGATATCAAATATTTTAACAGAATGTAATGAAATGTAAAATTGAATGACTAGTGTTTTCTTTATATTCCTTGAGGATCGAACCAGCAACATTCGTATCTGTAGTCCAGAAGTGTACCACTAGGCTACAGCGGCGCTGATAAGTCACAATGCTTTTAAGAATGTCTTTTTCAAGTGTCATATGCCAGCGACAGATATTTTATGCCCGCTTCCCAAGGTTCATGGAAATTATGTAAGCGGGCCTTGCTTATCTACACATTAAATTATCTTTCAGCAACAAAACATAAATCTAATTTGTTGGTTTCTGTTTCAAATTTATGGTATCTCATTTATCCATCTTTGTGTGCAAAAACTATAAGACTTTTTGGTGGAATACTGAATTTGTAAGATATCCATGGTGATAGTCTTTTGTATTTTTCAGGTGGCAAATATGACGAAGAGCGAGATGAACTTGCTGGATTCGGGGTTGATAGGACCCGGACTGATGTTTCTAAACCAGTACTTCAATAATTTCTTCAATGAATACTTCCTGTTGTGGATTTGCTGTGTGAGTGTGCATTAAATAGGTTCTGATGAAAATTCTCAGACCACACGACCTATGACCCTTGATAAGCCAGTGTATTTCACCTCCATCTCTTGTCTTCGCTACCATAGCTTAATCGGTTCAGAAGACTTGTTTTTTATGCATGTTAAGTTGGATGATATGCTTATGTTCACCAGAGTCAGTGGGGTAGCCTCGTGGTTAAAGTTTTGGATCTTCACGTCAAAGGCCCGGGTTCGATTTTCCACATGGGTTCAATGTGTGAAGCCCCGTTTTCCGGTGTTCTTCGCCGTGACATTGCTGGAATATTGCTAAAAACGGTGTAAAACCATTCTCACTCACTTATATTCACCATACTCTGATCCAGTTTATATATGGCTGCCATTGCCATTTGTCTTCTTCTTTCCATGACCCATTTTTCAAGTCCCGTTAATCCGACATGGCTGGTTGCATATGATTATGTAAGATTAACGAGTATGTCGGTTAAATGAAATTAAGTAGTATCAACGTTCGTGATCGAAAATCAGACAACTACACGATAGATATAAGGATACAAACACGTAATAAAATAATGAAAAATGAAATATTCATATTGTTATGTTACATTGTTAACGGAATATATTTTCTAATCCTGCAACCTCTAAAGCTCAACACAAAACAACTGTTATGGACTGTATGACTTATTCAAAATACTTTAAAAAGCATAATCTGAAATGGCAGTCACCGCAAAGCTTAAGAAAGCTGCTTTCTTAGTGGCTAACATTGACTTCCTGTTAGTCATTTCATTGGTCGGTCATAGTTCGCGAAAGGTTGTTCTGACGTGACCTGTAATGGGATGTCCTCGGCGATAGCGAGAACTGATTTTAATGAGATTTAGGTAATCTAAGCATGTGATTATTCCTGTTTTAAAGCATTACTTGTTTATTGTTAGGCAAGTTTATCTCTGCAGCCGTTGTGATATACAGCTACCAGCCGACTCGTCTTGCATCAAAACACAGATGACCACGGAGAACGCTGATCACTGTGTCAGATTAATGAGACTGATTAATGAGTAGTTTCAGCAATTTGTTGGAAATTAGGTGTGCGAGACAATCAGATTAACGAGTCTAAGTAGCACTGATTTAGTCAGGTCCCGTCAATAGTGTCGGATAAAGCCGATTGTCAGATTAACGAGTGTCGGATTAACGAGACTTGACAGTATATACATATATGATATATATCATATGTAAATTGCATGTACAATTAACTGAAATTTTCTCCCTTTTTTGCAGTTGTATGTGACGGTGGACTTAGTGAAATATTCTTACATTGTTTGTCAAGAAATCTGCGACTATCTTGGCATTTACTGCTTCACTATCACCTCAAAACCCCCACCTAAATCATCTACCAATGGCAAGGAGAAGAAAAGTTGAGATGCTCTCGCCAGCTGGAATTACCTCTTTTGTTATTTTCATATATTTATTGAATCATAGATCAGACCCTGTGTCGTCGCTATTTGTTGATTTTAATCCAAACTGATCAAATGTGCACCTTGTGTATGTGTTGTTTAAGTCGCTCATCATCCGGTATCTCTGTAGGTTGAGAAGCTTGTCATATATGTGCATATTTTTGTTTCAAACATGTTTTTAGTCCTTAATTTATTGTTAAATCAAGATCGGATGAGAAAAGGGTGCCATAGTCATAAGGTGTATCTTCAAATCAACATCAAATAGAAAAAAAGCTAATATGTGACTGTTAGAGTGAAAATTGATTCATGATTGTTGCAATTATCTGATATTCTTATGGAAAAATGATTACATGTTTTACCCTAAGGGTAAGGAATTAAGTCTGTAAGCAAGGGAGCACTCCCAACATGGGTGCATGCTAAATATAGATTCATTTGAATTGTTCCTATTTCAAGGGCTCCATTGTTTTACAAACTACTCTCTTGCTTTCTTAGACATGTTGGACAGGAATAAGATTGCTGCAGTTTGCTTTTCAGTAGAACATGGTAATGTAAGATGGCTGGTGCCCCGCTGTGGCTGGTTGTGTACAGTCTATTAAACATACTTTTTAGTCATAAAATATCCCAAATTGATTTTATGGTCAAAATATTTCTTATGTTTAACAGATTATGCAAAGCTAATACAGGAAAAATATCATTCTCAGTGCAACCCTGATTTTTCCCCTTATCTCAATCAGCAACAGTAGACATGGTAGAACTCACTTTAACATGGACAAGGGATGTTGTAATGTTGGAGCTAGACATTCAGGAGTGGATTCAACAGTAAATTGTTAAAAGCCACAACTTTAGAAATGGATGTTTCTGATTGGTCAATGTGAGGTTGTCACTGACCATAGCCCTACCTCTTGTAACAACAGCTGCTTAGAAGGGGCTCATCTTGTTGGAAGTTTTATAAAACCTATACTCCGAAGTTTGCTGAAAAGTTTGACATGAGCAGGAACTTATTAGGGCGTAAAAAAGGAAAATAATTGGTTCTCGGGCAATCAATTTTGAAAATATAGTGCAGGCGAGCAGTTGTTGGTTTGGTTTTTTTGGCTTGTTCAAACTAGTATGTAACCAAATAAATAGTTGTGTACCATCAACCTGGGAAAGGGCCTCCCTACATAAACAAGCATACAACCTCTATTGCCGCCATGACCATAACACGAGATGTGCAGTAAAGCAGTACGCATGTGAAGGGAAGTAACTGTGTGCTATATTGGATCGCATTGTTTGGAAGTATTGGGGTTTTAAAAAAAAAAAGAATGGAAATAAAAACAAAATGTGTGCCAGACTTGATGATGCAGACGGTGCCTGAGAACCAAGACTATTATTATTTTTAGCCTAGAATAACACTTATTTTTTGTATTCTGCTACCTCACACCAAGCCGGAAAACAAACATGTCTGTCAATTACACGAACAAAGCATGGATGTTGATCATGTGACCACCGCATTCCTCATGGTGTACCGTCACAGTGGCAGGATGTGACAGTCACACTATCCAATGTGTAATAGAAGTAAATTTTGAAATAATTTTCAAGAAATCTTATTAAAGGTTTCCATCCAATACGAACAACACAATTGTATGTATTTTGAGCCATTTCTCCCAGACCTTGACAGCAATCTCATTTAAATCTGATGTTTTTCTCCAAGAAGGCTTAAAAAAAATAAAAGAATTGGTTCTCAGGCAATGGCTTTTGAAAAAAATCAGGCAGGCATCTTTATATTTATGGATATTTTGGGTTTTTTAAAAATGGAAATAAAGACGAAATGTGCGGAGAACTTTTTGATGATGCGCGAACCTGAGAACCGAGACTATATTTTTTTTAGCCGAAGAT
This sequence comes from Haliotis cracherodii, assembly GCF_022045235.1. NCBI lineage: Eukaryota > Metazoa > Mollusca > Gastropoda > Lepetellida > Haliotidae > Haliotis > Haliotis cracherodii. Next base: position 1,498,956 of record NW_027266270.1, read on the forward strand.
CTGAGGACACAGCCATAGATAGTCATGTCATGTGAACAGTGAGCGAACTTTGACTGCCCAATCAAAGGGAAGGATCACCGACCTTCTATGGATTTGAATGAGATTGGCCTTGATAGCAGTTGTATGTTTGAAGGGCCACACCCACAATCTGGGAGGCCTTCTTCAAGATACACACCCCCCCCCCCCCATGGGAATGGTGCTACAGTGCAAGGCCATGCTCCCACGCTCACCTGCTGTCTGTTTCTGTCAACTTGGACTGACAAGTTTCAAGGTGATCATTATTTGTCCTGATAAATTTGTGAGAATTATTCTGACAGTGAAGTCAAGCTCATTACCTCATATTGTGTGTTGCCATGGTTACAGCGATCTCTCTTACAGCATAATATCTTCATTAAACATAATAAACTCATCCAACGATTTAGGAAACTGAATAATTTCTGCTTTGTTGTTGTAAATGGGCCACTCTGTCACAAAAAAACTATTCTGTTTTATGGAAATATTTTGCATTTTTCATATTGCATTTAAGCTTGAACTGATCAGGGTTTTATGGCAATTTTTGTATGATACTTTCGAAGAGTTTATTAATTTTATGTTGTACGTGTATCTAGCTGTTTTTTTATCTGTAACTGATCTATTGTATGTTATGTTGCCATGGTTACAATTGTAGTAGGACTGTAACAGGACACACCCTACAGACACATCAGGATACAGGTGTTGGATATTCATACAGAATACCAGTCTAACAGTCTGGTTAGAATTAGAGATAGGGTCAAGGTCAAGGTCAGGGTCAAATTCAGGCCAAGGCTCCTTTTGACCCAGTTTATTAAGGGGTTAGTGTTGTCACTATTAGTCAAGCAAAATCATCAAAAGATATTTGCAAAAATAATAACTTTTCATGTCCCCGTCTTCCCCCATCTGTAATTATATCACGACAGTGCCACCTTGTTACAGTCCTGCCTTGTCGTGGCGGCTTCTGCATGACGGACATATTTTTCATTGATGTTTGACATTTTTTCAGGGATGGAGGACTGCTATCATATTTTTGTTCATAATTTTGTAAAAATATTTTTGTATTGTCATGAAACATTGATCACTTTGTTTCCAATAACTAATTATGTTGTTTGATATGAATACTAACTCGTATGTAATCACTCTTTATGCAAGATTCTGTATTTCAAGAGATGAGAAAATAACCGACTTCTATATGTCTTTCCAGTTTTTAATCCCAGTGAATGTAGAATACTCACAACTATTAATTCGTATTTTACAGTAGTGTGTTATTGTTTTAGTGTGTGTTTGAAGTGAATTATTAGATGATCATATAAAAATATATTGACCACCATGAAGTAAGGGACCTCATGGGTGACTTGTTTTGACTTCTTATTCATTTAAAAAAATACAGTATTTCATGAACATAGGATACAATTTACAAGCAACAATTCATATGTATTGCACAGAAACATGGCATCAAACATTTGGACTCATTTTCTGCAAAATCCCATAGTCAGTCTTGAAATAGTAACTGTTGTTTGTTGTGATAATTAAGGTATCATTATCATGACTGATTAATCAAAATTTGTTTTGGAATAATGTTTTTAGTCTTGAAATAGTAATTGTAATAATTTAGATTTCGAACTAATGAGAAATATAAGATATTTGTGTACAGTCCTCATACATGGCGATTTTTAGGGAAGTAAGTTGACGTCCTGGCATCCATGAGGTCCCGATTCTCCTGATGGTCACATGAATGCTGCTGTTGCTTCATGTGCTGACGTTAGTTTGACGAGGCTGTAACATATACACCTTGAAGAAAGTTAAGCACCACCCCTACTTTAGTATTAGTCCTATATCCTGAACATCATGTATCTTTTTGGATAGCCTAGTGGCTAAAGGGTTCGCTTGTAACGCCGAAGGCCCTGGTTCGATTCTGCACATGGGTACAACGTGTGAAGTCCATTTCTGATGTCCCCGATGATATCACAGGAATATTTCTAAAATTGGCGTATTGACATACTCACTCACTCATTGAATGTATGATTTGGAAATATCTATTATATTGGTCTGCTTTTGATAAACGTCAAATTGACCACTCATGTTTGACAGTAAGTGCACCAGCACCAGATGGGGGCACATGTACCGAGTCCCGTCACGTGATGCATAGACGCCAGCGAAGGGAAAGTCACATAACTATTGCTGTTGCGCAGTTACAGAAAATATCGGTTGATGATCAGTTTCGGTTTCTGTGAAATTTTAAGAAGATGTGATTTTCTATATGACTTTTAGGCAACGGTGCTTAACATATATTCAGGTGTATGTTTTCCAACTAATTTCACGAATGTTCCTTACTTGATTGTTTACATGTCTGTGTGGTAAAGTGTCCTCTTTGGGTTGTGCTATCATGGACGTAGGTGCAAGGGTATTTAGTGTAAAAATAATGTTTAAGACCTGGAAATAACGATTTATTAAAATAGATGAGTTGGTTGTCAGGAAGTTACTTTTTACGAAGTGTGATGATGGTGAGGGTTCTATGACTGGCGGGCTGGGGTGGTTATTGGTCTGTTCTCATTCATTGCATATGAAAAGAATAATGAGCATTGTTTTAGGAGTCATGAACGTTCTGTTTTTACTTTGTCCTTTGTTTGGCTTGTGGCTTCCATGGATGATCTATCCTTGCATGATGTTGATGCCTTGCACACTTTCTGGTGGAAATGAAGTGGGTAATTTAGCTTCCTTGCACATGTGACTGTGTATATTGTGGTGGGTGTTGCAAGTCATAGAGCTGGTCATAGACAGGAAGTCACAGCGGCAGGTGACAGGTTTTAGTTCAACTGAAACACTGCTGCTGTTTCGAGTCTGTGTTTCTATGGAACCAGGGTTTTGCTCATCCATACTTCACCAAAACACAGGAAACACCAAATGAAATAATGTCGTGGAATACAAGCCAGTATCAGACACTCAGGGTAGAAGCAAAGAAATGGCCCTACTGGAAGCTTGAACAGGTCATGGCATTTTTCCCTAGATTAGGCGCTTGTTGAAATACTAGTCTGTGAAAACACGGACAAGAGGATACTTCAAGCAGATCTTATCAGTGTTTGTTCCTTGTGGTGCTTTCTGATGTATTTTTGGGGGGTTGAAATAAGAATAACTGTTTTGATGATCACAAAGTGACACATGTTATATCGAGGCAAAGCCTGAGAAGAATCCAAGCCCATTACTGAAGTGGTTTTTGCTCCATCGTCTGGGTGAGAGTTGTAATGAGATCAAAGCAGAGATCATAGCACTCGTAATTTTCTATTCTTGCAACCATCTTTGAACAACAATCCTTGTATGTTGTTGTCTCACTGCACAAGCCAGGACCCGTTCCACAAAACAATCTTAGTGCTACACCCATTGTAGCACTGTTAGCGTTACCCCATCGTAGCACTGTTAGCGTTACCCCATTGTTACTAAGATCATCGTAAGTCTCTCTTAGCGCAGTCACAATTGTGAGTCTGTTACAACTATGACCATCGTAAGTCTGTCTTAGCCCAGTCACAATTGTGAGTCTGTTACAACTATGACCATCGTAAGTCTGTCTTAGCCCAGTCACAATTGTGAGTCTGTTACAACTCTGACCATCGTAAGTCTGTCTTAGCGCAATGACTGAGGTCCATGCATTTCTACTTGAAAGGTTATTGTCTCACTAGATTGGTGTCTGTCCTGCTTACCAATTTAGAAATAGTCTGTGATGCTAATGTGATATATACATCTGGAGTAGTCAAGACTGACACTGCCAGGTTGTTATGGCAACCTGTCAGGTGATCGTGGAAAAAATTCAGGTTGTCATGGCAACCTGTTATGATTGTCAGTTGAATCTATTGGTATTATTATGAAATAATCAAACTATCCTCCCAGAAAAAATATTTGTCTATTGTGTTCCGTGTTTAGAAGTAGAAGCTATTTATTGGGAGTGGGGACTATCCAGTAATAAAGTAATATATTCAGTGAGGGTGAATGGGACAAGTACTGGCTGTGCTTGTGTAAACCTGTACCCCAGAAATGTGCATAGTCTTTTTTTGTAATTTTGGATTCAAATTTGAAACAGTAACACGGCAACTCAAATTACTTATATTAATACTACCAAAAGCATCATGTCCAATACATTTTGCATGTTTTACAGAGTCAGAGTTTGATTCCGCACATGGGTACAACGTGTAAAGCCCACTTCTGGTGTCCCCTGCCGTGATATTGCTGATATACTGCCAAAAGCTAAAACTCAACTCACTCACTGGCTTCAATAGACGATCCCGGGTAGAAAAGGTCTTCAGCAACCCATGCTTGCCGTAACAGGCCACATTTCTTGTCATAAGAGGCGACTAGCGGGATCGGGTGGTCAGGCTTGCTGACTTGGTTGATGCATGTCATCATATCCCAGTTGCGTTGATCAATCACTGGATTGTCTGGTCCAGACTCGATTATTTACAGACCGCTGCATATAGCTGGAATATTGCTGAGTGCAGCGTTAAACAACAAACAAACAATAGAAGTGGGTAGCTGGGTTTGCCTACACCAATGACACAATATGTAGAACTTGTTCTTGTCATTCATGGCCGTGATATGGCTTGAATGTATACATAGAGTGGCTTGGAACATTACTCACTTATTTGATAGAATATCGCTGGGTATAGGGTAAGGGGAATTCATTTTTAAAGTCATCAAAATATTGTTTAGGCTATAAAAAAATTTAAATAATTGGTTCTCAGGCAGTGGCTTTTGAAAATATAGTGTGGGCAGGCAGTGTTTTTGTTGTTCCAACTAGTATGTAGTCAAATAGACTGATGTGTAACCAGGTAAACAAACAGTGGTGGGAAAGGCCCTCCCTACATAAATGGATTTCTTGATGAGTAAAATACTGGAATACAGTATTTGACTACCATTTGACATGTAATATTTAAGGATTTTTTGGGTTAAAAAAAAAATTGAAATAAAAATGAAACGTACTGCAAACTTTGTGATGATGCGGGCGATGCCTGAGAACCAAGACTATTTTTTTTTTTTAGCCTTACATTAAGGTCAATTGAAATAGTGGTTTCTTGACTATTGAAATGTAGATTTTGTAAAGTGACATATAGATTTTGTTTATTACAGTTTATGTATTTAATACTTTGCCTACTAGTGGATTTACCTATTTTCTAAGGTCTTTTCAAATATTATTTCCTGTTTTTCTGGTGCTATCGGAAGGGTATAACTGTATTGTACTATTTTTCATAGAAATAGAAAACTGTCTGCTGTGAACAGTTTGTAGAATATGCTATTACTATTTGTGCCATGAATCTGTAGAATTCCATCATGTAGATGTGCCCGACCAGGGTTGCACAGAGTTGCACAGGGATACAAATTGAGTCTGTAGTTTGGAAAACACATTCATGACTTGTATCCTGGTTGGAGGCCCGATCTCCGCATCTGTTCCCTGTTTATACTAGATGTTGACCGGATGAATGTGGCTTGGACTGGTTTATTGGAGGGCTGTTGTTCTGTGGCTGGTAGAAATATGGAATACCATCATGTGACCTCTACTTCATTAATCTGTAACATTGTAAATAAATTCAGATTGGTTATGAAAAAAAATCTGCAATGATTTCTGTGTCCAGCAGTGGCCATGGTGGATTTAGTTAGTTAGTTCTATTCAAGTCCTGAGCCACCATTAATGAATATTTCTTGCAAACCCTGCAGTCAAGTACCAGCTACATGCTGTTTCAAGCTGCCTATTGAACATGATGAATTCAGCAAAGTACCGTATTCACCGTAATAAGTGCCCCGGGTTCTAACCTTGTGTATGATTTTAACCAGAGATCAAGTGGAAGAGAACAAATTGGTTCAAACGGCCATGAAACTTCAACGCTTTTGATGATAGTTGCTTGGTAGCCCCTCGACACTGCTGTACATTCTGTGAACAGATCTGCGACATTCACGAGACACTAGAGATTGTCAGTGTGTACCGAGCACACATAAAGATTACTTACAGATTCGTCTTGAAGTAAGTCAGGGGGTGCCTGTTGGAGCGGAGCGCTTAATGCGGTACTTTCAAATTGTCGCTGTGTTAGTCCATGATTATTGCAATTTTCGCAAAAAAATCATCAGGTATTGAAATCTTTAATGTATTTAAAATGATAATCCCGCCATTTGTTTGCATCAGTCCACCTGGTACATACAGTAAACTGCCTTTATAACGAACTGGTGGATTAACGAACTGTATATGTTGTGTATATGCTGATATAAAAGAACGTTAATACCAAACTAAAATTATTGGTCCCTTTGAGTTTGTTGTAACCGTAGTTTACTGTAGATGGAGGTCTGTTGGACAGAACATACAAAATGTGTTTCGGACATCTCAGAAATTGTAGGCAGAAAACAGATAGAAGAATATTGTGACAACTTGCTAATAGTATTTGGGACACAAGTTTTATAAATTGGTCAAATTGTGGCAAGAAGGGCTGATAACTCCGTCTGGACTTAGGAAAATTTTATTTATCCTCTGTACTCTAGCTAGAGAATTAAGATATATGAAGAAAGTTAGGGTATTTATTTAGCCTATAATCTTATGACTCGATGTCTGTGCTTTGTTTTATGTTGTGAGAACCGAGAAGGGTTTGTCTTTTAGTGGTGGAGTGTGTTTTTGTCTAGCTTGCTGCTATGTCCTGTCATGGCCAACACCGCTGCTGCTGCTGCATGCGCCGTTACAGAAGACGCCATTTCTACTACATGTATTGTGAAAGTGTAGTCCTCCTATTGTTACCACATCGTGGTTTGTATGACGTTCTAGATTATAGGTTGTCAATGCCGTACCCAGTATACTCTCATTCTATATGGCACCTAAATTCAATCTATTTTAATAAAATACAATCCAATATTGATCTTGAGATTCTGTTATTGATGTGTGCGGGTGTTCACAGCCGAATATCTAGTAACTTGAGCATTGAAACTCACTGACTGAACGCGGTCTTGGGTAGACATGTTTTCTGCTGCAGTCAACAAGAACCCACATGTATCATGGCGGCATGTAGGTATTACCGCATTTCCCCAACATTTCCCCAAGGACGAAATGGCTGCTGTCGGACTCGTATATCATGGCAACATCTCAATCAGTATACAAGGTCTATATGGCCAATTACCAGCTGGTTACTGATAGCTAGATACATCGCAACTTGTCTGCACATCGAATATCTCTTAAGTCCTACAGAATGAAGGCCATTTTGTAAGAATGGTGCGTCCTGTGTCATGATGAACAACTGGGGACATGTCACGTACCGGAGAAAAGAGGTGAGGCGAAATGGGGTTTAACGTCGCGTCCAAGATTATTGCACTTATATAGCGACGTGCATGTACGTGTGTTTGTTTGTGTGGCTGCTTGTACTAGACCGGACTGATGCCGATTTATAGTGCTAGCTCACCGAGATACTATGTCGCAGTTTAACATGAATACCCCACTCAGACACAGTATACTGACTCCGAGCCAACCAGTCCTTGTTTTAGCCCCTTAATGCCGAGCGCCAGACAGGGTAACAACAAGTACCATCTTGTAACGTCTTTTGGTATGACGCGGCCAGGAATCGAACCCCGGACCTTCCACTCTCCGGGCGGACGCTTTACCACTAGACCAGTGATTTATGAGGCTCTTGTTTCTTATTCCCAGGTTTACGAACCTTCAGATCTTAATTTCACAAATCTAGAATAGAATGTAAATCATTAAAACACTCATTTTTCATTTGTGAAAATAGAGTTTATTAAAAAAATACAATCAACAGAAAAAGTAATTGTGAGAAAATGCTTATCCTACGAAGATGACGTACTTGATTTGTACTGTGGTGAGCTTCTGGACACAGTACTTGCTGCCATGGCAACAGTGTCTCAACAACAACAATCTTAACAGTACAAACTTCATATACCTTGAACAGTGTAAATAACAATAATTTCATATGTATGCACAACATACTGCTGCTTGCAATATTTAAAAACAAATGAACCCCCCCACCCCAAACATCTGAAAGAACCACCTAACACTGGAGTATATGGAGTTCTTACTGTTTATGTTGATAGAAAACAGAGAAACAAAGACTGTGTAAGGGAGACAATTCTGTGTGTGACTTGGGGTTATCTCCCCTTGACAGTCTGGGTACAAAATTCTTCTGGCAACACAAGTTGTTTGTTATTTCGTCAAGTTTGTGAACAAAGACACCAGGGTTATAAAGATGTACATGTATCCACTATTAAATTTATAAAGCATTAAAAGCTGAAGAAAATTTTCAAAAAAGAGCAGCAAAATTTGATCAGATTGGTTATCACAGAAACTTGACAAAATGAACATGTAATGAAATAGTCTGTAGAATCCATCCATGTTGCATACCTCACATACTGGTTACATACTATCATAGCACGGTAAGCAATGGCAAGCATAACCCTGGCTTTCCTGAATAAAACATAACTTGTATCCACATGTCTATTGTCAGACTTCACAGTGCAAATACTGTCATTGAGTTCTGATTAAACACAACTATCCTAATAATACCTAGTCAATTTGAATGTATCTTGATTTTGATTTTGTCATATATATCAGATATACTTGACTATTTCAAACAGTACAGATCAGGTTAGTATCTTGTATAAGAGATGATTATTATTACTATTAAGTACAAGGATAGGTACACTAACAAACATATTCGCATGTTTTGACATTTCATTCAACTAAAAATATTTGACTACTGATTTAATCTTCACCCTGATTAATGAAAAAACATCAATTGGAATGACATCATGTCATCTTAACTACGGTAAAATCAATGAGACATTATATGATAGACATAAAATATAAACAACAAAGTATATCAACACATGAGCTATGTTACAGTCCTCAACCATCAAACTGTTGCTCATCATCCAGACTGATTGTTGATGTAGCTGATGTTGGCATCCCTAATGTTGATGTAGCTGATGCTGGCATCGCTGATGTTGATGTAGCTGATGTTGGCATCGCTGATGTTGGTGTAGCTGTTGTTGGTGTATCAGCACGGAGATCGCCCATGTCCTTCTGGTGCCAATACTAGAGATCATGACCAGTACCACATTGTTAGAATTATAGAATGATGCTCCACAGACTGTTGATCATTTTCATGCCAGGTCGAGATGATTGCATTGCCTTTATGTAATTGCGAGAGATCTAACTGTTATATTGATATACCCCAATAACTGACCCTCTGGAAAAGCAAAGTGAACAACTTGAATCAAATTGCTAGGGCTCCCAATGTTCGTCAGCCTACCCCCCCTGTAATGCTGATCCCCAAGATGTTGTAGTCGTCCAGTGTTTCATCACTTCAGTTTGGACACTTCGTCCATGTAGGCTCCAAGAACCTTCACCTGGTGCAGAAATAAGGAAAGCCAGTTAATAAGGAGTGACATACAATCATGTCAATACCATCAAAACATTAACATTCCAGTGGCTATATGCTCCTCAAGAGAAGTAATAGTCATATGTAAGAATCAAGTGTTCTTTAACTTCTTTTGAGTAGTATATGCAAGACTTGTATCCATAGTGGCTTCTCATAGGCGGATCCAGAGGGGGGGGCAGCAACCTAGTATGTTGTAGGCAGTAGTATAAAATGAGAGAGGATTTTCTTATATTTGAACCCTCCCTTTTACAAATGCTGGCTCTGCTGTTGGTTCCTCGATGTATTTAAGGTAGGATGTTACTATGGCAACATACAGTAACTACAACCATACACAAATTTTAAAGTGTTGTTTAATTTTTTTTTCAGAGATCGAGAAGTCATGAACACCCTTTGTTCAAGCGATGAAACTAAAACTTGTTTAATAATGGTTTTTCTATGAAATCCATAATATTAAATATATAATAAATATATAAAACGAAAATATTGACTGTCATGTATGGTTTAATAAGCGCCCCCATTTGTTAATACCTGCTACGCTTTTTATGGCAAATACTGTACTCATGTTTGTTGCCATAGTAAATACATCTAGGACTCTCCAGTGAACATGTGTTTTTATGTTTCAGCCTTTGATTGGGGTGCATAGAGATTAATTGCAGATTGGTTCCGAAGTTGGTCAGGGGGTTGTTGGTTGTTGGAGCTCGGCACTCAATATGCCGAATACAATAATAAAGAGAATAGATTTTGTACAACTATCACACATTTGAGGCACCAAGGCACCTCACTGCCCACCTTCACAATTAAGTCACTCATACATACAGTATTTCATCATACATACAGTATTTCATCATTAAAAATAGAAAAATAATAAAGATCACTCAAAGAGCAAGGGTATTACATTCAGACAAGGGGCAGAATGATTGCACTACAAACTTGTCCTCAGCAAGGATATCTACACTACGGCAACTTTGACCACTGACCCCGTTGATGTAGTTCCGTCTGTCAATCTTCTCGTTCTGGGAGTGAGCACCATCATCACACGCACCGATCGGCAACAACATCACATTCTTGCCGGTCGCTTCTTGGAAGGTCAAGGTCACGGGAATGCTACCTCCTTCACGAGTCATGTCAGGTTCGACGCCAAACACTACAACCAAAAGGAACAACTCATCAGGAGCACAGGAATGTCAGCTTGATCTCAGCGCCTGTCAGTGATCAAGTCTGGAGCAGGCAAACCAGCAACTGAAAGCATGACTATGATCCTCACCATCAAGGCTCAGCGAATCTCACACAGTTCCCAAACATGTCCACTCAATCCGTTTTAAGCTCTCTTTGCTTGTGGTAAAAGGCGACTAACGGGATCAGGTGGTCAGGCTCGCTGACTTGGTTGATGCATGTCATCGCTCTCAATTGCGTAGATCCGTGCTCATGATGTCAATCACTGGATTGTCTGGTCCAGTGTGGCGTGAAACAACAAACAAACAAAACAATCCTTATTAGCTCACACTAGGTGCAGTTCTACCCCAGAATCCCAGACAAGCGATGTGATCCTTGGGGTTCAACTAGCATATTATGTCTAGGAAAGAAAATTGTTCTGTGAGCAAGTGCTGATCATGAGAACATTCATTAGCCACTTAGAGTTACCTACCCTTGGTCATGGCCTTCCTGCCGGCAATGTAGTGGGGATGGCTGAAGTCGCTGAGCCAGTATCTGCCGCCATGGCCCATGGACACTCTGAATAGACAAGGGATATATATATAGGTCTTACACACAATACACTACGACATGGCCGTCAACCCCAAATGTACGCCATGAGTGAGACAGAGGCCCTTGTCTGAACCAGTGGTTGACAGAATGAACAACAACCATACGATGACAATGTGATCTTGTGATCCTAGGGACTGATTCTTCTCTCAAATACCAAACAAGTCAAGAATCGGATGAATAGAGGTTAGTAGCCAAGTTTGTTTCGGTATCATAATTAAATATGAATTGTACATTTCTAGTCATAAAATATGATATCTATGACATAGAAACACACAAGTAATCATCTTTATCAACTATTCTTAAAACAATCCAAGCGGAAGATCTGAATTCACTCAATGAAGAAACTTGTGATTCTGCAAATAAATATACTGCCTGATTAAACTTCCATGATTAGCAGACATGTTAGTTCACAGAAGCACAGACGTGTTGGTGAACCCCTACATCAACTAGTTGGGCAGTAGATTATCTAGTGAGTAAAGGATGGACCTTACTAAACTAGTCCCTTCTAGGTAACCTCATTTGCATATTTATTATCTTGTGATACCAAACTTCTAATGCCCTGAAGTGTTATAGGTGATCAGGTAGAACATCTGTCTTCAGTCTTAGGGAAAAATAACCACAGCTCATTGTGTGCTTGTATTATGCACAACCCCCAACTGTGAAGATCGGAGATAGAATAGGTCTTCAGCAACCCACGCTTGCTGACTTGGTTGATGCATGTCATCGTATCGATCTTGCGTGGATCGATGCTCATGATATCAATCACTCAATTATTTTTCAGACCGCCATGATATAGCTGGAATATTGCTGTGTGCAGCATTAAACAACAAACAAACAAACATACAAACAAACAAACAAACCCCCTCTACACAACTGTAGTTTTTTGGGGGGGGAATGTGCACCGAAAACAAGACACTACTCATTCAGTGACATGTGTACAACCAATTGACAAGAATTGACAAGTCACAAAGAGTATTCCTCTTTCTCCAAAAGCTGTATTCCATGTCCACATCGACTCCCCTACTTCCCTCCTTACTTCATGGTGTTGGGGCTGCCGCTCTCCTTGTGGGCCTTCTCCAGGTGAGCTACGACCAGCTTCTCCACCTGCTCGGGCTCCAGGTTGGGCACAATACGGATGGAGAACTTTCCGATGACCTTCCTCGGAATGACAGTCTTAGCTCCTGTTGCACTGAATGCTCCCTCCACACCTGTACAGGTGAGATGATAGATTTACAGGTGAGATGATAGATGTACAGGTGAGATGATAGATGTACAGCTGAGATGATAGATGTACAGGTGAGATGACAGATGTACAGGTGAGATGATAGATGTACAGGTGAGATGATAGATGTACAGGTGAGATGACAGATGTACAGGTGGGATGATAGATGTACAGCTGAGATGATAGATGTACAGGTGAGATGATAGATGTACAGGTGAGATGATAGATGTACAGGTGAGATGACAGATGTACAGGTGAGGTGATAGATGTACAGGTGAGATGACAGATGTACAGGTGAGATGATAGATGTACAGGTGAGATGACAGATGTACAGGTGAGATGATAGATGTACAGGTGAGATGATAGATGTACAGGTGGGATGATAGATGTACAGGTGAGATGATAGATGTACAGGTGAGATGATAGATGTACAGGTGAGATGACAGATGTACAGGTGGGATGATAGATGTACAGGTGAGATGATAGATGTACAGGTGAGATGATAGATGTACAGGTGAGATGACAGATGTACAGGTGAGATGATAGATGTACAGATGAGATGACAGATGTACAGGTGAGATGATAGATGAACAGGTGAGATGATAGATGTACAGGTGAGATGATAGATGTACAGGTGAGATGGATAGATTTACAGGTGAGACTGGGGAACGTTTTTTCCTCAGGGAGATAACACTACATATTACCATGCAGTGAGTGAGTGAGTGAGTGAGAGGGAGATAACACAATATATTACCATGTACAGAGGGGGAGATAACAGTACATATTACCATGTACAGATAGGGAGATAACACTACATATTACCATGTACAGAGAGGGAGATAACACTACATATTACCATGTACAGAGAGGGAGATAACACTACATATTACCATGTACGGAGAGGGAGATAACACTGCATATTACCATGTACGGAGAGGGGGATAACACTACATATTACCATGTACAGAGAGGGAGATAACACTACATATTACCATGTACAGAGAGGGAGATAACACTACATATTACCATGTACAGATAGGGAGATAACACTACAAATTACCATGTACAGAGAGGGGGATAACACTACATATTACCATGTACAGAGAGGGAGATGACACTACATATTACCATGTACGGAGAGGGAGATAACACTACATATTACCATGTACGGAGAGGGAAGGGAAGCGCCATCTGGCCATGAGCACTTGGTCCTTCTTGGTGTGGATCAACTTGGAGGCGCCGATGTCCTTCCTGTAGTCTTCCTGCAATCAGGAAGTGTAAGAGGCTCAACACTTCTACATTCCTACAACTTAATATGCTTCAATAAGTAAGGGAGTAAGGGAATTGTTTATGTATAGGAGTCAGAACAGTCATAGGTATTGTTACCAGGGTACTATATTATTAGTGGTATGCAAGAAGGGCTACAAGAGTTATTCCCCTTTGTAAACAGACAGTCAAGCTCCTCACAGCGATAGTACGTTCCCGGAGCTCTCTATACTATCGCTGCCACCAGTCAAAACTCCCCACTGTGAATAGGTGGCCACAACCATGCTTGGAGTTGAACTCGAAACCGAATGACCGTTATGTTTACAAACAAGTGACGACTGTCGTGACGCTGAATACACTTATCGCTGCTAAATTACTTTCTTCGTTTGTCAATTTGAATTTCTGTTTCATTAAAACTATCATGTTATTGATATAGTAAGAATATAAGGGAGAAGTTGGTTGATTTTCCGTTAGTCTGCAATCTCGAACCAATCTGATTATACAAACAACAAAGTAAATTCATCTGGAAAACATGGTCAGTCGTAAACCTTTTCAAATTGAAATATGATGGCATTCCCAAAGACAGAAACAAAAGTATAAACTTTACTACATATGGGGTTGGAGGGCAAATTTCAAGATTCTTGAAATGGCCGCGCCCACACTGGTGGCAGCGATGTTACCGAGAGTGTAACGAAGGTGTCACGCGCTGGGAAAGAGCTTGACAGACAGTTTGTTCCATATCACACAGTGTAGACTGTATGATCATGTATCCTTAGTTACGGAATGTATATATGTTTGTGATGTCATATCTATGTGTCATTGCGATGCCAGTTTTGACTGAGGGGTCAGTGTGACTGAGGATTTAGTAAAGATACTAGGTTTTGAACTAGTCATCTTTGTTGTAAATATTGACTACTGATTTAAGACAAGGTGTAACAGTATGTAGTGAGGACAGTCATAGGTATGTCGATACAGGTCACATTACTGTAAATACCTGATCAAAGTCGATTGGTTCATACAGCTGCCTCTCCTCGTCCGTGACCGGGGCCACGCCCTCGTTGATCCCGGGGATGAGGATCTCGCCCTTGTTGTTGACCAGCGTCCCCAGGAGTTTGACCAGGTCCACCATGGCCTCGTGTCTGCAACCCAGGAACAATACAATGTCCACAATGACAGTGCTGACCAGTGAACAAATGGGCTTCTGTTGTTTGTGAGTGAGCGAGCAAAGGTTCATTTTTGTCTGTGTGCCAGTTTGGTTGAACACAATTACAGATATACCAGCCTCCTGTGGGATGGAAACCCAGAGGGGCACAGGTCTTAGAGGCCTGCCACTACAGCATGCCAACATGGGAATGGTGCTTACAAACCAAGGATCATAATCAAGTCAAGTCTGGGATTCAAACCCATGATCATCGGACCACTACAGCATGCCAACATGAGAATGGTGCTCACAAACCAAGGGTCATAATCAAGTCAAGTCTGGGATTCAAACCCATGATCATCGGACCACTACAGCATGCCAACATGGGAATGGTGCTTACAAACCAAGGGTCATAATCAAGACAAGTCTGGGATTCAAACCCATGATCATCAGACCACTACAGCACGCCAACATGGGAATGGTGCTTACAAACCAAGGGTCATAATCAAGACAAGTCTGGGATTCAAACCAATGATCATCAGACCACTACAGCACGCCAACATGGGAATGGTGCTCACAAACCAAAGGTCATAATCAAGACAAGTCTGGGATTCAAACCCATGATCATCAGACCACTAGAGCACGCCAACATGGGAATGGTGCTCACAAACCAAGGATCATAATCAAGACAAGTCTGGGATTCAAACCCATGATCATCGGACCACTACAGCACGCCAACATGGGAATGGTGCTCACAAACCAAGGATCATAATCAAGACAAGTCTGGGATTCAAACCCATGATCATCAGACCACTACAGCACGCCAACATGGGAATGGTGCTCACAAACCAAAGGTCATAATCAAGACAAATCATTGGATCCTGGTCTGACCAAGGAGTGCAACTCCAAACAAGGAACTGCGGCATCTTAAGCCACTAGGGCACCTGTGCCCTCTTCTAAAGTTATATGACGCTGTGAAGCAACTACTCTGGGCCAGCAGTGGTCATATCCTAGTCACCATGTGGTCATATCCCGGTCACCATGTGGTCATATCCTAGTCACCATGTGGTCATATCCTAGTCACCATGTGGTCATATCCTAGTCACCATGTGGTCATATCCCAGTCACCATGTGGTCAGAATCTCAGTCACAAAATGCAAGGCCACCCATATTAAACTAGCTGAAGGGGTGGTCAGGTAGCCTAGTGGTTAAAGCGTTCGTTCGTCACACCAAAGACCCGGGTTTGATTCCAAATATGGGTACAATGTGTGAAAAGCGGCGTAAACCATACTCACTCACTCACTCACTGAAGCAGACAATCATAGGAAGGGAGGTAACTCTGTGGTTTACTAACTTGCAAATTATATTCTTAGAAAGTTGTACAATATTTCCCCTGGGAAAAATGTTTCAAACTAAGTATTCTTGTTTGCTTGATTGAGACATGTATTGCGAACAGCAATCCACACCATCGGGGTACAAATTTCAAACCAAGATAAAATTATTCCAGGCAATTCACTTTAGATGGTGACTAGGAGAGGGTAAGGGCTTTTCAAGGCAAATGATCCATTTTCAAAGCCTGTTCAAGGCAGAACCTAAATTTAAGGACATTTTAAGTCAGATCTATTTAAGGCCTGTATGACCCCTGACCTGTTGACCAATCACGTGAGAGTCTGAGATATCAGCAGTGACACTTTACTCATGTGTGAGCAAACCCCAAATCATGGCTGAAAGTTAGTCTTTTCTGCTCCTTGCATCTTTTAACAGTCATCATGACCATCGGATTTTCATTACACAGCTATGACTTTAAACTATATCTTCATCCTCTGTCTAAATCAACACATAATAACTTACACTGTTCCTCCGAAGACACCGGAGTGGAGATCCTTGGCTGCACACTCCACCTCCAGGAAGAAATAACAGATGCCTCTGGGAACATTAAAGAAGAAACATTCAAATAACCATCTTGAAATCTGCTGTTCAGACCAAAAAAAACACTAAAAGTCCCCATTAGGCATGAGTCATACTGTTAGAGCAGCGGTAGAAACTGGCACTAGTCCTGGAGTCCTTGCCCAACTGCCCAATGGTTAAGGTATCATCAGGACTAGTAGAAATTTGCCATTTTTAAGGGTTTTTCTATGTATTCATGATAAGGACTAGTGGACAAAAACTGTAAGTTTCATACCATTACTTTTTGAGGCGTAATCTTTTCAGCCAATACACATACAGTTCTGTGAGCTCAGGAAAGCATAGTTAAAAAATCGTGAAATAAATGCGTCTCCAAATTAATACGACTGCTGACCCCTAGACAAAAATGCGACTCAAATCAATGCGGCTCCCCAACCCCATCCCCAGTGGAATGATACACATCCTTACCTTAATCCAATCAAACAGCACTTACTGGCAATAACAATAAACATTGTTTCCTAAACACAACATATAGCTTATATGTTTATTCTGTTGACTGGCTTTAAGGAAGTTCAAAGGCAATAAAATAACTAAACCAACAACAGTTCACTGATTGGAGTGGTCAATGATGCCGAGTTTGACCCGAGTGGGTAGAACAATTGACCCCAGCATTTTCAGCATGTCCAGCAAGACTGTCTTGCTTGACAACTGTATAAGGATCTATGCCGAAATGTCGCTTTTACAGTACATACAGAAGTTGTTATCCCCAGGCCACATGTGGGACTTGTGACTGTTACTGGGATGGTATTAAAGTATCGGGATGTTTTGATGTGGGCCGACACTGACCTGAGACCGTAGGTGATGCATGGCTTCGTCTTGCCCAGCCAGTAGTTGTCCGAGATACACACGTAGTCGGTGCCCTGTAAAACAAGCATGAGGAATGAGTGAGTGAGATGCAACGCAGCTTTGAGACGAAACATCACCAGGGTCAGTTCCAAGATATCTAACACTAGGATGGTAAGGTATGGGAGTTACAATCATCTCAGCACTACGACTGTTGTAAGCCTATGGTAGAGTATGGTAGTTGCGATCATCTTAGCGCTACGACCACCATAAGCCTATGTTAAAGTATTGGAGTTCCGATATTTGTTTTGAGGAACATCTCTAAGTGAGTTAGGGATGGACTGGGGACGAAGCTTGGTGAAGGATGAGACTCTTGATGGTGAGTGAGTGGCTCACTAATACCCCCGGCCCGCCTAGTGTGTCAGTAGTTACAAATTAAATAGCTAGGATAGGGTTTGGGTTTGAAAAATTCATAAAAAAAGGAAAATTAATAAAAACAATTATGTTTTTTTTGACTGCACCCCTACATATGACACAGATTATATGTACTAAGTTTGAGATGAATCCCCTGAATAGTTTAAGAGAAATCGCGCAGACAAAGTTTTCGGACGGACGGATGTTAAGGTATTGCAGTTGCGATCATCTTAGCGCTACAACCACCATAAGCCTATGTTAAAGTATTGGAGTTCCGATATTTGTTTTGAGGAACAGGGACAAAGTGAGTTAGGGATGGACTGGGGACGAAGCTTGGTGAAGGATTAGACTCTGGATGGTGAGTGAGTGAGTTGGGTTTAACGCTGCTTTTAACAGTATTCCAGTCAAGTTTTTGTTTGTTTGTTTCTTGTTTAACGCCACACTCAACAATATTCCAGCTATATGACGGCGGTCTGTAAAATAATCGAGTCTGGACAAGACAATCCAGTGATCGACATCATGAGCATCGATCCACGAAATTGGGATCGATCCAGTTAAGGTTGCCGGGGTGATATTATATTGTGCAATAACTGAATGTTTGTAAGCATTGTTTGTAGTTCATTGCGCAACCTGCACGTGTCAAATGTGTCATGGAACAGTAGTTTGTGCATGTTGTGCTGTGTCATTGTGCATAACAGGCTGAATTTTCATTGG
The DNA here is from genome assembly GCF_022045235.1 of Haliotis cracherodii. NCBI lineage: Eukaryota > Metazoa > Mollusca > Gastropoda > Lepetellida > Haliotidae > Haliotis > Haliotis cracherodii. The sequence continues at coordinate 1,517,647 of NW_027266270.1, forward strand.
TTTTTGTTTGTTTGTTATTTTGGATATTCCTTGATATCATTTTCATTTCAGTTATTAGATTAGTTTGTCTTACATTTTTGCTCAACAAACCATAAAAACATCTGAAATTAATTTCCCCATGTTCTGTAAGTCCCCCTGCTGATCCTACCTTGAGGAATGTATCCTTCTTTGAGAAGACGAGCTCGTCCAAACCCTCGGAACCAGACTCTTCCATCCCCTCAAAACAGAACTGACACGAGAAAGATCAAACATAAAGCAACAATCGCAACAGTGAAGTTTACCAACTTTTTATAACAGTACCAAACATTTTGGCTTCACAAAGATGTCATGTATTTCTCTGATCAAGAGAAAATTGCTTACCTTTAAATAACTGCAAACTGAAGAAATGAATGCAAAGTAAACAAAAATACAAATTTCATACAAAATGATGTTATTCCAATTTGCCTGTTACACTTTCAGAATTCCTCTATAAATCACTAGATATCAAACAATAGTTATCATTGTTAATAATTCTAAGAATGCTACCTCTATTACATCTCTACCTTTGTGAAGTGCTTATGTAAACAGGGATTATATCCTACCTTAATATTATCTAGAGTATAGTATAGGATAGGATAGGATTAAACACACTGGTATGGGTTCAGATTCACTAGGGAGAGTCATCCTGACACTAGACAATTTCATCCCCGGGATACAAAGTAGTGTAGGATAATATTCACTCTTACACTTACTCCAAAGGATGACTATGGATTTATCTAGATCTGCCCCCTCCCCTCTAAAGTCCGAAGCAACATAACATGTTTGTTTTGTTTGTTTGTTGTTGTTTAACGCCGCACTCAGCAATATTCCAGCTATATGATGGCAATCTGTAAAGAATCAAGTCTGGACCAGACAATCAAGTGATTGACCCCATGACATTGATCCGCGCAATTGGGATACGATGACATGCATCAACCAAGTCAGTGAATCTGACCAGCCGATCCCGTTAGTCGCCTCTTACGACAAACATAGTCACCTTTTACAGCAAGCATGGGTTGCTGAAGACCTATTCTACCTCGGATCTTCACGGGGAGACAAGCATGGGTTGCTGAAGACCTATTCTACCCCGGATCTTCACGGGGAGACAAGCATGGGTTGCTGCAGACCTATTCTACCTCGGATCTTCATGAGTCTTGTACTTTCCTGACAACAGGATCAATAAAGAGGGCATAGCTATAATGCTTAGTTTTAATTATCTAATTACATTACTGAATTCCAGGCTTTGTTTATATCTGGGAATCTTAAAAAAATATCTTTATAATAAATTCCAATTTTTCACAAAATCATGTATATTTTTCAAATTGGCCTGCCATGCAATCCGAGATAAATCCTCTATATCACAAACTGACGATCCATTTGTCATCTCGGATCACAAGCACGGCTGATTGGGTGATTCAGTGACAAGCAGTATCATCCATCCCATCACTGCAGACCTGGTGTATCCTCACCTTCATGTTGACCGGCACCTCCATCTTCAACTCCTGCATGGCCTCGATACAGTTGAGCCAGTCCAGCACGGGGCCCTAGGGAGACATCACACATATACCCATGTAATAGGCTTTTGGACGCATAAGAAACATTCGTACATTCTCTCTAATCACACAAACAACTACAAAACATCTCATTCACCTACAAAAGACAATTTCTCCTTAAAAACAAACCATCATCATATTTACAATGTCTTTGTGATGCCACACCCCTTGTTACAGCACGAGCCATTATCTGAGTATTTACAATGTCTTTGTGATGCCACACCCCTTGTTACAGCACGAGCCATCATCTGAGTATTTACAATGTCTTTGTGATGCCACACCCCTTGTTACAGCACGAGCCATCATCTGAGTATTTACAATGTCTTTGTGATGCCACACCCCTTGTTACAGCACGAGCCATCATCTGAGTATTTACAATGTCTTTGTGATGACACACCCCTTGTTACAGCACGAGCCATCATCTGAGTATTTACAATGTCTTTGTGACGCCACACCCCTAGTTACAGCACGAGCCATCATCTGAGTATTTAAAATGTCTTTGTGACGCCACACCCCTTGTTACAGCACAAGCCATCATCTGAGTATTTAAAATGTCTTTGTGACGCCACACCCCTCATTACAGCACAAGCCATCATCTGAGTATTTACAATGTCTGTGTGACGCCACACCCCTCATTACAGCACAAGCCATCATCTGAGTATTTACAATGTCTGTGTGATGCCACACCCCTTGTTACAGCACGAGCCATCATAAGAGTATTCACTATGTGAATTAATTATTTACTGTACAGCAGAACCGTGGAATGCTTGGAATGAAATAATTCAAACATTAGCAAGGCATATGTAACAATGTATCATCCACCATCAGTTTCATATGTCATCATCAAACAATCATTCACATTTCCTCTCTAACCTCGTCATCTGTAGACCCCCTCCCCCCTCAACTTGTCATCAGTAGATCCCCCTCCCCCACAACTTGTCATCAGTAGATCCCCCTCCCCCTCAACTTGTCATCAGTAGATCCCCCTCCCCCCTCAACTTGTCATCAGTAGATCCCCCTCCCCCTCAACTTGTCATCAGTATATCCCCCTCCCCCCTCAACTTGTCATCAGTAGATCCCCCTACCCCCTCAACTTGTCATCAGTAGATCCCCCTCCCTCTCAACTTGTCATCAGTAGATCCCCCTCCCCCTCAACTTGTCATCAGTAGATCCCCCTCCCCCTCAACTTGTCATCAGTAGATCCCCCTCCCCCTCAACTTGTCATCAGTAGATCCCCCTCCCCTACAACTTGTCATCAGTAGATCCCCCTTCCCCTCAACTTGTCATCAGTAGATCCCCCTCCCCCACAACTTGTCATCAGTAGATCCCCCTCCCCCCCTCACCTTGTCATCAGTCGATCCCCTGCCGTACAGCTTGCCATTCTTCTCGGTGAGGACGAAGGGCTCTGTGTCCCACCCATCTTCCTGCATACAGACATGAATCAACAATGATTGGTCAAAACATCTTAAAGAAGGCTAAAAACTAACCCGCCTCTTGTTTCAGATGTAAAATGCATTTGAGTGCAGCACGGCCCTCCACATTCCATTACAATAAATCAATCAATCAATCAATCAATCAATAGAGAGAGAGAGAGAGAGAGAGAGAGAGAGAGAGAGAGAGAGAGAGAGAGAGAGAGAGAGAGAGAGAGAGAGAGAGAGAGAGAGAGAGAGAGAGAGAGAGAGAGAGAGAGAGACTGTGTTTTGGAGATTGCTAGACTTCTGTATTTCACATGTCGCAAGATATTATTTTGTACATGTCACTGGGGTCATATGTTATCTTGTTTTCACAGTCGACATGTGATTAAGAAGACAAACAAACCTTCTCTGCAGGTTGAACATCAAGATGGCCGTACACCAGGATAGTTTTCTTGGCAGGATCTTCACCAAGTTGCCCCAGCAGGACAGGGGGGAGCGGGATCTTTGAGCCGTCAGGCAGGGTCTGGTCGCCAAGTTCCTCCAACTCACACTTGGCACCAAGTTTCTCTAGCTCCTGCAGGCAACCATAATGTTGGCAGTTGGCCAAACTGACATATTCCGAATAACAATCATCTTTATGAAAGGATAAAAATCTGTTGAGCCATTTTGTTGACTTTAATGCTGGGAACATGACAGTCCAAGGACACATATTTTTAATATAAAAAATGAAAGAAAACATTATAGCTGACAACAAAAAGAAATTTTTCAACTCAGTACAAGGACTATCTACAAACTTTGTGGGGCAGACCTTGAATCTAAACCCACCACCTCAATAAACATATGGATGAGCGAAGATTGCGAACAACAATGACCTTGCTCCACACTAAGAGGAAACAAACATGAAATACTCATATCCCCTGCCAATGTAGGGTTGTGTGCATGAACCCCCGGAAACGAGCACTACCGTAAGTCAAAGTCATTGCTGTGGAAACCTGAAAAAATATTTTTTTCAAAACTCCCAAAATATCAAAAGGCACCAGTTTACCACTATACCTATCTGTGTGCCAAGTTTGGTGTAGAATTATTTACGGTTTTCAAGATCTGATCCGGAAAGGAGCACTACTGCCATTTAGTCTAATCAATGTTGTTGCCATAGAAGCTCGAATTTTTTTTTTTTTTAATCCAAAACTATCAAAAGACACCAGTTCACCACTAGACCTATATGTGTGCTAAGGTTTGGTTAAGAGATCTCTCATGGTTTTTGAGTTCTGCTCCAAAAACGTAACGTGATAGAGGGAAAGACAGAAGGACAGACGGACAGCCTCCATTCCAATATCCCCGTTCCACTTCATGGCAGCGATATTAAATATTTGCCAGAGGTAACCTCAGCTTCTGAGCACCAGATAAGCTGCGAATATGCACAACAAATCACAATGACCCAATTAATTTTGAGTTGTTAAAAATGCACTTGAACAACTGAAGACACTGTATATAACCAATGCATCGACTAATCAACCTGTGCGCCTGTATGTCTTTACAAGTCCTTAGTTACTAACTGAATGTAATCATCAACAGATATGACAACTCTTCTGCAGTGAATAATGCATAAACAAGGCGCTAGGTCTCACTTATTGTCAATTAGACGTGTACATCACTGTTGTGTGTTCAGACGATGTCATACGCATGTACAGACACAAATTAGATACCTGAAACAACATTTAAGCAAAAAAAACAAATGTCTACTCATTGGTGTAAAAATACCCAAGAACTGGATCCAAGGGAGAAAAACAATACTGAACACCCAAAGAAACCTATCAATACCCAGTAGGAGAGAACTTGTGAGTAAATACTCAATGGCTCCAAACATTATCTGGAGCCCTGGAGCCCTGGAGCTTATAGTAATGTAGAATTAATGCAAAAAAAATGAACTCCTGGTCGAGTAAACTTTCGTCTACATGAAAGTAGTTCATGCCAGGTGACCTTATTTGATTGATTATTCACACCGTGATCCCGAGCTCATCACATTGGTTTATTGCCTCTTTAACACTCTATTTTATGGTAATAAAAGATACGGCTACGACAAGGATTGATTTCATAATGAACAACATATTGTACCTTGTGTAAATGGCTAAATATATACTGAACAAAACAATCATGGACCAGGAATATCTTGGAGTGAGTGAGTGAGTGAGTGAGTGAGTGAGTGAGTGAGTGAGTGAGTGAGTGAGTGAGTATAGTTTTACGCCATTGTTTTTAGCAATGTTCCATCAATATCACGGTGGGGGACACCGGAAATGGGCTTTACACATTGTGGGGAATCAAACCTGGGTCTTCGGTGTGACGAGCGGATGCTTTAACCACTAGTCTAGTTTAACCACTTTGTCAAGGAGAATGGATAACATCTTGTTTGTTGTTTTACACTGCGGTCTGCAATATTTCAGCCACATCACATCACTTGTTAACAAAAGGGATGGCAACTAACCAAGTGAGTGAGTGAGTGAGTGAGTGAGTGAGTGACATGCCACCAGTGTGACCAACAAATCCCCACAAAGGCAGCTCGTACTGGCATTTAGCCAGGAGTCCAAACTAAGTCCCCTTGGCAGGCAATTTTGGGAACATATCATTATTATCGTCTAACTGGTCTGTGAAGCCGTGAAGTCAGCTGTACAAGCCGTAACATTAGCTTTTCGTTTGTTTGTTTGTTTGTTGTTTAACGCCACACTCAGCCTATTGCCAGCTACATGACTGTGGCCTGGAGTCTGGACCAGACAATCCAGTGAGCATCGATCCACACGATTGGGTTACGATGTCATGCATCAACCAAGTCAGTGAGCCTGACCACCCGATCCCGTTGTCGCCTCTTACAGCAAGCATGCCTCTCAAGGGGAACACAATCACATTCATTGTACCTACAGCGTAACAAGCCGATATGGGTGTCAATTATGGACTGCAAGGACCCTAAGAATTACTTTTTGGGTCCCTGGACCCCCACTTTCATAAGTCCAGGTAAAACCAGGGTTCAGAAAATACCGTCTACGACGTAATAAGCGCCCAGGGTGCTCTCAAAATTAGAAAGAGGGGGCTCTTATTAGAATATTATTTTGGTGGAAAAAACAGAGTTGAAAGATAAATTTTGTAGTTTATGCTGACAGACTGAAATGTTCATATGCGACAGATATATTTTTCCAGAATTTAATGCCCATAATTAAGAGTGCATATAACACACGAGTGCATATTATAGGTGAATAAATAAGTCTTATGTACATTGATCCATCGGAAGGGGTGCTAAATGGGATTGTTTACAAGCCAATATATTAACCTATATCGCCGTGTGCGCTTAAGAGAGTGGGGAGCTTATTACGTGGAATACGGTAAGTAATTTGGCATAATTTCCACAAATGTTTTGTAAGAACTCACAGTTTTTGTCCATTCCACCATTTTGCGGATCTCCCCTCGTTTCTCGGGCCAGGCAGAAACACTTTGAATGGCGACCACCTCCTTCAGTCTCTGGACATACTTGTCCTGGTTCTTGTCGATGAATCTGGAATAGGCAAAACAAATTCATGAGTATTTATACCAATAATTTTGTGTAGATGCATATCATTAACACCCGACCCGTGAAGATTAGGGGTATCATAGGTCTACAGCAACCCATGCTTGCCACAAATGGTGATTATGCTTGTTGCGACAGCTTATTTTTTTGTCCCACAATGGTAATGGATAGTCAAAGTTTCTTAAGTAACACAGCTAGTGATTGGTTCAACTACAAATTACAACCAATCAAAACACAGTTGTTAGAGTGACAACAATCATTTAAATAAGATGAAAGAGGATAACTCTAATCTTTATCATTTTTTTATTGTTGTATTGATCTACAGAAATGGAAGAACTTTTTGATTATTTTAATGAGTGAGTAAGTGAGTTTGGTTTTAAGCCGCTTCTAGCAATATCCCAGTAATATGACAGCAGGGGACACCAGAAATGGGCTTCACACATTGTACCCATGTGGGGAATCAAACCCAGGTCTTCGGCATGACGAGCGAATGCCTTAACCACTTTAATTTATTGCCATCTCTCAAGAATTAGAGGACAAAGTTCATAATCATGAAAGAAATTGTGGCAAGTCCAGTCCATTAAGAAAGCCCAAATAGCAGACAAGTTGTCCAGTTAAAACAAAACGCTACATATTTTTTTAATGGACATTTTACATTAATCTTTTATGATATACATGACTTCTCTTATGTTAACAGTTCTTTCAGTTGTTTTATGCCAAACAGCACACCCCATTAGGACCCTCATTATGATAGAATCTGAAAACATAATAAATTGTCTGGTGGGGCATGCGTGTGGTATGTGTGACAGTGTTTGACATTAAGTGTGGAATCAGGATCCTTGAGGTCTTCTCCTATGGTACTGAATCTAGGGATCGTAAATCTTTAACAATACGACAAGGCCCCTCTAAATCTACAACTTTTAACATTAGGGTTATGGCAAGGGCCCCTTGACTTTCATGCTTAGTTTAGAACATTGCTTGGTGTATGTGTGTGGTGTATATATGTGTTGATGTGAAGGTGTGCATCTGTATGTCAATGAAACTGTATCAGTACTAACATGCACTTACTTATGTCGTGTATTTTATGGCATTTTTGTTTGTTTGCTTATTGTTTAAAGTCGCACTCAGCAATATGCCATCTATATGACCACATCTGTAAATAATCAAGTCTAGAACAGACAATCCAGTGACTGACATCAGCACTGATCCACGCAATTAGGATACGATGACATGCATCAAGCAAGTCAGCCAGCCATTTATGGAATGAATAAGCATAATACACATACAATGCACGTTTGTTATCTATCAGGTGACATGATGTGGTCACATGACTGGATCCAAGAGGTCAAACAGTCGAAATGTTTATAACAAACCACGGATATAACAAAGTAAAATGAGTGGTCTCTTTGAGTTCGTTCCCTTTATCATTTCTGCATGGTATATACAATGTGACAAGTTGTTATCAACACGTTGGTGTTTTGCTGCACGTAGCTGTGTGTATTGAACTGTGTTCACAATGGCCAGCAGTGGCCCTGTGTTTGATAACTTAGTACATTAAGGGTAGATGTGTCGGTGTGTCAAGTGATATTCTCTGATTTTTTTCATGTTGAATTGTTAAAAGAAACCTGCTGGGTCCAAGTTGGATATTGCTTTTAAGTACAGTACAAAGCTAATACAGCCACAGAAGGCCAAGAAAGAGATCTCAAGAGCTGAATGTACGATCACGTAAATTCTGGCATGGCTGGAAATGTGCTCAATATGTGCTCCCAATAGACAACAACATGGGTAAGACTATCAATAAGATTGTGTACATTTTGTATTCATTGCATCCTTTATATCTCCAGGGCTTGCATTTGGGTAGACCTACATCAACGCCTGGATCCATTCCTGCGATTCTTGTTATCACAAAAATTACCCGCACTTGATTATCATGAACATTTTACTGACCAATCAAACATCGACATTAGGGAATGGGAAAAATTAAGGGAGGTTACTCATATTTTATAATTTCAAAACATATGATTATATTTTTTTCAGAAAATACACAAATCAAAATGAAACTTCGCCCTGCACCTCTTCTATTAGTATGGAAACTGTTCCCTAAATCTGAAAAGAAACAATGAAGTCGTTTCTAGTTACAGGCCCACAAATGTTTCAGTAAAACAATTCTAATAAAAAAAATGAAAAATAGCTGAATGTTATTCAGAAAATCCAAATATTGTAATCAAACTTGGCACTGCACCTCTCCTTTGGGTAAAAGAAGTGTTCACCAAGTTTGAAAAGAATCTACGCAGTAGTTTTCAAGTTACAGGGCACACAAAAAATGTCCTCAGAAGGACGGACGGAATTCCTTGGAATAACTATATTCCCCGTTTCAGGTCACGGAATAATAAAATGTTTTCATGCCAAGCACTTACGTTAGATCAAAGTAGTGTTTCCGAGATCGATCGGTGAATGTGCCTTTGAAAGCATATGATTTGCATTACAAAGAGTTAAAAAACAAAATTCAAAAGGATCTGGTTCCAAATTCATGAACACATATAGCATTAAAACACAATAATCACTGAGTTGGAGAATAAGTGAGTGAGTGAGTTGGATTTAACGCCGCTTTTAACAGTATTCCAGTTATATCGCTGCGTGTCAGCTTAATGTGGGAGGAAAGCCCGAAGTGATGCAGGTCTCAGACGTTAACCACTTCGGTGAAACCCACGAGCACGGGTATGGTGCTGACAAACCTAGAAACATAATTGGGGCGAACTGGGATTCAAACCCACAATCTGCGAATCGCGGTGCCCTAGACAACTGAGCCACCCAAATATATATATATATATAGCATTTATACTATGAAGCAGTTGAACCTCGGTAAAAACATTATCCAAAGCACTAGTACATCCTGCATTTCCATGAATGAGATAGAGAGTGTTGAAAGCAGTCTGGTGGGGTAGCCTGGTGTTGTTGTCTGGTGGGGTAGCCTGGTGTTGTTGCCTGGTGGGGTTAGCCTGGTAGGGTAGCCTGGTGAGTTAGCCTTGTGTGGTAGTCTGGTGGGTTAGCCTGGTAGGGTTGCCTGGTGGAGTAGCCTGGTGGAGTAGCCTGGTGGGGTAGCCTGGTGGGGTAGCCTGGTGGGGTAGCCTAGTGGGTTTGCCTGATGGGTTTGCCTGGTGGAGTAGCCTGGTGGGGTGGGGTAGCCTGGTGGGGTTAGCCTGGTAGGGTAGCGTGGTGAGTTAGCCTTGTGTGGTAGTCTGGTGGGTTAGTCTGGTGGGTTAGCCTGGTGGGTAAGCCTGGTGGGGTAGCCTGGTGGGGTAGCCTGGTGGGGTAGCCTAGTGGGTTGGCTGGTGGGTTTGCCTGGTGGAGTAGCCTGGTGGGGTGGGGTAGCCTGGTGGGGTAGCCTGGTGGGGTTAGCTTGGTAGGGTAGCGTGGTGAGTTAGCCTTGTGTGGTAGTCTGGTGGGTTAGCCTGGTGGGTTAGCCTGGTAGGGTTGCCTGGTGGAGTAGCCTGGTGGAGTAGCCTGGTGGAGTAGCCTGGTGGGTTAGCCTGGTGGAGTAGCCTGGTGGAGTAGCCTGGTGGGGTAGCCTGGTGGGGTAGCCTGGTGGGTTTGCCTGGTGAGGTAGCCAGGTTGGGTAGCCTGGTGGGGTAGCCTGGTGGGTTAGCCTGATGGGGTAGCCTGGTGGGGTTGCCTGGTGGGGTTGCCTGGTAGCCTGGTGGGGTAACTTCGTGGGTTAGCCTGGTGGAGTAGCCTGGTGGAGTAGCCTGGTGGAGTAGCCTGGTGGGGAAGTCTGGTGGATTAGCCTGGTGTGGTAGCCTGTTGGATTAGCCTGGTGGGGTAGCCTGGTGAGGTAGCCAGGTTGGGTAGCCTGGTGGGGTAGCCTGGTGGGGAAGCCAGGTTAGGTAGCCTGGTGGGGTAGCCTGGTGGGGTAGCCCAGTAGTTAAGAGTGGTCACTCATCACGGTGAAGGCTTCAGTTCCATTCCACACATGGGTACAATGTATAAAGCTCATGGAGGTAATTTTCAAAATACATACTCCTTATAAAGAATAATGTTGTGAGTACTTTCCAAACATCTCTAGCAATATGTCCAATGTTTTTTTTAGTTTTTAGATGAGGTTGTAGAGAAGACTGTTCACCAAAATGTAATGTGGCACAGAATATTTCAAACTTTTGAAAATTATTTTATTTGGTAGCCAGGGCAATATTTCAGCAATATCACGGCAGGGAACACAAGAAATAGGCTTTACACAAGGCTCCCATGTGGAGAATCGAACCTAGATCTTCGGCGTTATGAGTGACCAGGTTAACTCTTGGCTACCCAACTTTGCTGAAATGAGTCATGCCATTGTGGTCTGTTTGTAATAGTTCAGGTAAAAGTCTGTGGGGACAGGGGGTTTGTGGGTGATTGAATAGGAAATGCATCCATTTCTTATTCTGCCTAAAAATGTCTGAGACAATTAATTTTTTGCACATGCCTTTTACGCATTGTTGTTAGTTGTTCCGCTTTATTTTGAACGAAACTCCAATAAAATTATTAAATGTGTTGGAGCTTATTCTTCAGGGTTCCAACGAAGTAAGTACGGGAGGTAGCCGTATATGAGGCAAAACAATAGTAAAACATACAAAAGTGGAACTGGTAAACAATAATGCATTCGAACGAATATTATTTTTGGCTTCTAAATATGTCTGTGATTCATATAACAATTTGAATAACTTTATTTTCAATTGCATAAAACATGTCATTGAAAATGAATTGAAATCAATATTGTACATGCTGTGTGTTGATTAAATATTTTGGTCAAATCTTTTTTTTGTTTTAATATAATCTGACGAACAAAGAGTTTGCCGCTGTGTTCATGCATCGAATCAAACGTTTTTTGGGTTGTTTTCGTTGAAGTCAAATAAAGATGGTATATTAAATAAATTCTCCAGACCCAAAACATCTTTATGAAGCTTTTCTCAATTCAGGTTGAGAGGAAGGAATTTGAAAATTGATATTACTGTAATAGGTGTGCCTCGCATGAGGCGGCCTTGTGATGGCGTAGTTCACAAGCCTTGTGGAGTATAAAGTTTGAACCCACTGTTGACTCGCGGCCTTTTGTGTTGTATTCTTTTAGATGGTATTGTGTGGTCTTAGGGAGGAGACTAACATCACTAGTGGCTAAAATCTCGGCCTTGATTCCAGCCTGCCTCAGTTTCCCGAACTAAACTTAGCACCAGAGGTATTCGGGGAACCTAATTTAGCAAGATATGGACACATATCCCTAGTCTGTCGTACAGACCCTGAAACAAAAATATCCAATACAGCCCATGCAAGTCTATAGTGGGCAAGTCTAGATTGCTGCAGTATCACATAGTCTCTGGGCGCCTTTTTAATATATTTTGTTAAGACAATTGAACAACTGTTATTTCTGTAAAATATGTTCATTTCAGAGACCAGATTTTAGTCTTACTTATCCCTTGAATGGCATGGATCATTGTGTTCTGGGCTTCCTGCTTGTCCCAGTAAACTTTTCTAGACTTGTGTCTATCAACTTGGCAACTATTTCCAAACTCCAACCATCACATTGTGAGGACACAGTGGTAACACCAACACTCCATCATCAGGCTTTTTCCCTTTCTTCCCATCCACAGCTTCAGCTTGATGCCCTATGCAAGGGCTTCTTCCATAGTTTGGGGAGTACAAACAAGATGTGCATTTTCATATTGAAACTAGACAACCCTGATAAAAACTTGTCAACAACATACAACTCCAATGAGTCATAGGTTGCTCCTCGGTCAGGCTACAAGAGCTAATTTCCACAACTGAAAACCAAAGTCAGACACAGGCCGATACCATCAGTTCCCTAATTCTGACCTACATGCAACATTCCTTTCCTCATCTTACCAAGGTATAGGTGTTAAATGATTGTGAAAGTCCAGTTTCCACCTTTGCCAAACTTGGCTGGAATTTCTGGGCTCGATCGTAGTGCCGTCAGTGACTTATTAAGAGTCATGTCCCTTCTACAGCCCTCCTATTGACCAATCACATTCACCTCTCATATCAAATTGCTGTCGCACATTCAAGACGATCTGATCAATAATCAAGATCTATATTGTAATAAAACGGGTCTTATTTCGCGAAATTCATGTGAGCACCTTGAGTAAAAACATGAAAAGATTTTGAAAATATCTGTTGACACAAATCCTGCAATTGACCAAAATCTGCACAGCAATTTATGAACAGGATGTTGATTTCATAATGCAACTAAGCAAGTCAGCCAACAGGACTGCTCGATCCCATTAGTCGCCCCTAATGGCAAGCATAGGTTGCTGAAGACCTATTCTAACCCAGATCTTCAAGGGTGTTAAATGTAACTACTCAAACTTACAAAACCTATTACCGTATTCGACATAATAAGCGCCCCTCTCTAATAAGCGCCCACGGCGATATTTGCATATATACTGGCTGGTGAGCAATTCCAAATAGCACCCTTCTGATTGATCAATGTACACAAAACTTATTTATTCATGTATAATATGCCCTGGGCGCTTAATATGTTGAATACGGTACATTATAACAATGTTACAAATTCCTGTGGAAATGCGCATTTGACAAATTTATCCATTTTGTTATGAAATTATGAATTTACTTAAACTTTATGGAACAAACTCGTCATGACACACCTATATATATTAGATCCAGATCTTGTCCAATAATTGTACACTTAGTATTTAGTCTTACTTATGTAGACACGAAGAGTTTTCAGTCCGAAACAAGTTTCAATTCATACGATGACTCACTAATCTGTCACAATCATAATCGTTGAAAATCATCTTTCGTTTTAACCCAATGTAATGTTATGAACATACCATTCTCTGAAACCAACAGTTGTAGTGCCCGCTGCATAGAGTACGCGACACCAAGTCTTAGATAGGCCACGTTTGGAGAAATACATTAACAACGAATTATTTACAAGCAGCCATACTAGTTGACACAAAAGTTGTCTATTGATAAAAGTTGCATGTCTTACATACTTACTCAAATAATTTATCCATGTCGTTAAAATTCGCAAAATCTGCTTTCGCTTCCCCAACACTGTCACTGTATCTTGGTTTAGTAGCACTAAAGAGCACGCGACGCTTTCCCCGCCCCTTTCGAGACGTGTGCAAATGGAACTTTACACAAGAGCAAATAGCATATAACGAAAACACTGGCGTTATTATTCATTGCAAGCGTTCGTGTTTGTTATGATTTTAGTTAATTTTAATATTATCAAACTACGTTTTAACGCACGTTTTGATTCGAAACTTATTTCAATTGGATGGCTTCATCCGGGCACCTGCACTAAGATGGCGGATTCTGCAACATGGCAAAACTTGCCAAGAATGTGCCAAGCTTTTGGATAAAAGTAGCGGATATTTTACTTATATCTTGATTACGGACATAGTACGGGTAATCACTGATCTTTCCTTGTGTCTGTGCAACTAAGTGCAGTATTGGTTTATGAGTTATTTACCCCAGTTTTGTATTTACAATCAAAGGGAAGGGGTGTGGAGAAGTGGTATTTGTTCAGTCGGTGATTGCTCTATCCTGTTATCGGCGTTTAAAGTATCCAAAATGAATGTGCAGTATGATTCAAATTATGTTGAATTTGTTTCTTGAAATATGTTTACAAGAACATGAGGTATTTTATGATCGTTAGGCTCACAGAATGGAGTAAAATGGCGGTGCCTGTGCCGATTCAGTGATCTACTGTCAAACCGAATATAGAATCACGGTTCGCTTTCTATTCATGATATTTTGGCAAAACCAAACCAACTTCATCATGAGTCGAAGTTAAAGACAAATCGTTCGTGGAGAAATGAATACTGTTTATCATGATTTTCATTTTATGAAATAATATTACTTTGATGACTGAGATTAGGTTTGTGTCTGCAAAGTCTTTGTTACGAGTTCACATATAGCCTCTAATAGACAAGAATATGATTCATGAAGTTATTTGCTTGAGGTTAGACAGACAATTAGATTAATACCATAAAATGATGTTTCTGTGTTTAGTATATTGCTGATGTTTAGATGATTTTCTCAAAAGACAGCAATCAGTACTTATCACAGATAAACACTCATGCCAAGATTCAAAAGCCAAAATGGTCATGCTTTGTACAGGTATGGCTTTTGAATGCTTGTTTGTTTTGGCAGCAAACTTAAGCTCTTAAATATTTAACATCAGGAGGTGTTGGAAAGAGGAATTCAAGGTTAATTGTTTATAGGTCCTTTATATGGCATGAATTTGGCCAACTGGCATCATTTTAATATGGGAGGTAACTCTTTATTTCAATTTTCCATGTATCCATCCCATGCAACATGCACATTGCTTTATGTTACTAAATTGTCACACTTTGAATTCCATAGAATCAAATTTTCTCACGTCTGAAAGGAAAATAATCATTCATGCTCAAACGCTTGGTAAATGTATGCCATGATTAATTTTGTATAATCCTCATGATTGTAGATGAGACTATTGCAGGTTTAACATGATATGCAGATATCTTTGTGTTGTTGGTTATTTCTATGAATGTTCAGCGGTAGTCTTTAACCAAAGTTTAAAGTAACTTTGTGACTGTGTAACCAATAGTAAAAGGGCATTTGTTATAAATGTTATGTTTAGATTACCTCACTGAAAGTCAAGTGAGCTTATCATGCTTATGTCACGCCCTATTTGTCCTTCATTTACATCTCCTTAGACTGGCCTGCATCTATGAAGCTTTAACATACTTGTTACCACTACTGAAGGATAACACTCCAGTTTGTTGAAGAGGTTTCATTCGGATCTTTAACCATGTATACATGGCCGCCACAGCAGTCATGTTGAAAATCTTATTCCTGGCCATTTCTCCGCAATTTTGGTTCATATTGTATTGAAATTTCTCCTGGGTTCAACACATATGTTTATTTTTTCTCCGGTATTTTCAAATTTGAACTTAATTTTTACCTTTGCACTACGGCAACATGATCCTAAATTTTCTCAAAATTCATTTTCCCGCACTGTAAAAATCACCTCCCAGAAAACACATGACCCTTGAAGCTTGTTCCAACCTATGTTGACATCGTTCGATATGAATCTGATTTGTGATATGGTTACTATGGCAACTATATTGAAAAACCACCAACAGCAACATCTTTTGAATGTCAATTAATTCCCAATGTTTTGTTTATGAAATGACAAATTTTTCATACATGTTGCATCATATGTTACCGTATATGTAGAGATGAAACTTAGAAATACAGGGCATTGGAAAGATCACATTAGGGGTGTCACAATTCGTCAGTTTTTGCACGATTTGCACTATTTTACATTGAAAAAAATCTATTTGGTGTGTTTAAATAATATTCAAGTTGATTCGTCATTAATTATTTGCCATTTGTTTTCAGTCGATAGTTATGACTTGCGATTAGTTACCAAGTTGTCGGCTAGCCATATCAGCATTAATTGTAATTGAACTCCTAACCAAAATCATAAAATGTCACAATGGTTTTTCTTCCAATAGTAATCAGGTTTTACTTATCCTGGTTATTTGGAATTCATTACTTTAACTTTATTTGGTTGGGGTGTGATCCATCGACGCAACTTCTACTTTATCGCATCAGATGGCAAAATAATGTGACTTCTTTTTTTATTGTGATTGTTCTGATACTTTTTCAGATCCATATCAACATTTTACAGATACATTTTACAGGAATACATTTGACTTTTTACAAGCAGAATGTAAGTTCTACAACATTGATGTGAAAGAGATTAATCATACACAACCATGAGTAAGGCTAACTTTGAGATGGAAGGGATGATGGGAGGTGATTCTGATTCGTCGGATGAAGACAGAATGCAAATAGACGAATCCGCAGCATCATCATCAGGGGGACCGCAGACAGCAGAGGATACAGAATTAAAAGAGGAAGAAGAGGAAGGCAGTGATGATGATGATGATGATGATGGTGACGAAGAAGATGATGAAGACGACGATGATGAGGAGGATGAAGACGAGGATGACGAAGACGGTGAGGAAGTGGATGAGGTTGAAGGGGAGGAAGATTCTGATGAAGGTTAATTTCTTTCACCACCTTAATTATGTAAATGAGAACTTCATGTCTATGATGGCTGTTTGAAAGTTCACTGGTATGCATGATAAGAAAACCATCTACTGATCATATTTCATTTCTGGAATGAAAGCTTTTACATAGGTTGTGTCTGTTATCCATATGTTACCCTGGAAGATCCGGGATAGAATAGGTCTTCAGCGACCCATGCTTGCCATAAAAGGCGACTATGCTTGTGGTAAGAGGCAACTAATGGGATTAGGTGGTCAGGTGGTCAGGCTCGCCAACTTGGTTGATGCATATCATCATATCCCAATTGAGTGGATCGATGCTCATGTCAATCACTGGATTGTCTGGTCTAGACTTGATTATTTACATATCGCCGTCATGTAGCTGGAATATTGCTGAGCGCGCCGTTAAATAACAAGCAAACATCATCTATATGTTGCTTAAGACAGTTCTTATAATAAATTTGGTGTATCATGTTATGAATCATCCCACCCTTTATGAACCTTGTGACACTGCCAGGGATTGACTTAGGCCGTGATTCAGCGATATTCTCGCATAGTTTTCGTTGATAGCGCACCAACAATCAATCAGCGCGATTGAAAATCGCATAGATCTTTCAATAGTTTTATCAGCATTAACACACTCATTTTCACCTACAAAAAATGTTGTATTGCTTGAATGAATTTATCTGCGGTACCTAAAAATGTCAATAAAATATTTACACGCCAGTTTATTCAATCGTCAAAAGTTGTCAATCGAAACAGCGATTTGCATACTAGCAGCATTGCATGCTATCTCTTACTGTGCATAGCCGATTCCTATATCACGGCATGGAGCTTTGCATCAGCTAACAATGGTGGAATGCGCAACAAAATTTTTTATCCCCGATTGGCAAAACGAGTGTTTGGTTTTACAAACCAAACTCTTTGGAAGCGCACAAAATCTTATTCCGTGATCTACAACTCCGAATCATGAAACATATTTTTTCAAGACTAAAATCCTAGCAGAAATCAAAGAAGTTGATCTACATGTATGTGCATCCATTCAGAAATCAAGAGAGAAAAACGCAATCTGATTATCAGAGGTAAATTTTCAAACATGAGCAAATTTCGATTTTGCAATGACAGCAAAACAAAAACTAAATGAATATACATACAACTCTTTCTCCATAATAATCTACAAATTTCAGAACAGAAACGTTCGTATTTTCGATGAGATTCGCCTAGCCGATGACGGCACCGGTGGAAGAGTTTTCATGAACGTACCCTTGTGCAAGAATGTCCACCGTGCGTGAATTACAAATTTTGAACTATTACTAGTGGCCAAACAGCAAGTTGGATTTAGATATTTTAAGATATGGTACGATACGTTTGCTTCCAAATTTGTCCATAAGAATTGAAAACGGTGACTTAATCATTCAAATGTAACTCTTAAACATCGTGAATGTCAGCAGTCTTTTCAACGTCCGATTACTCTGGCTGCTTCACCTGGCAAACACGCTGCCATCTGTGAAATAAATGACTTAATTATTGCTAATTAAACAAGAGGGTGAACCTGGAGCAATAGTCCATATTGATTAGATTTCATTTGATACGGTCAGAGACCCAGCCTCTGATATGGTACACATTTCAGACGGAAATAAGATGGCGAAATTGATGAAAGCACTGGCATGTAAATAATATAGTTTTTGCCAACAAACTAATACCATTTACAACAGTCGCTATTTCATCACTCTTGTCAACAATGAACAGAAATACATAAATATTAGTGTAATTCATAATAGATTTAACATGGTTATGGGATTCGTATGCTGTAGCATTAAACCCCAAATCCCCTTTATTTGGAACAATGTGTTACCATGGTTACTGGATTTGAGAGGTGAAACAATACATCGGTGCATGGTGGGTTTTCCTGCACAGATACGATACACAATACATTTTTTTCTGTAGCGATACAAGACGGTATGCTTGCTAAAATACATTACTGCTTGTTTAATACCCCCGTTATTTTTGCTGTCCAAAATAACAAAATGTGTTGTAATTAAGTTCACTACTAAAATAGCTGTAACAATCTTGTCTACAGCTAGCTTTTGCTTTTGAATCTGCTCTGTAATATTTGTAGTCAAGACATTTCCACATTTCCATATCTTACGTCTCATATCTTGACCTTTGTATCTTGATTCGTGAAGTATTGTGACCATGCTGTATCATTTCATCTCTACTGGATACAGTTCATTAAGACGTAAGTAGGTGTATATTCCATGATTGGTCGTTACTGTTCTAGAGTGGGAGTCTGAGGAAGAGGAGGAAGAAGCTCAGGCTGAAGGCTTAGTTGTTGAGAGCGAATCCGACGACGAGAATGCTGACAATTGTCCAATCTGTCTTAATCGCTTCAAGGATCAAGATGTCGGCACTCCCGAGGCCTGTGACCACAACTTCTGTCTTGAGTGTATTCAGGAGTGGGCAAATGTACGAAATTCTGAAAATTCTTCTTTCAATATATCTTCTATGGTATCTTCACAAGAACTGGTTTTCACATAGTACCTTAGTCAGAGTGTACAAATGCATTGTAGTGTACAATGAGTCATTATTTAATGTAATTATGTGTTGATTGACAGAATGTGAATACCTGCCCCGTTGACAGACAGGTGTTCCGCCTGATTCTTGCCAGACATCCCAGTGAGGACAAGGTTTATGAGAAGGTGAGTGTATCCATGGAAACAGAATTGTTGGTCAGCCTGATAATGATGATGGAACTTAACATTCTACAAACTGTAAATTGGCTGATGTGTCTGGTATTCACCAATATTCACACTCACTTTCCAAGGCATGCTAGTCCTTATCTATTGTATGTATATACTTATCAGAATAATCACTACTCATGCCATTTGGGCAAAGAAACTAATAATGTCTGGGTGTTGTCATTAGTTATTCAAGAAAATGTTAGTCGCAACCGTTTTAAAATTTGTTTGATACAAGGTTAGTATATATTGATGTAACCTTCACATTACCATGTTAGTACAGGCTTGAAAAGGCCTTGAATATTTAGGTCCCTCTTGAAAAGACTTGATTTGTAACTTAAACCTTGAAAGCCTTGAAAATCACCAAAATAGCTTGAAAAGCCCTGAATTTGTACAAAATGACAAACTTGTCAATTAAAGTATTAAAACACACAAATCTAATAGTAATGTACCAAGGATGTTTAAGTGTGGTTTATCACAGTGATAGATTTGACACTTGGCTAAACACCTTGAAGAATTCATGATAAGATTTTCATTTTATTTATTGGAAATCAATCTTGTTTGAGAATTTGTGCATACTGCTTTTTGAGTATTATAATTAATAGGTAGTATGCTGGATTACAAAAATATTGGCAGACTGAGGCTAATAACCAAACTAAAAGTCTTGAAAATGACACATGAAAAGGCCTTGAATTTTCGTGTTCCATATCTGTATGAACCGTTCATTATAGATGAAGCAAAGGTGATGAACAGCCAAAGTGAATATTTCTCGTTAATCACAGATTTTTGTGATGTTCAAGTGGAGGTTTTTCATGGTGTTCATGTTTGTAGATCCCTGTTGAAGATAAGAATGCTCAGGAGGAAGAGGTTGAGGAAGAGCCAACGTACTGCGAGGTGTGCGGCCGCTGTGACCGGGAGGACAGACTACTGCTGTGTGATGGCTGTGATCTGGGGTGGGTGCTGGCTCACATCCTGTAGGGGTTCACTGGTTGGGTGGGTGCTGGCTCACATCCTGTAGGGGTTCACTGGTTGGGTGGGTGGTGGCTCACATCCTGTAGGGGGTCACTGGTGGGGTGGGGTGGGTGGTTTCTCACATTTTGTGGGGGGTCACTGGTGGGGTGGGTGGTGTCTCACATCCTGTAGGGGATCACTGGTGGGGTAAAACTGGAAGTGGAAGAAAATGTCTCTAGTTCCAGAATTCTAATAGTTCCAGAATTGTAATAGTATTGGACTCGCCGACTTGTGTATATTGAAGTGGTTATTGTGTTGCAGGTTTCACTGTGAGTGTCTGTCGCCACCTCTGGCCGACATCCCTGTAGAGGAGTGGTTCTGTTCCGACTGTGCCGCGGCCAACAAGGAAGGTAAAGGTCACCTAGCTGTTTCTGATTGGTCATTTTCATTTATTGAGGAAGGATATATTTAACCTTATGAAAATGGTATATATTTTTTATTAGCCTGTTATCCAGATTGGCAGGCATGAACGAGATAAATAGATGACATGAGATAACAGTTCACTGTACATGGTCAACTAACGTGAGGTTTAAAAGTGTGACTGGTGAGTGAGGTGTGTGTGTAGCTCTTACTGTCAACCATGCGTTTGTCTTATCCTGACTTAACTACATCCATGATGTGTTGTAGTGTTCTAGACAATATACTAGCCGCTGATTGTCATAAGAGGCGAGTCAGTGGATCGAGAAGTCAGACAGTGACTTTGTTGATTGCGTGCCATATTTGCTTGTTAACAGATCATTGCCATATCACTGGACGCTTGCTAAGCAGGACATCACACACTCACACACACACACTCACACACACACCACACTCACACTCACACACACACACACACACACACACACACACACACACACACACACACACACACACACACACTCTGACTGTTTTCTTGATGGTGTAGGTGCAGTTGAAGAAAGTGACGAGGAAGATATTGACATCCGCCCCCGACGCCGTCTCATTGCTCGTACTCTAGTAAGTGAAAGAGTGCGGACGCGGATCAGGCAGACCCGTGTTGAGAGGGCATTACGGCTGCCACCCGAACTCATTTCCTCATCTGAGGTAAGAGATTGAAGTCACGTCCTTCATACACGTTCGATCAATAAACTATTTTCTTGGTGGGGGCACGGGTGGCCAAGTCGTCTTAAGGCGCCGCGATTCGCTGTGCAGAGTTGCGTCCCTTGGGCACGCCAGAAACCTATGATTGTGGGTTCGAATCCCCGTTCGCCCCCATTATGTTTCTAGGTTTGTCAGCAACATACCCATGCTCGTGGGTTTCACCGAAGTGGTAAACGTCTGAGACCTGCATCACTTCGGGCTTTCCTCCCACATTAAGCTGACACGCCTTGATATAACTGGAATACTGTTAAAAGCGGCGTTAAACCCAACTCACTCACTCACTATTTTCTTTGTAGCTTTAGCTGCTGATATTCAAATGATATCAAGTGGCAGAAATTAACTGTTGAGCCCTGGAATTTAATGTTTTTGTGTTGAATCGAGAGCTGGGACGAGTAGCACGGGTACTGAGGTCGGATGGGTCCTGAGTAGGACCCAGGTACCCACAGGACTACCAGTATCTGTTAGTCACATGATATATTTTTTAGTGACAATGACCATAAAGCTCCATGGTGACATAGGGAGTCACTAATGTTCGCATTTCTTTCTGACTCTGTGCATGCTTTCCTTCTGATGTTTATGTGTTGGGGTAAAGATAAAGCTTCAGTCAACTTCAGTGTATGCATGATCAGAATGTATTATACATGTATCTAAATAGTTTTTGCCAGGGCTCCTGTGAAACAATTTCCAATCGGACATTTTGTACCCAATTCGAGGCCTACAGCAGGTACCTGGGTAGGGTAGAGTCGGGTTTTAGGCCTTCAGTTACCTGGGTAGTAAATTTGGACTCATCCCTGTTGTACCTGAATCATTCATCATTGTGCAGATAAGGCAAGAATGTTGTCTCAGGTGACTGAACATCTTTGCCTATACAGTTAACTCTCAATCTCACAACTTCACAATTACAGGAAGAAGGCGTGTCTGCTGCTTCTTCAAGTCAAACATCTGCATCCCCTTTGAAAAAGAAATCTCCTGTCAAACGACGAAAGAAGACCACAAGGCGGAAAACCCGTAAACGCAAGAGTCCAAAGAAGCGGAAAACTAAATCCCCAGGCTCGAAAACGAAGAAGAAAACTGCTGGCAAACGGAGGAGGAAGAGAAAGGGAGGAAAGAAGCGAAAGGTGGGATGATGTCTTGTGTTTGTAATCAGATCAACGTCTACCTGAACAGGCATTGAATAATTAATTAATTGTCATTAGAACGGAACATTGTGAAGAATAAATATGTACCAAGTACCCTTTGCAGGTCAGATGTGACAAAGTTGGAATGGGTAGTCAAAGCCACAGAAACTGTGGTTGATGGAATGTCAGATGGTCCAGACTTGATTATTTACAGACTGACATGATACAGTTTAAATATATCTTACTGAAACGTTAAAGAACACTTACTTTTAAAAGCTCTGCAACTTCAACAGGACCCTGTCCCACCGTGATACACACACACCCACATTCACATTGATGGAGTGGTGGGGTAGCCCAGTGGATAAAGCGTTCACTCATCTCGCCGAAGACCTGGCTTCAAATCCCTATGTGGAATATTGATAAAAAAGGCTCGTCGCTACATGCACGTCGCTATATAAGTGCAATAATCTTCTACGCGACGTTAAACCCCATTTGACCTCACCTCTGTTGTATTCATTTGTAGCAAAATTGAAACATTGAGACCTGGTTCAGAACTATTGCTCTCAAATGCTACTAGTCCATGAGGACTACCATCTTTGGGTCTGTTCTTGTTGTCAGTACAATTAGTAGTCTCAGGCTAGCAGAGTAGCATGAATTTCAAAAGCTGTATTGACTGTGCAACTGTTGCAGCTAAAGAGAAGCAGCTCTCGTACAGCAGCTCCCGCATCCACCACTGTCAAGTCTCGGATCGCGGGGCGCCTGGGTCTGTCCAAGCCTCCGTCAGGTCTCTCTATACCTATGCAGAAGCTGCCCCAGGAGAAGACGCTAGAGCAACACCGCGCCGAGGACGGTGGCTTCTCTATACTCGGCCATAAAGACGATCTAGATCATTTCCAAGAGTAAGCACTGTTAAACCTCTTTGATCCAGACACACCCACCTTTTAGACAATTGCTTTCTGGATCGCCTTTTTGAAAAACATTACTCCTTTATGATGTTTCGTTTGTTAATCCAGTGTCTGCTCATAGCTGTAAGATCGCTGATGCAGCATTAAACAGAGATGACTGCCTCACTCACTCCGAATGGTGCCATCTGGAGTAATGAGGCACCGGTAGTCGAGTTGTGAAAGAGTCTTATTTTGTTGGACCCCTGTGGAGTCAATAACTCCCTGGGTGCCGTTGTACATAGCGATCTTAGCGCTAAGGTGATCATAACTCCCATACCTTAACATAAGACTTACGACAGTCGTAGTGCTAAGCTGTTTCCTACAACAGCACCCTGAACTAGTAGTTTAACAAATTATTACTTCAAAGATTTGGGGAGTTTTGAACCATTTCCGTGAGACACAGTATCATTAGTCCAGTCTTTATTTGCAGTGATGATGTGTCAACTGAAGCTCAACCAAGTGGTAGTGGGAAGGCAGGCCGTCTCACCAAGTATTCTGTATTATCATTGAAGTCACATCGTCCTGTTGGCAGAGTCAGAATACCGAAGTAAGTTCAGTTAATTTGTACAGTGAACTCTGTGTGGACCTTCGTGTAAGTGTCCACAGCACTGTACTGTCATGAGAAAGAACTCACTTGGGTCAGGTGGTCGGACTATGTGATGTAGTTAATTGCAGACCCGTGAAGATCCGGGGTAGAATAGGTCTTCAGCAACCCATGCTTGCCACAAGAGGCGACTATGCTTGTAGTAAGAGGCAACTTACCGGATCGGTAGGTCACACTCGCTGATTTTGTTGATGAATGTTGTATCCCAATTGTGTGGATCGATGTTCATGATGTCAGTCACTAGATTGTCTGGTCCAGACTCGATTATTTACGAACTGCCGTCATATTGCTGGAATATTGCTGAGTATGGCATTAAACAACAAACAAACAAACAAAGCATGTCATCATATTCCAACGGTGTTGAATATTGCTCATTGTATGAATCACTGGTTTTCTTGGTGCACACACGATTAATATTCAGGGATGGAAATAAGCTAGCTTGGATGAGTTTTGTTGATGGTATCTATAAGGCTAGTAGAGTCTTCCTGTATGTTGTCAATATTCAGGCTGGTGGATGTACTTGGTTAGTTGCCATCCCTTTTGTTCACAAGCAGTGTGATGTGGTTGAAACAGGGGTCCGGAAACCGTCATATGCGCCGGACATGTCCGATTGGGAATCTCAAATGTCCGTTTTAAAATATTGCTTACCGGACATTTTAAAAAGTATTGTCCGGACATTCTTAAATTTTGACCGGACATGATCAGCAGTTAGGACTGAGCAGTTTCTGTCTGCAGTTGCAACACAATGAAGATTAACTACACAGACAAGCTTTGTTTGTTTTGATTGCTGTAAATACATCGTACCTACATGATAGTCCAATCGGTCAATCACTGTTTAATAAACTGAGTTGACACTGATTAATCGAGGATTAATTACTGAGAACATCTTGTTAATTTGAGTGAAAGGTGTTTACAACTGTACATTAATACCTTGCATCATCGATGTACCTCATTATCCTCACAATGCTACGATACGAAACCTCAGACAAGAAGCGAAAGCGTGACGACAGCCAGTCGACCGATGCAGATCAGTCGAGCGAACTGCCAAACCCTCAAAGTCTGGACGATCATTTTGTAAGTCGTGGCTAACGACTTTCACTTGGTTGACATGCAATGAGGATTTGCAGATTTTATTGTTTTCAGTAGCTATTCGTATATTGAATCTTGATTGACCGCCATTTTGCTTTCTCGGACGATCGATATCCAATTTTTTTATGGTCAATAATTAAGTACAGATGAAAAAAGTATTCAAATAACTATTGCTATCAACAATATTTTAGTATTTGTGATTAAATTATCTGTCTTGTTTTTAAAAAAATCTTTAGTTTAAAAAAAAACTTTTCCCGTGAGGTCACGTGATAACCAAATATGGGATAATAGTCTCGATCCAAATGTTACAACGCGTACACTTGAGCAGACTCATGAATATAACTCATGAATATTAATTAGACCGTTCACTACATTAACAGATCGTTATTATAACAGAAACAAACGTATGTTTTCCATGTAAATCTAAAATGATATTATTTGTTATTAATTGTCCGGTGAATTAAACAATTGGTTAAATTGAAACAATTCATAATTCATCATATTATGAATACGTAAATTTTTTAACTTATCCTGCATTACTCCGTATTGCATTTACTGCTGTCTTTGACAGAGTGACGAACTGTGTGAGATCCAGCTGCTGAAGAAAGTTGTCCCAACCAGCTCAGGAGGCAGCGCCCTCTCACAGTCGGCACGTGACCCGGAAGTCATGACGTCACACAAAAACACATAACTGCTTTGTCACCTCCACGGACGGACGTACTGTGTATCCCTTGTGGAAATTAAAGCTTATTATTTGTTTTTTATATTTTGCGTGTTTCTACATTCATTATATGCTGCTACATTGTTACCTGTTATGGGCCGTGACCTTAGGGTCTTCCCATTCGTAAATTGTAACGTTTATCGCTCGTCTGTGGCTCACGTCACAGTAATTTACGGGCGCAATGTTGTTCCCGCCATTTTGTTTTCTTTCCCGCCATTTTGGCCATTCACCACGTGGCCACGTAATGTCGTGTTCTGCGTTTTGAATTCTCTCTTTGGCTTGGGTAATACATTACATTTATGTATGTTGTTTTGGTGTGCTTAAAGCCTTGCCTTTTCGCTACCTCTCAGCGTAATTGTTTCTTCTCATAAACTTCAATATAATACGAAGTTTTTGAGTTTCATTATGTATCCCGTACTCTGTGGTTTTGCCACATGGTTACGTGTTTGCACATGGTTATGTGTTTGCTTAAAGCTATGCTTTTTCGCTACCTTTTAGCGTCATTGTTTGATCTCATAAACTTCATTGAAATACAAAGTTTCTGAATCACATTATGCTTCCCATACTTTGTGATTGGCCACATGGTTATGTGTTTGCTTAAAGCTATGCTTTTTCGCTACCTTTTAGCATCATTGTTTGATCTCATAAACTTCATTGAAATACAAAGTTTCTGAATCACATTATGCTTCCCGCACTTTGTGGCTTTGCCACATAGTAATGTTTTGCTTAAATTCCAGATTTTCTGCCTCGCTGCACTTGTTGCCGCGGGAACAAATCTGGTCGGGGCCGCCCCTTTCTGCCGTGATTGTACGACGCCCTGTACTTTCACAAGGCAGTGCCGATGTTGCAGTCATTCGTCGCTGTGATCCTTCAGCTCATGCGAGTATCCAGGACACACCTCGCTCAACGTGCTCGTCGACCCCCACCTACGTTGACGGCAGCAGCGCTCAGCGGAGCTTCGCAGTGCTCCCAGCACCAACGGCGGCTCCCAACGTAGAGTCTGCCTCCCATGGCACGACATACGACCGTTCACGGTCTCCTACTCCACCGGCGGCTCCAGCGCTCCCAACGTAGAGTCTGCCTCCCCTGGCACGACATACGACCGTTCACGGTCTCCAACACCACCACATCAACGCTGATGTCTCCGGCGCCCCCGGCGCCTCTGATGTCCCTGCGCTCCCGGCGCTCCTGGCGCTCCCGGCGCCTCCGATGTCCTGGCGCTCCCGGCGCACCCGGCGCCTCCGATGTCTCGGCGCCTCGTGCGCTCCCGGCGCCTCTGATGTCTCGGCGCCTCGTGCGCTCCCGGCGCCTCCGATGTCTCGGCGCTCCCGGCGCTCCCGGCGCCTCTGATGTCTCGGCGCCTCGTGCGCTCCCGGCGCCTCCGATGTCTCGGCGCCTCGTGCGCTCCCGGCGCCTCCGATGTCTCGGCGCCTCGTGCGCTCCCGGCGCCTCTGATGTCTCGGCGCCTCCGATGTCTCGGCGCCTCGTGCGCTCCCGGCGCCTCTGATGTCTCGGCGCCTCTGATGTCCCGGCGCTCCCGGCGCCTCTGATGTCTCGGCGCCTCGTGCGCTCCCGGCGCCTCTGATGTCTCGGCGCCTCTGATGTCCCGGCGCTCCCGGCGCCTCTGATGTCTCGGCGCCTCGTGCATTCCCGGCGCCTCTGATGTCTCGGCGCCTCTGATGTCCCGGCGCTCCCGGCGCCTCTGATGTCTCGGCGCCTCGTGCATTCCCGGCGCCTCTGATGTCTCCGCGCTCCGGCGCCTCCGCATCCTCTGATGTCTTCGGTGCTCCCGGCGCCTCTAAGGTCTTTGATCTCATTATCTTCGACGCCTCTAATGTCTCTGGCGCCTCTGACTACTCCGGCGCCTCAAGAGTTACGGAAGAAGCGCCTATGATATATCCGGCGCCTAAGATGACCTCCGGCGCCCAGATCAACAAGCTTTATCAAGCTCAGATCAACGAGCCGACTATCCGATCTTCTACTGCGGCTTAAGGGGCACCATCGGCAATCGCCTCCCCGGCGCCACTGCCCTCTTCTCTTGCTGCCGTCTCATAACTCCTCACACGGAGAAGCATGGTGAAACAACTGTCGCCGCTCCTGTCGCTACTCTCCCGTCGGTCTTCGGGATCGTGACTATCGTTCTACTTCGTTCCTGGGTGGAATCTTTTCAACCAATAGACAGTTGGTCTGATTCAACTTGCCCACTGAGACGTTATCCATAATCCCGTCGTTTAAAGCGCTATGATTCCGGAGAGATGACCTGCGGGTTTCCATCGAATCAGAGCGTCATGTGAACAGCGTCTGTATCAGATTCGACGACGACATCCACTTACAAAGAGTTTACTTCGTCGACATCGCCGACACCAACGCTGTTCTACCCTACCCTAGCGCCAGCGTTCCTGAAAGAGACTCTTCCTCGGCGCTCACCGGGTTTTCCACGACGCCCATGGGGTTCCGTGTTTTATCGCAAAACTCGGGTACACCACTTGATCGTCTCTCACGCAGTTCATTGAGGATTGTCTGTGTGTGGAGTTTGCACCTCAGTTCCGACTCCAAGGCGGTTTTCTCGGCTACTGCGCAGTGTGATTTACATGTCACGTGTCAAGTACTCGGACTGTCAACAACTCCGACCGGAATTAGGTCAACTTACCATGGCAAGGGGTGCCATGTATTTCTACAGATTGGTTTCCATGTCTACCTGTACGCTTGGTGCTACCACTCAACCAGGCGCCTGTCGCAGTCCATCCATGCACGGATGTTGGAAACAATAGACCTCCTCTACCAACACGGCTGTCACGAGGAACCTTGTTTCATCAACCCTTCGCTGTAAGAACGATAGCGCCTATAGGCGTTCAAGGGATGGAAAAGATCGCCTTCCTTCGTCCGGTTTGATCTTTTCGACTACGACACCTTCCTATCTTCCGCCTTGACTACCGGACACAGTGTCGATTTGATACTTAAAGTCCCTCGGCCGTCCCACTGACCCCTGTTGCATACCTGCCTCGTATCGTGTTGTCGTCGTCCATCGTCACCTCGATATAAGAACAGGAGTACTTATACGCCGCTTCAGGGATGAAAACGATCTAATTACTTCGTGCAATGGCCATATTGCCTCGACTTCCTACTACCCGGTTACGTGGATGCCCCGGCGGTCGATTGTGAAGCTGGTTTACTTCGTCTACTTGAGGTTGGCTCGCAGGCGATCACACCTTTTTCCGAATCGTACCGACGGTACGCAATCGCAGACCCCTGTTGCTGACTACCTCCCCTGCCACCTTGTCAGTGGCTAGTGGCCCACACCAGCCCACATTGTGACCACCTGTGATCCAGAGATCAACACCATTGGCACAGCAACAGCCTCGAGATAAAGGCTTATCCAGGACGTCGCTTGCTGATAGTGCTTTCTCGGTCACGCCCTGTTGATCGTGTCCACTGACGACGTCACCGTAGTGTGGTGTTTGCGGACCCAGAGTACTCGCCCCTCTCCCGGCGCTACAAACTCGACCGGCGCCCCCGAGAATCACCATCTTCGGCATTCCAGGCGCCTCAAGCTCTCCGACGCCTCACGCTCTCCGGCGCCTCGGGCCAGAAAATGTCAAACGGTCGACACCCCAACCCTAGATCTGTTTGCCTCATATCTGAATGTGGCCAGCTGTCTTCCATTCCACCTGTGCCGGATACGACCGCTGTGGCAGTCGAAGCCTTCCATCGTTCCTGAGAAGGATTACGCGTGTACGCTTTTCCGACTCCGGTTCTCCCTCCCATGGTTCTTCAGAGATCCAGGCCACTCGACCCCTGCCATTGACTTTGGTCTCGCCTTATTGGTCAGCCAGAAGTTGGGTTATCGACCTCCGAAACATACCCAGAGACAACCCCTGGAACTTCCGGTGTGGTCCAACCTTCTGCTCCATCCACACGGTCTGTTGCCACACCCTCATACCCGCATGTTATCGTCTGCACGCCTGACACACCTGCAGAAAGCCAAGGGCTATTCGGCTAGAGCGACCAAGGCTATTGCATCAGCCCACCGTCCATCTACAGGGGGACTGTATGCTGATAAATGATGCTTGTTCCAGGCATTTTGTTCTGACAAACACCAGGATCCGATGACAGCGTCACCGCAGATCCTGGATCAGTTCCTTCTGTACTTGCGTAGCACCCGTCGGTTGAAGGGCTTACCACCCCCACACACCTGGTCGCCATCTACTCCGTTCTGGCCATCCCGGACGATCGGAGAAAGACGAAAATTCCCGACCTACGGGCCTGGCTGCGCTCGTTCAGTCTTGAAGACCTGAAGGCCAAGTTCGGACCGCCTGCGTTGGATCTGAATGTGGTCTTCAACGCCCTTCGAACCACTCCCCTCGTCTTCCTTCTACGACCTTAAGTAGAGGACGGGTGTTTCTACTGGTTTTGACTACTGCCGCTCGAGTCCATGTACAGCACGCCCTCGACGTCTCCCGTGCCCGGTTCGAATGCGGTACCCAGGGCGCCGTTCATCATGGACCGTACTGGGACGTCAGCGTAAAGACTCAACTCCCAGGACAGCCTGATAGATCATTCCTTGTCCCCTCCCCCCTCGTCCAGTGTGGGTGCCGAGGATGAGGATGAGCGTCATTATGCCCAGTAAGGGCACTGAAGGTTATTCTACGATCTAAAGACTGCCGCAAGTCTAGGAAACACCTTTTTCTGCCGGTCTCCCCTTCGTCGCAGTCGTTGGTCAGCCGGAATACTTTTCCCTGTGGCTCCGGACGGTCATCCTTAAAGCTTATGAGCCGCCGGATTGGACCCTCCCCCCAAAGGCTATCACCTGAAATAAAATGAGATCAGGGCGATCGTATTTACACTGGTTCTTCACGGTATACTGTTCCATCCAGTCGTTCAGGGAAGCCTGTTCGTGGCGATCGGACACCGCCTTCACCAACCACTACTTCCGTGATGTAGCCTTGAAAGTTGTCGCCGGCGTTCACAGTTTTGGTCCCTGGTTGTAGCCCAACAGGTCATCTATCTCCGACGCCACTGATTCTCCGATACCCTGAGCGGGGCCCGTCGACCTCTCTAGTGTTTATCACCCCAGACGAGACGGATCTCTTGCGTTCCGCATTCGCTCTTAGGTCAGTTTTAGTTTTGGGTTACCCGACTCATTCTATTGCTGTCACCTATCCGGGTTTTACTTTTTGCATCAACTCTCGTTTCCTGACGACAGGAATGGTAGTAGATGTGGACACCGGCGCCGACGCCAACGCCGCTGCTTCTCTGATACCTGAGCGGTACCCGTCGACCTCACCGGTGTTCCTTGCCTCCAGCCTAGAGGGCTATCCTGCGTTTCGCATTCGCTCTTGGGATTGGTCGTAGATTTTGCCGCCGAAGCCGCTGATTCTTCGATTCCCCGAGCGGGGCCCGTCGAACTCTCTGGTGTTTATCGCCTCAGATTAGAGGGGATCTACTGCGTTTCGCTTTCGCTCTTCAGTAAGTTATATATTTTGGCAAAACGCCTCATTGTATTTCGGTTACCTATTCGGGCGTTTCGTTTTTGCATCGACTCTTGTTTCCTGAAGACAGGAATGGTCGTAGATGTTCCGGTCATCACTTGTATGCGGTGCGGATTCATCGGACCTTGACGAGGGTTTAATATGGTTCACATCTGCAGGTATGCCCACCGGCCATGCCGTCTGATAAAGATGCAATACGGAGTAATGCAGGATAAGTTAAAAAATTTAGTAAAATCTAAATATTTTTTACATTTGTATACTTATCCTGCATTACGAAGTCTAAGTGCCCTCCCTTTCGCTACGCTACCTCCCCACGAAGTTTCAGATGTTATGTTTAAAGCAGTTATGTGTTTTTGTGTGACGTCATGACTTCCGGGTCACGTGCCGACTGTGAGAGGGCGCTGCCTCCTGAGCTGGTTGGGACAACTTTCTTCAGCAGCTGGATCTCACACAGTTCGTCACTCTGTCAAAGACAGCAGTAAATGCAATACGGAGTAATGCAGGATAAGTATACAAATGTAAAAAATATTTAGATTTTACTAAACTTGTAATGTGTGTGAAAAGTCATACTAAAATACGCTATTTGAAGGGGGCGTGGCCTAAATGCAAATGTCCGATTGGGATTTTAAATTTTCTGGACCCCTGGGCTGAAATATTAAAGACCGCAGTGTAATACAACAAACAAGATCCTCCGTAGGGTACATGAATAGTTATCCATTCTCCTTGACACGACCCCAGCGACCTGAGGATTTAAGAAGAAATGCATAGTTTGAGATAGGATAAGTATATAAATATACAATTTATAAGAAAATTTGCAATTCCGGTGTCCCCCACTGTGATATTGCTGGACTCGCTCACTCACTAAACTCACTCACTAAACTCACTCACTCACTCACTCACTCACTCACTCACTCACTCACTCACTCACTTACTCAAAACATGACAAGGTGTCATACGTATTGTTTCAGTATGGGTTGTCTAAACAAATGTCACCGTAAATTTGTTTAACTCTCCAACTGATGATCTTGATGTCTTTGCCAGAGTGTCAACTCCGTCCACCCTCGTGGTCGAGCCAGCAGCAGCAACCAGCTCCACCTTCGACATCCTCGGCTGCATCATGCAGAGTCAGAGCATCCTCAACATGAAGAGCGGGGATGTCACGATCAAGAGAGACGGTAGGTCCAGCCATCGGATTTCATGCTTGTCCTGTAGACCAAGACTACTTATTAGTGCTGAGGTCAAGTAATAGTCCCTAATGACTTGTTTGAGGCTATGACACTTGACAGTTCTCAATGCTGTGATTTGAGTCAGTCAAGCGGGACTAGCTACTAACTCAGAAGGACTGTGCCATGTGCCATGAGTTAACAATAGTCCTCTGGACTTATCTTTAAAGAAATTAAGGGTCACAATATCTGTCATTATAGATGCATGTACAAATATTTAAGGAGCAATTTTAAGTAATGTCATGACATGTAGAGACTTTTATTACCTCCCCCTGGGAATTAGATTTTGGTTGTCCTAGCCAATTCTTGTTCACATCTTGTTCATCTATTCAGTTTAGATTCTTAACGGATCTCATGTTGAACTATAATGTTCATGGTTGACTTTAACAATCTCATTAATTGGTGAGACCTTTACAACTAGATCATGTAGATGAATTTGATCCAATATTGCTAGAGTGTATCTGTATTTCAAGTCACATGTGATTTGCCCTGATGAAATCTTCTTTTGTCTGTTTCTTCTCAGGTTCTCTCGTTGCAAACAAGCCAGTCCCAAAGGCAGACGTTCATCTGAAGCATAGCAACACATTTGAGTTGAACACATTCTCAAAGGAGAAGGAAGTTGATGAGTACGACCCGTCTAATCCCACAGATGAAGATCCAGCTGATGTTCTGTCCTCGAAGCAAGGCCAACTGGCTCCAGCAGCTTCAATTGGCTTTGACTACGACCCATTTGAACCCACAGATGACTCGCCAAGCAAACCCGAGACTGTGTATGATCCTTCCTTTCCTACAAACGAGGACCCAGATATGGGAGAAGATGTCGCCAAGGACAGTGAAAATGAGACGGATACTGCTGTGAAAGATATTGGTGAAGATAAGACTGAGCAAGATGATGAATGTTCTAATCAGGACGGGGAAGAGGTGCAGGAGTCAGAGAAAACAGATGACGATTGTGTGAAAGAAGATGCGTCAGAACCGGACTCCATTCCAGGCATCAAGAGCCAAAGTGATATTTTTGAGGCCAGTAGTGAGATTACATCTGAAGATTCCAAGGTGTGTACTGAAGCAAAGGGGGGCGAATGTGATGTTGGGTCTCCGAGTGAAGTGATGGAGTACGCCCTGGACGATACCTCCATGGACTCTGAAAAACCTCTGCAGATTGATGAAGGTGGAGAAGACGAAGACAGTCAGAAGGCAGAGGATGGAGCTGAAGACACTCTTGCAGAGGAGGAAGTAGAGGAAACGGAAACAAATTCTCAAGATGCCAATGAGGGACAGGAGGAAGAGGTGGAGGAAGAAGTCGAGGAAGAAGTTGCCGAGAATGAGGAAGATGCTGAGAATGAAGAAGTTGCTGAAAATGAGGAAGTTGCTGAAAATGAGGAAGGAGAAGAGGTGGAGGACGGGGATGGTGAGGAAGAAGAAGTTGAAGAGGAGGAGGTTGAAGAGGAGGAGGAGGAAGAAGAACAGGAGGAAGAGGAGCAAGAGGCAGGGGGTGATGAAGAGGGTGAGATTGAGGAAGAGGTTCAAGCTCGGACAATGGGGTCACATCTAGGGGGATGGGACACAGATGATTCTGACTATGAAATTACCCGAGAACAGGAAAACAAGGTGCCCATTTCAGAGTTTCCACGTATTCCTAAGAAGAGGAGTTACAGGAATAAGGATGCTGCTGATGATTTAAGGACAGTGTTGCAACGGTTAGATGAAAAAGGCCATGGTCACCGGGCATATGAAAAGAAGGAATCTGTTCATAAGAGTAAAAGAGACTCTGACTCCAAAGATAGGACTTCTAAGTATGATAAGAGGGAAAGAGACTATGAAAGAAGGGATAAAGATAGACGTGATGATCGAGAAGAACGATCACGTGATAAGCATAGCAGAAAAGAACTGTCACGAGGTGAATATGAAAGTTCGTCTAGGCATAAACGAAGGAAAGACACTAGATCTAGAAGTAGGTCCCGAGAGAGAAAGGATAGATCTGGGTCACATGACCGTAGAAGGTCAAGATCACGTGAAAGGTCATCTCGCAAAAAGCGTAGAGAACGGTCATATTCTCGTGAAAGATCTTATGAAAGAGAAAAATCGCACAAGAAAAAGAGGCGTGATCGTGATCGTAGCCGGGATCGTAGCAGTGAACATAGAGGTCGTAGAAGTCGTTCTCGATCTCACAGTCCTAGAAAATATTCTGAAAGAGACAGTTATTCTA
Source organism: Haliotis cracherodii (assembly GCF_022045235.1). NCBI lineage: Eukaryota > Metazoa > Mollusca > Gastropoda > Lepetellida > Haliotidae > Haliotis > Haliotis cracherodii. Next base: position 1,552,521 of record NW_027266270.1, read on the forward strand.
AACAAAATCGTGATAGTGAAAGATCTTATAAAAGAAAGAGTGAGAGGGAAGATTCAAAGAGTGAGTACAAGAAGATTCGATCTGGAGATGAGGCTGAAAAGGAAACTACCAAGTATTCCTCAGTGAAAGTTAATCACAGTGCACCCAAATTAGTGCCTGTTTCTTTCACGGATGACCCAATAGTTCTAAGTGATGATGATGAGGAGCAGGACCATGAAAATATACCCCTGCCATCCTTCGGGCCAAGCGGAAGTAGTGCAAAGTCCGATTTGGCAAAGAAAAGTGAAAATCTGGACATCAAAGGTGATAAGCCTGATGCTAAAAGTGATAAGTCAGACAGCAAAAGTGAAAGGGCTAAGAGTGACAAATCAGCAAGTAAGAATGAAAAGCCTAAATCAGAAAGTGAAAAACATGTCCGTCTTCAGTTGAAGTCATTTGCCACTAAGAAAGTGTCTGAGCATTTGATTAAGCAGGGTGGTATATTCGGGAAGGAGCCGTCTGTGTATGACCCAGCTCACCCGACCGATGAGGAACAGGAGACTGAGAAGGGAATCTCAGTGGACTTTCAAGGTGCTGTGCCCAACAGTGCATCACCCGACCTTCCGCCACAGCTCATGCAAAATGCTCACGGACAGGGACCTTACATAAGTGAGAATGCATTTATTTTGACAAGTGAGCCAGGGGTTATGCAGCCACAAAATATTCCTCTGCCTGCTGTGACGTTTGGGATGCTTCATCCCCGACTCCAACCAGGCTTGCCCCAAAGACAGATTCTCATGAACCCTGTTATGTTAAATCAGCCACCTCCGTTCACACAGACCCAGCCAGGTAGATTTCCTCGTCTCCCGACTGGGGCGATGCCTCGGTTTGGCTGGCAGGTGAACCCTCCTGGCGGCATGTTGCCGCTACAGCAGAACAGATTTGGTGCTCGTATGCCTCCTGGCCCTGGCGGAATGCCCCCAGGGGGTAATGTGATGAACGGTGGCTTCGACCCCATGGGTCCAGACCACTCGCGTCCTCCCTTCCCACCTAACATGCACCTCCCACCAGATCACAATCACCCACCTCCAGTGCAGATGAAAATGAACCCAATTCGTCCTCTGCTGCCGAACCCACTCAGACCACCCCCCGGACCACAGGCTCCAAAATCACAGCTGGAACAGTTGGAAGAGATCTCAAAATTACTAAATGCTCAAGCCCAGCTTGCTGCTCTTGAAAAGGACAAATCTGGCCTTAATTCCCCCAGTGGGAAGGGGAACGGCATCTTTAAGGTGCCACTCCCCCCACAGCTGTTTGGCAAAGGGGCTTTACTGAAGGCGCAGGAGTCGGTGGAGACCACGGAGGTCGTGGACATGGACATGTCCCCGCTGGATGACGACTGTGAGCTGGAGCTACCCACCCCGCCCGACTGCATGAACACCGACCCGGATGAAAAACCCAAGAAGAGGACAGTTGACTTGAAAACTTTTAAGAAAACCGTCCAGGAGCTGTCTTCCACTCAGGATGACCAACCGTCGTCAGCTGCGGACCTCACAAACAAGGACAAGGTACGACTGAATGAGGTTAGGATATGTTTAATAATCTAACTTAAAAAAACAAGTTAAGTCATTGGTTTTAAAAAGTGATCAAATAATGAACACAAATTTTTAAAATCATAAATTTAGGCAATTTTTTCTCTGTATTCTCTTATACTCTTAAATGTTATTTTACAAACAAAAACACGAAAAGGAAAATTGGACATGGCACAATTTAAACAATGCTTTTAAAACTTTTTTCAGACTTTCTAATTGTTATTCTCAATTTTATTATCCCTACAATTTATTAAATGTTTGGGGTAATCAGTCGCAGATTCTGGGATCTATTAAAAAACAGTCACTCATTGTTTAATATCAATAATTGGAACACGTTTCAGGTAACATGTACTCATTAAGTTATATTTACTGATCTATGAGACAATATGCAGCAAGCATCATGTGCAAACATAAGAAAGTTACTGCCCACAGGGATAGGTAATATCTGTTAACTCCTTTGGCTTAACATATCTATTGCCACCCACCTATTCTAAACATAATTTAGAGAAAACTTGATTTATAAAGTTATAAATGTGATAAACATGAACTTGTCAAAGTGTGATGATTGGTCATTAAGGTCGTTCAGGTTGCCATGGCTACAGTAAATACAATCATGTTTGTGGTGGAACTGAGGGAAATATGATGTGAAGCTTGACCTGACCTTGAACTTGGTACATATTTCTGACTAATGTCCTACCTGTTTTAGGGGGCAGGGGTGGCCCAGTCATCTAAGGTGCCGCGATTCGCTGTGCAGAGTTGCGTTCCTTGGGCACGCCAGAAACCTATGATCGTGGGTTCGAATCCCGGTTCGCCCCAATTATATTTCTAGGTTTGTCAGCACCATACCCGTGCGCGTGAGTTTCACCGAAGTGGTAAACGTCTGAGACCTGCATCACTTCGGGCTTTCCTCCCACATTAAGCTGACCCGCCGCGATATAACTGGAATATTGTTAAAAGCGGCGTTAAACCCAACTCACTCACTCACTCAAGCAGCGTTAAACCCAACTCACTCACTCACTCACTCACTCACTCACTCACTCACTCACTCACTCACTGTTTTATTCCAATGCATTGTCTAGGTTCAGTGCAGGGATAAGTTCTCTCAATTATCATTGGTTCCTGAAAATTATTCACGGCTCTGCTTGGACATTTTCAGAAACCGTTCGTCATGTTTATGATGTTTTTGCTTACCTATGTTATTTAAACCTGAAGGAAAACTTTCACAAATTATTGAAACAAAATTTGCAAGAAGATTTGGGTTAGAATTGGCCTCATGCTTGTTGTTAGAGGCAACTCACGGGATCGGGTGGTCAGGTTCACTGACTTGGTGGATGCATGTCACCGTATCCCAGTTGAGAAAGTCAGTGCTCATGATGTCAGTCACTAGATTGTCTGGTCCAGATTCAATTATTTACAGACTGCTGTCATATAGCTTGAATATTGCTCTGTGCGTTGTTAAACAACACACAAAACAACCTGTAAACCAGGAAATGAAACAAAAGTCCTGCTGTACAGCCACACTGATGTTGGTGGGTGCGTCTTGTACTTACAATGTTGCCATGTGTTGTAGTATTTGAAGAAACTGCATCTCCAGGAGCGGGTGGTGGATGAGGTGAAGCTAGCCATTAAACCCTTCTACAGTAGCAAGAAGATCAATAAGGACGAATATAAGGAGATTCTCAGGAAGGCAGTGCCAAAGGTAACCATTTCCTTAACAGGGACTATAACCTCCCTCATACAGGGAGGCAGCAGGACTTGTAAAGATCTGGGGTAGAATAGGTCTTCAGCAACCCATGCTTGCTGTAAAAGGCGACTATGCTTGTCGTAAGAGGCGACTATCGGGATCGGTTGGTCAGACTCAGTGACTTGGTAGATGCATGTCATTGTATCCTCATAACGTGGATTGATGCTCATGATGTCAGTCACTGGATTATCTTGTCCAGACTCGATTATTTACAGACCACCGTCATGTAGCTGGAATATTGCGGAGTGCGACGTTAAACAACATACAAAGAATATCTATCAGATGTTGAATTTTTATCTTTCCCTTCCAGGTGTGCCATAGCAAGAGTGGAGATGTGAACCCTGTAAAGATTAGGGCACTTGTCGATGCATATGTTAGCAAAGTGCGCAAAGGTCGGAAACCACACAAAGAAGTAAAGAAGAAATCCAAAGATGATTCAAAAGCAAATGGTGAAAGACTAAAGGGGAAACCATCTCGATAGCATTAAATTATTGTATCCTATATTGGTGTAGCAAATAAATGTGTGAGTGCTCGGTGACATATGATAAGACTGCCTCTCACCTATGTGACATCTTGGACTCGTCCATTGCTGTGATGTGATCAGTCTACATGGTATTCGAGGGGGTGACAGGCATCTGTTGGGCAGTCACCGTGGAACCTGCCAATATCATGGACTGTTATTGCCTGTTTGGTCACATCGTATACCATGGTGAAACTGTGTGTGTGTAAATATATATATATATATAAATCAATGTTGATGCCATTCATCCAGAAAGATACTGTACAGCACAACTGCAGTGTAAATTCATCAGTTCCTGTAACCATGGTAACGGATTGGTTTAAGACTTTATCCAGTGTGGAACTAGACCGACTGAAAACTGTGGAGTGAAAGTATGTTAGTTTTGTGCAAAAACATTCTTGCAATTTCATTTAGATAATCAATCATTGTTAATATTATTACTTGGAGTTGTTTTATAGAAAGCATGTTACCATGTGAGACATGTGAGATAAATAGATTTATCACCTATCATTGTTACCTGCAGGGTCACGTGACCTCCATTTCCAGGGCATGAAAGCATGGCTACATATCAGTTTGTTGATGAAGTTTGTCTGTTTGCTTCTCCTGGGCACAACAACTTTATTCATGTTCAAGTTATCCTGACTCTAGCTACCACAGGTCCTGTTCAACGAAGCGATCTTAGCACTAAGGTGATCCAAACTCCCATGCTTCAACAAGGGTGTATGATGATCACAGGGCTAAGATCCCATTCTTTGTGGAAGAGGCAACGTACTTAGTGGATAAACATTTAAATAGCAGTGGCCTGGGATTTTCATTTGAAACTTTATTTTAGTCACATTTCCAACATTTCGAAAATATATTTCATACAAGAAGATCCTTTTTTTAGCCCATCAGATGTGTTGAATCAGCTTCACTCTAGCAGTTTATCTTAGTTATCTAACACCAGAGCAAATATTGAATTGATATCTCTTCGCTGAATTGTAATTCATTAAACAATTCCAGGCCAGTTGGTGAATAGGGATATTGAACACACGTTTCTAATCAGCAATCACAACTCATGTATGAATGGATTCTACTTAAGTGTGAGTTTTTTACAAAAGTTTTCAATCATGCCCATCCGATGTTCATCCAGCGCTTATTGAATCATGCAAGCTGAGACGTGTAAGTAGCATCAGGAAGTGAACTCGTGTAAGTAACGTAATGGACTCTTTGACATCTCCATTGACACTTTCCATGGTGTCCAACAAAAAGATTTGTATCCTTTGCCGTGTTGTGAAAAGGGCAGCTCATGGTTATGACACAGTCAGCAAGTTATCATCCAATTTCATCATGGTCAGAGGGAATTGAAGACTAAAAGGGACCTTGCATATACTGGCAGCTCGTAACTTAAATATGCATGTCTTGTCGTCATAGTAACCGTGTTTCTGGAGGAAGGTGGTCCGATACCTTGACAGATCCACCAACATCAATCATTATCATTTCATGGAATTGAATGACAAATACTTTTATCAGCTGGCATTAAGTTCACCTGAATATTAATTGAGGATATGTCCTGTCTGAAAATACAAACAATTGGCCATCTGGCTACACACTTTTCACATTGTAGGGCGGTGCCACTTTTAAAGATATAATTAAATATGGCCGCAGCTGCAGCCATATTAATTTGTCACATGGGCAAATACTCCAACATTTCAGGATGGATCACAACCTGAAGTCTTTTGTGAGTTGTATGATTGAAAAATTTGATATAAATTTCAAACATTCAAATGAGATGCATGGCTTTATTTTCCCATAAGGTTTTTAGAGCCCAGATTGAAACATTTCTTTTAATACGAGGGAAATTACACACTGATTAAGTATTTATCGATGGGGGATTCACAAAAATATGAAGCTTGTCATCCATACTGTGTCTGAAGTCTCACAGCTCAGGAAACTCTCTGCTTTGTCAGCCAAACCTTCACATCAGTTCCAGATGCTTCCAGCTTATGTAATGCAATATAATGTAAGGCTTCCGTAGTCTGATAACGACCGAGTTTGTGTCACGCTGCATTGTATAGACTCCACATGTCAGGGTCTATCATCATTCCAGTCTTATAACATAGACAGCCTTCGTTCACCATCACTAAACGTGTAGACACAATGGTGCTTGAGCCGTCAGTAGGGTCATCATAGGAGTCAGGGTTAGAGTATGGGAGTTAAGACGGGTGTCGGGTAAAAGATTGCTCTATGAAATTGAGGCCTATATGAAGTCTGAATACGTTTTGACATTTTTACAAATTCCTATAAAGTTGTGAAAACATTTGCCATTTGTTTATGAATTGACTGTTAAATGTGAGAGATTTATTCTGTTTTGAGCTCTATTCGTAGTAACGTACGAGTAGACAGACATGCCAGTATATCGTCATGGTCCGATAGTTCTTCATCTTTCCCATGCCTTCCATTCCTGAGACGGTTAATCTTCCAAGACTTTCTTTAATTCCCTGGCTTTTGTGTGTGATTGCTTCTAGTGACATGCCCTCAGTTGGTGTGGAGTGTAGCTGTAGAGAAAGTGTTCTGTACAAATATTGCATTCTTTTCTTAGTAAAGTGTTGTGTTCAAACTAAATGCAGCCTCTCAGAGGAAGGCTCAGTCAGGGGATGAATAAATAAGATGTTAAACAATGAAACATTGATATTAGTCACCTTTATTGTATTCGAACTAGTCTTTTAACACGATATCCTGAAATGTTCCTGATTCCTTTGCACGATGTTCAGCTTTTGCTGTCTTTTCAAGATAGGATTTTGTGGACAGAAGCAGACTAGGGATCGCACATAACCTGATGAAACTTGGTTTGTGGCGTGTAACTTATTGTACATTATTGGGTATTAGCCAAAGTCCAAGGATTCTTTCTGGACAATCAAGGAAGTAAACTCAAAATGTGTATTTTTTAAAAATCATATTTTTTTTAGAAAGTGTTAAAACGTAAACATAATTGATGATGGTTCTTGTGGAGCCGTGCTTATTTATCTATTTATGGGAATTAAGATGTTTGAAAGTAAAGCGATTCTTAATTCCATTTTCAAGATAATCATTAACTTAGAGACATGTTCAGATTTTACCAATTTCAATTGAATAAAGGTATGGGACTAATAATTTCAAGGTTGAGTTGGGATGGCGTCGGCTGATACAAATGTGCTGGTGGCTAATACCCCATAATGTCAGATAGCAGACATTTGTGGTCTGTGTTCTTCTCTCATTATCTCACCCTCACATTTAAATAAACCAAGATGCTAAAACGCTGTTAGAAATAGCTGGTCTATTATCAACTGTCAGTTTGATGCTGACCTTGAAAGGATCTTGTAAGAACCTGTATTGTTTTTGTCATGGCTATTGAAAATCGCAAATCATGACTTTAATTGGAGACAGTTCAAATATTTTTGAATGCATTTATACCTGTCTTTAAGGTTGCTTCTGAGTTTGTGAAGAATGACGTTCAGAAATATTTAAGTGAAGCACATCATTCATTTGATTACTCTGTTCAGATTTATGTGTTTCACGGCCAGATTTATAGAATGTTTTTAAAAGTATTTACCATTATTTTGTGGGTCATTGTTGATACGGCATATATAGCGACAGGATTATGTCAGTCTCTGCTACCGACGTATTTGTTAGAACAGAAAACAAGGATAATTCTTCTCTGTTGTTTGTCCAGATCAGATACAACATTGATTTTCTTCATAAGGAAAAGACATTGGTATTCCATCAATTTGTGTAAGGGTAAGTACGTTGTCAGTTTGCCATTTTATGAAGGCAAGCAATGTCCAGATCAAGAATTATCCCAGAACCAAAGGATAGGAAACCTGTCTGAGATATTGAGAAAAGGTTGTGCTATGCATTGGAATTGGACATCTTCTGACAGTTTTATCAGGCTTGTTGCCTCTAAAGTCTGACAGTATTTATTGTAGAGATTTAACTGTTTCTATGGTGAGACAAAGTCTGCTACTCTGTACTTCTTGAACCACAACCAGGGGTACAAATTTATCACGGCATACAAGACAACAAGTAACAAAAACCGTGAAAAACAGGTTTCTACCCACTGGGCGTGATGAGCCCTGGGTCTGCTGGGTAGGAATTACTACATTTGGTAGGATGGATGAATGAAATTCTTCACAAATATCAAGCAAGTGTTAGGTTTAGTTTATTGTGTGGTCCCTCACTCTAACACATACCATGGGTGACGTATAGGATTTGTTCATAATGAACATGTAAAAATCGTGAATATATATTAGAAAATACGAATTGTCAGATCACCCGCAAACATTGCCAAAACACCGCATCCCTGCCTCTTGTGCTCTGAACAGAAATAATCATCATAGGTTTATGGGGAGCAGAATCATTCAGCTTTTGTCTCTCAGAATGAAATCACACTTTCTGTGCTGCCTCTATGAAGAGCTCAGACCCCATAGGCTGGTACCAAGGGGGGTCCAGGGAGTCCGGATCCCCCTTTTTTAAAACGAAATGTAGTAGACAACCTCCCCCACCCTCCCCACGTGTTTTTACTGTGTATTTTTAAACCTCACAAATTGATAAGTCCAGCTCATTTGAGGAAATATGATGAGCTATCTTGCCCATAAAGTTCTGGGCTTTGTCAGTGGAGTGAGTTGGTTTTATGCTGCTTTTAGCAATACTCAAGCAATATCACAGCCGGGGACACCAGAAATGGGCTTCACACATTGTACCCATGTGGGAAATGGAACCCAGACCTTTGGCATGATGAACAAATGCTTTAACCACTAGGCTACCCCACTGCCCCTTCGTCAATGGAATTTGTGATGATGATGATGTGTAAGGTAATGTTTGTCAAAAATTGCTTATTTTGCAAATTGCCTCTGAGGCTGAAGTAGTCTGACGTGTTGTATTGGCAGTGTTATGTTGGCCGTGTGTTATGGTGAGGGACTTTTGTATATGGATTGTGCTATAGTACATGTTCTTCTCTCATGTCTACATGCAATAAACATGATCAACCCATAGGACTTGTGTCATCTTTGTGGTCTTGGAATGACAAGGCTGAAGCATATGTTAGTGATACCAGGCTGTGATGTATTCTCTACACACACAAAAATTAATAAAGGCATGTGAACATTTTTGGGGATATTTTTTATGAAACATAAAAATATCCCCAAAAATATTGATGATCCCTAAAAACCATCACAGGAATACTGTATTTTTGGATTGTTCAGTATACAAGTGATATCTTGACAGAATGTACAAAGTTTTAACATTGAAGTTTGTGGAAACTGTCCTTGGTGTACTGGAAATAATATTCAGGTAAATAAAACTCATGATTCCTTTGGGGGGCACGTGTGGCCCAGTCATCTAAGGGGCCGCAATTTGCTGTGCAGAGTTGCGTCCCTTGGGCATGCCAGAAACCTATGATTGTGGGTTGGAATCCTGGTTCTCTCCGATTATGTTTCTAGGTTTGTCAGCACCATACCCATGCTTGTGGGTTTCACCGAAGTGGTAAACGTCTGAAACCTGCATCACTTTCCTCCCACATTAAGCTGACATGCAGCGATATAACTGGAATACTGTCAAAAGCAGCGTTAAACCCAACTCTCTCACACACACACACACGATTCCTTTGTTTAAACTTCTCTATGACATCATGGTGTGTACACATGAACACAACCATACTCATGGTGGCTGGATCGGGTGGTCAGGCTCACTGACTTGGTTCATGCATGTCATCGTATCCCAATTCTGTAGATTGGTGCTCATGACATCAATCACTGGATTGTCTGGTCCAGACTCGATTATTTACAGACCGCCATCATATGGCTGTATTATTACTGAGTGTGGTATTAACAAACAAATACTCGGTTTTGCAGGTGTGATGCTTATATACACAAAGAAAAATGTTAAGCACACCCCTATTTCGTAACCATGACAAATGGCAAAAATCATGGCATTGGATGACTAACCACAGGAGCTGGACGATGCCAATGTAATTGGATAGAACAAAGATTTGACTACAAATAAAGAACATATTGGTGAGTTGTGATTGAAATTTACTGATATCATGGTAACAGATACTGTTTTTACCTTAGACAATACCTCTCAAAAGTATGGAGCTGCAGGATTAAGTAAACGAGCAAGTTTGATGTTTCATGTGAAAATGTTCCTTAAAGTCTCTACTTGACATGACACGTGAAACAGATCAGTAACGGGTATATCCGCCACATGCCCGGGTGACGCATTCCACCCTTGGTCTCATGCCTCGGTATATCCGCCACGTGCCCGGGTGACGCATTCCACCCTAGGTCTCATGCCTCGGTATATCCGCCACGTGCCCGGGTGACGCATTCCACCCTAGGTCTCATGCCTCGGTATATCCGCCACGTGCCCGGGTGACGCATTCCACCCTAGGTCTCATGCCTCGGTATATCCGCCACGTGCCCAGATGACGCATTCCACCCTAGGTCTCATGCCTCCAGTCAGACGTTGGATCTGTTGATGGGCCAACAACAACCACTCCTGATGCAATGCTTCTCCAGCTTGCGTAAATCTTGTACAGGAGGATCTCGTGCATGTATGCGCCGCCCCAGAATATCCCAAACATGTTCAAGGGGGTTCAAATCTGGGCTCTGCGGGCCAGGGTAGAGTCGTTATTGCATAGGCCCTCATGTAATCCACGACTGCATGCGAACGATGAGGCCTGGCATTGTCATCCATGTACTGAGGTCGAGTAGCAAGAGGGTGGTTGTCAAAATGAGGAACGACGATTGGCCTCAAAACGTCCCGGATGTACTGAGCCCCTGTTGACTTGCCCCCTATGGTGACCAAATCCATACTGCAATCATGAGCGATACACCCGGAACCATTACCGAGCCCCCGCCGTATGCAACAGTCAGTTTAATGTTCCTTGCGGTGTAGGCCGTGTTCCGGTGCCTCCAAACTCTCGTTCTTCCATCAGTGACGTGGAGCAGAAAGCGACTTTCGTCTGACCAATGGATCCGTCTCTAAGTTCTCAGATTCCAGTTCTGTCACCCAATACACCATGCTAAACGAGCAGCTTTGTGATGATCTCTCAACAAGGGACGCTTTATGACTCGTCCTGCTGCTTTCAGACGGTTCTGGTGCTGAAACGATGATTGGGCAACAACAGCTGTTTCAGACGAGTACTTGTTAAAAAGGGTTCTCGGCGTATGAGACGAAGAAGGTCCCTGTCTTCGCCATGTGTCGTCACGGGAGGTCTTCCGGATCTGGGACGGTCCTGTACATCACCGCCTGAGCATGTTTCTCGGCTAAACGGCTTACGATGATACCCCAAATTCCGACCAATGACATTATACAAGACATTCCTGCGTTATGCATGCCGATTATTTGCCATCTTGTGGCGTCTGGTAATCGCCCTCGTGCCATTGTCACACAATGTCATGGAATAACTGTTTAAAACCGAGCTTAAGAAAGCAATTTTCACCTTTGGATATACTGCTTTTAGAGATAGGGTATAGCATGCTGCACGGGCATACCATGCATGGCACGTGAGCTTTCGTCACGCATGACTGATTACATCATCTCGAGAAAACATTTTTTCCCTTATTGCGTCTTCATGATTGTTACAAATCTTTGGACCAAACAGTAATGAAATGTATCAGGGTGTGCTTAACCTTTTTCTTTGTGTATATATTTACGCATGGGGCTTCAAGGCGCTATTCTGAACTTTCCAAACAAATAGTATAGATTAACATTTTTCTTTTGGACCAATGAACATCCGGGGTAGAATAGGTCTTCAGGTGGCTTGCCATAAAAGGCGACTGTATACTTGTCGTAAGAGGCGACTAAGGGGATTGGGTGGTCAGGCTCGCTGACTTGGTTCATGCATGTCATCGATCCCAATTGCGTGGATTGATGTTCATGATGTCAATCACTTGATTGTCTTGTCTAGAGTCGATTATTTACAGACCGCTGTCATATAGCTGGATTATTGCTGAGTGCTGCATGCGTTAAACAACAAATGAAACGAAACGAATGCAACATGGTTGATTGTTGTTTAACTCAATATTGCAACATTTAACATTGCAATATTTAACAGCAATATTGTTGAGTGCGGTGTTAAACAACATACAAACAAACAGACGTAAAAGGCGACTAACGGGTCGGGTCGGGTCGGGAGGTCAGGCTCGCTGACTTGGTTGACGCATGTCGTGGTATCCCAATTGCGTGGTTCGATGTTCGTGATATCAACCACTGGTCCATACCCGATTATTTACAGAACTCCGTCATATAGCTTGAATATTGCTTAGTGCAGTGTTAAACAACAAACAAACAAACAAATCTAAGCGTGCTCGTGGATATACTTATTGGTGAATCCAGGCATGTCTTCTAGTCTTAGAGCACACCGGCTAGAAAGAGTGAGTATGGTTTTACGCCACATTTAGCAATATCAAGGCGGGCCACACCAGAAATGGGCGTTACACATTGTACCCATGTGGGGAATCGAACTCGGCGTTTTCGGCGTGAAGGGCGACCGCTAAACCACTAGGCTACCTTTATCCCCGAAAAGAGTGCATGATTGTAGACGTTGTGGGACAATGGCGTTAATAACTTATGTGAACAATTAATGCCTATCAAGTATAATATAAAGGACGACTTTGTGTGTGAGGCACAATATGTAATTTCATGAAGGTAAAGTAACAAGTATGGCTGCGAAAGTGTGTATAAATGTGTTTGTGTGCGTACGCGAGGAAATATACTCTAATTAATGGTTATATATACAAAATGCATGTGTAGCCTCTTGATGTATTTATCTACACGTGAATGTAAACTGCCGTGCAAAAGAACGTAAAATTGATATCCCTAAAAATGAAACAACCATGAAATGGGTATTCGATGCTGATGTGATATTGACATGGGTATCATAGTTGGGTTTTGGACCTTAGTTTGCAGTGCTTGTGCGACTGTTTTCAGCGTAGATCATAGTAGATCTAATATTTTCAAGTGCCTACTTTATTTAGTTTATATCAATAAGAAAGGATAACCTTTGCATGAGCATATGACGGAGAAACTTGGTTTGATTTTCTATTTGATATATGAGTGGGTCGCGTACCCTCTTCCGCTGAACACTAAAAGCTATGAATCGCGCGTGGTACATATCGCGACTTTGTTGGTAAGGAAGTACTACGTCACAATACATGTGCCAATCACACTGTCGTCTCCGCCCCTGTGTTCAATCTGTGCAATCTGTTAGTGATAGTTTCACACGTTCTAAAGACGCCACGCTAGTCTGCAACATTGTTGGTCCTTTGTGAATGTTATGTTCTCAATCTCATTTCCTTGAACCGTCTGAAACACTCAACTTTACTCCAGTCGGTAATCTTACATTTATTTTAAGTGCATATATTATACTTTACCTGTAGTGATGTTGAAACACATTTTGAGGTTAGAAATATGGAATAAAATCGAGTTTGTCTAATGTCTGATAGAATTCCACCCCAATCGCTTATTTAAATAGCTCAAAACAAGTACACTTACGTGACTTCTTAAAAGCATGCAATGATCTACATCTACAATATCAGTTAGTCCTCGAAATATAATAATCCAAATAATATCGACATGATGTTGGAAATTTTATTGTGGTTCTTAGTTAAAATATTTAATTTCGTCTTGATTTTGTGATACTTTCATTTCCATCCGTCGATTTTTCTTCTGCATACCCTCTGCATACATGCTTACACACGAAACTCTCACAAATGTTCAAATTTCCCGCGAAACAATGTTGACAATCTCAGAAGATCGTCTGCGACCGAAACTCATCACGTGGGCAAACAAATAAACCAATCAAATTCAAATATATTACGTCACACGGTCACATGACGTAACTGTCGCTATCCGTCGAACGAAGTTGTGTTTGGACATCGATCGTTTGATGGTAAGAAATCTTTTTTTCAATTTTGATGGTTAATGATTATTTTAGAGACATGAAGTAATGCTTTTGATGTTTTAAATGGTATTGTTAATAATTTTGTATTCACCAAACATTAAGACAAATCCTCGATAGTATTATATTTTTTGTAGCGTAGTTTAATGTCAACACCGTGGGAACCCGTGACACGTGACATGCAGTCAGTGCTCACTGTTTGTAAACACAACCTTCTTTGTTAAAAAAATGTTTGCAAAGAAGCTGTGACAGTTCTTAAATGTTTGTCACTGGTGTGAATAGGTACTTTTGAAGAAGCGGAACTTGTTGGACGAGGCCTGATTAATGTTCTAGTGAATTTTTCGTACAATTTTTTCGCAACAGACGACCAAATTTGAATTTGCCGCGAAAGTGAGCATGCCAAATTTGGGCAAGTCACACGTCGACTTTTCATTGACTCTAAATTTTCCATAATTTCTAATGAAAACAACAATCTCAACATATGAAATTATACTTTTGTATTTTCTGAAGACATTCGAATACGTTCAATAAAACACTTATAATTTTGTTTTCAACATTAATTAACACCATGCCCAAATACATTGCATTCGAAGAGTCAATGGGGTAGGCCTAGTGGCCCATTCAACTTTCTGAGCCTTGCTGCCGCGCACGTACAATGTCTAACGGCTGCTTTTTTAGTGGAAGAAGATTCTTAAATTCTCATGACCAAGATAACTCGACTTCAAGTCTCAAATGGAAAGGTCTTGTTTTCCGTTTGACATTCTTGATGTGATGAGGCAAAACCCTCCATGATCTGAACAAATGTGACATATGTAAGCCCAATGGGAGTTTTTCCAAAGTCCCTTTTCAACGTGAATATGACATAATATAATCATCAAAACAATCGTAACAATTAATTCATACGAGAATATGACATTTAAATGATGTTCTACAAATATTGGAGCATTAAAAAAATGTCTTAATAATATAAGGTGCATGACATAGACTTTAAATCAGAAATTTATCAATGATTTGTTTTTAGATTTACTGGATTGAGGTAATTAGAATACCTAAAAAATATTGTTCTTCATTGACCATGGTGATTCAGTAGAAACTAACATTTATAGTCCTTATTATGATAACATATTGCAAAACCCTTAAAATGGCAAATTTCTCCTAGTCCTAGTCCTTATGATAACTTAATTATGATTGGGTAGTTTGGCTAGGACTACAGGACTATTTCAAATTTCTAATGCTGGTGTTTTCAAGTAAATATTGATGAGTGAATTACTTGTACAGTTTATATATCATTATAATGATTCAGCAAACAGAAAGTATACACAAAGCTCTCACTGGTGTTCAGTTATCTCCTAGTTATAGAGAACACTCACACTCACATACTCACATACTCACATTTGTACAAGTGGGTACTGTAGTATCTTATTTTGTTAACAGAAAAAACTAATTTTATGGTAATAATATAGATATATATCTACCAAGGGCATTACCAGCTGATTACCACAATGGAGGCAGTACAGAGGTCAATCCACCATCACTATTATACTAATAGCACCATTGAAGGTTAAAGAGTTTTTCTGCTATTAAATAGTTTTTTAATCTTGTAAAATTTGCTTTATGGCAAGGATCCTTTGACTTTGATCCCTTATTTGGAAAACAATATTAACCCTGAAACTGTTTCCCAATTCAGGTGCAAGGCAAGTTGATTTACACAACATGAGAATGAAAAGAGGATCTAATTCTATGCGAGTCAGACGTCGCCAAAGTGATGCAAAATGGAGAGCTAGTGTTTCAAGTTGCTATGACACACTGAAGTTTGTCATCCCAGACAGCTGTAACCTACCAAGGAGAAAGTTTTCAAAGGTAACAAAATGATCTATAGTTTCAGCAGTAGACATTCATTCTAGATACTATAATTACTGAATTTAAGATATCTGATTTTTCTGAACTTATTGTCTAGATTAGACAAAAAACTATGTTCAATTCTTAATTAATACTGTGACTCTAATTGCTTTTTTCAGGCTCTAATTCTACAAGAAACGGCAAAGCACATCAGGACACTGGAAGAAGCAGTGTCAACTCTCCTCACACAAGAAGGTATTTTTTCAAATAAAACAATTTAAAAAACTATTTACCGGTACATACATTTTTTAAATTTACTGATCATAACAGTGAATTCAACCATTTTTATACCAGTTTGTGACTTTAGCCACACATGATCCAGAAGTATCTATCTGAAGCTCGGATTACCATGTTTGTTTATTTGTTGTGTTGTGTCTCTGTCAGCTAAATTCCAGTTTAATTAGAGCAGCTTGTAAATATTCAATGTATAAAAGTAGACATTTCTTAAATCATGCTAATATATATTACTGATAATTAATTTGGTGGCTAATAATAATAATAATAGCTATGTAGTCAGTATATAGAGATAACCAGTACAACATCACTGATAACAGGACCAATGAAATACTAAGAGGTTTTATTGCTTAGTTTTATGTTTTTGCATTGAATGCAATCTGAATAATTCACTGTTAAAATATCTCTGAATTTAAGAAAATAAGAACTTTAGAAAAATCCCAATTTTGTACAAAAAAATGATTTATTCTTTTTCCAATTTGCTCACCAGTGGCTTGTAGGTTTTGAATAATGGATACATCTCTACTTAATGACTTAAACTGTTTTGTGAAACTTCATAGTTATGTCTTGGTGAAACAAATTTATGACATATTATTGACTTGGGCTGCTTTCAGCTAAGCTACTGAACAAGAGTGTTCTTTGGAAGACTGGCAAGCAGTGGGCGCCTGCAACCCTGGCACACATCAGAAAGGAGTTTGAGGAACAGCAGGGCCAACTGTTCGAGCAGTAAGTTATTTATAACCACTTTTTGGCCGTTATTATTTTCATAATGCTGATGTAAAGAAATAATTATCAATGAGGCTCTGTGGCTGAAAACTTCAAGGTCCTGAGATCCCCCTGTTTTTCTTACATTGATACACCATGAAAATATAAATTTAAAATATGTATATCAATTTTTAAACCGTCAGCTGTTGGGATTACAACGTTATATATAACCACTTTTTCGCAGTTATTACATTCTTCAGGACCTTGTCATGATACTGATGCAAAAAAATAATTATTAATGAGGTTCTGTTGCTGGAAAACCTCAAGGTCCTGAGCTCCCCAAGCGTTTCTTACATAAGTATGCCATGAAAATATAAAAATTAAAATATGTCTATAAATTTATAAATATTGAAAATTTTGATTGGTTTGATGACAACATTGAAAGCAGTCTTGAACGTTAACTGCTAGTTCGAAGGTGGAGTCTAGTGTTATATCTATTTTGGTCTAGTTAGCTTAGCTCATGAAAGTCTATGCCTAGAGAGTTTATACTACTGATAAGATGTTGTAGGACTTGTGAACTCAAATGTTTTTGACACTTAATGCGAAAGCATATAATTGACACATATCAAGTGTTCCTTCGAAAGTTCATGAACCCCCAAACTATTTTAGCTGAGGGTCTATCAATCTTTCTGGGAGTCCAAACTCTTCCAATTGAATTTGCTTGAATCAATTCATGTAAGAATTATTATTTAGATGTTAGGTACTGAACAAGTACAAGTATGGAGACATTTTGTTATATTTTGAATTTCAACATGTAGCCTTATCTAAATTGCTGCAGATCAACCCAAGGTCGTCGCCGTTACAGTATGCTAGCAGACATAGAGGAACAAATTCTCCACATGGCTGTTGATCCGAGCCGTGTCACAGTTATCTCCCGTGGTGGTGGCACTCAAAACAAGACCAGCAAGTCAGGAACCGGCAAAGATAAGGGGAAGGGGAAAGAGGTGAGTGTCCCCCTGGTCTATGACGTACAAGCACAACTATTTTCATCGAAACAACGGTGACGTTGACGTATGAGAAGTGATCAATCTGTACCAAAACATTGAAGCATTTCAGTTATGAACATGTATGAAAGTTCAAATAGATCAGATGGGCTACAAAACAAACTACTGAGCAATAAAACATTTTTTTATTAGTTTATAATTTTGAGTAACCTAAACCAATTGTTGGTTTTTATGCCAGGACCTTTTATCGCTTACAGATTCTCTTAGATGTGCCCACAGGCAGGGGGCCAAACAAAAAATGTTGTCAGAGTTCAATTGAGGTTAATTCTTGAAACAAAAGTTTGAATAAATGTAATGAAACGTAGGCATTCTTGTTTTACATTTGCAAATTGATTATATACTCTTGTCCATGAAACAGAAAAATAATTGTTCTGGTCTCAGAATGTAAATTCTTTCCTTCTTTTGTCCCAGGTCTTTGTATTCTTGAAAAAATATGGTATCACAAATATCTTTCAACTTACAAGCGTAACTTTATGTTGTGTAAATTTTCAAATGAAACTTCTAGTTGTGACTTGCTGATTGAAGAATTATTTGGGACTTGTTTTATTGGACAGGTTCGTGTCAGGAGAAAAGCTAAAATTTTGATAAAGGATTCAACCAAGGTGTACGAAGAGCCACAGGCCCATTCCACCCCCTGCCCCAAGAAGCAGAGGAAACATTCTCACTCCACCAGCGTTCACGACTTCGAGACCCAAGAAATTATCCCTGTCATTTGTGAGAGAGTACCTGATGCAGACCTTCTGCCATCTATAGCTTTTCCTCCTGACTGCAAGTATGACATGTCCCATGATGTCCCTCTCACTACCCCGAGTAAACTGTGTTACCATGGGAATGAGAAGCTGTTCAGTCCTGTGGCTGAGTGTGGTTTCAACACTCCTGTCTATGTGAACCCCAACCCCCACAGGGTAGACACCAAACCACCCATCACATCACCTCGCTTCAGCAAGGTGGCCAAACAGGTATAGATTTTAGTTATACGAGTTTTAAGCTTGAATGTAACAGTGATAGAAACTTAACCATTTTGGTCCACTAGTTCTAATAATGTTAACATATAGCAACACACTTAATAATTGGCAAAACTCTAGTCATTATGATACCTTAACTGTTGGGCAGTTTGGCAAGGACTACAGGACTAATGGCAATTTCTAACGCTGATGTGAGGGTCATTTACTTTCAGGGTGGTCTGATGATGAAGTTGTCACCAAATTTTAGTGGGATTTGGGGGCATATGAATAAAGGGACACAGTTCCATTTTTGAATAAAACAATTAGAAATCTGAATATCATTTAGGGACTGGTAATTTGTTATGGTGGGGGGTGTTGGCAAAATATGAGACACAAAATTTAGTACTGAAATATGCATACAGGACACAATGTACCTTTTTCATAATGACTAAAATTTCAAATCATTTGGGTTGTTTTCACCAATCAGACCGGTTGACATTTTTTATTCAAATTCATACCAGTATATATTAAGGATAAAATCTTGTAAAAGTGCATGACAAATCTTGGAAAAATGAAGAAGATTTTTTTCCAAGACTGTCCATAAGCTTACTTTCATCTGTAGAGTGTTCCCATGTTTGTCTTTATGTCTCCCAGCTTGAGTTCACCAGCAAGGATGATCAGCCACTCAGACCCTCGTGTCCACATGACAAGATGAGCGAGATGACGAGTGTGTTTGGTTTCACTCCCATCAAGCTCCCACCAGAGTCAGGCACTATGACCCTTGACCTCTCCCATGCCCAAGCTACACAGGCAACTCCAACCATACAGGCACCACAAGGACTCACTCCAGCATTCCAGAGGAATTCATACCCACCACAGGTATGGCTAGATCTATGTTTAGATTTTTTTTGGCTACCATTGTTTTCAATACAAAAAAATTTAACCACCTCTTACAGTCGTAATGCGCGGTGTCAGTGCTTGGGATAAGAGGGGATATTTTGTCATCTTTATAATTGTTGCTATCGGACAACTAGAGTTATCCATCACTTTTAGTATTTTTGTAATGCTTAGGGACCAACCATTTGATATTCCTGGGGGATGGGATTTTGTATCGAGATTAGATATATCATTTAAATCTAGACCCTGAATTATTATTATTTTAAGAAAAAGACCTTGCCACAATGTAATTTTTGTGGCAGGCAATTTCCTTCTGTTTTCAAACTGTCTGAAGAATAATAATTTTGTCGAGATGTTTCAGAGATAATATATATTTTTTCAATGAAATCCCAGAGCCCCCTTCTCTCTCCTTCATTGTGCAAGTTGTATGTGTATTTTCTTTTGCCAGGGTGGCTTTGTATTAGGTGTTTGTAGTGGTCAGACTAGATACAATGCATTTCATAAAAGACCTGTGAAGATCCGGGTTAGAACAGGTTTTCAGCAACCCATGCTTGCCTTAAAAGGCGACTATGCTTGTATTATGAGGTGACTAACGCGATCGGGTGGTCAGACTTGCTGACTTGGTTGATGCATGTGTGGCGTTAAACAACAAACAAACAAACGAGCAAGCATTTGATAAAGAACTTTTTACCAAAAAGTTTGTTTCTTTTATATTCTAATCCATCAATTATAGTGCCAGTGGTTGGGAAAATAAAACTTCATTTTACACATACACCCCAAAAAGAAAGAAAAAGAAGTAGTAATAATTAGAAACCTTCTTCTGATTGTACCTCTTATCTCTTGCGAGTTGAATCGTTGATCTGAAAATTTAAAGAACTTACCTTAATAGTTCTTCCCTGGTCAAGAATCTTGCCAGAATCATGGTTAAGAGATTTTGAACAAGATAATCTCAGATGTAATTAAGTCATTTGTTTTGATTGCCAGACTCCAAAGAGTGATGGTGACTGTCTGGAATCTGATGATGAGGAAACCAAGAGCCTTCTATGTTTTGAGACGTTTGAAATGCTTTCGGATGATGATGGTGTGCCAGAATGGGAGAGGTATGTCATACTGTCCAGGGCTGGGACGGGTAACTCACAGCGTTAGAAATTGGCACTATTCCTGTAGTCCTTGCCAAACTGCCCAATAGTTAAGGTATCATTAGGACTAGTAGAAATTTGCCATTTTTAAGGGTTTTGCTATATGTTATCTTTCTAACGACTAGTGGACTAAAACAGTTTGTTTCTACCACTAACTCAGGTACTCGGATCGGGATGTTCCTGAATAGGACCAAGGTAACCACAGGACTACAGGACATATTGTTTGATGATGATAACAATTAATCCCCATGGTTACACTACAAGTCACTGATCACATTTCTTTCTGACTACATGAATTCCTTATGACTTAAATAAATTTGAGTAAAGCTAAGCTTTAATCAACTTCAGTGTATACGTATGACCAAATCGTTTAATACAAGTATCTAAATAGTTCCCAATTGGACATTTTGTAACCAACTCTTGAGATTACGGGTCTTCTGTAACCCATGCTTGCCGTAAAAAGTGACTATGCTTGTTGTAAGAGGCGACTAACAGGATTGGGTGGTCAGGCTCGCTGACTTGGTTGATGCATGTCATCATATCCCAATTGCGTGGATCAATGCTCATGATGTCATTCACTGGATTGTCTGGTACAAACTCAGTTACTTACAGACTGCCGTCATATAGCTGGAATATTGCTGAGTGCGATTTTAAACAACAAACAAACAAAACAAAAAAACTAAGGGTGAAACGATAGAGCAAGGTCACGATATGATACGTATCAAGATACATAGGTCGTGATACGCATATTTACGTCAAATCACATGGAAACTTCTTGACAATAAATATTTCAGTGCGGGTTCAAAAGAAAAAGCTAGTCCTAAACACTTGTTTGTTGAGGTTATTTTTAGTAGAGAACATGAAACACTAGTTCCAACATCTTTTAGATATCGGACTGACAAAAATGCCAGGGGTCATTAAACCAATAGTGAGTAATATTTTCAGCAAGTGTATCAACTTGTATCGATACAGAAAATGAAGGATCATGTATCTTATCACCACATGAAAACTTACTATGCACCGGTGCAACGATGTATCATTCCACCCCTGCTGCGTGCCGGTAAACCAAGGGGGTTGAACCCATTCCAGGTTAGAATAGGTCCCCATCAACCAATGCTGGGCATAAGAGGCAACCAAGTTTAATGGGTGGTCATTGTCAGCGACTTGGTTGAGAGCGTGTCCTCGTACCCGTACAGGGTGGATCACTGCTCACAATATATTGATCACTGAAGATTGCTGAACAGGGTTAGAAACTAACAGTTTGGGTCCACTAGTCCTTATAATGATAACATATAGCAAAACCCTTAAAATGGGCCAATTTCTAATAATCCTTAGGATACCTTTACTATTGGGTAGTTTGGTAAGGACTACAGGACTAGTGCCAATTTCTTACGCTGCTGAATGTGGTGTTATTACAACAATAAAGTTTTAGGCAGAATTATGTTTACAAAGGTTCACTCATTAGTTTAAAATACCCAATAGACTGGACCCAAGGTAGTAAAAATATATATCGAAAGCTATCAGTGCCCCAAGTAAATGATAACATGTGGGTTAATACTCAATCATTAAAAAAGTTGTGCTCTCCAAACCAAACAATATTTGACTAAACACAGACTTAGGTCACGCAGGAAATTGAAGTAGATGTTATCAAGGAAGTTACCATCTTCCCGAGGCAAGAGAGTTAACTGACTTTAAAAGTCCAGTTTCCACCCTTGCCGAACTAGGCTGGAATTACTGGGCTCGATCGTAGTGCCACCAGTGGCTATTACCAGCTATGTCCCTTCTCAGCCTCTCCTATGGACCTATCAGATTCCACCTCTTGTGTCACTTGCGTTTGCTTCACACAAAATGGTGGCGCCCAGTCAGGACGTGACAAAACGGGTCTTACATTGCGAAATGCATCAAATCACGCGAGCACCTTAATTAAAAACATGAAAAGATTTGAAAAATATCTGCTGACAACGAGTTGGTGGTGCACATGCTTTGCAAATCCTGCAATCAACCGAAATCTGCACGACGGTTTACGAACCGGATTTCGATTTCGGTGCACGATTTTGATTGGACTATGCATAAACTCGTTAGTCCAGCCAAAATGTAACTCCATAATACCAGCCCAGTTCGGCAAGGGTGGAAACTACTATTAAAGTCCGTTAACTCTCTTGCCTAAGGAAGATGGAAAGTTACAGATGTAAGAATTGTGGGAACCTTTTAGCCTCACATTGAATGTTTTATTTTTTGTGTATTTTAGGACGCCTGATAAGGACAAACTTGGACAAACATCTCCAGTGGAAGAAGAGCAACAGAAAGATCAGTGCAAGAGAAGGATGTGAGTGTCTGGATTCCATTCCTTAGCAGGGCTCATTTCAGCACACACATGATTGCATTTGTCTTTAGGAAGGAATACTTCATTTCATTTGGGGAGACATGGTTTAAGGTTTCAAACTCTTTAAAACTTGTAGAATTGAAATGGCATTGTGAGGTTTCATTTGGAGAAATAAGATTGGAAAAGTTTCATTTCAAGAAAATATTGACTTGATTGTGTGAGTGTTTTTGGTTCATTCATGTTTATTGTTTCGTGAGTGATAGTGAAACTATTCATTGATGATCTTCTATTTGTTGCAGAGCTTTTGGCAAAGGAACACACAGGGTGAGAAAATCCAGAGAACGCATTCCAAAGTGTAGGAAGAATCTCGAGAAGTAAGTATCTAATATCCCTTTGTGAATTTAATTAGATCTTGATGTTATGACACGAAACTAGTGGATGAAGATGCATCAGTTAATCACTCAGACTTGTGTGAAGATCCTGGTTAGGATAGGTCTCAGCAATCCATGCATGTTGCAAGAGGCAACTAACAGGGTTGGGTGGTCAGACTCACTGACTTGGTTGATGCATGTCATCGTATCCCAATTGCATGGATCAATGCTCATGATGTCAGTCACGCAATTGTCAGGTCTAGACTTGGATTATTTACAGACCGCCATCATATAGCAGAATATTGCTGAGTGCTGCGTTCGACAACAAACACTCAGACTTGTCCTATTGCTTGGTCTATTACCTAGAATCATGCATATCTTAATGATATGGCACCCCTCAGTCCCCTTTGCTGGACGACTGGCAGGAGTATGCAGGGAGATTTTATGATGCTTCATGTGTTTTGGTAGACTAATGTGCGGAATGGGTCTAGAATGGGACATCATATCCTATGAAATTTATTTTTTTTATAGAAGTATTAGTTCAGTCTGTGACTTTAGCTACTAGTCCTAAGTCTGAGTTGAGTAAACTTCTGTTCAGTCTCTTGAGTGTGAGGTAATAATACTATGGTCCATACAATAACACTAACATCAACTGAAAGTTATCCATGCTGGTAGATTCAAAAGTTTTTGGCACAAATTGTAGGTGTCTTACAAACTTGGCCAAGTCTATTAAAATAATTAATACCCAGAACATTTCACATAGCATGACAGATTTTCGAGTGCATGTTTAGTTACTTGCTTTTACCACTTTCTAGGCATGCATTACTGTATGTTGCAATCAATGACTGACCGCCCTTGTGTGCATGTTCACTGAACCCTTCCTCTGCACAACAGACTGTATTCAAACCCCGAGGATGTTGATGGGAAGGAACTGCCTGTTATCACTGGAGTGTTTGACAAAGATGCCACAGGTTCTGATTTTGATGGGTATGTTTACAAATTACATGCAAGAATCCAATTACATATATCAGTTTTTCACTATAGCGACTTTTCTGAGGCTCAAGTCCAGTTATATATTTGGTTTGGTCTAGCAAACCCAGGTAATCATTGTCCATATAATCATAACACTAATATCTGCTGAAAATTATTCTAGGACCTCTATAGCTATCACATGATATTTCTGTCATCAAAATTTATTATGAAAGTGTATTTCAAATAATTTTTATTAGAATATATTAGTTTGTGTTTGTTTTTTAACAAATATAGATGAGGTTTATAGTCTTGTGATTCTTTTTTTCTAACTGATGAAATATTTTTATGACATTTAGATAATGCGGTTATTCGATATCTTTTATGATTTAATCTTAAACTATCTGACAATGACACCATTCAAAAATGGCAGCCGAGCCTATCAGTGACAATTAATTATTGATCCCCTTTACTGCAGGTATTTCTTGTTCTATCGGCAAGTGGCCGAGATGCTGCAGCAGCACATGAGTCGGACTGAAATTGCCTCGCCGTCAGTGGCAGTCACAGTCTCCCAGATGTGGAACGATATGTCCAGTGATGACAAGGAAACGCTTGCAACTCTTGCTGCTTTGGAAGGGAGTCAAGATTCAAATTCTAGCTCCGGGCTCAGTGATGATTTGCAAGAGCTTGACGTCAAACCACTAGACTCTTCACATTTCATTGATGGTACTTACTTTATTTAAACTTGAATCTTTACTAGTTTTTGCTGCACATATTGCTGGAAAATTGCAAGCATTTATAACACGTGACATGCTTGACATAACTCTACCTGTTTTTGAACAAAATAATGATTTTTTCCAAATTTGCCAGTCAGGGCACTTAGTTCAGAATCCTAGATATATCCCTGGCAGATAAAATCTGTAATTCTTGTTACAGGACATGTTTAATTTGATGTTGCAGCTTCAAAGATTGGTATTTTCAAGAGAAATCTCCAAGGTGTACCAAATGTCCCCAGTCTTCCGACTGTGTCAGAAACTGCACAAAGAGTTCTCGGAGCAGTCCCCGGTAGTCAGGACGTTCAGGAAGTCCCCAAGAGTTACCTTCCTTCTCTTGATGACTGTGTTGACTCGTTGGAACACAGCACTGAGGAGATGGCCATCATCAATCTGGCATTTCAAGACCAGGAAGGACTCTCACATCTGGGATTTGACCGCACTGAGGTAAGCATTTATAACACACTTGACTCTACCTGATTGTGGTGAAAGTATTATGGATGACAACTTGTTAATTGTTTGTTGTGATGTTTAAAGGCTACTTCTTGCCCCTACATTGCCCCTAGTGGTTAAAGCATCCCTCGTCATGCCGGAGACCCAGGTTTGATTCTCCACATGGGTACAGTGTGTGAAGCCCATTTCTGGTGTTCCCCGCCGTGATATTGCTGGAATATTGCTAAAAGCGGCGTAAAATCAAACACACTCACTCACTCACCTGATGAAGAAGTAGCCTCAAAGTGTCGTTAAAAACAATAAAGAAGTTGTTATCCATAAAAGTTTCATGTATTCAACTCAAATGCTGTTCAAATCTGTGTCAAAAACACCACAATGAATCAAGTATTTAGGATAAATATGAGGGGGACGTCATTTACGTCATCAAGCTGCAAGCGTATGTGATGTCATAACAAAACAATGTTTTATCATGAAATAAATCATGCCTCATTTTTCATTGTTTTTTGCGATTTGTCACATAGCTGTCTTGTATAACATATTAATTATCAGTTTAGAAGGAATATATCATTGTTCCAAATTAGGTTATGTGTTCATGTGCTTCGTACTTCCCCTGCAGGCTAATCAAGAGTTTACGACAAGCATTGCAGCAAGCAATGACTACTCGGGCTCGGAGACCTCACAGATAGTGCCGGACATCACAAACATCATCAAGAGGGACGTCCTCCTCAGCTCTAGTCAGTCTCCCACAGCTGTCACAACCCATACCTAGTGCTGAAGGTCACTCACACAATGTACTTGCAGTGTGAATCAGTTTTCGTATAATGATGTTGCAATTGTGGAACACCTTGTTTTATATTCCTATGAGGAATAAATCCGAAATTCATGACAATGGCAGCTCTTTCACATAATGGAACGTCCAAACACCTTATAGTTTGTCCATCTGGTACAAAAAATATCATGTATAATTCATAAAGGTATTGCCTTTTCAAGTATTGGGTGAAATGAACAGATATTGGTTAACAAGAATTGGTGTTGACTAGAAAATTAGGATACAAATTCAATTTTCAAAACTGGAAAAAAAGTTTTGAAATAAACCATTCTACAATTGTAATGGATATTAATACATTTTCACTTTTGTGCTTAATGTTAGAAGATTCAGTTTAACTTATCAATATCCTGAGCAGAATGACATTCAGAAAGGATGCATGGGACATAAGTGCCTAATCCACACCCAGTGTTTATGAAGGTATCAATCTGCAGTATGACATGTTGTTGGTTACCCGAGAGTTGGACGTGTACACTGATTGCCTGGACAAGGTTCCTGGTGTTAGAGGAAACTGAACTAAGTGAATTAGTGTAGAGTTGTGTGTTCAGTTTTGACTGAATGAGATGGCGCTGTGAGTACTATGAACAGGACCCATGAAGATCTGGAAGAATAGGTCTTCAGCAAAAGGCGACTATGCTTGTCTTAAGAGGCAACTAACAGGATCAGGATTGAGTGGTCAGGCTTGCTGACTTGGTTGATGCATGTCATCATATTTACAGACCGCCATCATATACCTGCACAATTGCTGAGTGCGGCGTTAAACAACAAACAAACCATGAACGAAGCGTGTACTCTTCATCTGTTTAAATTACAAAGTACAAGGACCTTTTAAGTTACTGATCGATTACTTAAGCAAACTGTTCCTGGCTCAATGTTTGACAGTCAAGTGTACCACAATCAATGAGGTGAATCTTTTTCTACGCCATCTTAGAGTCAAGGTGCAAGTTCAGTGTTGAGAATTATAATAATCTCTGTGGCCACAATTTCATCTCTTTTTCTGAGCACCCAAAATCCTCATGATTCGTAAAGGGAAGAAATGATTATGATGATAATGTGTACCAGGGAACATGTAAGGTTGTTTTGAACCATCACCTGAGATTATGCAAGTTTTAAGAAATTGTAATTGTTTATGTTTCCACGGGCTGTTAGTGAGGCTATAGAGTAGGCAATGTGTGCCAAATGATTTTGAGTCATCAAGCCCAAACTTGTATTTTGGCATTATTTTTACTAGATTTAGGGTTAGTATATGGACAAGCATAGCTGATCAGTTGCCATTTTTCTGGAATCCGACACTCTAGCATCGGACTAGTGACTAAAGTTGCACACTGGTAGTTTTTTTGTGAAGTAGATTAAAATGACACATGGTTTACTTGTTGATGTTACTCGATAACACAATTCCTCAGAGTTTGTCTCCGTTTCTGTCCCCTCATTTAAATAGGGTATATACTTGCTGACACTGGGCTTACAGAATTGGTATGCTGACGCTGGTGTCATATTGTTATTGTTGATGCTTGTTACCAAAGTTACTATGTTGGGCAAATGTATCCACTGATATTTCCAAATAGTAGTCATCACGTGTTGCCATTGATTAACAAGTTTGTGTTGGTGTTTTCGGATTATCTTGGATATATTTGGTCAGCATTATTGTTCCTATTTATTGATGTGAGTGAGTGAGTGAGTTTGATTTTACGCCGCTTTTAGCAATATTCCAGCAATATCACGGCGGGGGACACCAGAAATGGGTTTCACACATTGTACCCATGTCGGGAATCGAACCCGGGTCTTTGGCGTTATTGATGTGAAGGATGGGAACACCTTCACTGAAAGGTTAATGCCACTCTTCATGTAGTGGAAGAGGACTGCTGCTTGAACTAGCATGGCTTGAGTACCAACTGTAGATGGTAGTTTTGGGAAGTTTTCAACATTTCAAGATTAATCTCTGGTTTTAAAAACCTATTGATTTATAAGGATCATCAGTGAGAACATAAAAATGAGACATTAAGAGCATTCTTTCTCAATATTTTGCTTGCAAAAAACAACTTATGAAATAGGACATCTTAAAAGGTCTTTTGCAATATTCCAAACAACAAGAAACCTTGTCTGTTTCCAGATTTTCATTATCTTAAGTTTTAATCTCCATAATTTCAGAAGAATAGACTGGAGAACAATCTATCCAAGATATCATAATTCTATTAATTGATTCCTTGGTTGGAAACTGAATGATCCATTTAGTTTGCTCTAAAGCAATTTAAGTTCAAGCAGTTTGTTCACCTGGCAATATTCAAAGGACTGTTATTATTTTGTTTAAAACCCATACATGTTAAGAAATCCTTTTTAAGGCAGGTGGTTTTGCTGTAATTGACTTACAGGAGAGTCCTCTTGAGGGAGACTGCAAAGGATGTTGGTGTGATGCTGGGGAGGGAGACTGAAGAGGATGTTGTTGTGATGCTGAGGAGGGAGACTGAAGAGGATGTTGTTGGGTTGCTAGGGTCCCCCTGAGGGAGACTGAAGAGGATGTTTTGGGGTTGCTAGGGTACCCCTGAGGGAGACTGAAGAGGATGTTGTTGTGATGCTGGGGAGGGAGACTGAAGAGGATGTTGTTGGGTTGCTAGGGTCCCCCTGAGGGAGACTGAAGAGGATGTTGTTGTGATGCTGGGGAGGGAGACTGAAGAGGGTGTTGTTGGGTTGCTAGGGTCCCCCTGAGGGAGACTGAAGAGGATGTTGTTGTGATGCTGGGGAGGAAGACTGAAGAGGGTGTTGTTGGGTTGCTAGGGTCCCCCTGAGGGAGACTGAAGAGGATGTTTTTGGGTTGCCAGGGTCCCCCTGAGGGAGACTGAAGAGGATGTTGTTGTGATGCTGGGGACGGAGACTGAAGAGGATGTTGTTGGGTTGCTAGGGTCCCCCTGAGGGAGACTGAAGAGGGTGTTGTTGTGATGCTCGGGAGGGAGACTGAATAGGGTGTTGTTGGGTTGCTAGGGTTCCCCTGAGGGAGACTGAAGAGGGTGTTGTTGTGATGCTGGGGAGGGAGACTGAAGAGGGTGTTGTTGGGTTGCTAGGGTCCCCCTGAGGGAGACTGAAGAGGATGTTGTTGGGTGGCTAGGGTCCCCCTGAGGGAGACTGAAGAGGGTGTTGTTGTGATGCTGGGGAGGGAGACTGAAGAGGGTGTTGTTGGGATGCTGGGGAGGGAGACTGAAGAGGGTGTTGTTGGGATGCTGGGGAGGGAGACTGAAGAGGGTGTTGTTGGGTTGCTAGGGTCCCCCTGAGGGAGACTGAAGAGGATGTTTTTGGGTTGCCAGGGTCCCCCTGAGGGAGACTGAAGAGGATGTTGTTGTGATGCTGGGGAGGGAGACTGAAGAGGATGTTGTTGGGTTGCTAGGGTCCCCCTGAGGGAGACTGAAGAGGGTGTTGTTGTGATGCTGGGGAGGGAGACTGAAGAGGGTGTTGTTGGGTTGCTAGGGTCCCCCTGAGGGAGACTGAAGAGGGTGTTGTTGGGTTGCTAGGGTCCCCCTGAGGGAGACTGAAGAGGGTGTTGTTGGGTTGCTAGGGTCCCCCTGAGGGAGACTGAAGAGGGTGTTATTGTGATGCTTATTGAAACAGGTGATTGCATAAAGCATTTAGTCATTTACAAACTTTCCCACTTTAAATCAATGTTATCCCCAAATCTTCAGTTTCTATCATTTGTGTAATGATTAAGACATCCAATGTTACAAAGCAGTGTAGCATAGACTGTATGGTATATCAGTTATTATTTTACTTTCAAAAGAAAGTTTGATTGCTTCTCGTAAATAAGTGAATGAAATTTTGATGAACATATTTTGTTCTATAGATCTCTTAACTTTTAGTTTACTGTTCTGCAGTGAAAAGGTCAAAATATAATATCTATGTTTATTCATATACTTGTGAGGGTATATTAACTGTCTTAATTTAGCTTATTTCAGCAACCACTTATCAATTTGTTAGTTTCTTTTATCAATAATTCAGTTTCTTATATCACGTGATTCAAGTAGAATAAAAGTTCCATATCTATTTGAAATGGCTTTGATTTGGGTCCTGTATGTCTTGTGTTTATTCAAATTTGATATATATGGTATATAAATGTTGAAATTGTGTGTATTGATATATTGTATGTTAAATTCACATTGAAATGTTCCAATAAACTTTTGAAATTATGTGTTTGTTGTCTACAAAATGTATGTCATTAGTCACTGACTCGTGGGAAACCCATCAGACTTGCTAATGAAACCTAAGTCATTTGTAAAAAAGCGAACATGTAGGTCCTCATGGAAAATGGGTCACACTTGCTAATGAAATGTATTATCTTCAGACTGTCTCTTTAGATCACATCTTTGCATCCCCCCGATGGGACTTGAACCACAGTCCTTCTGATCCGAGGTCAGACACATTGTCCACATGATCAAAGCGTTAACCCCATTTCAAAGCTGACAAGGTGAGGATGTCATCTATTGGAGGCAGAGGTGATGTGAGGTGAAATGGGGTTTAATGTTGCATCGAAGATTATTGCACTTATATAGCATGTGTGTCTGTGTGGCTAGGTAATACACAAGGTAATGGAGGAAGGAAATGCCAAGCCTCATGTCTTGCTAGTACTGTGGACTGGACTGTAACAATATGGATGTACTTTAACCAAAGGTTCACATAATTAGCAGATCAAAATTTAGGGAATTATAGACACAAGGCCTATTTGTTTCCATCTTCCTGAGACAAGAGAGTAAACTGACTATAAAAGTCCAGTTTCCACCCTTGCCGAACTAGGCTGGTATTATGGAGTTACATTTTGGCTGGACTAACGAGTCTCTGCATAGTACAATCAAAATCGCGCAACGGGTTCAAAATCCGGTTCCTAAACTGCCATGCAGATTTCGGTCGATCGCAGGATTTGTAAAGCATGTGCACCGCCAACTCGTCAACAGATATTTTCCAAATCTTTGGTGTGCTGACGTGATGCACTTCGCGATGTAAGACCCGTTTTATCACAATATAGATACTGATTATCGATCAGATCCTCTTGACTGGGCGCCGTCATTTTGTTTGAAGCAAATGCAAGTGATACGAGAGGTGGCATCTAATTGGTCCATAGGAGAGGCTTTGAGGGGACATAACCCGAAAGAGGCCACTGGTGGCGCTACGATCGAGCCCAGGAATTCCAGCCTAGTTCGGGAAGGGTGGAAACAATTTATCGTCAGATAACTCTCTTGCCTTGGTAAGTTTCCTGTTAGGCGTCATTTAACCTATGAATGAGTGGACATAAGGTTCCCTGGATGTGTTGTTTGCCCCATGTTTTTAAGAGCTCATTAATTATGACACGTTACAATGTGTGACCTGGTTGATCGTATCACGGACGTATATACAATTTTTATATACGTCTTTGATCGTATGTAGAAACGCGGGAGTATAGGTCTTCAGCAACCCATGCTTGTCATAAGAGGCGACTAACGGGATCGAGTGGTGAGGCTTGCTGACTTGATTTGATGCATGTCATCGTATTCCAAATGCGTGGATCAATGCTGATAATATTAATCACTGGATTGTCTGATTTAGACTATTATTTACAGACCACCGTCATATAGCTGGAATATTGCAGAGTGAGGCGTTAAAGAACAAACAAATGTTAGGATCCAATTAATTAGGACAGATTACAATCTGTGACCTGCTTGATCATAAGTATAAACTTGTCTGCCTGATCCAGACTCCATTATTACATAGCCTAGGGTTGGATAACTGGAACATTGCTGTCTGACACCATATTCAATGATTCCCAGAGGATGTATACTGATATTGGTAGCCTATCTGGTTCCATGACCTGAAGACAGATTATCAACACTGACTAGAGATAACAGATGATTTATTTAGCCTTTGCCCTTGCTTCGCTTGCTGTTATCCTTGCCTTTGCATTTCTTCATGAAGCTGCGGAAAATATTCTTTCTTTTGGAGCCTTTGGAGACATTGCCCTTCTGACCAATCAGCTCATTCTGTTCCACTTTCTCATCTGGGAACACAAAATTCAGTTTGTTAGGAAAACACGAATAAAACAGTATTCACTCAGTTGGTTGCTTTGAACATCTTTCAAGCTGTAACCGGAGACATGGAACGAACAGTTATTCTACCATGATCAGGACATGTTTGAGTGTGCAAGTGATTATTGCTTAACGCCGCATCAACAATCTTGCACCTAAACGCGGACGCGGACCCGGGGCAGAATGTGTCCCCGGCACCCCATTGCTAGCCGTAAGACTACATTGAGAACTCTTGGTGATTCTGGATAGATTGACAACACTCTATTGCTTGTCCTAAGAGGCAACTAAATGGATCGGGTGGTCAGGCTCGGTGACTTGGTTGATTGCATGTCAGTATCCCAAATGTGTGTATCAACGATTCTCATGATGTCAGTCACAGAATTGTCTGGCCAACACACTATTATTTACAAATCGTGGTATATACAACAGACATATCACAAACATATATTATCAATATTAGAATAGGTACCTTACAACCCTAACAGACTGTCACGGTCGTCCAGAGCGTCCCCCCGGAGAGCGGAGGGTCGTAGGTTCGATCCGGGCGCGTCATACCAAAGAGTGAGTGAGTATGTTTTTACGCCGCTTTTAGCAATATTCCTGCAATATCACGGCGGGGGACACCAGAAATGGGCTTCACACATTGTACCCAAGTCGGGAATCGAACCCGGGTCTTCGGCGTGACGAGCGAACGCTTTAACCACTAGGCTACCTGACCGCCCCTCATACCAAAGGCGTGTAAAGAATGGTACATGTTGTTACCCTGCCTGGCACTGGCATTAAGGGGCTAAAACAAGTACTGGTCGGCTTAGAGTCAGTATGCCGTGTCTGAGTACGGTATTCATGTTAAACTGAGGCATGGTATCTCAGTGTGCTAGCACTATAAAATCGGCATTAGTCCGGACTAGTTCAAGCAGGCACACACACGTGCATGCACGTTGCATTATAAGTGCAATAATCTTGGACGCGGGGTTAAACCCCATTCCACCTCACTGCCAACCCTAGCAACCCGGGTGTTGAACCTAAATTATGGCAGTCGCCTTAGGACTTGCCATCATATCGACTAATGCATGACCTAACTATATAACACATGCACCAGTGCAACCTATTATTGAAAAAATGCAACCTAACGTTTATGTCTACATGCACTATTAATTTATGTGTTGTTTGTTCGTTGTTTAATGCCACACTCAGCAATATTCCAGCTATATGACGGCTGTCTGTAAATAATCGAGTCTGGACCAAACAATCCAGTGGTTGGCATCTTGAGCATCAATCCACGCAATTGAGATATGATGACATGCATCAACCAAGTCAGCGAGCCTGACCACCCGAACATTAACTCAAGGAGTCAACAAATCCGTTGGAAGACAACCACCTGTTTGATGGTTGAATTCACATTCAATAAAAGATCCGATGATCCTTAAAGAGTATAAAAACCAATACAACAGAAGTTCAATTGTCATAGTCAAAACGTCAGTCCTAGTTTTAAATTCACCTTACTAGGACTACCATTTGGCACGAACCAATAACATCTCTTTGAATAACAAGCAGACCCCCAGTCTTACCATCGGCGGGTGACAAGACGGTGGAGTTTTCCTCTATGGTGGGACCCTCGCCTGAGGCGGGTATGTCCAGATCAAATTCAAGTTTGGGAGATTCCATGCCCTCCTTGGATTTTCCGATGAACATGGATGATTCACTACTGGTGAGAGATATCGATGACCCGTGTCTGAGAGGCAGACGTGATATGTAGCCATAAGGGTCATCCTGGAGATACTTGATCCGATCCAGCCAGTTGTCCCATCTAGAATTCCCCTCACGCATGGTGGATAACTCGAAATAGCGGGAACGAGTGTGTCTTGCGGACACTTTCAAGATAAAGTCATCTGGCACGGTTGAGATGTCTACTGATCTGAGAGGAATGATCCACTTTAACTCCATCCCGTCCACTGCAAGGTCGACATCGACGGTAGAGGTGATGGCAGGATCTTCCTTCCAGTTGAGAATGTATCGTCTGCCGAGTAGGAGATGGTCTGGAGACAGGCCCAGCACGACCTGCTGTAGAGCATCGCCACATTTGTCCAGCTCTACAAACGTTGCCTCGAGGAGGACAATGTCTTCAAGGTCGCTGTATTCATCCATTAGCAGCAGTTTCTGGAGAGGACCCTTGATTTGATCCATGGTGTTCTGTCTAGGCTACTTTGTGGATAACCTCCTGGAAACACAAGGGATAAACTATCTAATATAGGTCGGGGGTCACTGCTTCAAGATATATTTTTCAGAACATCCAGCCTGGGCAGCGAACAATTTATTTTGTATTCCAAATCCCAAGATATTTTGTCCAATAATTTCTGGAACATTCATTTTCTTCAAAAAACGTACACTGACGCACGCGCACACTTCTTTTAATGAATGAATGACTTTATTTCGTAAGGGGGCCACCGGCCCATTATACATTGTTCATTAATCGGTATCCATTGTAACGATGGAGCGCCAGATGATAACAGAGTATATAAAACTACCAATGGAAAAAAAATAGAGTAGATCATACTAAAAAGATCATTTCTTGTCCACAGGGGTTTACCCCAACCGATTACTTTATATGAAATTGTTTACAGTGCATATATAAACATGAAGCTTTGGGAAGTATCAGTACTTATTTACAAAAGAGTTTGTCACAGTAGATAAGTACATACATTCTGTTTACAGTGCATATATGAACAATACAGTTTGAAAAGTAGAGCAGAAAAGTAAATCCTACAAGAAGCATCGGTTCTTGTTTACAAAGCGTCTATTTCACCCGACCACTGGGGACTGATATATTGAAAGCCATTATTAAATATGTAGTGAGTATCAACCCAAATACATGTGGTTTCCTCTTATTTCATGTTCATATTAATCATTGGTTACGAACTTTTCCCTTTTCTTAAATGCAAGAAAAATGAATTCTTCTTTTTATCGAAACAAAATATATTGTCCCAGAAAATTCTTGACAAAATAAATATACATCAGGCTGTTGAAAAAAAGAAATTGTCCGCCACAAATATTATAATGTGTTTTTCTTTGAAATAATATTGAGGCTTATACTTACATTTTACAAAATATCTGGTTTTGCAGCTGTAGCTGGGAAAAATATCTGATCAAAGAATATAAAATGGTCGGGCCCTAACTCTATATGTTTACCCCAAGAATTCGAATTAACAAGGTTTCAATGTACAGAGGTAATCAAAGTTTCCTGAGAAATCTGAGAAGAAAAATGTCATGGCATTACTTCTAAGCGGTTTCCAGGCCTTGGAGGCGTTTAGCTTTATATAGTCAGTCGACTAAATGGAATTGGTGGTCGGTCTCGGTAAATAGGTTGATTGCCTGTCATCATATCCTAATTGCGTGGATGCTCATGATGTCAGTCACTGGTTTGTCAGACCCGGACTCCGTTATTTACAGACCGCCGCCATATAGTTGGAATATCGCTGGTCTGCGGCGTTAAACAACAAACACATTATGTTGAGGATGATTGAATCACGGCGAGGTATCGAACCCGGACCGGGCCTTCGGCGGGACAAGCGAACACCTTAAGTAGATTCAGTATTCTTTATCTCCAAAAATTATAAGCATCAGTTCTATTTTCAATAGATGTAATCTACGATTAATATACAAAGATTTATCTATAATACGCGATGCACTACTTCTTCCATGGTATATCAGTAATTGCGTCATGTAAGGTTTGTTGACAAACAATAAAACTCATCATCTGGTAGAATACTATAATAATCAAAATTAAACAACGCGCATCTTTATACCTGATTGTTTAAACTCTATTAGGTGTACAAGGATTCTCGGAGCCTATTAATGTAAAACAACTTACCGAGATCTGGCAATATAAATGACTTCTGTCTCTTAGCGATGCCACCTGGACGAATGCGGCAGATGTGTGCACTCTGATTATGACGTCATGTTACCACATGTATTGATGACGTCAAGATTATTGTGCTTTTTCACATCACTGAATCACTCTAATGTGTCGTCAAATTATGAGTTTATTCGAAACCGCTTCTACAATAACAGTTGGAAAGATGGATCGTGTGAATAGATACTATACTGTCGGGCAAAAGAAAGTAGACACCCATGTCTGATGGTGGCGAAATACACTCTTCAAAAAAAAAGAAACGCATAGGTGTTTTGAGAATTCCAATTCGATTTTTTTTCCCAGCAATCGTCATAAAGACAATTCTTATGTTTGATTCCCGTTAATCATGTCATGTGTGTTGTGCATTGCGCGCAAACACACCTCAAAATGCTTTTTGTATGCTTCAGCACAATGCAGGTGCAAAGTGTTGGAAACAAGAGTAGAGACACTGACTATAAAATACCGTACATAATTCATCAGTTCATTACGAATTTTCTGACGTGAACGGAGATCGCAAAATGCCAAGATTAACTGCAGCTGACCGAAATATCGCCATTGGACGCTTGGAAGCAGGGGAGTCCCAGTCTGCCGTTGCAAGACACTTCAACCATCACCAAAGCACCATATCTTGACTATGGGATCGATATACCCGCACTAATTCGATTCAAGATCATCCAAGAAGTGGAAGACCAATAGTGACCACACCTGCTCAGGATCGGTACATCCGGTTGCATCACCTTCGCAATCGATTTGCTACAGCAACGGACACTGCAGGACAAGTGCCTGGTATGCGAAGAATTTCCGACCGAACCATCAGAAATCATCTGAGGGAAGTGGAAATTCGAGCGAGACGACCAAAAGTTGGACCTGTCTTGCGACGTCTACACCGTCAACGACGTGTCCGATGGTGCAACAGAGTACAGGCATGGGATCTCAGGAACTGGCGACGCGTTTGGTTCAGCGATGAGTCACGTTATCTTCTTCAACGACGGGATGGAAGACAACGTGTATACCGACGTCGACATGAACGTTTTGCGCCGAACTGCGTTCGACAGGTGGACCGATTTGGTGGAGGGAGTGTCAAGGTGTGGGGAGCCATATCCTACAAGGGTAGATAAAAGTTAGTGGTTGTCCAGGGCAATCTTATAGCAAACCGATTCATAGACCAAATTCTGCGTCCTCACCTCCTCCCAATTTTCGCCCCCCAGAGGGAGCTGTTCCAACATGACAAGGCTCGGTCGGCCCGACACAGCACGTGCAACAGTTAATTTCCTTGTTAATGAGAACATCAATGTTTTTCCATGACCGTCCAAATCGCCTGATCTCAACCCCATTGAACATTTGTGGGACGAACATGATCGACGCGTCCGTCAACGTCACCAGCGTCCCCACACTGGCACAACACGCCAACGCCTTACGGGAGGAATGGCGAAGAATTCCCCACGAAAAAATCCGAAGACTTGTGCAATCTGTTCCAAGGAGGTGTCGAGCAGTGACGGCTGCAAGAGGTGGTGTGACCAGGTTCTGACCATGACGCCCCCCTGTGGCTACACATGTGCAATGACTGACCTGAATTAATGCTGACAATGACGACAATGCTTTTGTCGATCACTGTGTCTAATTTAATTTGATTGTGTGTAGATACTTTTTCATTCGCTTAATAAATATCCTTATTTTTTAACTATGCGTTTCTTTATTTTGAAGAGTGTATGAAACAACCAAGAAATGGTTATTCGATGGTAATGTATTTTATACGGGTATCACAGTTGTATTTTGGACCTAGGTTTGCATCGTTTCGGCGATTGTTTTCAGCCTACTATATTTTTAATAATGTTTGTAATTTTTTAGTCAAATCCAATTTTCAAGTGTATACTTTCTTCTGCTCTGCAGGTTTTTACTTAACCATATCATGCATTAGCAATGGATTTGAAAATCTGTTGGGGAGATTTTCACAATGATTTCCGTATGCTAACTTCAGACGTGTCTCCATGATTAAATTACTCACGTTTATTCATGGCGTTAATGAAAAACAACAGTAAATTGTAATATTTCGTAAAGAGTCTTGTGCCCAGAACGTGCACCTGCAACACAGATATAATGCGCAGCACCAGGGTTCAGACTTGTCCAGTGGATTACGAAAAATAATATTAAAGAAAACAAGTGAAAATTTAAGAATTTTAACTTTAATTCTTTAAGGGTTATCTTAGTAAAAACACAAGACGAAAAGTGCTGAAATGTTGTATAATAGGATGATAATGTGACCCCCACTAGATCATCGGTACCTATACACTACTCTTCTCCAAATCTAAGAGGCTCAAAGAGATGACGTTTTGGTAGGAAAAGCAACAACAATGAGCTTCAGATATAATCAGGGCAAATTGATTCATTTTCTTAGGATTGCAAAGAAAGTAATTTTGACAGAGTGGTCGAGCTGAAACGTGATGTAGAGTATTAGGCTTATATATATTTTTTTATGCATAGGTCAACTTTGGCTAGTGAATGTGATATCAGTACGAACCTGGAATATCCCATTATCAGAAACTGGCGCATCAAATGCGCCAATACTTTTTAGGAATGTTTGGTACAGTGTCGATGTTCTTTGTGTTTATGCCGTCATATGGCTGTAATATTGCTAAAAGTGGCGCAGAACCATACTCACTCACTCACTGACTCTTTACGTGTATGAATACGACAATTAACAGCCACATTTTCTTTATCTGACGGCGAAAGATTTCACTGCACCTCAATGTACCTGGTAAGAAACAGTGTCTTGTCGCAATTTGTTGTTATTGACATAATAAAACATCTTCTTAGTCTTCCCCCAAATTGTGTTGTTATTTTGACACGATTTTAAGACAATGTATACAGACACGATTATCATCATGTTTTGTGGCAAGAATTGTTCTCCTGAATCTCACGGAGGTGATCATCGAACTTGGGCTTCTACGTCAACGGGAACCTTACGAGTGTAGAATATGACGTCATAATCGTATGACGTCACAATCACAGTCCATCAATAATGATTCCGGTGAGGTGACAATGTATAGCATGACCTGTAGATTCAACAAATTTACAAACAACGCAACTTGGTTTATGAAACATCGCATCGGGGGACGCTCTAAAGCAGGGAAAGAAGACAGGACGGGCAGAGTAGCCAAACTACTCAAGCGTGGTGACTACCCGGGGATGTCCTCGGACATTGTCCTGGAAGCGCCCTGTTTCCAGCTGCGAGAGGACGGAGAGGTGGACCGCCACGTGTTTCTGGGACTGACCACAACAGATTGTGTTATGGCCGTACAGCGTCTTCCAGATTACAAGAAACATCCTGGCGTGAAGTACAGAGCGAATGTCGACCTGGATGTGGAGGGAATGGAACTCGTCAGCTCGGCTCCGCTGAGGTTTATCAGGTATGACACAATATGTCTGGTTAGTTTGTTTAACACCGCACTCAGCGATATTTCAGCTATATGATGGCGGTCTGTACATAAACGAGTCTGGACCAGAGGATCCAGCGGTTGACATAACGAGCATCGATACGATGGCATGCATCAACCAAGTCAAACAGTGTGATCCCGTTAGCCGCCTTTGCGACAAGCATACTCGCCTGTTTCGGCAAGCATTGGTTGCTGAAGACCTATTCTACCCCGGATCTTCACGGGTCATATGTTTGGTTGTCGTTGAATGTAGCAGTCACCAGTATCCCAGCTATATCACGGCGGTTTGTAAACAATCCAGTCTGGTAATCAAACAGTGGTCCTATGTCGGTCAGAAATCAGTTAAACAGCGCTGGTGGCGAGAGTAGTTGGATGGGGGACGTGTTTGGCAGCTTGACTCCCGAGTTTCTAGGGCTCTGACCATGCACCCCACTGACCCATTGACCGAGGTAATAATGTAGCGCCCTGAGCAAGCATGCTTAAGGGTG
This sequence comes from Haliotis cracherodii, assembly GCF_022045235.1. Lineage (NCBI taxonomy): Eukaryota > Metazoa > Mollusca > Gastropoda > Lepetellida > Haliotidae > Haliotis > Haliotis cracherodii. Next base: position 1,592,739 of record NW_027266270.1, read on the forward strand.
TGAATTTGGCGCATTGTAACATATACATCATTGATAATAAATGGAGATCTCAGCAGACGTTGTCTATAAATTATGTCTATTGTTTGTGTTTGTGTACACACTTGAAAGCAGTTCTTCTGATCATACACAGAGTTTCGTCCCTTATGTGTATCAGAAACCTGTGATACTGGGTTCGAATCTAGACTCGCCCCAATTATGAACCTAGGTTTATCCGCACCATACCCGTACTCGTGCTTTACCAATGTTACGTCTTAGACCGACGCAACATCACACAACAAGCTGACATAATAAGTGCTATAAGTGGAATACTGTTCAGAGCTGCGTACTCACTCACTCACTCTACTGATATATTTGTATATTTTCATATATTTCCAGGTTTTTCCTGATTGACACGCGGTCCCGGAAGTTCGCGATCTGCACAAGTCTCGGCAGTGTGTGGTACTTCGAGATGTGCAACTCGGCCGATGGCTCAGACGAACTGTGGACAAACTGGCTGGAAATGATCCACGCCCAAGACCATCCCGAGTGGTTCGGATACCGGACGTGGACAGTCGGTCGGAAGGATGCCATGGACGCCAGAAAATCAGCATTACCCAGAGGCACCAAGGGGGAAGACGGGATCCTTAGATTCGTCAAGAGACCATTTGCATTCTGTGCTGTAGATAGCGTTGGCACCCAGAGCTCCTTTGCGAGTCTCCATTCCAAACAGCCTGGAAGAGCATTCCGAACTTCAAACGCTGATCCTCATATGCAGAAGGATTCTCCTTTTAAACATGTCAAATTTGTAATCCCACAAGTCCGAAAGTCCCAAACAAGAACAAAGTGTGATGAGGTGCGGCAGTCTCAGTCTTCCACAGATCTTTCCGCACCATGCACGTGCAGAGGCAAGCGCCACGTGGTCAGGAAGAGCCAATCAGAGTGCATGCTGGGTGGCGGGTCAGGGTGCACCCCTGGCAGCGGCCTGTACTTCAAGTACACGACCCTGGCCTTCTTGAGCGAAGGCCTACGGGCGGAGCCTCACAGAGCCGTTGACATCGCCGCCATCCGTTATAACAAGTGGGGCATCACCAAGACCTGTCTCAACCAGCTGCAGAAAGTAAATACCGTATTTCCTCTATTTAGAAATCAGTGCTTTTAATAGAGGTCGACCTATATTTCACGACCATACCTCTAGATTCGACCTCTAAAGACCATACCTCCAGACCCAACCTCCAACAGAGAGAGATTGGCCCATACCAAAAGTCGTTAAAAGATGGTACTTGTTGTTACCCTGCCTGGCGCTCGGCATTAAGGGGCTAAAACAAAGACTGGTCGTTCCAGAGTCAGTATAGTGTGTCTGAGTGGGGTATTCATGTTAAACTGCAGCATGGTATCTCAGTGGGCTTGCACTATAAATCTGCATCAGAGTGGACTATTACACGGCCACACACACGTGCATGCACGTCGCTACAATTGCAATAATCTGGGACGCGACATTACACCCCATGTCACCTGACCTCAGTTCATATACCTGTTGAAACCTCACACTACTCAAAGAAATAAAAGCGACAAAACCCTTCCCGTAGTAATACATGTTTCGATTATCTGCAGAAACAGATTCCATTGAGCGTAAAAGGTAATATTGTAATACAAAGTTTATTAATGTATGTATTCTAACCCGGGTCGTCTCTGTTGTTTACATTATTTTTGTACTGTGACCTTTGGGTGTGTTGGTTTTATGAAGATCCACCTCGTCCATACACAAGGCACATTATAGTCTTCATGGAACGGACCTAGGTTAAATTGAACACAAATAATCGACTTGTAGGCTATGTATTAATTGTTCGAAATAACAAAGAATTGGTAGTGTTGCCTTTGTGTGCAATTCGTTGGAACTTGACTCTATTTTTATATACACTTGTCACTATGTGACTTTTGTTTCAGATTTGGAAAATGCGGAATGAAGAGAGATTAGCAAGAGAACGCGAGATGTAGGTAGAAGTATATCACAAACGGTCGTGTTTAAATACTAGTAATAAGAGAGATGTGACATCTTACAGATGCCTGGAATAAAAGGCATCGACAGTGTTTTGTTTGTTGTTTAACGCCGAACCCAGCAATATTCCAGCCATATGACGGAGCATGCTAATAATCGAGTTTGGGCGAGACCATCCAGTGATTGATATTGTGAGCAACGATTCACGTCGTCGGGGTACAATGACACGCAATCAACCAAGTCGCCGAGTCTGACCATCCGAGCCAGCATGGTTACTGGGGACCGATTCGAATGCAGAATCTAACAGGTGCAGGTTTACAATGAAACCTTACAACACATCACTCAATAACTCGACTCATCAGTTTGCGATGATGTAGCTTATAATTATACACCATGGCCTCGTATTGGCTGTGTTGAAGTGAGTAACTTTATTGACATTTTTTTCAGGGAGCTCAATCGTGACTATTCCGATGACAGCATAACGGATTTAGTCCAAGAATTCGCTCAACCAAAAAGTAGGTCTTATTTGTACTTGGCATACAGTCGAAAGGTTGTCTCTAAGTTCATTTTGATGTTTATTTAAGGAAGAGGCAGGATATGGGCCCTTTTGGGCCACTTGGAAAGTCTATTGTTATGTAACAGAATCTTATAAATGTTTTTGTCCTAGTTATCTGACTTTCTGCTAACTTACAATAACATGGTCAAGTTTATAAGTATGGCGAAGATGAGGCTGATTCTTTTTGTGAACATCAAATGATGGGCAAGTCCATGACCCAGGATGATTTTTTTCTGTCTTTATCTACATGTCCAACGAAGACGGATGGTCGGGTAGCCTAGTGGTTAAAACGATCCCTCGTCACGCCGAGGACCTGGGTTCGAGTCCCACTTGGGTACCATGTGTGAAACCCATTTGTGGTCGTCAAAGTCCCCGTTAAACATACACACGTATACTCTGATATTTTATTTGATAATTGCATCAAAATTCTTTTCCATTTTTTTATTGGGTATGTTTTAACGTAATCACCAGTACATTGGAAGAAAACATGTGTACAGCTGAATGCTATTTCTGGCTTAGTTTACTAGACAATCACACGGTAATCTTTATCCCTGCATACAAAACAATGCCTAGTATAACATGAAATACAATCAAAATGGCAAATCATCATGTCTAGTGATGTTTAATCGCAAATTTCACATTTCCATGGAACAAATTTGTTATAGCGTTGTTCATTCACCTGAAGCAATACGATGTTGTATTTTTGACCAACAGAAAAAGAGTTTGATTAAAGTGTAACCTTTACATAAGCCGACCCCTTTAAATATTTTTCTTGGGCGGTATTCAATTTATCTACGGTCATATACGGTACCTACACTGTCACTATAACACCTGTTGCAGGTAAGTCCGCGTCCACCAGATGGAGCAATCTGAAGAGTCTGGGAGTTGAGCGGACTCCAGCACGAGATGCCATGATCAGCTTAGCCGTGTTTGAAACCTATGGATCCCTCAAGAGGTATATCAGTGTTAGTTTTTGGCTGCCTTTGTCATTATCATAGGCGACACCGATACAGATGTCACACATTGTTCTATGTGGACATCAACCAGACGACCAAAGGCACTCACCACTGTACTACTCAAACGTCGCTGTAACGCTTGAGACGATGGCATAGTTACTTTGATTTGATTTTATGTGTAAAATTAATAAAATGTCAGTTCATGTTTTCCAGGAAGGCGAAGCGTTGGCTATATGGGGCGACGCCGGAGACCTTCGCCTCTCAGTTGACCCAGATTCACATCGACCTGTTCAATAAAATCACGGAACTGGAAATCGTCAACTTCTTTGATAAACGCAACGCAGTAAGTAAGGGGGCCTGTGGAAGGCTGGAGGGATGGGGTTAACGTCGCACTCAAGATCATTGTACTTATTTAGCGACGTTGACTTCTCTTTGCCGCTGTTTAACATGAATATCCTACTCAGACACTGTATACCGACTCCAAGTCCCTTTTGTATCCGACCCGTGAAGATACCAGGTAGAATAGGTCTTCAGCAACCCATGCTTGCCGTAAAAGGCGACAATGCTTGTCGTAAGAGGCGACTAACGGGATCGGGTGGTCAGGCTCGCTGACTTGGTTCATACATGCCATCAATCTCAATTGTGCGGGTCGATGCTCATGATATTAATCACTGGATTGTCTGGTCCAGACTCGATTATTTACAGACCGCCGTCAAATAGCTGGAATATTACTGAGTGTGGCGTTAAACAACAAACCAACCAACCTTTTTGTATCCCCCAATCCCGAGCGCCAGCCAGGACTTCCAACAAGTACAATCTTTTAACGTCTTTTGGTATGATGCGTCCATGGGATCGAACCTCTTATACCCCCGGGCTGAGACTCTATCCACTAGACCACAGAGACAGTCGTGTATAGCGTATTGCCACGATGATGGGTAGAACGACTTGAATTAACCCCCAAAGAGACACATACTGGCTTCCATCTGTCATATTGGTGTTTCCGCTCTCCTGAAATTATCTTCAGCAACCCATGCTTGTTGTACGAGATGACTAACGGGATCAGGTGATCAGGCTCGGTGACTTGGTTGATGCATGTCATTGTATCCCAATTGTGTAGCTCGATGCTCGTGATGTCAATCACTGGAGTGTTTGTCCCTGACTCGATTATTACAGACTGCCGTCATATAGCTGGAATATTGCTGAGTGTGGCGTTAAACAACAAACAAACAACACATAAATTGATAGTGCATGTAGACATAAATGTTAGGTTGCATTTTTACAATAATAGGTTGCACTGGTGCTGCAATAAACAAACAAACAAACAACACATAAATTAATAGTGCATGTAGACATAAATGTTAGGTTGCATTTTTACAATAATAGGTTGCACTGGTGCTGCGATAAACAAACAAACAAACAACACATAAATTAATAGTGCATGTAGACATAAATGTTAGGTTGCATTTTTACAATAATAGGTTGCACTGGTGCTGCGATAAACAAACAAACAAACAACACATAAATTAATAGTGCATGTAGACATAAATGTTAGGTTGCATTTTTACAATAATAGGTTGCACTGGTGCTGCGATAAACAAACAAACAAACAACACATAAATTAATAGTGCATGTAGACATAAATGTTAGGTTGCATTTTTTCAATAATAGGTTGCACTGGTGCAACGATAAACAAACAAATAACACATAAATTAACGGTGCATGTAAAATCTGATTTTTATCGTTGTCTACACTGTGTTTATGTTAATGATTAGATAAACAGACTGTGAAGTACTTATTGTTTTGTGTTTATGGAGGTAGAGAAACAAAACCCTTAGTGCAGGGTCTGCATCCTACACACAGAGTTGCATCCCTTGGGCGTGCCAGAAACCTATGATTGTGGGTTCAAATCCCAGTTCGCCCCGATTATGTTTGTTGGTTTGTCAGCACCATACCCGTGCTCGTGGGTTTCACCGAAGTGGTTAACCCCTAACCTGCATCACTTCGGGCTTTCCTTCCACATTAAGCTGACACGCTGCGATATAACTGGAAAACTGTTAAAAGCGGCGTTAAACCCAACTCACTCACTTTACTATCTCCCCTCCTGCCCATGCAGGAGTCTAGATTTTCCACAGATTCAGGTTCTGAATCCCCCATCTCACTGGGGCTCCTTTTCAGTTTAAATGGAGTTGTTTGTTTCTATAAAAATTATATATTTTTAGAGGCTAAGCGTTTGTTTAACAAGCAGTGTGCACAGCGCTGTTACGTTTATACTTCAATAAATACCAAACATATCAAAACCAATTCTTAATCACACATAGCATGTACTTAGAGCTTATTTTGAAAGACACGGTACAAGCTGGACATTGTAGCTACCTTGTTCACTATTTGCAACCAGGCCCGTCCTTCAAAGTTGATGAAGCTGCTAACCTTCTCCAACCATGCCAGCAATCTCGTTGCCATGGAGATAGTCAAGTCCAGCACGCACGCAAACAGGATCCATAGGGTCAAGTTCTTCATACAGGTGAATAGTACCAGTGACACCTTAACCTTTGTTTGTTTGTTATTTAACACTGCACTCATTTCAGCCATATGAGGACGGCCTGTAAATCCACTGGACCAGGCAATCCAGTGATTGGTATTGTCCCCAACAATCCACTCCATCGGGGCACCATGACGTGTATCAATCAAGTCACCGAGCCTGGCCACCCACTCATTCGGTCACCTCTTACACGGAACTCTCCAGGGGAACAATCGTAACTGCTCTTATATCTTTAGAATTACGAAAGCCTATAATGATTCCACTTTGGTAGCATATATGTGTTTACTTTTAAATCGAAATTTCTCGTTATTTCAATTATTTGTTTATATTATTTAAATTTCAAGTTTTTTATCTCGTAATTTCGATTATATTTTTGTAAGTTCAATTATTTTCTCGTCACTCCAAGGTTCTTTCTCGTAATTTAGATTATTTTCTCGCAATTTAGATTATTTCTCGTTACTTCAAGTTAATTTTTAAAAATCGAGAATTTGATGTTTTTCTCTCGTTATTTCAATTATTATCTTGAAATTTACGGGTTTTTCTTGTTACTTTCATTATTTCCAATAATCTTATTTAATAAACTCGAAATTTCCCCTTCTTTTTCGTAATTTCAATAACTTTTCTCGAAATTACAAGTTTTGCTCTCTTTATTTCGATTATTATCTCCTTATTTCAAGTTTATTCCAAAATTAAAAATTTTAAGAAAATAATTGTAATAAATAGAAAATAAACGAAGAAACAAAAAAAGAATCGAAGCAACTGGAAAATATTCATAGTAACGTTAAAAAAACACTCGAAATTTCGAGAAAGTAATTAAAATATCGAGAAATTTCGATTAAAAAGAGGAAGAATGCTACCATTAAGCTTTCACATAGAATATGGGTCGCATCGAAAGTTGCCATGATTCCTGGTGGTGAGCTCCAATCCCATATTTGCCCTCACTCTTACCATGTTTTTTCATCAACATGTCCTGGTTGTGGTTTTAACCAACTGACATGGTCTTGGATTATTTATTCCCAAATTGGCAGTACCGGTAATTATAAACCTTAGGCAACAGGACCACACATGCTCGCTGCAAGACGTACACGTACTCCCTACTGCGACTTACTTCCCCTTGTACTGTTGGTGCAGGTCAGTGAGGCGTGTCGAGAATCGGGTGACCTTCATTCCGCGTGGTCAGTGATAACTGGACTTCAGCTGTTTCCAGTAGCTAGGCTGACTGGCACATGGTCTGACGTTTGCAGGAAATTTCCCGTCATTTACAGGTACGAGCTCATACAAACCACAATAAGACAATTTGTGTTCCTGGAACTGGAAGACCAATAGTCATGGCTTACCTTGCAGATTTGTTGTGAAGAGAGTACGAAGACGCGTTAACGTAAATGATGTTTTTTTAACGAACCCATCAATCCTTTTTGTGAGTGAGTGAGTGAGTTGGGTTTAACGCCATCTTTAACAGTATTTCAGTTATATCGCGGCGTGTCAGCTTAATGTGTAAGGAAAGCCCAAAGTGATGCAGACATTTGCCACTTCTGTGAAACTCACGAGCACGGGTATGGTGCTGACAAACGTAGAAACATTGTCGGGGCAATCCTTTTCGATTCAAAGTATCGCAAATAGACACCGTATAGTGGAGGTACTCATAAAATGATGTATACAACAAACAGGAAGAGTGAGTGAGTATGGTTTTACACTGCATTTAGCAATATTCCGACAATATCAAGGCGGGGGACACCAGAAATTGGCTTCATACTTTGTACCCATGACGGGAATCGAACCCGGGTCTTCAGCGCAACGTGTGAATGCTTTAACCACTAGGCTACCCGACCACCCCACAAACAGGAAGAGGAAAGTTATATGATAACAGGTTATCCTGCTAGACATTTAGGTTGTTTTTTTCCTTTCTTGAATACATTTTGTCTAATTACGTAGGGACTACGAGAATCTCTGCAAGATGTTTGCCTGCTTGTCTTCACCCAAGTACAGAGATGAGCTTCAGAGGTCCTCACAGCACCCTCCATATCTCCCTTGGCTAAACCACTTCCTCTGGCATGTAATGAAGACACTGTGTCGAGATTTCTCCAGCCAGATTAACAGTGATCACAGGAAGGCAACAAGGTCTAGAAAAATATCTTTTGATTGGAAACTCTGTTGGAGGATGAATAGTTCGATTCAAGAGAAAATCTTAAAAATATTTGCGAAACCCGAGAAGGAAGGTGGCAGTAAGAGGGCTAAACTTCCCAGAGACCGTAGTTCTCGATCTGGGAAGGGGAAACAGAGGCCTGGTGGTAATCAGGGTGTCCAGCAGCAGCAGCTTGGTTCAGTCAGCAAGTCAGTTGACAGTATGGCAGATGACCTTGCGGCCCAGATAGTCACACAGGCCATTAGTGAACACTCCAGGGTTCACCAGTCACTTCCAGCACACAAACAGGCGGTGTCCTCTAACCATAGATCTGATTCTACTGTACACCGTAAACCAGGTACTTCCCAAGTAACTGAAACCAAAGATAAAATAGTCGAAATTGATGAAAGTCCTTCTATGCACGGCCACCATCCCATGTCTTCCTTTGGTACAGACCAACTCACAAAGGACATCCAACATGAAGACAGGACTGAGAGAGCGCCTGTGGATCGTCATCAGCAAGGCTCCTCTGATGTAGCCCGTGCAGTTCCAGAGCCAACTGATACCGTACATGTCCAGCATGATCTTACAACAGATGCTTCAAACTTAGAATCTTCAGGAATTGTTGGGCAGCATCAGGAACCACAGATCCCCAATCCTGTTTTCAGATCTGTAGATGGGACAGCTTCAAACAAGAACAAGAACGATCCTTCCCATTGCCACTTTGCGCAGCAAGATGAGGAATTCATGAGAGAGAAGGATAAAGTGATAGACAAAGCGATCAAATTCAAGTTGAGGCAAACCAAGCGAGGGGAGATGTTCAAGGACTGGACAGGGGTTGAGGAAGACGCGTCTGATGAGGAAGAAAAACAGGCATCCGAAAAACCAAACACTTTCTCAGGTAGGAAACAATCATCAAAAGATAGCATGGATACTAAAGAGGCAAAGGTTGTGAAAATGAGACCAGAAAGGATGTCTACAATGGCTAAATCACCCAAACAGGACCCTAAACGTGGCCTTGTAGCTGTGGGTGGAAAGAACAGTTTAAGTAAAGGCAATTCAAAAATATTGAAGCTTAAATCCACAAACACTACCAAAGGAACATCACCCATTTTGGATAATGTTTCTGGAAATTCCCAGGGACATTCAGATTACGGTAATGTGTCTCGAACAGAGGATCGACCACAGAAGGTAGTGCGGTTCCTAAATCATTCACAGAGCCATAATGAGGACGGGAACTTAAACTGGTCAAGTTGTAACCCTCATACCAGTCAATATGAATGTTCATCCTGTCACTGTGAGACTGGTGGGGAGGGCGATGGAATAGCTTGTGGTGGCATGATCATGAACATCGCCAATAGACAAGATCTTGACAGGCAAGACAAGTTGACATGCCAATGTGGACAGAGGCTGATGGACAATACGGAATCTGATTTGACAAAGTGCACATGTGGAGAAGCCACTTGTGGACATTGTACAAGAGATGAAAGGCCAGATGCTTGTCACTGTCACAGTAGGAAGCTGAACAATATTAGTTCTCCAGACATAAATTGCACACGACATCCTTTTGCCAGATGTGTTTTTTGTACAACTGCTGAAAGGCCAGAGAGAGATACCTGTCCAAACACAATGTCTCAAGAAACAGTCAGAATGAATCATGATTGCATGAAGACTAGATACAAACTAGATGACCAGAAGCTTCACCCTGATGTCAGGAATAAGGCGGATATGTTGTGCCATTGTGTAAAGTTCCTTGACAGCAGTCTGAGATATGCTGCTTCCTGTAAGAACCCTCAGATCAGTGGTGTTTCGTGTGCTGTTGCCGGAAGTCATGACCGGGCTTTAAACACTGGGTTAACATGGATGAACAGGAACCGGGAACACTGTCCTCACTGGAGCCCTTCTGGCACCATGTGTGATATTGATACATGTGCTCAAAGTCATGATGCATTAGACAGGAACTGGTCGAGTTCAGGTCGCCTGTCGTCATGGCAGTGTTGCTGGACGTGTGACATGGCTGACTGTGTCCTGCACAACTCCGGCCTGGAAACACTGGTCGAGCTGCAGCAGGGATGTCTGACCTTCCACCTAAAGTCCAACAGCAAACTGAAGACCTACATCACTAACCAGCATCAGCGTGTGACACAGTTTCAGATCCTGAGGGCCACTGTACCCATCACATCCTGATTAAAACAACAAATATTTGTAATTGTTATCATTTTTATACTTATCAGTAGTCTATATGGCTGAAATAATGCTGATGCAAAGTTGCTTTTTAACTCGCTCACTGTCAGTGTATGGCTGAAATAATGCTGATGCAACGTTAATTTTTAACTCACTCACTGTCAGTGTATGGCTGAAACAATGCTGATGCAACATTAATTTTTAACTCACTCACTGTCAGTGTATGGCTGAAATAATGCTGATGCAACGTTAATTTTTAACTCACTCACTGTCAGTGTATGGCTGAAATAATGCTGATGCAACATTAATTTTTAACTCACTGTCAGTGTATGGCTGAAATAATGCTGATGCAATGTTAATTTTTAACTCACTCACTGTCAGTGTATGGCTGAAACAATGCTGATGCAATGTTAATTTTTAACTCACTCACTGTCAGTGTATGGCTGAAATAATGCTGATGCAACATTAATTTTTAACTCCCTGTTAATATGATTGGCAGTTCAAACAGTTAACTGTTTTCTTCATCAATGACTGAATGAATGGGTTTTATTTCGTGTTGAGCAGTATTGCAGTCATATCACACCTTGTCAGCTTGATGTTTCTGGGCAGATCAAATGGGCCTTACTGTTGCGTTGTGTGCATGGACCTGTGTGTGTTGATCATACACCTGCCAGTAATATAGTGCTAGGCTACTAACATACCTAAGATAGCCCACTAAGATACCAGTTTAACATGGATACCCAACACAGACACAGTACACTGACTCCGAGCCGATCCGTCCTTGTTTTATTCCCTTAACTGAGTGCCAGGCAGGGTAACAACAAGTAATATGTTTGAACTTCTTATGGTACTATGCGGTCGGGGATAGAACAATGGACTTTCCAATCTCTGGGCTCTATACACTAGACCACATAGATGGTTTGTTTGTTTGTTTGTTGTTTAACGCCGCAGTCAGCAATATTCCAGCTACATGACGGCGGTACATAGATGGTGAAAAGCTCAAAGTGACATAGGTCATAGACGTGTGTGGATATCACTTTGGTGGACCCCACAATTTAAGGCGAGTGAGAGTGATTGAGCATGGTTTTACACGGCTTTTAGTAATATTCCAGCAATATCATGACACCAGAAATCGGCTTCACACACTGTACCCATTTTGGGAATCGAACCCGGGTCTTTGGCGTGACAAGAGAACACTTTAACAATTAGGCTACATCACTGCCCCCAGACTGACCAGACAGACAGGCTAAGGATTAGAATCTGGGATTCGAGTGAGTTTAGTCAAATCACTTTGAACCGAATTTTGCCACTTTGAAGAAACACACGAAGGCATGGTGTTAGATTAGATGTAATTTAAACCAAAGATAAGCAGATCCTGCCACTACTAAGGAGAGCAATTGAAGAATATCTGAATGGCGATACGCTTTCCTACACTGGAGATTATATGAACCAGTTTGTTAAAGTCCCAACATAAAGTATTGGTGATCATAACCACTTTTGATGCTTATTGCAAACGTGGTTCTAGTTTTGAAATATCAAAAACAACCCTTAACCAAGGCCCTAGAGATTTGGACTACCACTGTGAACATAGTCCCAGTTTGAAATCTTCTTCCGATTGGCCCAGTACCACAAAGCAATCTTGGCAAGAGTGGCAAAGACAATAATTAGTCACTGTTACAGAACGAGTTACCAATCTCAGCATTAAGATTGTTTTATGGAATGAGACCAAGGACATAATGCCCATACCAGGGCTTGATTTAAGAAACTTGATTTAACTTGCACAACGTTGACATGAAAACCTAGTAGCACCAGACAAAGCCAAAATGTAGCAATGTTGAAACGATGAATATGGCGTCACACCGCTTTTAGCAATATTCCTGCAATATCATGGCAGGGGACACCAGAAATAGGCTTCACACAATGTACCCATGTAGGGAATCAAACCTTGGTCTTCGGTGTGACAAGCGAACGTTTTAACCACTGGGCTACCCAAACGCCCCTGTTGAAACAGATGCATGTTGTCTAAAGGCTAAAATCTCCGATCTCTGATGACTGTATAATGATTTTACATAAATTAATGACGTATTGCTGTAAAACGCAATAGGAACATATGCACAGAATCTTTAAGTACCCACACTTTGATGACATCAAGCCCAAGAAAGTACACAAAATACACTGATAAGTGATAGTGTGTTCAGGGACAATCTCATTAAAATCAGATCTTATATTGAACAATGCAACCTAATATTTATGTCCACATGCTCCAAAGTGAATGTAAAACATTTTCAACTGTGTGTCTGACTGAGCCTTACTTTTACACAGAGCAACAATCTCTGAATCAATCTCATTAAAATCATATTTTAGTTCTCGCTATCGCTATACAAAGATTTGAGGACATCCCATTACGGGTCACGTCAGACCGACCTTTCGCAAACTTTGACCGACCAATGTAATGACTAGAAGTCAGACAGCAGCTTAAACAAACTATGCGGCACGAGTTTCAAACTGGCGACTACACTTCGAAAAATATTTTGAAATACACTTAATCAAAAAATTAAAAACTGAACAAAAGAACATTCTTGAATGGCTAATGGATGGTCTAGATTGTATGAATACAGACAAAGCCCAAAACTATCGTTCGGAATACCCTGTGTGTTTTTTTCGAGGTTAAACGATCAAAATTCACATTCCAACCGTCACTTTCATGATCTGATAAGCGATGCTCTGATTGGTCCTCAGATCTTTGGGTAGCGAGAACTAAAATATGATTTTAATGAGATTGATTCAGAGATTGTTGCTCTGTGTAAAAGTAAGGCTCAGTCAGACACACAATTGAAAATGTTTTACATTCACTTTGGAGCATGTGGACATAAATATTAGGTTGCATTGTTCAATAGGTTGCCCCGTGGCATGTTATATATAGTGAAATCGAGCCCTGCATATACATTCAAGAAATATTATTAGAAGATAGGTGGTGCCTTTGATGACTCCCGGATAGACTGCTATGAAGTCTTTGACAGGCGGGTAGAATAATGTGTGATTATGTTTTTCATTAAGTGATAAAATGTTTCACTTCACTCCCCGAATCAATCAAGGACTAAATCCATAAATACAAAAGTGGTTTATTGCAAACAAAGATGCATAAATAGTGTACAAGTATTTATAGGCTAACAGTTATATACAACTGACTGGTAGATACTAAACAAGGACAACAATATCAGGTAACTGTATAGAAGTAACAATGGTTACACATGCACACTACAAGCTAGCGACCCTGGAGGAACAGTGGGCGCCTTCAACCGACGAGCCATACACCTGGACACAAGTTAATCACCACTTTCTTCATATTTCAATATAAAAGTCATGTCTTAATATCCTAGCCTGTATTACTTTTCCCCACGAAACATTTGTTTTTGCTTCAAAATTGACACTTGGAAAATACAGAAATCAATTATCTGTTTACATTTTGTAGCTGTTCCCAGGAGTTGTTATTTGCCCACCCTTTCAATGGTCTGTATTCCGGTCTGCGATATCTCCAGGGATTGTAATTGTTGCCAATCACGTGACACAGGACACCTATCAGTGATCTAGAGATATTGCAACCCATCTCCAAATCACTACACTCCCATTATGTTGGTAATCGGAGGATGTAGACTTTGTGTACGTATCTAGACGTTGCCATTAGATGCACAACTGTGGGAACCTAGATCACTTGACTGTGACCTTGACACTCCCTTTTTGCGTGTCCTTGTCACGTGATCATCAAATCGAGAGGAAACGTGTTTCTCATCATATGATGTGACCATCCTGTGAATCCGTGTTCTCGTACTATCTTACACATTGAGATCAGTGGCATGAAGACGTCCCCAGACCCCCAGGATAGAGGAAAACAGAGGTGGTGCTTGACTTTTTTCCAGGTGTATAGTAAAGCCTCCTCTAGCACTTTCAAGAAATATGGTTATCATAATTGTAGGATAAAGGTTTGAGGCATGAAACGATTATTGACCCTGCAACAAACAAAAGCTCTACTCTATGATGAATACCCAAAGAAAAGCATCAGTACCCAATGTGCGCAAACACTGAATGGCTCAAGGCACTATCTTAAGCCCAGCTTTGGTTATACATTCAAATGGCATGGCATCATGGCATTCATTATTTGTCTCAAACAATGTTGAAACAAGGCTCTGTCACACAGCATTGCGTACACCCATTGGGAGACCTGCAGCACATTCAGCACTTGGATTACCACCATGTAAGTAAACCATTCTGATTAACGGGCAGCTTTAATCACAAGAGCATCTTGAGGAGTGTGTATACACTTATATTTCAGGAGTGGATGTAAAAATGAGTAAAACTTGAGAATTTTTCAGGAAACCTATTCAAAAGTTGACAGAAATGTATGGACAGAAATATATATTTTCAATGATGGAACATTTTTCAAATTAACTTGAAATGTATCACAATTTCTGTTATTCGTAAAGGATTGAAAATGAAAACAGCTGAAGTGTTGACATGATTCGCAAAATAACACATTCAAACAAGAAACTGATTCCTCCTGGTGTAGAATCCTCATTTCATACACTGTCTCACTACCAATAACAGAAACATTGGCTCGGAGGTGGAAATATATCCTGTATGTCCTATATATCCTCTAGCCGTTCCTGTGTATACACCTGGACACATGCTATATAGTGCCATATACAATAGCAATGTTTTAAAACTGTATCTTGTATTTAATATTTTGAAATATTCATTTTCAGTTATTTTGAAACACAGAAACCAAAGCTGAGTTTTGAAGGATTTTTTTTTGTATCTTCCGAAACCGATGCCACAGGGTGTACAATGTAAAAAAGTGATGTCAATTCTAAGAATGGATCACTGAAAAGGGTGTTCATGAAAAGGGTAAGCATGTCCTGCTCTACCAGTAGTATCTGCTACTCTGACAAATGTGAGCATTGTTTGGTTGCCTAACGCTGCATGCACCCTTTCAAAGTACTTGATATCGTATGAAGCTACATTGTTCTTGTACCAATTTTACATCAGGCATTGGTAACATCTGTCAAAACCACGTCAATGTCACATAAAGACATTTCTGAATAATCCATGGAAGATCAGAATATATGAAAACAAACAATGAATGGAGGTTATTTTTCATGATGTATACATGTTTCAGACTCCTTAAAAAGGCCAAGCATTGCAAGTATTTACAGTGCACCATGTACTAGCGAGTCATCCTCTAGTGTGTAATTACCCCGGTAGTATGATTACATTATTATTTGAAGTATGTATCCAGCATATTAATTTTGACCAAGTCTTGATGAAAAAGTCATGCTGCCTGACCTCTTTAACAGTTTCGACAAACATCTCCTTCCTACAGGTTTGTTTCCTCTGTGTGTGGTAGATCTAGCTGATGCACAATGATTTCAACTCCAGTGGAGCTCTGGGCTGGCCCCAACAGTTGACAGGAACCTTCACCATCTAGCTCCATCAGCTGACTGGAGCCAACACCATACCCAACAGCCACATCAACCTTCTTCACGGATCCGTTCTGCTTTACAATTCCATTCTTTCTCACAGGACCATTCCTCTTCAAAGATCCGTTATCCATCACAGGACCATTCTGCATGCGAGGAATATCGTCCTCCACCTCCTCGAACGCATCATCCGAGACATCCGTCGATACTGAGGCATCACACTGTTCAAAATGAGAGCCACTTCCGCCTCCAAGTGCCCGCTGTGGTCTCTCCTCTGTATCCACAGGCCTCTCAACTGAACATGTGTCACTCACATCGGATTCATTTTCTTCCATGGTTGTGGGAAGGGGACTCAGACGGTGGTCATGAAGAATATCCGAGCTCCTATGCTGCCCGAAGCCGGAGGTGTCATTGGGGTCGATGTCTGAACTCCTCCGAGGGCCAAGGGGGAGATGGTGCCCCCCATGGAGGATATCGGTAATAATAACTCCACTGGAACTGCGTCTCCGACCGATGTTGGGTGTGGAGGTGTCTTCATTTGTGATGGACCCGGCGGAGCCTGGAAGACTTATGGTGTCGTCTTCACTGAGGTAGTCTTGGCTGGAGTCCGGCAGCGGCATGGATGTGCTGGAGATGTTCAGGAGGGCTTTCCTCTGGTGGGTTTCAATACATGCCGGCGTCGACATTCGTTTCCCGAGCATTGATCTGGAATGCAAAGGATCAGACTGATGCCACAACTTGACTTACTGGTTTCCAGAAACATAAGGCCTGGGGACCCATTTTATTCAGTGTGAGAGAGAATGTCATTTTCACTATTTCAATTTTCTCCCTGTCGCTAGCATGTATATGTCTGGACACACCAGTGACTGAGAGCATGTGCATTATCCCACACCATCAGGGCTTCATGACATGCAATCAGTCACAGCCTGACCACCCATGCCTCTATAGTCCTGTCACCCATGCCTCTACAGTCGTCACCCATGCCTCTACAGTCCTGTCACCAATGCCTCTAAAGTCCTGTCACCCATGCCTCTAAAGTCCTGTCACCCATGCCCCTACAGTCCTGTCACCCATGCCTCTATAGTCCTGTCACCCATGCCTCTACAGTCCTGTCACCCATGCCTCTACAGTCCTGTCACCCATGCCTCTACAGTCCTGTCACCCATGCCTCTACAGTCCTGTCACCCATGCCTCTATAGTCCTGTCATCCATGCCCCTACAGTCCTGTCACCCATGCCCCTACAGTCCTGTCACCCATGCCTCTATAGTCCTGTCACCCATGCCTCTACAGTCCTGTCATCCATGCCTCTATAGTCCTGTCACCCATGCCTCTACAGTCCTGTCACCCATGCCTCTACAGTCCTGTCACCCATGCCTCTACAGTCCTGTCATCCATGCCTCTATAGTCCTGTCACCCATGCCTCTACAGTCCTGTCACCCATGCCTCTATAGTCCTGTCACCAGTCCCAGACCAGTTCTACGATTGCGCGATTGCAGAATTACACTGCAGAATTACAGAAAATTCTAAGAATTTACTTAATTTTATCAATCAGTGCACTTATTTTTATATTTTCAAGCTTTTCTATCATATTTTGCCTAAACATTGCTAAAACATTTAAAAAATGATTCAAACATACAAAATATGACTTCTGCAATAACACAAAAATTTTGAATAAATAATTCTCACTTTTATATGTTCTTGTTGTGTTATGACATAAACCATGTTGGAATCTTACCAGATATTGGTGACTCTATGCGTATGTCTTTTCCAATTTGTATGTCTTTTCTTTTTCCTCTTTATAGTTATAGTTTGGGGAATTTGGTTTCGAGTTTTCGAAAATGTACTTTATATCAGTATTTGAAGAGGAAATAGTTAAATTTAACCACAGAATCTACCACAGAATTTTGTAATTTTAGCAGAAGAATTTTGGTAATATTACTGCATAATGTTGATATTTTACCACAGAATTCTTCTTGGACTGATCCGGGCAAGCATGGGAGACTTTGGGAGTTATTTCCCCCCTGAAAACCTTACAGGACTCATACTGCTCAGGAAACTAAATGGGGTTAGTTCATGGCTGCTTGATTTATAGTGCAAGCCCACTGAGATACCATGCTGCAGTTAACATGGATACCCCACTCAGACACTGTACACTGACTCCGAGCTGACCAGGCCTTGTTTAGTCCCATTAATGCCGTGTGCCAGGCAGGGTAGCAACAAGTACCATCTTTTAATGTCATTTGTTATGACTTGTCCGGTGTTTGATCCACAAACCTTCCACTCACCACCAGTCCATGGAGTTGGTCACCTTTGAATTGGGACAAAAGCCCAAAGTGATGCAGGTTAGAGACGTCTACCACTTGGATGAGTGGTTGAGTAGGTTGGGTTTTATCCCACTGTCAGCAATATTCCAACAATACATGGCTGGACACCAGAAATAGGCTTCACACATTGTACATCTGTTGGAAATCAAAACCAGGGCTTTGGCGTGACGAGCAAGCGCTTTAACCGCTAGCCTACCCAACTGCCCCTTACCACTTGAAGAAACCCATGATATGGTGCTGACAAATAATGAAACATAATCATGGTGAACCACAATTCTGTGACACAACAGACATGATGACACACAACAGATAATTTTACACACAACAGACAACATGACACACAACAGACAATATGGTGCACAATAGACAAGATGACTCACAACAGAATGTAACACACAACAGACAATATGATATGATGTACAACAGACAAAATGTCACAACAGACAATATGACACACAGCAGACAATATGACACAACATACAATGTGACACATTGACAACAGACATGATGACACACAACAGACAATATGACACACAACAGACAATATGACACACAACAGACAATATGACACATTGACAACAGACAATATGACACACAACAGACAATATGACACATTGACAACAGACAAAATGACACACAACAGACAATATGACACACAACAGACAATATGACACACAACAGACAATATGACACATTGACAACAGACATGATGACACACAACAGACAAGATGACACACAACAGACAATATGACACACAACAGACAATATGACACACAACAGACAATATGACACATTGACAACAGACATGATGACACACAACAGACAAGATGACACACAACAGACATTATGACACACAACAGACAAGATAACACACAACAGACAAGATGACACATTGACAACAGACAACATGACACACAACAGACAATATGACACACAACTGACAATACGACACACAAACGATACGACACACAACAGACAATATGACGCACAACAGACAATATGGTGCGCAATAGACAAGATGACTCACAACAGAATGTAACGCACAACAGACAATATGACACATAACAGACAAAATGACACAACAGACAATATGACACACAACAGACAATATGACACACAACAGACAATATGATACACAACAGACAATATGACACACAACAGACAATATGACACACAACAGACAATATGATACACAACAGACAATATGACACACAACAGACAATATGACACACAACAGACAATATGATACACAACAGACAATATGACACACAACAGACAATATGACACACAACAGACTATATGATACACAACAGACAATATGACACACAACAGACAATATGATACACAACAGACAATATGACACAACAGACAATATGACACACAACAGACAATATGACACACAACAGACAATATGATACACAACAGACAATATGACACACAACAGACAATATGACACACAACAGACAATATGACACACAACAGACAATATGACACAACAGACAATATGACACATAACAGACAAAATGATACAACAGACAATATGACACACAACAGACAATATGACACACAACAGACAATATGATACACAACAGACAATATGACACACAACAGACAATATGACACACAACAGACAATATGACACACAACTGACAATACGACACACAAACGATACGACACACAACAGACAATATGACACACAACAGACAATATGGTGCGCAATAGACAAGATGACTCACAACAGAATGTAACGCACAACAGACAATATGACACATAACAGACAAAATGACACAACAGACAATAAGACACACAACAGACACTATGACACACAACAGACAATATGACACACAACAGACAATATGACACACAACAGACAATATGACACACAACAGACAATATGACACACAACAGACAATATGACACACAACAGACAGTATGACACATTGACAACAGACAACATGACACACAACAGACAATATGACACACAACAGACAATACGACACACAAACGATACGACACACAACAGACAATATGACACACAACAGACAAAATGACACAACAGACAATATGACACACAACAGACAGTATGACACACAACAGACAATATGACACACAACAGACAATATGACACACAACAGACAATATGACACACAACAGACACTATGACACACAACAGACAATATGACACACAACAGACAATATGACACACAACAGACACTATGACACACAACAGACAATATGACACACAACAGACACTATGACACAACAGACAATATGACACACAACAGACAATATGACACACAACAGACAATATGACACACAACAGACAATATGACAGATGCTTGCTGTAGCGGGATGGTCACACTTACTTCCTCCTCTGACTGGCTTGAAACATAAGAAGTGAACTTCTATATAGACACCATTAATAATGAAGGATGAGTGAGTGAGTGGGGTTTAACACAGCTTTGAACAGTATGCCAGTTATATTATGGCGTGAAGTGATGCCGGTCTAACACATTTACCACTTAGGTGAAATCCACAAGCATGGTTAAGATGCTGAAAAAAAACTAAAAACATAATCTGGGCAAACCAGAACATAAACCGTTGATCATAAGTTTCTGGCATGCCAAGGGAGAAAACTCTGAAGAGCAAATTGTGGCGCCTTAGACAACTGGGCCCCCCTTACCCCCTAATGAAGGCTGACCTACACACACCTCACCTATTGCAAAACATGAAGGCTCCAGCTGTAATACTTATTTGCTTTTTGACATTACTGCCAAAACACATTCCATGACATACTAAAATACTTCAAAAACGAATATCCACATTTTTTAAATATATATTTGGCAAAATGACCACAAAAATCAAAGAACGTTGCTCTGCGTATTTGGGCATGAAGGCATCAAACACAACAATGTCATCATTCATATTCAAATTTTGTTTGATGTGTTTGGAGATGGACTTGAGCACATGGACACATCATGTCTGATGCTTGAAAACATGATGATGAGTTTCATTGTGTGTCAGTGAGTGAGTGAGTATGGTTTTATGCCGCTTTTAGCAATATTCCAGCAATATCACAGCAGGGACACCAGAAATGGGCTTCACACATTGTACTTATGTGGGGAATCAAACCCAGTCTTCGGTGAGACGAGGCTACCCCAACCCCCATTGTCTGTCAGTGTAGATCCACTTGGCTTACAGTTCTGGTGAGCTACAATTAATAACCATGAAAATTAAATAATTTCTTACTTCAAACCCACATAAAATTTACAGCTGAAAAAAGTTTGAGCTAAGAACATTAACAACAAAGATTGCATTCTCTGCTTGAACCCACCTGCATGGAGTCTCGCCTTGACTATAACCATTAGCCAGCACATTGACGCGGTTGTCTCCCTTGCTTGAGTCACGTGATAACCGTCGGGACAGGAATTGCGTCACGCTGTGTCTGTGACCAAGAGGACCCTAGGAAATGAAACCAATGACATCCATTTAGTCCTTGATGTATGGAGAGGCCATGAGGGATTGATTTGAACAAGTATGCTCTCCATGAGGTTGCTGTTGCTGTGAGAGTGTGATCAGGTTGGGGACTCAGCATGACTCTAACAGTACTTCAGGGCTTGGCAGCTTAATGTGGGCTCAAAGCATCTTTTATGCACAATTGTTTGTGACTTTAAACCATATACTTTTAGCTGTCAGTCATTATGTATTTAAAAAATTTCTTTTATATTTTTCAGCTACAGCTACAAAAACAGATATTGTTTTTGTTTAAAACTTCAAGCCAGATCTAAAAAAAAACAACCTTGAAAAAATGTTATTTTTGTGGCAGGCAATTCAGTTTTTTACAACAGTCCTCATTGACCTCATTGGCCTTTAAGTCTGAACCAGCTCTCAATGCTTCAATTCTGCTATAAAATGGAACTTAATTTAACTTACAGAAAATGTAAACATAGAGCGCGTTGCAAAAAGCCAATCACTTGCAAGCAATGAACAGCAATCTGCCTGACAACAGGACGCTATCTGTCAGCCGCACCAGTCACTGGCTGAGGTTGCATCATTCTCAAACCAAAATGGCAAATGAGGGAAATTTGAATTTGACAGCAGGACAAGAAATTCTTGACTGGATCGACTGGGAAGTGGGCAAAGGCAGCTAACATCCCATTCTGTGACTTTCTACATTAGGGCAAGGCAACCAAGCGGTAGTACGCAAGTGCTTCAAGGTGATGCAGGCACCGGGATCAGCAATTAATTTGCTTACTCTAAGTGATTCGTGGCTTGCAACGTGCCCATAGTAAACATTTCTGTCAGCATGGCTAATTAAATATTTTCTGTATATGAATATAAATATGAATAAGAATATGAATATGAAGACTTCATGTTTACACTGACAGCCATGCAACAACCAACTGTATCGCGGAATAAAATAGTTCCTCAAAAAGAGATCGCCGCGAATAGTTGCAAAATTGCTGATGCGGCGTTAAGCAATATTCACTAACTCACTCACTCAAAAAGAGAGTAGACATGTATGCAAAACTTGTTCTTAAAAAATAATCTTTTTTTTCGACAATTGTTGTATATAATTGTTTCACATAAAACACGTAAAAATATCAACGATTTGAACAAAATATGATGTCAGCTTCCTGAGTCTGGCAATTTTAGGAAAGATATTCAAAGCGCCATAAATGCACTTTGAGAGAGTTAATGAGGACTACAGAACATTTTTTAGCAGAAATGGCTGAGCTGTGGCCATAAACAATTCTTCACTGTAGATGCTGTTGAGGCCATATGGAATGTGTCTCAGTCAAAACTCGTGAACAAATTCGAGTGTCGTCATTGGTGTTACCGAGCATGTGAAGTTAACGACAGCTTCACTGGTCAAGTGGATGCCGAGTTTATGACGGGTGACTCATGATTTGTGCTTGCAACATGCACGCTGGCAGCCATTATTTATTCCTGACGATGTCTTGAACAAACTACAGAAGGTGACCATCTCACCCACCAAGTTTCAGGCCTCTCGCCCTTTAAGTTTCTGAGAAGAGTATATATTTTTTCTTGTCCGAAATGAAAGAGAAGTACCTGTCAGCCATATTGAAATTCCAATTTTGATGCTGAAGCCCTCTATAGTTCAAACCAACCACACAAAATTTCACCTGAATCTGTCCAGGTCATTTCAGCGAAGAAATGTAAAATGTAAAATGTTTATGGATGTTGATAGTCTTGTGGTGACATAATTAAACTCACATGGATTTTCAGGCTAGATGTGCTAAAAATAGTAACTGCTCCTCCTGAGCAGGAATAGTGGAGAGAGTATCACCTTTTTATCCATTTCCATGATGTTGCGCTGGACGGAGGCGTGTCTCAGGCAGAGGCGGGAGAGGGACGAAAGGTAAGCCCCATGTTCGCTGCGGATGTCGTGCGCTGACAGGCGCCGCTCTGCTACTGGGGCGACTTGGCCAAGCTCACTTGGCACCACCAGGACAATGGGAGACGGACCTTTCTCCGGCTGTAAACACATCCATCTTGTAATCATTCAGAACAAGTGACCAGAAAAACTGATGGAGTTGTGCTTAACTGGTTATTAATCACAGTTTGATTTTCAACCAAGGAAATCATAATTCTGTGATTGATTATTTTCCAGTCATACTACTACTACTACTCAACTTTTGATAGGGATATATCCTGAGATTGAGGGATCCTGGAGATGTAAAATGGTGTGAGATATTGCCATGGCAATGATACACTTTCAGCTTCTTTCCAATTAAGATTTAACTATTTTATGGGTGTGTGTGTGTGTGCATACCGGTTTCTACATTAATACCTCTATAAAAGCAAAATCATCTTGAAATTAATTCTTCTAAATATGTGAACCATGAGAGTAGTGTGTGGTCCACCGAGTGTCGTAGTAGTGTGTGTGGTCTACCGAGTGTCATAATAGTGTGTGGTCTACCGACTGTCGTAATAGTGTGTGGTCTACCTGAGTGTCGTAATAGTGTGTGGTCTACCTGAGTGTCATAATAGTGTGTGGTCTACCTGAGAGTCATAATAGTGTGTGGTCTACCGAGTGTCATAATAGTGTGTGGTCTACCTGAGTGTCGTAATAGTGTGTGGTCTACCTGAGTGTCATAATAGTGTGTGGTCTACCGAGTGTCATAATAGTGTGTGGTCGACCGAGTGTCATAATAGTGTGTGGTCTACCGAGTGTCGTAATAGTGTGTGTGGTCCACCGAGTGTCATAATAGTGAGTGGTCTACCGAGTGTCATAATAGTGTGTGGTCTACCGAGTGTCATAATAGTGTGTGGTCTACCGAGTGTCGTAATAGTGTATGGTCTACCTGAGAGTCATAATAGTGTGTGGTCTACCTGAGAGTCATAATAGTGTGTGGTCTACCGAGTGTCATAATAGTGTGTGGTCTACCTGAGTGTTGTAATAGTGTGTGGTCTACCTGAGTGTCATAATAGTGTGTGGTCTACCGAGTGTCGTAATAGTGTGTGGTCTACCGAGTGTCGTAATAGTGTGTGGTCTACCTGAGTGTTGTAATAGTGTGTGGTCTACCGAGTGTCATAGTAGTGTGTGTGGTCTACCGAGTGTCATAATAGTGTGTGGTCTACCGACTGTCGTAATAGTGTGTGGTCTACCTGAGTGTCGTAATAGTGTGTGGTCTACCTGAGTGTCATAATAGTGTGTGTGGTCTACCTGAGAGTCATAATAGTGTGTGGTCTACCGAGTGTCGTAATAGTGTGTGGTCTACCGAGTGTCGTAATAGTGTGTGTGGTCCACCGAGTGTCATAATAGTGTGTGGTCCACCGAGTGTCATAATAGTGTGTGGTCCACCAAGTATCGTAATAGGGTGTGTGGTCCACCGAGTGTCATAGTAATGTGTGTGGTCCACCGAGTGTCAGAACAGTGTGTGTGTGTGATCTACTGAGTGTCGTAATAGTGTGTGGTCCACCAAGTATCGTAATAGTGTGTGTGGTCCACCGAGTGTCATAGTAGTGTGTGTGGTCCACCGAGTGTCGGAACAGTGTCTGTGTGTGATCTACTGAATGTCGTTATAGTGTGTGGTCCACCGAGTATCGTAATAGTGTGTGTGGTCCACCGAGTGTCGTAATAGTGTGTGGTCCACCGAGGGTCGTAATAGTGTGTGTGGTCCACCAAGTGTTGTTATGGTGTGTGTGGTCCACCAATTGTCGGAACAGTGTGTGTGGTCCACCGAGTGTTGTAATAGTGTGTGGTCCACCGAGATTCATAATAGTGTGTGTGGTCCACCGAGTGTTGTAATAGTGTGTGTGGCCCACCGAGTGTCGTAATAGTGTGTGGTCCACCGAGATTCATAATAGTGTGTGTGGTCCACCGAGTGTTGTAATAGTCTTTGTGGTCCACCGAGAGTCGTAGTAGTGTGTGTGGTCCATCTGAGTGTCGTAATAGTGTGTTGCCCACCGAGAGTCGGAACAGTGTGTGTGGTCCACCGAGTGTCATAATAGTGTGTGGTCTACCGAGTGTCGTAATAGTGTGTGTGGTCCACCGAGTGTCATAGTAGTGTGTGTGGTCCACCGAGAGTCGGAACAGTGTGTGTGGTCCACTGAGTGTCATAATAGTGTGTGGTCTACCGAGTGTCGTAGTAGTGTGTGTGGTCCACCGAGTGTCATAATAGTGTGTGGTCCACCGAGTGTCATAGTAATGTGTGTGTGGTCCACCGAGTGTCAGAACAGTGTGTGTGTGATCTACTGAGTGTCGTAATAGTGTGTGGTCCACCGAGTATCGTAATAGTGTGTGTGGTCCACCGATTGTCGTAACAGTGTGTGTGGTCTACCACACTCGGTGGAATACAGATTTGAAACGCAAAGACCTTCCATAGCCCTTGGGAATTACTGCCATACAATATCAACCTTCTATTAGACATTCCAGAACTTGTTTTGTTCAGTTTTCAAATTTTGAATCAATATTTTTCAAAGTGTTGCACGGAATGGAACTCGCCAGTTTGAAACAAGCGCCGCAAAGCTTGAGAATGCTGCTTTCTGACTGGCTAATGTCGACTTCTTGTTAGTCATTCTGTTCTGATGTGACCCATAATAGGATGTTCTCAGGTCTTTCTTTAGCTGTAGCAAGAACTAAGATCTAATTTTAATGAAATTGATAATAATATGTTTTGACCTCATGTAGTCTATAACTAAATAATGTCTCCGAAGGTTTGCTGTGGTGGAAAGGCGAATACTGACCTGTAAGTTGAGCTTGAGCACTGTCCAGGGGATGTAGCATGGCCCCAGGAACTGCTCCCGCGTGTAGGCGTTCTGGGCAAAGCCTGCAACCAGAACTCACCCAATTTGTTTGTTGTATAATGTCGCACTCTGCAGTATTCAAGCTGAATGACAACAGCCTGAAACTAATCGAGTCTTGACCAGAATGACAAGGGGGTCGACATGATATGTCACACGCTGTCTGGGTACAATAAATAGCCCTGCTTCAATAAGCGCCCCCTGACCAAATTCTAGACCAAAATTTATAAGCATCCCTACCAAAACAGAAAATTTACACGACAGTCTGTTTCTAAAAACAGTAGCAAAGAAGGGGTAAATAACTGCCTAATAACTATTATCAAAAGGATTTTAATTAAAAAAAAAGGGTTTAAGTAAGTTTGTTCACCTCTGCTCAATCTCTGCAAACAAATTTAACTCGGGTTTGATCTTAATAACTTTCTAAGCACATGGGGTGCTTATGGTATATAATTTACAGTTAATATGGTTTATAGTCTAATACAGGCTTGTAGTATCACTGCAAACGCTTTAGGCTACTACAGCCAGGGGCTGAGGACACCTGGCCGTCTCCTGCCATCACACAACACCAGGAAGCAGGACTTCACAAACTCTCGACATGAGCTATATATCTGAAACTTGTTATTCTCTTTCTTGTATTAAAGACAAGCTGGCCCACAATCTAAAGGGTCATGTCCTAACTCCTGTTGTTGGACACCGGGTTTACCATTGATAAGCAACACATCAGCCATGGAGGAGTCGATGGAGAAGGTGATGCCGTCTCGGATGTCGGTCAGGTATGCGTTCTCCAGTCTCAGTTTGATCTTCTCCTTCGTCAGACCCTGCAACAGATGCCAGATAGTCAGCACTCATAAAAAGGTCATTTGTTTGTTGTTCTTGACCGCAGTCAGGAATCTTCCACTTATATCACTATTGTTAAGATGCTTCTCTAAGGCCCTGACTTCATTCTGCGATAATACTTCACGATGGGCTGACGTCATGAGCCTGTTCAAAATACCTCCCCGTGATCTAAAGTATCCACAGTAACACTGTTCTATCATTAATGTCAATCTGTGACGTTAGCCACTAGTCTGAAGCCCAAGTCTAGTAATACTTTGTTTGGTCTAGTAAGCTCAGGTAATAATAGTCCATACAATACGGCTAACTTCTCCAGGAATCTATGCTAAGAGCAATGTTAAGGCTGGTAGTCTCAAAAGGTTTTAGACACATCAAGGTAACACATCCAGATCAAATATTGATGAATAGTTTCTTTAAACTTAAACAAATAATTGAAATTATTCTCTGGGAAGAAATATGGCAAGACGATGACAACTAAACAAGCGTCCTTGTGCTTTAACTAGAATAGGTCAGGGCTAAACTATATTTCATTACTCTATACATGGGGCTAGAGAAAACTTTATGTCTTATATAGAATATGTAGAATCTTTGCCAGGCAAACAATTGGTGTACGATCCATATCCAACACAATCAGGATACGACGACCAACAATCAGCAGAGTGGGACCACCCAATCCTCATTTTATCTGGCTCTCACAGCCAGCAGCGGTATTACGTTTTGAAGTCAGTAAATTTGGGTAGTCAGCTTTATGTAGTACATAATATTAGAAGGCAATAATATTTCACTTTAGCCAGAGCATCATGACGTTCCGCATCATGACGTTCCCCATCAAGACATTCCCCATCAAGACATTCCCCATCATGACATTCCCCATCAAGACATTCCCCATCATGACATTCCCCATCAAGACATTCCCCATCATGACATTCCCCATCATGACGTTCCCCATCATGACGTTCCCCATCATGAACTTCCCCATCAAGACCTTCCCCATCATGACGTTCCCCATCATGACCTTCCCCATCAAGACCTTCCCCATCATGACGTTCCCCATCATGACGTTCCCCATCATGACATTCCCCATCAAGACATTCCCCATCATGACATTCCCCATCAAGACATTCCCCATCAAGAGGTTCCCCATCAAGACATTCCCCATCAAGACATTCACCATCATGACATTCACCATCATGACATTCACCATCAAGATGTTCCCCATCATGATGTCTGCATCGTGATGTTGCCCCTCACAAAGCTGTCCCATATGACAGCCGATATATAAATAGGAAACTCTAATGAAAACAATGCTAAAGGCCATGTTCTTGCCACAGACCGTCCATCACTACTTTGTTTTACGAATTATCCCCTTATCGTCACAGATGGCAGAGTAATGATGTACTTCCTGCAATCCCCGCACTGTGTCCAAACAGTCATGGTCCATTGTCGAAACATACAAGATCGGACATTAGGTATCCTTGAAGCACTTAACGAGCTGACATTGTGTTTTTAAGGCCCTGCATCACAACACAATCCCTGATCTGACACTAAGGAGAGTCCATGTTATGGGAGTGACAGCAGTGAGGAGAAGACAACTCTTGGAGTCCTGGCGGACATCTCACCTGATACCCGGGCTGGTCCATGAGAACACCGGTAGCAAGACGGATTGCACAGACCTTCCACAGACGGTACTCCAGCGACGGCTCGGAGTCGGCAAACTCTATAATCCCCTGTTCCATGTCCTCCGAGCTGATAAACAGGAGCTGGGAAAACAACATGTCAGTCTTGTTACTGTAGAGTAAAGACACAATCAGAAATGTGAGTGAGAGTTGATTCATGCCACCAACAGCAACATTCCTACGATATCACTGCAAAACAACTAAAAGAAACGCGAACCCGAAACATATAGAGAAGTATGTACGTTAAGAAGAGGTGTTCCCAATGTGAACCAATTAATGACAAAACTAAAAATCAGCCAAGTGTTACCACAGAGTGTCTTTATTCTTATAATGATATGCTGCACATGATTTCCAAACTCTGCACGCTCATCCTGCACGAGACAAATGGTGCATGTCAAGTCATTGTTCTACGACATCACATGTGATGAGTTCATGAGCGTTGGTTCACACAACATACCAGTATATTTGTTTGTGCATCGAACCAATCGAATACCTCTTGTATATGAGTAATTCTTCATATATTAGACAAAATGTATGGTATTTGTGTTTCTTTTGATGCTGAGTATATTTCAAGTTTTAGGAACTTATCATCTCAACTGATACCAAAATGTTTCGGTAAAATAAGGGTAAACCTAGTGTGTCACATGCATCTGTTTCCCAGCATTAGTTTACATTTGGAATCTCACGCTTCACAGTCAGTTCCCGATTCAGTTCAGCACCACCCATCTACAGGTAACATAGCTCTACATTGAAACAGTATGTTTACCTGATACATGACTCGCACCGGTTTTAACTGTAAGTTGACTTTGGTGAATACAGTAAGTAATATCTCACCTGCACAGCTGTGTCACATCGGACTGTTGCCACTCTCTGTCTCTGTGTCAGGAGGCCCATCTCTCCGATGATGTTGCCGGTGGTCATGAAGTCTATGATCTTCGTCTCAGAAACGGGGTGTATCTTGTGTGAAGATGTGGCCTTCTGCTTGATGCTGGTCTCAAGCTGCAGGCAACAACACATGCCAAAGTGTGAAATCAGTAACTTGCAGCCCTCACTACCCTCATGCCTCCACAATCCACACAGTACTTCATACGATCATAAACTGTGAGGAACATGCTGAACCCCTCGAGATTGAATTTGGCTGGGACGATACATCGATGCATCGGTGCATCGCGAATGTTTACTTCTCGATGATCAGTCTCACACATCAGGTATTTGGCATCCTGTCTATGAAAAAGATGGCCTAGGGACTACAGATAAGAGCACACGCATGGATCATGATACATATCAGATCGTAAGTAAGGTATTGTTATACGTATTGGATCACACATTTGGTGTGTCGTCCCAGCCCTAGTTACCACAGATACCTAATCAGATGCAGGTGTCCAGGGTGCAATTACCGAGTAAGTGAGGGAGTGAGTGAGTATGGTTTTACGCTGCTTTTAGCAATATTCCAGCAATGTCACGGCGGGGGACACCAGAAATGGGCTTCACACATTGTACCCATGTCGGGAATCGAACCCGGGTCTTTGGCGTGACGAGCGAACGCTTTAACCACTAGACTAACCGACTGCCCCATTAACAAGTAAGAAGGATGTGTGTGTGAGAATGTGCACCCCCTCCAGCCTGGATCCAGGGGAAATGAGTGAACATTGGCCACAAGAAGCTCAAGCCAAGCATTCTCTTTGTTGGTGAAAGCTCAGCTAATAATAATCAACATAATAACACAATCTACTGAAAATGTTGCTGAGAGCCAAGTTCAGGCAAGTTGATTCAAAAGGCTTTGGCACCGACTGATATTGTGCAACTTAGTCAGCAATTTTTAAGCTATACCAAATAATCAAACAAACCAGTGCTTGATAGCATGAGCATCCATGGAGCCAGAGAACCATGACACCAGTCAGGTCACATAATGTAACATTCCAATCCTCAACAAGCATGTAGCACGTGGCATGTATGGCTTATCTGGCCTTGAATCACCACGGGCAGGTATATGATGAACCAGACAAAAAATAAAAACTATAATTGTGTTTACCACTCACCCTGACCATTCCCGACACAATGATGAAGATGCCACTGGTGGGGTCTCCCTGCTTCAGAATGATGTCACCATAATCGTAGGACACCAGCTTGGCTCGACTCTGTCAATTGTATATAACAGAATGATATAATTGTAGGACACCAGCTTGGCTCGACTCTGCCAATTGTATATAACAGAATGATATAATCGTAGGACACCAGCTTGGCTCGACTCTGTCAATTGTATGTAACAGAATGATATAATTGTAGGACACCAGCTTGGCTCGACTCTGCCAATTGTATATAACAGAATGATATAATCGTAGGACACCAGCTTGGCTCGACTCTGTCAATTGCATGTAACAGAATTTTGGTCAAAGGACACCAATCAGGCTCAAGTCATTGTAGTGGAGTGGTTTATGTTGTCAATGTTGCTGCCAGACTCACCTTCATATAGTCGATGAGTTTCTCATCGTTATGCATCCAGGTGACGTTGTTGAGCATCTTCTCGGGTTCAGGGAGCGGGATGGTTGGCGGGGCATTCAGCAGCCTCTTCATCTTTATCTCCACCATCTTCAGCAATACACACATGTCATGGGAGTGCACTTTCTTACAACAATGTTATATTTAACAGAGTTTTGTTTAAAGTTCATTTTCTATATTTTGGTAATGGTTTAAGTTTCATTTATTTAAAAAAACCCAAAGTTTTTCTAAGTTAAATATTTGGTCCACTTATTAAAGTCATCTTCATTTGAACCTCCTCACTTTGGCTCAGTGGATAAAGTGTTTCGTCCTAATATGTCACATGGAACCTATATATTTTGAGTTCAAATCACCATTTCTCAAGAAATTTTTGCGGATAAAATATTAACTTGTTTACAGCCTCAATTTCATTAGAAGTCACATGATCTAAAAAACACATGTTCCCCACACAATCAGTCAAATCTCAACTTGTTAGGACCACGGTTGCATTCTCAACAGTATAAAGCAACACAAATTTTATTTATCAAGTGTTCAATGCACGTATAACGTCAATTCAGTAATTATTTTGCAGTTGTAAGTTGTATTTTGAAGTCAGAGATTGGCTTCACACATTGTACCCATGTGGGGAATCAAACCCGGGTCTTCGGTGTGACGAGCCAACACTTTAACCACAAGGCTACCCCTCCACCAACAACATTTTAGATAACAGTTATCACACAGTTATTTACCCCCTCTAAGACTTTGTTTTCTGAAATAAAATCTGTAATGAACACAAGAAAATTTGGACTGTTTATGTACCTAGTGTTCTGATATAAACAAGAACTAACATAAAACTATAACGATTTGAAAAGCTAATCCCACTACAATAGTACAATGAAACACAACAACACTACAACAACAGTAAAAACAACAGTAACAACAACCACCTTCTTGAGTTTCTCCCCCTCTGCTTCCTGCAGGATGCCGTCCTCCCACAGCTCATGGATGCCGTCACGCAGGTTGTTGAGGACGCTGCGGATAGCCTGCCGTGTCTTGGCCGACAGCGCTATGTCTGGGTGCTGCTTTTGCAGATGCCCTGAAAGATTCCATAATAACTGAATGAGGGGCTGCAAGGATAATGTGAGGACAAGTTTGCTATTGAACACAAAACTACATGCTTTAACAAACCTACCATGCATTAGAATACTCTAATTTTCTATTGGGATTTTGTTTGACAAATAGTTTTTTTCCAGATTGTCCGGCATGCAATATTATCTCAGGTCATAGTTAGGACATGCTGGATGTTTTGTGAAAAGAAAGATCATTTGGTTCCTCATTTCAGAGACAAGATGACACGCCAAGCTGGTGTCCAATGACAATATTGTACAATGTTGTACAAAACTGTCGTACTGAGATACTGCACAAACAGGAACCAATCAACTAGTGAACATACTGCTTTGGTTTTGGCTGCATTCAGCAATGTTCCAGCTTTACCACGGTGGCCTGTAAGTAACCCACTTTGGGTGCGGCAACCAACAATCCACACCTCCAGGGCTCAATGACACACGGGCCCATTGCACAGTATGACAACACCAACCTTATTAGTTTTGGCTTTTACAGGCATGGCTTATTGTGATACAGAACCCATACAAGAAAACACTACAAAATTAGCTTCCCACATTGTATTTGTCACGAATTGACCTGGGTCTTTGGCATGAAGAGTCAACATGTTTGTTTGTTGTTTTACGCCGCACTCAGCAAAATTCCCGCTATATGATGGCAGTCTATACATTATCAGGTCTGGAACAGACAATCCAATGATTGATATCATGAGCATCGATCCACGCAATTGAGATACAATGACATGCATCAACCAAGTCAGCGAGCCTTTCACGGCAAAACTAGGCTCCAGCAGTGTTTCCAGGGATGGAATCTACTTGGTCAAGGCATCAGCCTCCAATGCCTGGAGAAGACACTGACCGAGACACCTGATGACCTCCAGCCTGCAGTCATCCACATGTCCCTTCAGCTGCTTGGCGATGTCCTTGCTGTCTACCATGTGGTCTATCAGCTTCCGGACCTCGTCCTCCCCCGCCACAAACCCCCGTCCCAGGTCATAGCCATAGCTCAGATGCAAGCTGATCCTCGTCTTGACCATCATCAGAAGCAAAGGCAGCAGCGGCTGGACATAGGGCAACCAGAGATTACCAAAAGGTGGGGACTAGAAGCACAAGGTTATCAACACAAGCTGCAAAATACAAGTTTGGGAACATATGTTGTGGAAGTTTGGGAGAAAAAGATGCGGAATGCAAGCTGTCGAATACAAATTGCGGAACACAAGTTGCAGAATACATGTTGCAACAAGTTGTGGAATGAAAGTTGTGGAGCAAGACCATAACAAAAGAACAAATAGTTTTAAATGAAGGGATGGTTATTAAATGTAACAATTAGTCGGTGCGTCCTCAGCAACCACCTTCTTGTAATCGTATCGTGTGAACCTAAGTATCAATGATATTGTATGTATCGGTGAACCGTTATAGCCCTACTGCTCCTGATGTTGCCCGTCCTACCTCTACAAGTCGCAGCAGCCTGACAGCCCGGAGGATGATGAAGACAACCAGTGTATTCCGCACGGGCTTGTTGTGGCCCGTGTCCAGTGATGCTAGGGAAAACTGCAGGACGGCATCGATGATACCATGGCCAATGATGAAGAGACTGAGCACCTGCCAGATGATGCTGAGGAAGGATCTCCCCTGTGGTATCAGCTGAAACGGGGAGGAGTGAGATTGCGTTACTGCTGTCTGTGAAATAGCCTTAACTTCCTGCATTAGTTCAGTCAGCACTGGGCCGTAACATCACTTCCTGCATTAGTTCAGTCAGCATTGGGCCTTATCATCACTTCCTGCATTAGTTCATTCAGCATTGGGCCCTCACATCACTTCCTGCATTAGTTCAGTCAGCATTGGGCCTTATCATCACTTCCTGCATTAGTTCAGTCAGCATTGGGCCTTATCATCACTTCCTGCATTAGTTCAGTCAGCATTGGGCCTTATCATCACTTCCTGCATTAGTTCAGTCAGCATTGGGCCGTAACATCACTTCTTGCATTAGTTCAGTCAGCATTGGGCCTTATCATCACTTCCTGCATTAGTTCAGTCAGCATTGGGCCCTCACATCACTTCCTGCATTAGTTCAGTCAGCATTGGGCCTTATCATCACTTCCTGCATTAGTTCAGTCAGCATTGGGCCTTATCATCACTTCCTGCATTAGTTCAGTCAGCATTGGGCCTTATCATCACTTCCTGCATTAGTTTAGTCAGCATTGGGCCTTATCATCACTTCCTGCATTAGTTCAGTCAGCATTGGGCCTTATCATCACTTCCTGCATTAGTTCAGTCAGCATTGGGCCTTATCATCACTTCCTGCATTAGTTCAGTCAGCATTGGGCCTTATCATCACTTCCTGCAAAATTTCACCCACAGAACTAGGCCTTCACATTACTTTCTGCAGTATTTTAGATACAGAATTAGGCCTTAATATCACTTCCTGTAATATATTGGACACAGCATTAGGCCTTCACAACACTTCCTGCAATATTTCAGACACAGAATTAGTCCTTCACATCACTTCCTGAAATATTTCAGACACAGAATTAGGCCTTAAAATCACTTCCTGTAATATATTAGATACAGCATTCGCCCTTCACATCACTTCCTGCAATATTTTAGATACAGCATTGGGCAGTACCATCACTTCCTGCAATATTTGAGATACAAATATTGACCTTAACATCACTTCCTGGAATATTTCAGATACAGACATGGGCCTTTACATCACTTCCTGCAATATTTCAGATACAAATATTGACCTTAACATCACTTCCTGCAATATTTCAGATACAAATATTGACCTTAACATCACTTCCTGTAATATATTGGACACAGCATTAGGCCTTCACATCACTTCCTGCAATATTCAGGTACAGATATTGGCCTTAACATCACTTCCTGCAAACTCTCCGTCATGGCAATAGACCTCACATCACTGCCTGCCATACTTCTTTCCCAGTCTGACACAAGCACTCACCTTCAATATGACCTCAGTAATGTACACAAGGACCAAGAATACATTAAAAAGCTGTAGAATAATCTTGTAATCTGCGAAGAGGAGGACGTATTCGGCCACGATGGCAAGCGTGGAGCTGATGGTGTCGAAGCCGATGAGGACATAGATGACTACGTTGAACACCCAGTGTGTGGTAATCTTGTGCAGCACCTGCGTGTGGGGAACGTCGCCTCGGATGTTTACTGGGCGCTTCCGGATCACCTCCTTCAGTTTACGTTTCTGACAAGGTATTACAGCATTCAGTATTTTATGAAATGAAGAATACTTGAAACAAGCTATTATAAAAAAAACCCATTTCCTCTACATTTGTTAATTGAAATATGATGCCTTACGCCAAAAGCAAATAATTCTTTTTACATATTCCACCGGATGAGTGTAAACATAAGATCTTTTAAGATTAAATTATTTTTTTTGTTATAACTGTGTAGGTATCTGAAGAAATTTGTGAAATAGTGCTTGACTGGGATGGGATCACACTGTTTGTTTGTTTGTTTAACGCTGTACTCAGCAATATTCCAGTAAATGAGGCCTGTCTGGATATAATAGAGTCTGGACCAGACAATCCAGTAGAACATCAATCTACGCAATTGGGATACGATGACATGCATCCCACCCGGTCCCTTTAGTCGCCTCGTACGACAAGCATTGCCGGGGATCAAACTGTAACAATACACAACTGGACAGGAACCAGCTGACAGCGGTACGTACAACTCGGATGAGAAGGGACGGTACTTCCCACGACTTCTTCACCTCATCCACGTCAATGAACCTGAAACATAACATGGTGTACGTCACACAATACATGAAATACATCTTAATTAACAGATTAACAATTAATGTGAGTGTCGACCCTCAGCCTGAAATGCATCATGAAAGTAATGTGACTGGCCCTGCCTTTGAACTTTAATTAAAAAACTAATCAGCAAATGATAGCTCCCAGACTGTAGACTTAGAATTCCTTGATATCGTATGGGATGACAGCAGTTCAATGAATAATATCATTTGCTAACTGAATTTCAACTGCTTGACATGTGATCCATGAAATCAAAAGCAGGAACTTCAAATAATGCATATTCAAATGACATAGGTCGGGTCACATACAAGAATATCCAGGTTTCAAGTGATTTTACACAATTTAGCCTAACCTTTTGAAAGACTACTACTCCAGAATAATGCCGGTTTTATAACCACTGAGACAACATGCCACAGTTTAACATGAATACCCCACTCTGACACTGTATACTGACTCTGAGCTGACCAGTCCTTGTTTTAGCTCCTTAAAGCCAAGCACCAGGCAGGGTAACAACAAGTACCATCTTTTAACGTCTGTTGGTATGACGGGACGGTGATTGCACAACCGACCTGCTGCTCTCCAACCAGACACTATTGGCACTTGACCACGGCAGTTCAAACTAAACGGTAAGCAAATGATGGTGCCACCTACATCCCCTTCCCATCGGCGGCACACTCCGCACACTCCTGCAACTTCTGCACCGCCTCCCGAGACAGCATGCCCTGCTCAAACTGCCTCCAGTAGCTCAGCTGGGGATCAGACAGACACACAGACAGGAGTCAAAATCAAGGGCCGGTCCTATCTCTTGAGAACTACCAGTATGTGTTTGCTGTGTTGGATCGGATAGTCGGATCAAGGATTTTTAAAAATTCTCAAATCGTTTGGGTGGGGGTTCAAATGTTGACAGTTAACCTTCACCGAGTTTTGGGGAAGTTTACTGACAAACAACAAATCCTAACTGGCACAACCTGTGACCTTTGGATCGGTGCTTGAAGGGAAGACAAACTGGGCAGAAGAACTGACCATTTGATAATCTCTTTCTCCTCCCCAAGTGACTCTCCTCATGCTTGTTAATTGTTGCTAGTTAGATGCCACACTCAGCAATATTCCAGCTATATCACAGCAGCCTGTAAATAATTGAGTCTTGGCCAAACAAACCAGAGGCCGATATTATGAGTAATACCCCTCCCTATCAGGGTAGAATGAAACACAATCAGCCAAATTACAGAGAGAACACCATGAGAATAGGACAGGTATTGTTAGCTAACCTTTTCTGCTTTTAACATTCTGAGTATTGCCTCGTTGGTCATGTCGCGAAGCTCCTTCTGTGTGGGTTGACTGGGCAGGGAGCACTCACACTCCGGACACACCGAGTTGGGGCGGATCTCCAGCAGGGACTCGTCAAGGTCAGCCTGCAACAGGGGAGATAACTCTCATAACACTTGCCCAAACAGCCATTAGAGGAATCAGGCCCTCTGTGGTCCAAGTTACTGCAAACCGAAACTGGTCAAACTTGTTTCACTATTAAGTGGCATCATTTTTCCTAAAGACAAGTAAAGGATTTTCAGACAACAATCAATTTCATTAACATTCTCAATAACAGTTCCACTTTGAGAAACATTTTAACCAAAGAAAATACCTCTCACTGCAAAATTTCTATAAGTAAATGTATAAAGGTCTTTGAAAGGCATTTAGAAGTGATTCACATAAGGAAGAGAATATATGGATGTCAACTTCGAATTCTTTATACTCCGGAAGCATTTACTCCGAAACGTTGTGTTCCTCATACTAAAGAAGTTGACATCCATATATTCTCTTCCTTAAATGTGTAAAGACTAAGCATAACGGCATATTCCTATATTTAAATCAACAGAACATGACATATTCAGAATTGCATAAAACATCGGAGGAAATGTAATACATCTTCAAAAACAGCTGAGAGAAAATGTTAATTATTCAAAAGGATCAAATGAGCTTAACTGTCGACAGATACATCTTATAATGGCCAGCAGTGAACTGGTGCCATTATTCTATCACGTATAAATATTTTAAAGAATACCCTGATGAAAATGAATTTCAGTGTAAGATTCAGCAGGCAGACGATATATATTTCAAATTTCAGTGATGTGGCATCAGTAACACTTATTTGGGTCAGTATAGAAAAAAGTGTGAGTGAGGTGCTCATCCTGAACGTTGAATGTCATCTTGAGGTCTGTCTTCGTCTCACAGTTGAACGGAGCAAACAATACATGGTACTCGGAGCATTGCAGAAGTTTCATGCCGGATAAAAAATATGGGGCTGGGTATTTATTGAATGAGTAAACATTATGTTGTACCAGCATTTTGTTTTGTTCCATTTATGAACTACAATTCATACCTCAATGTATCAGATTGCTTCTGAATTAAAAATTTAGAATTCTACAATATATGTTGATACGTATCGCAATACAGCCTTGTGCATCGCAAAATATTGTGATACACTTTAAACCTCCAATACCCATCCCTAATAGTAATATGGAAGAATTGGGCGATTCTTAACTTTTTGTCAGTACATGTAGTATATGACAATAAGCAGTCATATTTATTAATTTAACTGTAAATTCCCTGAGAAGTTGATTTTGTGTTGACTAGGTTACTGGCAGATCTGTTGATGACTTATGTATGTGAATGTAAGGGTTGTGTTTAGATATATACACGAGGCAGTGAAGAGACGGAATGTCAGCATGAATAGATCATGAGAGACAAGAGACAAGTGACTTTCACATTGTGTGAGTTAGCTGGACTGAGGACTTGAACTAACAGTACATTACAACCAACAGTGCAGTCGTTTCAGGAAAATGTGCATTTTGTGATAAAAGCATGAAACTTGGCACAGAGGTACGCAATGACATTTCAAATATTTTCAGATATGCGGCCGCCAAAACATATCCAACAGAGGAGTGAAATTCTTGTATGTTACATTTGAACATGACCCACAATCTTAATATAAGAAACACGTCATCGGGAAAGTAAATAGCTATAGCTAGTAATAGACTATTTAACTTGACTTAGGTATCTGTCACTATAGTACAGATGTACAAGGAGAAGGGACATTTTCCCTGTCAGTTAGGGGGTCGCTCGAGGACCCTTATACCATGTGAATCTAGGGACACTGTGTATCACTGAGCTGTTAACATTAGGGCTCGGACCCCTTGACTCTCAGTGAGGGAGGGTGTTTGGTTTAAATTTGTTTTGAATGGTATTATAGCTGTATCCCAGCGTGACAGCTTGATGTGACCTCACACAGCCGGACCAACTGTCCCAACTAAGCCTCCTCATACTTGAATGTCCGAGTTTGCACCAGACATTAAGCATACCAACGTAACAGGGAAATATTCAACCATTTATATGTTTGTACTACTTAGTTTTATTATGGCATTGTATATAGGTACATGTGCTTGTTTAACAGACAACTGCTTGTTTACAACAAGGGTTATAATCAGTTGTCTGTCTATCTTAGTCAGATTATAGGGTCAGTTCATTTTTGTTTTAAGGGTAGTCAGGTTATTCTGTTTTAGTATCATTGTTTCACAGTAAATACTCCCTCGTCAACAGAAGGCATGTCCCGGGGCTGGATAGAAGGGTATGGAGACTTATTTTGCTCAAATTTGATATGAACGTGCTCAGCCTCACGTTGGTGCTAATGTAATTTCCAAGTACCGGGATGGGATTTGAACCACGGACCTTCTGATCCGAGGTTGGATGCCTTGTCCACATGACCAAAGAGATTAACCCCTCCAGCAACCTGACAAGGTAAGGATATCATCTGTGGGATGACTCCAAGCCCTGCTACAGCAGTCACAGAAACCAACTACGGAATCCATTGACCACAAATATTGCCATCAGACAAGAATATACCCAAACTCCCTCCCACTGAAAAGAAAGTGATTGTGGAAACTGGTGTTCCCTCTCCCAGCATGAGCCACTGCAACGGGTGCCACAGAGCAGCATCCTCCTGTGTTGGAAGAGGAAAGGAAGCTCCTAGAACAAGTCGACGTTGAAGAAGGTCATTCTGGAAGGGAACTGGAGTCAGGACTGAACATCATCACTGAGTTTTCCAAAGGGGATGATGATTTCGGCCACAGTACTGCAGTACAACATCAGACCGCATCAACGTCGTCAATGATATCCCATTCAAGCAGCCTCCAGCGATGCATGATGATGAGTCTACAGTGACCTTCAGCAACTGCTGGAGTGATAAGACCATCATATAGTCCTTGGGCATCTAATGTCATCTAAGAACACAAACACAGTGGAGATTTGAGAGTATGCGTGGATTAGCGCCAGCCAAAATACCGCCCCTGGTGGAATAATTGTCAGACTGTTGGGCGGCATGAAATACTTCTCTTTGGACTTTGCAATGCCCCTGCAACTTACTAGCGCTTAATGGAAAACTGCCCCTCAGGATTACATCTGGAAATCTGCCTTGTCCACATTCAAGATTTGATTATTTTCTCCAAGACTTACGAGGAACATCTGGAACGCTTGGAATGTTGGAAAATGGAATTGAGGCAGAATAAGACAAAATAGAAAAGATCCAAAATTGTCCCACATCAACAAATCAAGAGGAAGTGAGAAAGTTTTTACTATTTGCCGGATATTATAGAAAATTTGTAAAAAGACTTCTTCAAAATTGCTTGACCTCTTTTGAAATTGATGCCAAAGACAAATTCAAAGAAATCAAGATCATGGAAAGACAAAATAAACAGAGTACAGTGGATATGAGGACCTCTTCAGGAAACAGCCTTTCAAGAATTGCAAGATTGTCTGACACCACCTCATATTCTGGCTATGTTGCATACTGTGTCTGTGACATCCCCTGTGGTCTGAAAATGTCTGCTACACCAAGGTAAGCATAAACCCTGAAAACAATTTGAAGATAAAAAGGGTCTAGGTGATCACAAGAAAGGGATAACCCAGGGCTGTCAGTATTTACGTCATTTTTAGAATACAGTTTCGTGAAAAACTTCAAAATATGTCATTTCTTCGCTTATGAAAGTCAATTTCACGGTCATGTGACAAGCCTCTCATCCACTTAGAAATCTTGATATTGCGTATACTTCATGTTCAGAAATTATGATACTTTGGTTTGAATGACACAAGATGTATGCCAGTTACTTCAAATCAAACTGTTTTATTACATCACCGATAAAATCTTCCCACTGCAGTTTGTTTGTCATTTATGAATGACTTTCAGTGTAGATTTTAGGTTAAATGATACAATAAATAACAAAACTTGTCCTATATTTTTGTACCCAATATACAAGAACACAAAAAAATTGCAATATGTAATGTTTGAATTGCAAAGCTGTATAGCGGTGAACAGGCAACAACATGCTGTCCTATGAGTGACATGGTACACAGCCGAGGCCATGTTTGTTTCATGGACTCTCTTGCCCAGTGTGCCAAGATGCAGGAGGCAAAGACTATGTGAGAAGTGTCTATCAAGCTTAACACATGCATCAAGTCAAAACAAAATACACATTAATAACCAGAGAAAACATGATATTATTTTGAAGTTCATGAAGTAAACTGAACATAAAATTATTAGACAGTTAAATTGAACAAGGCAAAAAGTACCCCTTTTTTTCACTCTGGACTTCGACATATTTCAAAGTTCAAAACATGAAAAAAGCAATATTTTCACAGAATATACACATATCAAAATCAAACTTTGCACTGCACTTATCCTATTCTCCGATTAGTAAAGAAAATGTTCTATAAATTTGAAAGGAATCCATGAAGTAGTTTTCAAGTTATAGGTCACAAAAATGTTTAAGTAAAAACATTCTGAGCACCAAAATGAAAAATAGCTGTATTTCTTTTTGAAAATCCAAATATTGAAATCTTTGCACTGCACCTCTCAGTCTTCACCAAGTGTGAAAAAAATCTATGCAGTAGTTTTCAAGTTAGGTCCCAGAATAAAATGTCCTCGGAAGAATGGATGGATGGATGGATGGATGGATGGATGGAAGGAATTCCTTGGTAAAACTATATAACCCCACCCTTTCAGGTCAGGGGTAAAATGAAACCTGTGCTAACCTAAGTGGTCGTGTCTGCACACTAAGCATGTCTTCTGCCTGTGCCAAGCAAGCCATTAGGGGTGACTATTGGTCTGGAAAGCACTATTGCGTAACTATTAATATTGAAAGAAACTATTACTGAAGTTACTTATTTGTTTTTTCTTTACCCTAATAATTTAAGAAAAAGAAAGTTCCACATTACAATGTGTAAAATACTACCACTCATGACCAACAGAAAAACAAATTTGAACAGCATTGCATGTACTTTATTGATATGGTAAATATAATCAAAACTATCAATATTCCTAACTGAAATCGATACTATTGATCTGAAACTGATTTAATCATCAATTTATTGATTTTAAGTGCTTACCAATAGCACTATATACATATTTCGATTTATCGAGACACCCTTACAAGCCATGCTGGAGAAAGCACTTGCCATGTTTATAACAGTAAGCAAAATAATGATATTTAATATTGAGGTGTGTAATCTGAAACAATTTCTGATGTGTAATAATAAGTATAAAGTGTACAATGTGTTGAGGTGAGGTAAAACGGGGTTGAATGTCGTGTTCAGGATTATTGCAGGCTGCTTGTACCACTCCAGACATGTGTTAGTACACTGAGATACCATGCCGCAGTTTAACATGAATACCCCACTCAGACACAGTATACTGACTCCGAGCCGACCAGTCCTTGTTTTAGCCCCTTAATATCGAGCGCCAGACAGGACAACAAGAAGAAACATCTAAAGACGTCTTTTGGTATGACGCGGACGGGAATGGAACCCAGACCTTTCGCTCTCCAGGCAGATGCTCTATCCACTAGACCATTGAAGCGATCACAATGTGTAGTAATAAGTACGATATGTAGTAATAAGTGCCATGTGTAGGAATAAGTGAGTGAGTGAGTGAGTTGGGTTTTACGCCGATTTTAACAGTTTTCCAGTTATATCACGGCGTGTCAGCTTAATGTGGGAGGAAAGCCCGAAGTGATGCAGGTCTAAGCCGTTTACCACTTCAGTGAAACCCACGAGCATGGGTATGGTGCTGACAAACCCAGAAACATAATCAGGGCGAACCGGGATTCGAAAACACAATCATAGGTTTCTGGCGTGCCCAAGTGACGCAACTCTGCACAGCGAATCGTGGCGCCTTAGACGACTGGGCCACCCGTGTCCCCCGTAGGAATAAGGACAATATGTAGGAATAAGGACAATATGTAGGAATAAGTACAATATGTAGTAATAAGTGCAATGTGTAGGAATAAGTGCAATGTGTAGGAATAAGTGCAATGTGTAGGAATAAGTGCAATGTGTAGGAATAAGTTTGTTTGTTTTTTGTTTAATGCCGCATTTAGCAATATTCCAGCTACATGACGGTGGTCTGTTAATAATTGATTCTGCATCAGACAATCCAGTGATTGACATCACGAACATCGATCCATGCAATTGGGATATGATGACATGCATCATCCAAGTCAGCGAGCCTGACCACCCCATCCCGTTAGTCGCCTATTATGACAAGCATTGTCACCTTCACAAGCATGGGTTGCTGAAGACCTGTTCTAACTCGGATGTTCACGGGTATGTCGGAATAAGTATAAAGTGTACAAATGTGCACAACATGTATTAATACGTACAATGTGTCGGAATAAGTATAATGTGTAGGAATAAGTACAAGCGAGTGAGTGAGTGAGTAAGTGTTGCTTTAAGCTGCATCAGCAATATTCCAGCTATTTACGGCTAGAAAACAAAATTTCCTTTAGACAACATTATATAAAATGCTGACAAAGATCACTAAAACTTTAGTCCCTTATCACAGTAAATAGTAAAAACTGACATTCAAAATTTAAAATCTACATCTTTTCATACAGTTTAATTTCTTTCAAATAGGCTAAAACTAAGTGGTTAAAATGGTATTGAAAAGTTCAGAAATAGTTTGAACAGTATAAAAGCGTTGCAGAATAAGTGCAAAATCCACACATTCCAACAAAAGGTGCTTGATAGTCAAAGGACTATGGCAAGGAACACATTGAGGGGGATCCCTTCAATAAAAAAGAGTGAGTCAAATCACTGTGTCCAATACGACATCGTCGGATAACAACTTCATCTTGACAACTTAATCCAGTCGGTGCATGATTTCCAATCAAGGGTTGTATTGCATGAAGCTTATTCAATACTTATTTATTCCAGTTTTGCTGCCACATA
Organism: Haliotis cracherodii; assembly: GCF_022045235.1. Lineage (NCBI taxonomy): Eukaryota > Metazoa > Mollusca > Gastropoda > Lepetellida > Haliotidae > Haliotis > Haliotis cracherodii. Next base: position 1,637,321 of record NW_027266270.1, read on the forward strand.
TTTCCAACATATTGGCAACTAGCAGGTTTTAGGTCAGTGTATGGGAAAATACCCATTGAGAACGATTTCCCAAGAGCAGCTTTAGCTGCAGAATCTGCTTTAGCATTTCCACTGATGCCGACATGACTGGGGAGCCAACAAAAGACTATGTCATTATTTGCCACGGACAAATTCAAGTGACATTTCAAAATTTCAACTAAAAAGGGATGGTCAGTTTTACGGTTGTTGATTGCTTGTAAACAGGATAAACTATCAGAAAAAATAATAAAACTGGACTCTTTTGAACATTCAATAAGTTGCAAGGCTAATAGTATAGCCTTAGCCTCCGCAGTAAAAACTGACCTTCCATCAGTTAATCATAATGATAGAGTGCCATCATTTGTAACAGCTGCAGCTGACACCTTATCACCATTTTTGGTTCTGTCAGTGTATATGCTTGTATACCCTGCATATTGATCACAAGATTCTGGCATGCCTAAGGGAGGCAACTCTACTGGCCCTAAAGACAAAAGGGCATGAATAGCTACTAATTATCCATCAATATATGTTGTTTGGACAAAAAAGAGACCAATTTCATCTCCACATGCATATCATATTACTGCCAGGATACCAAACAGATATTACAATTAGATTAGGTTTTTATGAATGTTTAGGAAACAAATTTCAGGATAGTATATTTACATTTAGTACTAACTACTAAATGACTTTATCGCGCGTATCCAAACCGTTGGCTAATTACGTCTGTAACCCAATCACCCCTCGTAACTCAATCACCCCCGGGTCACCACTCTGCACCGTGCCCGGGGAATAATCCCGTGCAAGCATCATCCCGCCTTTTGTTAAAGTCCATCATTCGCGGACAGTCCTTCTTCAAGTACACACGCGTGTGACTGTATCTAATCGCTTTCCCACCCACCCACCCAGCTTGCCACTCCTTTTCTTTCCTTTTCAGCCTGACGTGTCCTCTTCACCTGGAATGCTCATCACTTCTTTTCGTCAGCGTTTATTCTTTTATAGGTACCAGCAGAGCAGATTGTATATATGTAAATAAACCTGTACATATGTAAAATAGGTTTTCAGGGTGCTTGTATATATGTACATACCTTTTAAACGATTCTGATATATGTAAATAAACATGACTTCTTAATAGCTGTATATATGTATACATGCCAATACCTGTCTCAACAATAAACTGTCGAGGTGTGCGGGGTTCTTGTGGGCTACACTGCTAGTAACAAATTAACTTGCTTCCAAATTAATACTCGTGCTTAAGGCTACCTGCTTTTTAGCGGGAACCTTTCCGGGGTTACCTGCTTCTCAGTGGGAACCTTGTCTTTCCCGACTTTTCAGCCAGGGAATCGTAAAATAACATACGTTGGGGCAAACAATTGCCACGTATATGGGCCCGGCGTCGGAAGTCGTCTTGTCAAGCGGTAGCTGACAGTTGGGTCCGCGGCGGTAGTCGCATGATGGTTTTGCTAATGGGGCCAGGCAGTGGGATCTGCTTTGGCCGGCTACCTGGGGCCGGGCAGCGGTAGTCTGACTTAGACCAGCAGCGGGAGCTGCTTTTGGCAGCCTGGGAGTTGCCAAGCAATGGTAGCGTTTAAATATGCTACCGTGGGGGCCGGACAGCGGTAGCATTTTGGTATACACAATTAGCAGCTTAGTAGCCCACTAGTACCTGCACACCCTCGGCCATTGAACCCAATCTCATCTTCCGTTTTTATTATAGGCACGGGCATCCACGGCTCGGTGGCCCGTGCCTCTCCTTGGCATATCGCGGGATAATGACAACAGACGCTGTGCCATTGTATAAGCTCTATTGATATTTTACCACTTGAGCTCAAATTTAACCTTGCTGTGATTTTCTGTTGATAAGCAACAGTTGCATCCCAGTGATGTGTAAAGCAAACGTTATTCATAATCACGTGATGGACATATTCCCTGTGATGACAGATCTGGCCTACAGTTGTACAGCAGGTGTACATTATACATAAAGAGATCGACATATCTGATGTATATCGGGCCTACAGTTGTACAGCAGGTGTACATTATACATAAAGAGATCGACATATCTGATGTATATCGGGCCTACAGTTGTACAGCAGGTGTACATTATACATAAAGAGATCGACATATCTGATGTATATCGGGCCTACAGTTGTACAGCAGGTGTACATTATACATAAAGAGATCGACATATCTGATGTATATCAGGCCTACAGTTGTACAGCAGGTGTACATTATACATAAAGAGATCGACATATCTGATGTATATCGGGCCTACAGTTGTACAGCAGGTGTACATTATACATAAATAGATCGACATATCTGATGTATATCAGGCCTACAGTTGTACAGCAGGTGTACATTATACATAAAGAGATCGACATATCTGATGTATATCGGGCCTACAGTTGTACAGCAGGTGTACATTATACATAAATAGATCGACATATCTGATGTATATCGGGCCTACAGTTGTACAGCAGGTGTACATTATACATAAAGAGATTGACATATCTGATGTATATCAGGCCTACAGTTGTACAGCAGGTGTACATTATACATAAAGAGATCGACGTATCTGATGTATATCGGGCCTACAGTTGTACAGCAGGTGTACATTATACATAAAGAGATCGACATATCTGATGTATATCAGGCCTACAGTTGTACAGCAGGTGTACATTATACATAAAGAGATCGACATATCTGATGTATATCTGGCCTACAGTTGTACAGCAGGTGTACATTATACATAAAGAGATCGACATATCTGATGTATATCAGGCCTACAGTTGTACAGCAGGTGTACATTATACATAAAGAGATCGACATATCTGATGTATATCGGGCCTACAGTTGTACAGCAGGTGTACATTATACATAAAGAGATCGACATATCTGATGTATATCTGGCCTACAGTTGTACAGCAGGTGTACATTATACGTAAAGAGATCGACATATCTGATGTATATCGGGCCTACAGTTGTACAGCAGGTGTACATTATACATAAAGAGATCGACATATCTGATGTATATCTGGCCTACAAGCGTACAGCAGTGTGGTTTGCATGTGCATTAACATAGTGATGGAGAAACAGTCATGGGACATAAGTCTTCATCAGTTTGTCCTCCCTCCGCCCCCAACAACATGTATTTTTTAAGTTGCTAGAGGTATTCTTATTTCATTCGTACAAACCATACTATTTGGTCACATTCCCTTTCATCCTAATCACTTCCTGTAATGACCTCTATCAGCTCTCTTTCAGGAAGCGAAAATTGTGCACTATCGTCTCTGCCATGAACAGATTCTTTCTTCCCCTTCATAATGCATTTTCAACAAAACCCTAGAATTTCATCATACTGTCAGTGGTTTTCCATGTAAGACTCAGCCAATTCAAACTTATTATTCATCTCTCTGGAAGTTTTTACAACCATTTCTTGGACATCCACACTAAAAACTAAACTTTTCCAATCCATGATTTCTAAAGAGTAGACAAGAACCTGCAGATGACAACTTGGCGAAGATCAAGTGACCGTCACATGCACAGCATATCTTGACATTATTAGTTACCTCTGTGGCAGTGTGCAGCTAATGATCGCACCGCATCATCCTACATCCTACATCCTACAGTAACTGATGACTACTTGTGCCCCCTGACTGTCCATCCGGTGCTCATGTGCTTCGTACCCACACCTCTGTGCAACCTCCTCACAAACATACCTGTTTCTCTAGGCATGAAAACTGCACAGGGAAAAACTGAATATCATGAAAAATAACATGTTTTATGTAAAAAAACATATCACAGCTACATAACAATGAGTGCTTATCACTTAAAGTGCATCACCAATTTTGCATCTATTTGTGGATAAGTGAAAAGAAAATCTAAATGTAAAACCATCTCTTCTAGTATAACCATCTTTGAAACCAACTTCATTACCCACAAATTGTATCATGACAAAATATTTTTCGAAAAAATCCTTGAACCCAAAAGTGGAAAGTTTTGAATGTCTTAAAACGCAGATGGACAAACTCCACAATGGCAGCAAGTCGAGAGTGAAATGTTTGTGAGGGCCGTGTGCCTACCTCCTCCCTTGTTGTTTTGTAAGGGTCCTCAATCTCACACGCCTTCTCCACCATCTCCCAGTCAGCGTCCGCCAGAAACCTACACACACAACACACGAGTCATAGGCCAGCAGGCTACACTTCCCTGCTAATTGTTCTAAATATGCACACAAAACCTGCATTGCTTGTCATGATACATTTTCCCTTTTTCTTAAATCTCACTTACCATATTTTCTTGAGTCTAGTGAGCACCCAAGTATAATGCGCAACCCCCTCTAGTGGATTCGGTATTTTGGATAAAAAGATTCCAATATTAAGCGAAGAAATAAATTACACCGTACCCCTTCAGCGAATTACGGTAAATGAACGGTAGATGAACGGTCTTTTACTCTTAGACAGCAGACCGAGTCTTATCCGACCAGTCCTTGCTTTATCCCTTAACGCCAGGCAGGGTAACAACAAATGCCATCTTTTGATACGATGGGAATCGAACATCTCAAATTCTACTCACTGACTCTCAAGACGCTCTATCCGCTAGACCACGGCGATGTGCCAGCTATAAATACTCGTGCAGAGCACTGACACATGGTAGTGTCAAGACCATCACATACATGTAGAGTTATCTGTCCTTTGACCCTAGTGCTGATACTCTATTGACTGAAGCTCTATTGGAGTATTGCACTGAGGTTGTCTATGTATACAGACCTGTCAGTTTTCAGCATGTTCAGTGTCTTCTGTCTGAGGTCCTGTATAAAGCGCAGAGCACTCGCCATGGCCATCCTTTTGGCTGCCGACACGTCACTCATGCCTGCAACAGTTTACACATTTATTTGTCTGAAAACATAACAATATGAGAGAGTGCAGGATGTTCTAGGCCTGCCCTGAGGCTGATATTCAGCACAAATCTGAAGCAATCAGCAGCAGAAATCCCAAACTGGAACTAAATACCTTCCCAATTCATGTTATGTTCCTGTAGGGGCTTGTACTTCACTGATAACGTGGCCAATTGACACTTGTCAGAGGGGTACACAAAGTTTGTGATCAAGACTACCAGATGTCAGACTTTCATTTTTGTTGAAATCTCGGTGGCTGAGTGGGTTAGATTGCTGACTTTGTGTGCTGGCGATAAGTAGGCGCCTCACTCTGAGAGCGTGGGTTTGAGTTCCAGATTGGACTCAACCCCAAAAGTACGAGAATTTGTACTTTACAAAGAAAATGTTATCAAAATTATAAGATTTGTTACATGATTAGTTGTTGATTACTGCATTGAATGCTGAGAATACATTTCAAATACATCTGAATTAAAGAAAGGAAGATCTTTAAAAAGAGTGAGTGAGTTGGGTTTAACGCCACTTTTAACATTATTCCAGTTATATCACGGCATGTCAGCTTAATGTGGGAGTAAAGCCTGAAGTGATGCAGGTCTAAGCCGTTTACCACTTCAGTGAAACCCACGAGCATGGGTATGGTGCTGACAAACCTAGAAACATAATTGGGGCGAACCGGGATTCGAACCCACAGCCATAGGTTTCTGGCGTGCCCAAGGGACGCAACTCTGCACAGCGAAACGCGGCGCCTTAGACAACTGGGCCACTCGTGCCCCCCTCTTTAAAAAGAAATAATAATGAACAAATTAAGGATGTTATCCAAATTTGCCTGCCAAGTGCATATTGTTTGGAATTCTATACAACACACTGTCTCGTTATTTACGCTGAACACAACATAGGCTACATCAAGTCGGAGAGAGGAGAGGCGCAGGTCTCCAGATTGGCAAATTTGTGCTTCTGTTACTAGTCAAATGTCTTGTCACTGATTCCATGGCCATTACCCTTTGGGCCCAGCTTACTCAGGCAGTGTATCTCCCCTCATCACAGATGTCACTTACCCAGGAGGCGGAGGAGAGGGTGGATGGTCGTAGCGTTGATGAGCAGCGTGAGAAACACAACCCCAGCCACATGGATCAGCACCTGAAACACCATCACAATACACACTGACCGGAGTATCACATATTGGATGGCATCACCTCAGTTATTACCGACAAACTAATCTCTCAATGAAACCGTAAATCAGGATGTCCACTTCTCCATGGTAACTCAGGGAGCAGGGAGTGTTCTGGATCTAGAGACTGACTGGCCATGATACTTCTGGCAAGTAAAAGTTACCGAAACCACACACTTTGAAAACATAATGCAGAAAAGAACAGGTTATAAATCTCTTAACCTTCCTCTAGAATGGGGGCGGTCGGGTAGCCTAGCGGTTAAAGCGTTCGCTCGTCACGCCGAACACACGGGTTCGATTCCCGACATGGGTACAATGTGTGAAGCCCATTTCTGGTGTCCCCCGCCGTGATATTGCTGGAATATTGCTAAAAGCGGCGTAAAACCAAACTCACTCACTCCTCTAGAATGAAATTTACACAGCTGGATCGCTATGATAGGGAGCCCATGCAAAAGTGGAAACAAATTCAGTGTATGTTTGTTTTATTTGGGTAAACTGTCCATGGCCAATGCTTGAAATATCTCTGACTGCATAAACGAATCAGAGCATTAACTGCAGCATTCTAGGCCATATTGACACCATGATTCAGCTTGCCTTGCAATAAATCAATGTAAAACATGAGATGTTGCCTGATCTGCTCCACCCACCTTGCGTCTGAGTGATATCTGCTCCACCCACCTTGTGTCTGAGTGATATCTGCTCCACCCACCTTGCGTCTGAGTGATATCTGCTCCACCCACCTTGTGACTGACTGGTATCTGCTCCACCCACCTTGTGTCTGACTGGTATCTGTCGCACCCACCTTGTGTCTGACTGGTATCTTCTCTACCCACCTTGTGTCTGACTGATGTCTGCTCCACCCTCCTTGTGTCTGACTGATGTCTGCTCCACCCACCTTGTGTCTGACTGGTATCTGCTCCACCCACCTTGTGTCTGACTGGTATCTGCTCCACCCACCTTGTGTCTGACTGGTATCTGCTCCACCCACCTTGTGTCTGACTGGTATCTGTCGCACCCACCTTGTGTCTGACTGGTATCTTCTCTACCCACCTTGTGTCTGACTGATGTCTGCTCCACCCTCCTTGTGTCTGACTGATGTCTGCTCCACCCACCTTGTGTCTGACTGGTATCTGTCGCACCCACCTTGTGTCTGACTGGTATCTGCTCCACCCACCTTGTGTCTGACTGGTATCTGTCGCACCCACCTTGTGTCTGACTGGTATCTGCTCCACCCACCTTGTGTCTGACTGGTATCTGTCGCACCCACCTTGTGTCTGACTGGTATCTTCTCTACCCACCTTGTGTCTGACTGATGTCTGCTCCACCCTCCTTGTGTCTGACTGATGTCTGCTCCACCCACCTTGTGTCTGACTGGTATCTGCTCCACCCACCTTGTGTCTGACTGATGTCTGCTCCACCCACCTTGTGTCTGACTGGTATCTGTCGCACCCACCTTGTGTCTGACTGGTATCTGCTCCACCCACCTTGTGTCTGACTGGTATCTGTCGCACCCACCTTGTGTCTGACTGGTATCTTCTCTACCCACCTTGTGTCTGACTGGTATCTGTCGCACCCACCTTGTGTCTGACTGGTATCTGCTCTACCCACCTTGTGTCTGACTGGTATCTGTCGCACCCACCTTGTGTCTGACTGGTATCTGCTCCACCCACCTTGTGTCTGACTGATGTCTGCTCCACCCTCCTTGTGTCTGACTGATGTCTGCTCCACCCACCTTGTGTCTGACTGATGTCTGCTCCACCCACCTTGTGTCTGACTGGTATCTGTCGCACCCACCCTGTGTCTGACTGGTATCTGCTCCACCCACCTTGTGTCTGACTGATGTCTGCTCTACCCACCTTGTGTCTGACTGGTATCTGTCGCACCCACCTTGTGTCTGACTGATGTCTGCTCCACCCACCTTGTGTCTGACTGGTATCTGTCGCACCCACCTTGTGTCTGACTGGTATCTGCTCCACCCACCTTGTGTCTGACTGGTATCTGTCGCACCCACCTTGTGTTTGACTGGTATCTTCTCTACCCACCTTGTGTCTGAGTGATAACTGCTCCACCCACCTTGTGTCTGACTGGTATCTGTCGCACCCACCTTGTGTCTGACTGGTATCTGCTCTACCCACCTTGTGTCTGACTGGTATCCACCCACCTTGTGTCTGACTGGTATCTGTCGCACCCACCTTGTGTCTGACTGGTATCTGCTCTACCCACCTTGTGTCTGACTGGTATCTGCTCCACCCACCTTGTGTCTGACTGATGTCTGCTCCACCCACCTTGTGTCTGACTGGTATCTGTCGCACCCACCTTGTGTCTGACTGGTATCTTCTCTACCCACCTTGTGTCTGACTGGTATCTGTCGCACCCACCTTGTGTCTGACTGATGTCTGCTCCACCCACCTTGTGTCTGACTGGTATCTGTCGCACCCACCTTGTGTCTGACTGGTATCTTCTCTACCCACCTTGTGTCTGAGTGATAACTGCTCCACCCACCTTGTGTCTGACTGGTATCTGTCGCACCCACCTTGTGTCTGACTGGTATCTGCTCTACCCACCTTGTGCCTGACTGGTATCTTCTCTACCCACCTTGTGCCTGACTGGTATCCACCCACCTTGTGTCTGACTGGTATCTGCCCCACCCACCTTGTGTCTGACTGGTATCTGCCCCACCCACCTTGTGTCTGACTGGTATCTGTCGCACCCACCTTGTGTCTGACTGTGTCTTGATTCAACCTAGGGTCCTCCCACACCAGCAGAGCTAGGGTGAGTCCTATTGCCCCTCGCAGCCCGCTCCATGTCAACACCAGCCCGTCCTGCCATGTCATCCCGTAACCGATGTGTTGCAGTAGAGGACACATCAGACCTATCACCAGACCTCTGTAATATACACACAAATACATGTCAACACCAGCCCGTCCTGCCACGTCATCCCGTAACCAATGTGTTGCAGTAGAGGACACATCAGACCTATCACCAGACCTCTGTAATATACACACACATACACGTCAACACCAGCCCGTCCTGCCATGTCATCCCGTAACCGATGTGTTGGAGTAGAGGACACATCAGACCTATCACCAGACCTCTGTAATATACACACACATAGACGTCAACACCAGCCCGTCCTGCCATGTCATCCCGTAACCGATGTGTTGCATATTAAATGGCCCGTAATGTCAAAGAATATGATTGCCAGGAATAGGTCAGCATTTTTGTTACTGTATCAAACATTATGCAATCCTATTCCCATTTGGATGATAACTAAGATTCATGAGAAAACTAGCTGGTGCATGCTTAGTGCAGTGCTACTGGACACTGGTCTGGCCTGATCAGCTTCAGTTGCCAACTGAAGCTGATCAGGCCAGACTGGTATCGGATTATGACTTCAAAACAAGCATTTTCCCCACTATTTTTTTTACAGCCACAACACTTTTAATTCCTAGTATTGTCATATGACAGTGTATTTTACTGTGTTACATTGATTCTGTTGAGATTTGGTAGATGCTCATTGCATTGTATTTGGGCAGAGATTAGTCGTCAGGAATGTAGTGCAATTTAGTCGAAGCAGTCATCAAGAAGTTACTATATTTAGATGCTAGTGTGGTGTGTAATTTACCTCCGGAAATGGCAAGACTGATCCAACATTGTATAGAGCCATACAGTATTGTCTGGAAAGTTCTGGAAGCTGGTTAGACTGCATATATAGTGGGACAAGAGTGAGCCTGCCTCATCTTTCGCACACATTTTGTCTTGCACGCATTTCATCGCTTAGGAACCAGCTGGCACATGAGGATCCCTCATTATCCCTGATTCCCTGCCAAGGCCCATCTCGGAAGCCTGACCACTGTCTCCGCTTGGTGACTATACATTATTATCGCTGACTTTTGCCATCACCACTATATTTTTGTATTTTATTTATTTGATTTTCATATTATTTCAAATACCACTGAATATTGTACTACCTTTCTATTGTTTACTGCCACTGTAAGTGCTGCGCAGTAATTTGTACTGACTTGTAAACTTAGTGAATTTTGTAATTGTTGATTGTATACCATTTGTTGGTTTCACACTAGGTTCTTTTACGTACAGATTTCTTGATTAATATATTGTTTCAATTTGGGAATCCACACATAACAGTATCTATCATAGCGACCAATTTGAGACAACCTTTGTCTGAATTAACATTTAATTCCAAAGGCCTATTTTCCTGTAGCCATATATTCCTACAATCACTTAACTGCCATTACTTCTAAGATGCTTATCCCAATTGCTAATCCCCATTGTACTGTACAAGGAATGTCAGCTGTCATTCTTGTTGTTACTGTTGCTTATATTAATGACGTAATCTGTGTCAAATGGCTTTGGATATATAAGCCTTGGTTCAGAGAAGAGAGAATAGGAAGGCCTCACCCTTGGCCTAGCTTTGGCTCGGTGAGGTGAGGTGAGGTGAGGTGAGGTGCTCCATAGCAACACCAACACAACAACCACGATGTACTGACCTGACACATGGTGACTACTTGTGTAAAGTAAACTTGTCTATACCACAAGCCATCGACTCAATGTTGTCACTTCCTACTGAGATCCAGACACACCCCCTTTGCATATGGGAATATGCAGATAATCTCATCAATGTCACGTGGGACTGCAATGCATGCTCTTTGCCCGTTGTTATATCACCTGCAGTTTATTCATTGTGGAGCACAACTAATTCTTTAACTATTTACCCATGTAACCCAGATAATGCTCACTCCTTGTAATAAACAATGTATAAGCATTCATCAAAAGAAGGAGACAAAAGGTTTGGTGATGATAGAATGTATTTACACTTTCTTCCTGTCTGAAAGAACCTGAATATACAATCAATAAACAGATCTCATCAGCCTTTAATGGACTTCAAACATCAACCAAAGGAAAATGTCAGACAGTGTCTGGCAAATATCAAACTGATTTCAGGTCAAGATAGGATCCTGTGTATCGTATTTCTGTGATTGTTGTAGAATACATCCTTTGTCTCTTTGTTACAGTGAATACCCAGCAACGTGATGTTAAAAGGCAGTCAAAATAGTCATGTGACCACAGAAAATGTGTGTGTGTGTTGTGTGTGTGTTGTGTGTGTGTTGTGTGCGTGCGTGCGTGCGTGTATAGAAGTATGTCCAATTAATAGTTTATAAAATTACGACAAAGTCTTATTGCCATGGGTCCCTAGAAGAATTACTGCATTAGGGTCATATCAAGGTCACAGGTCACCTCATCGGTGGTGTGTGTCTACAGTGTGATGCTGTGTAGGTTGTTTACCTGATGACGTTGAGGCCGAAGTAGAGAGCGAACATGAAGAACCAGTCAGTGCCGTGTATCTTGTAGATGACCTTCTCCGAGATGATCACACCCACCAGGATGAAGATCAGAGTGTTGGCCAAATAGGCCAGAGTCTCCCAGAACCTAAGATAGAGATGGTAAGTAGCAGTAGAAACTAACAGTTTGAGTCCACTAGTCCTTATAATGATACTATATAGCAAAACCCTTAAAAATGGCATATTTCTACTAGTCCTTAGGATACCTTACTATTGGGCAATTTGGCAAGGACTATAGGACTAGTGCCAATTTCTAATGTAGTAAGTGAGTGAGTAAGTACATGTTGTCTTATCCCCTAGTCAGCAATATTCCAGCAAAGACTCCTGTAATAATAAGTCAAGTCTGGACCAGGCAAACCAGTGGTTGATAGCAAGAGCATTCCAAAACCTGAAATTATTTACAGAGTGAGTGCATGTGTTAATGTTGTCTTATCCCTTAGTCAGCAGTATTCCAGCAGACACCCTGTAGATAAGTCTGGATTAGTAAAACCAAAAGTTGACAGCATGTGTGAGCTGGGCTGTATTTTCAAGTACTAATTATTTTGTTTATATATGGAGTTTGGTAGCACAGAATAACTTTATGACAGACATATACTTTGTTGTTTAAACCACAGTCAGCAGTACTGCAGCTACATCATGGTGTCCAGTCATTAACAGAGTCTGGACCAGACAAACCAGTAGTGGACATGATGTCCAGTGTCCCCCACAATGTATACAGTCACATCAACAGCAGCCCAAAGGAGGTTCAAGTCAGGAACATAATAGGAACAAGTCCTTCCTTCTCCCCTTCTCAAAACAACAAAGTGAGATATCTATCCTACAGCAGTAGAAACTCACATTTCTAGTGCACTAGTCATTATGATGATAACATATATAATAGCAAAAACCTTAAAAATGGTAAATTTCTACTAGTCCTTATGATGATAACATATATGAAAACCTTTTAAAATGGCATATTTCCACTATTCCTTATAACAAAAAGCAAAATCCTTTAAAATGGCAAATGTCCACTAGTCCTTATGATAACATATAGCAAAATCCTTTAAAATGGCAAATTTCCACTAGTCCTTATGATAACATATAGCAAAATCCTTTAAAATGGCAAATTTCCGCTTATAAGTCCTATTGAGCAGTTACTCAAGGACTATAGGATGAGAGCCAATTTCTAATGCTGTACTGTTATTGCCAGAAGCAGTATGATGAAATTAATCTAGTTCCCTCATGATTTTATTGTTTGTATATCTATCACAGAAAGTGCCCGATACCCTTGCATGTCAGTGTGGAAACAAACAACAAAAATTGCTAAGGCAGCCAATTACATGTCATGTAATCTTTTCAATTTATTTATACTCACCTCATTGTTTTATCTAACATATGTATGTACAACTGGTGTCACTGCATCAACTAAAACAAGTATTTGTCACAAAGTGACGAAATGTCCCCCGCCTGTATATACACCATAGTACCAAATATGAAGACAATCCAGCGATTAGTTCTTGAGATATTGCGGCAACACCATTTTCCAACTCCAAAAGCAGATTTGCCTGCTGTGACCTTGAAAATGAGGTCAAGGTCACCAAAACCGACTGGTGTGTGCGGTGTCTGTATATACACCATACTTCCAAATATGAAGACAATCCAGCGATTAGTTCTTGAGATATCACGGCAACACCGTTTTCCAACTACAAAAGCGGATTTGCCTGCTGTGACCTTGAAAATAGGGTCAAGGTCACCAAAACCGACTGGTGTCTGCGGAGTCTGTATATACACCATAGTTCCAAATATGAAGACAATCCAGTGTTTAGTTCTTGAGATATCGCGGCAACAAACGGACCGTCGTGAATACTATATCCCCCGCTTCGCGCTTTCGCGCGGCGGGGGACAATAAATAAAACACAATTACAGGGTCTGGCCACCCGATCGATGTAGGTTGCCCTTAAGATGAAAAGGCTGGGACCTATTGTGACCCAGGTTCCCGTGGGGTACTGACGAACACACTTACCGATGAAGGAAAGTTTCCACCTCGGGGCTGATACTGGTTCTCTTGCTGCTCATCACAACTCCCAACACCACTACAGACAGAACTCCAGACACACCTAGGAACTCCTCACCTACATACAGACCAACATGGCATCAATACCACTCACCTTCATCTACGGCAATATTGATGTGTCTTTTTTAACTGTATATTGTTTGTTTGTTTGTTTGTTTGTTGTTTAACGCCACACTCAGCAATATTCCAGCTATATGACGGTGGTCTGTACATAATTGAGTCTGGACCAGACAATCCAGTGGTTGATCTCATGAGCATCGTTCCAGACAATTGGGATACATTGTGATGCATCAACCAAGTCAGCAAGCCTGACCACCCGATCCTGCTAGTCACCTTTTACGACAAACATGGGTTGCTGAAGACCTATTCTACTCTGGATCTTCAGACTTACTCCTGAACCTGATCATGTTTCCCAAATTTGCAAGAGTACAGACTGCGTCCTCATCCACAAATGACAACATTTTATTTAACACGAAGAGTGAGTGAGTGATTTTAAGGCTGCTTTGCAACTTATGTAAAACCCAGGAGCATGGGTATGGTGCCGGCAAACCTAGAAACATAATCGGGGTAAATCGCAATTTAAACAAGAAGACCTTCATTTTTCAGCACAACTCACCAACGTAGAATGTGATGTACGTTGATGCAAGTGTAATGGTGATCTCGGCCAGAGCATCATTGAAGATCCGAGACAGCCAGAACAGGGTGAGTTTGGCCATGAGTAAGCCGAACGCTGGACCTCCCAGTGCCACTTGCAGAAAGGACAGGACTATCTGCCCACCTGCAGGCAGAAACAACACACAGCTTCAAACTCATGGCAATAAGTTCAGGGCAAGACACCCGTCATCTGTCAAACCGACGACCAGTACTAGATACAAGGGAAACGTAGGGACATGTTGGGAGAAATAGGGAATGCTGGGAAATAGAAGCGAAATTAGAGTACAGGGGAACATAGAGAAATTTGGGGGAATATAGAAAATATAGGGGACACCATCTTTGCATGGATGGCTTTTGGGGATGGCCCTCTCAGTTGCAGATACTTGATGACATTGCGGTAGCCAATTATGTCTATTTTCATCAACAGGGAATAAATCATTTTGATGCCTGCAGATGTATGCTGCCTGGTTGTGAATTTGGTTTAAATGCAGCCTGCAATCAAAAATAGTGTATATATGCAAACTGTTAACCGGTACTTATAATACATCCTTTATAGTTTGGCTCAGAATATTTCAAACACCCCTCGTATCCCAGGTCAGCCAATACCAAATAAACGGAAGTCGTAAGTACCGGATGGACACCAAAATTAATCTAAATATTATTGAATCAAAGATTGATTAAAATGAATAAAATAGATTACGAAGATTACAAACATGAGTCGAGATATACAACTAAACCCTTTATATAACCAGGGTGTAACAACACAATTAACTTGTGTAATTCAATACGGACTTGTTGATTTTCTATTCTTATGACAAATCATGACGAGACATAGTTTTCGGTTGGAGGTCCGGCTTATCTACCGCACATAATATACTGACACAGATTTCAAGGACCAAGTTAATACCTCGGCTTATCTATGAGATCGGCTTATCTATGAGATCGGCTTATCTTCATTCATATACGTAGTATTTGAAAAATATTGTTCATGCGTTCTAAAATCTAAATTTTCTGGAAACTTGAGTAAATCTTAATTGCTACAGTAACCTTTCAATCTTCATTTATAATTAACAAGTCGCACTGCTGGTGGCACACAGACAATTACAGAGTATTAAGTAAGAACTGGAACAACTGATTGCATTAACTAACTAAAACACCATGCATTTCACATGGTACTCCATAGTCGTGAAAATATCAGCTGTATTTCCCCTGATCTCTGTAAAACAAGTAAATGAGAATGTTTGGGAAGTATAATAAAGGTAAATCTGTCACTCCATCACAGGCCTTTTTCCATCTTTACCTGGGAGTATTGAGAGCAGTAAATACTTTTACCGTTACTAGGTGTGGTTGATGTAGCCAGGTTGAGGAATACTTTGAAAAGGACGATGGCAGCGCCATCATTCAGAAGAGACTCCCCTTCAGTCACCATGGCCAGCTTCTTGGAGGCACCTGCAGTGAGTGAGTGAGTGAGTGAGGGGGTGAGTGGACGGCTTGGTGAGTTGATTGAGTGAGGGGGTGAGTGGGTGGGAGAGTGAGTAAGTGAGTGAGTGAGGGGGTGCGTGGCTGGGTGAGTGAGTGAGTGAATGAGTGGGTGGGTGAGTGAGTGAGTGGGTGAGTGAGTGGGTGAGTGAGTGATTGAGTGAGTGAGTGAGTGTTTGGTGAGTGAGTGTTTGGTGAGTGAGTGTTTGAGTGAGTGAGTGAGTGAGTGAGCGGGACTTCTAGATTCATCCTGAATTTTCTTGGTTTGTCAGCACCATACCTTTGCAGTTGTAAGCATCTAAGACCTGCATTATTATACAGCTTTCATCACATTAAGTTTAGACGATAGTTATATAACTGATAAAGCGGTGTTAAACCCACTCACTCACTCACTCACTCAAAATGACATGTAAATAATACAGCCCGGAGGAACATGTACATTAAGTGAATCAGGTACATAAAGCTGCAGTCATAATAAATCAAATATAGGGATTATTGGGTTTTGGGAGATCAGTGAGTGGCTGAAGGAGACTGAGATGAGTGAGTGAGTTAGATCAGTTCTTTTAGCAGTACTTTCATTTACATCAGCATCTCACTGCAATGTAGGAGGATTACCCAAAACTGTAGTTTGTTACTTCTGGAAAACCAATGAGCATGGATAAGGTGCTGACAATATGTTATCTATCAGGACATGGCCATGGTACTGACAATATGTTATCTAACAGGACATGGCCATGGTACTGACAATATGTTATCTAACAGGACATGGCCATGGTACTGACAATATGTTATCTATCAGGACATGGCCATGGTACTGACAATATTAAAACCAAACTCTCTCATCATGTATTCCATGACACAGAAATGTGACAATTAGAACATAACTAATTATGTTAATATCAGACATGTTATTATTTGAAGAGATAAGGAGGGGTTATTTGTATTACTTGTTTGAAAGATTTATTTGTTTGTTTGTTGTTTAACGCCGCAGTCAGCAATATTTCAGCTATATGATGGCGGTCTGTACATAATCGAGTCTGGACCAGACAGTCCAGTGATTGACATCATGAGCATTGATCTATACAATTGGGATACGATGACATCCATGAACCAAGTCAGTGAGCCTGACCACTAGGGCTGCAACGAATACACTATGAGGCTAATGCGATTCGTATCACGAATATAGAGTAACGAATACGAATATTAATTCACAAATACAATAACAAGTCAGAAGTTGATGTATTATTTGTTATATTCAGTGAAACAAAAGCAACACAAATTATTTGACATGGTTTGTTAATTATTAACATATTATACATTCATATACTGCACTTATCCAGGTGCTAGTATCTGCTCAAATGCAACAATGACCAGTGACCACATTACTGTCAAATGAAATGTTATAAGAGTGTTGTCTTTCACGAAATCTATGAATATAATATGTTCTTATGGATATGTTTAGATACAGGGTATGTAAATGAACATGACTGTATATTTATGAATATTCAATTCTATTGGTCACAAATAACGAATTCAATTCATGAATGGATACGGTTCAATTCACCGAAAACGCGAGTGAATCGTAACAGCCCTACTGACCACCTAATGCCGTTAGCCGCCTCTTACGACACACATGGATTGCTGAAGACCTATTCTACCCAGATCTTCATGGGTAAGTTTGAAAGAAAGAAACATGATGACTAAATTCACTTCAGATGGAAGCGTGTGTCTTTGGAACAGTGTTAAACTAAATGACCTATTCCTACTGGCCTTATGAATCCTTCAAGAAACCTACAAACCAATGTCTCGGAGAATGGCTACGACTGCGATAGGGTCTGTTGCGCTGAGGATGGAGCCAAACATCATGCCGATGTTCCAGTCCCAGCCGTAGGTGAATAGGTACAGCGCCAAGATGCAGGTCAGCAGGGCCATCAGGGCTGCAGGGCAACCAGGGCAGGCAGAGGGTTACATTGAAAACACAAGGTCTTTGCACTTACCATAATGTTAAAGTTTTAGGGTGTTCCCCAGACTGAATACAATAGCAACAAACCTGATGGACCCAAGAATGCCCTTTGATTATACTATACACTGTGTCTACAATGAGAAGCCACAATCACAGACTACATAAAATAAGGTCAGCAATGTTCATTGTGACACACAAGGGACAACATGAACTATTGCATACACTATTTATGAATCTTTCTCCTTTTTAATGTTATGAAATCGATATTATACTTATAAATACTAAATAGACTTATTGATTTCGTTTATACTCGGGTATATGAACTTCAAATGTCATGTGACACTTACTGTTGCTCAATATTACTGATGATACAATGAAGCATACAAAATTTGGGTCAAATAATATGCTAAAAGTTTGTATTAGTAAAACTGAAACACATTTGTGATAATCCCATTAAAGAGTAATCAAAGCATGATGTTGTGATTTTACATTTGTGGATGGTAAGAATTTGTCTGTAAACTACGGAACATTATATCATCTTTTCCCCTTATTTCGGGTTGTCCAGAATGTATGAAAAGCAAATTTAAAGAAAAAAGGAACGTATATATATATATATTTATTCCTGACAATTTGTCTGCAAAGTAGCTGAATTATGTAAATGTTGGTGTACTCACCAAGCCCTGGCACTGCCAACAGCAGCACTTGGAAGAAACATTTCTTGAATGTGTGCACCTCCATGGCGAAGGCCGACTCAAAGATAAGCACAGGCAGAAAGACGAAGAGAATGACATGGGGGTTTGTATCCACAATGGCCACATAGCGTTGCAATACGGGAACCTTTTTGGACACAAGGCCAAACAACATGCCCAACAGCAACAGCACCACGGTGTATGGAAGAGCAATCTTTATGCTCCGTATAATCTGACGGACAAGTGCTGTTGTGAGAAAGAAATATTTTTTGTTATTATGGGTTTTTTATGAGCTCTTAAGGTTTCTTCCTATAGTATCTAATTGTTTATCTAGGGACACTTCAAATTAAGTGACTGTTAACATTAGGGCTATGACCCCTTCACTCTCAGTGAGTGAGTTAATGCTGCTTTAAACAGTATTTCAGTTTTTTTCACTCATGTTTGGTTCAAGTGGGATGAAATCCCAAAGAGATGCAGGGCTTAGATGTTTACAGAGCACACAAATTGATGACATTTTTTAAAATTAATCACTTCTTACAACGAGCATGAAGTGCTGGGAACCATTCTAAGCCAGGTCTCCATGGTGACACACAAGCATTCAGGCATCCAGGTCCCATACACCCCATTCTTAGTCCTCTTTCAACACAATACTGTGCTGGAATCACCAAAGATTTAAGAATCAGGAACAGTCTGGAAAGGAGTGATATTTTTTCCTGCAGCAATCAGCAACATAATAACTGTATCACTGTATCCTGTAAATAAGGGACCTGTGAAGATCCGGGGTTGAATAGGTCTTCAGCAACCCATGCTTGCCGTAAAAGGCGACTATGATTGTCGTGAGAGGCGACTAACTGGATCGGGTGGTCAGGCTCGCTGACTTGGTTGATGCATGTCATCATATCCCAATTGCCTGAATCGATGCTCATGATGCCAATCATTGGTTTATCTGGTCCAGACTCAATTATTTACAGACCACCGTCATATAGCTGGAATATTGCTAGGTGCGGGGTTAAACAACAAACAAACAAAACAAAACAAATGTAAATATGGACGAGCATGGGGTAATGAGTCACTGACTGCCGCTTCATGTCCACAGCAGTTCATATTTTGACAGAACTACAGCTATAGGTCTAGTGTCATGAGCCCACAACACAGTTTCGTTTTGGCATCAGCCTAATATAGACCCAGTGTTAAGTTCTTTCGATCAAATGATTATCAAATTTCTAAAATATAACTTTCAACAGAGACCATTAAATAGATCGTCCAAAGACGTATCCGTGGATCGTCTTTGCTTTCAGTAATTTTACATTTTACATGAAGATCACAGTGCATATGGTAAAATCCATAAGATCAAACAAAAATGCCTACTAGGGCCCCTACCATATTTAGCTGTTGCAATAGCATGAATACTCAGAATAGTAGATCTTACCTCCAAGTGCACAACTGGCAAAAATAAAAAGTATAACGTCTGCGCTTCCACCGTTGTCATAATTGGCCCTGTGGTCCGTAACATTGGCCACTGGGTCGCTAATGTTGTCGCTGGAAACATTCATGGCCCATTCCTGCAAAATTAGAATCCCACAGACAAATCAATATATTGAATGCGACGTTCAGTCGCCATTTGTTTCATAACCGGAAGTGCATACGTGACGTAATAAGATAACACGATGACGTCAGAAGAGTTTCCCGTGGAACAACGTAGCTGTGTTTGATACTCACTTGATAAGAGTGTCAAGAGATTGAAATTGTTCACCAAATTGTTAATGTTTACAGTAGTTTCAAGTTAATATAGTCGGGAAATAAGTATCTTCAAAATATATAAGTTGGTTATCTGAACCAAGTCGATGAGTTAGTTGTGTGTTATACGTACTCCACCTTGAACAGTATTCCGGTATAATATCACGTCACTCTGGGCCTACACCTGCATTACTTTGAGGAAAGTTGGAAATTTTGAAAAAAGTTTTTCATATGTAAATCAAAACTTTTAATGTCCTAGGTGAAGCAAATTTATTCAATATTATTAAAAAATATATAATTTTCTTAAAATCGGACTAAGTGTCTGTATCCCCACCTATTCTATTATTAAGTGAGTCGGGTTCGGACAGCTATAGGAGACTACAAGTAGCATTATCACTAGGGCGATCTGGGATTCGAACCCCTGGCCAGTTGATGACGTCGCTTTAGGCGACAGAACCACCCAAGTCCCATTGATAAGGAAAATCCGTTAAAGAAATAACTAAAAAGGTTGCATGCCTTCTACAAGACGCGATTCTGAAGGGAGTGTACCACTGATGTAAACCCACATCACGTATTTGCCCACGTTAGGGAAACACGGCCCGGGGCAACGCTTTACAACAAGTCTTCAAAGAAATAGCTCTTGGACAAAAAAATTCACCTTTCTGTACGACTTGTTTACTGTTTTACTTGCGTAACCCATGGTAACATTGCAACGCCTTCCAGACCATGGACTGGTCGGTCCACCAGGCGGCGCAAACTACAGATACTCACTCCTACACTGTGTGGTAGCTCTGAAGCTTCATCAAATAAGTTAGACTAACATTTAGTCTCTGAAATCTTATATTACACAATATCCTTCTTGACTCTAAAAATAAAAAAATTCCCTATGCTGATTTCAGAGTGGAATAGAGCTAGTTTGAGCTGGCTAGAATTGCTTTTGTATGCATTTCTAGATTATTATTTTTTCATAAAATAAATATATTCCACGGTCATGGTGCAGGACTACAAATAAGTTAGCACGACCGGTTGTGAATATATTACTGGAATAAGGAAACTGACCCCAACAACTAGTCAAATACTATTCGTTGATGGTATAAAAAATATTTAAAACGCCTCTTACTTACGTAAGCATGGTCCGTAGGTTACTGAAGACGGATCTTCGCGGGTCCTTTAGAAATGAGCTCGGAACACAGGAAGGACCTTACAAAAGTTGAGTATGTGTTTGCTGACTGTCCACATGGTTGTTAATATTCAAGTGTCGCAGCCAGATTGTCGGGAAAAAACAGTAGGAATGTATTTAAAGCGTCAGGTAACCTGCAAAAACCTTCATTCCCGTCGCCCAATATGACGGGTACACCTGTTTTGACGGCTTTATCCCGAATAATGAGTTCCAAACCTCGCCAGAGGCGTGTTTAGCGGGTTCCAGTCGGGGGCAGATTTTGAAAATTTTAGGAGGTGATGTGAAACGGGGTCACCCGCGGAGTTCAAGATGTGAGAATGGGGTGAGACGGGGTCACCCGCGGAGTTCAAGATGTGAGAATGGGGTGAGACGGAGGCGAGTTCAAGACAACTGCATGCACTATTTTAGCGTGTGTCTGTTTGTACTAGTCCGATCTAATGCAGGTACTATAGTGCTAGTCCACTGAGATACCATGTCACAGTTTAACAAGGATACCTCACTTACACGCAATATACCGAGTCTGACCCGACCAGTCTTTGCTTTATCCCTTAACGCCAGCTAGGCAGGGTAACAACAAGTGCCATCTTTTAAAGTCGGGTTTTATAGTGGTGGCCCAGGGAGATACCATGCTGCAGTTTAACATGGACACACCACTCGGGCACAAGACTCCGAGCCGACCAGTCCTTGATATGGCGCCTTCATACCGAGCGCCAGGCAGGGTAACAACAAGTACCATCGTTTAAAGTCGTTTGGTATGACGAGGCCGAGGATCGAGCAGACACTATCCAGTAAGCCACGGAGGCTGTCCTCAACGTTATGACAACATGACTACAAGTCCATGTGGCTCCAAATGTCTCTGTAGGGTTCAGATCGCAGTGGTAAGGGGTAAGTCGTAAGACGGTGTGACCTTGACCTTTGACGTGATTGTCAACCATTTACACCGGGATCAGGTTTGTTAGATTCAATGATTTCATAGAGTTGTGATTTTTTAGCCCTGGAAGAAGGTCATATTCATCCGTTGTTGCCACGTCACCATATCTCCTTTAAGGACATCAAACGTCGGGTCCTTGGCGTCTGGGTCCTGCATACTGTGATACGTAGCTTTGTCCATGATAAGAAGGGACTTGGCAGGCAAAGCAGGGACCAATTTACTTTTCACCCATTCCAGAAATACATTGCCGTTCATATCTGTGTGGTACTCCTGTTGTCCTTGGCTTTGGCTCGAGGTCACATCCGGGAGTAAAAGCCTGAATAGCACAGCCAGCATGGAGAACGATAAGTCCTCTACTTTTTCCCATTGTTAACTTTCTCCCAGACTCCTTACAGTCCCCACCGGGTACCCACTGACTGCTGGCTGTGTGAGAGGAATTTACCCACGTTTCATCAAGGAAAACAGGCTCATATATACTTCTTCACGTTTCTGCTTAATGGTTCGAAGATAATGATTTCGGAGACGAAGGATGTCAGATCGTTCACATAACACAGCCCTATGTTCACTACTTATCTTTTTGTTTCTGTATCCAAATGTACGCAAAAATTGCCATAGCTTTTTTTGTTGAATCATGTTAAGTTTCAAGGTATTTCTTCAAGAGTCTAATACCCCGTTCACATACACAACATTTACTCACGTAAGTAATTTTACACATGTGTCACTATACATTCGTGTGTATATGTAAATTTACTATGCGTTCACATGAAAAGTATCTTAGGTGTGTAAATAAAGTATGTAAATTGTGTAAGGCACACATATTCGACAATCTGTTCACGACTTTCGACACAAAACAGGTTGTTTTCAAATCACAGTTGAATGAGAAGAGAGTTACTTCACCGAAAAGCACCGACTTCGCGTGAAGCAACATGTGTTTGATTTAATTTGTACACAAAGTTTTGACTCCTTGAAAATAAAAGAAAACACCGTCCGCTCAACTCTGAATACCGGGTTATACGCATAAAAGTTGGCAACTGTTGACAATTTGTTTGGTGTTGGCAAAAGAATAGATTTTAATTAGATCATCCTCTTACGTTGACATAAACGTTCGCATTGCAACATATACACACAGTGCAAAATTATCTTTACATTTGCACCTGCTCCAGACATGATGCAAATTTGCTCCTGGTGTAAATATACACACATGAGCAAACATGACAAGTATACTCACGTATGTATTTCTACACACGCATGCACATACATATACACACATGTGTATAGAGGCGCGCGTGAACGGGGTATTAGAGACATGTACTTATTTTCTGAATACAGTTTAGCTGACTTATTTTTCTGAAAACTGTCTAATTTATCAACACTACGTGATTTTGATATGCTCCCCACCTCGACCTGTCCAGTCGACGGACAACATTTTTCAGCTTGTTAGGGGGCACACCAAGATCTTTAGAAGTTCCTTTCAAGTATTTAGTAATGGTATAAAATGGTTTCCTCTCTTCTGCTTCACATTGAAAGAAATAATACGCCTTAAAAATCAGCTGTTGCACATCAGCTGAGTAGAGCATCTCG
This sequence comes from Haliotis cracherodii, assembly GCF_022045235.1. NCBI lineage: Eukaryota > Metazoa > Mollusca > Gastropoda > Lepetellida > Haliotidae > Haliotis > Haliotis cracherodii. The sequence goes on from NW_027266270.1 coordinate 1,661,019, forward strand.
TCAGTCAACAACGAAGTATACCACATGTAGCACGTGCAGTACGTGTTTGCGCTGTTCCCCTTAACGTTGTGCCCCCTCTGTTCAAGATGTCAACTAGTACACATAAAAACGTGATCTAGTTTCTTGAACAACATTTTTCGAGTGATGGGAATATAGATTAATATTGTTGGGTACAGGGTATTCATTGCCGTGAACAGTATTGACATTTAATAGAGTGTTCCCGATTCTGAGTTATTGTGCACACCGTTCTCATTTGGAGCTAAACGCATGTACAAGGTGTTGAACGCCGTCATGGTATATAAGCTGGACACACCACGCCCAGATTCCTGCAATACGTAGAGTGAGTGAGTTGGGTTTAACGCCGCTTTTAACAGTATTCCAGTTATATCGCGGCGTGTCAGCTTAATGTAGAAGGAGTGAGTGAGTGAGTTCGGTTTAACGCCGATTTTAACAGTATTCCAGTTATATCGCGGCGTGCCAGCTTAATGTGGGAGGAAAGCCCGAAGTGATGCAGGTCTCAGACGTTTACCACTTCGGTGAAACCCACGAGCACGGGTATGGTGCTGACAAACCTAGAAACATAACTGGGGCGAACCGGAATTCGAACCCACGATCATAGGTTTCTGGCGTGCCCAAGAGACGCAACTCTGCACAGCGAATCGCGGCGCCTTAGACGACTGGGCCACCCGTGCCCCCTAATGTGGGAGGAAAGACCGAAGTGATGCAGGTCTTAGACGTTCACAACTTCGGTGAAACCTACGTGCACGGGTATGGTGCTGACAAAACTAGAAACATAATCGGGGCGAACCGGGATTCATCATAGGTTTCTAGCGTGCCCAAGGGGCGCAGCTCTGCACAGCGAATCGCGGCGCCTTAGACGACTTAGATAGAGTTGGAGTGAGTGAGTATAGTTTTACGCCGCTTGAAGTAATATTCCAGCAATCTCACGACTGGGGATGTCAGGAATGGGCTTCACACATTGTACCAATGGGGAAACAACCCCGGGTAGGGGTGCTATGACCCCAAATAAGCTTATATATATTTTCCATAATGACAAGGTTCATACAGGCTTGGAAATGCCTTCGATATTAAGGTCCCTCAAGAAAAGCCTTGACTCTTAGTAACAACCTTGAAAAACCTTAAAAATCGCCAAAAAAGTTTGAAAAGCCTTGAATTTGTACAAAATGACATATAAAGGTACTTGTTCACAACAGTTTAATATTTATCATAGTGAAAGATGTGTGTGGCTGTGACCACGAAGAATTCATGACAAGACTCAATTTAATTTATTTGTCGGTGGTGAAAATAAAGTTTTGATAATTTACACTGCTTTCAGGTCTAAAGACTGATATATAGTGTGCTGGATTGAACATTGACAGACTGAGGCTAATAACCCAACTAAAGAAGCTTTGACAACGACAGATGGAAGCCTTGACAACGACAGATGGAAGCCTTGACAAATTTAGTGTTCATGTATGTATGATCTTTGTTTAACCATAAGGCCTCCCTACCATTCCGGGGATGAAGGGAAGGGCCGATAGGACTGACCAGCAAACCATCCATTTAATTTCGTGGGAACTAGAGTGACCAGCCTTTACGAGACACCAGTCTGCTTGATGACGTCACGGGCCGCCATGCCGCATTCTAATGCGGGGGATCAGCTTGATGGAGTGGAGTCCACCACACACGCCGGCCCTGGCGACGTGAACACAGCGCTGGCACGATGTGAAGGACATTAGTTTTAAATCTGGAATCACGCATACACTAAACTGACACATCTAACAATATATCATGTAAGTAATGGCATGTTGAGATGAGTATATGGGTATCATATGCAGACCATTTTACACCCATCTTCCTGAGTCAAGGGAATTAACTGACGATAAAAATCCAGTTTCCGCTTGCCTCGGGAAGATGTTTTACGCCAATTCAAGAAGATGGATATCAAGATAAGCTGAATTGTTTGAACGGCAACAATTGAAACTGCTTCTCGGTCACGACGAGTGACAACTTTGTCCACTAAGCTACCACACACCTTGACATGACCTTTGGTACACCTCGGGGCTTTACTAAAAGCTCAGACCAGCAGGCGCCCTAAAGACTCACTTACATACTTGATACTAAGACCCGTGAAGGTCCGACTTAGAATAGGTCTTCAGCAACACATGCTTGTCGAAAGAGGCGACTCTGCTTGTGGTAAGAGGCGACTAATGGGATCGGGTGGTCAGGAAGTCATCTTATCCCAATTACGTGGAACGATACTCATGGTGGCAATCACTGGATTGTCTGGTCCAGACACGATTATTTACAGACCGCCGTCATATAGCTGGCATATTGCCGAGTGCGGCGTTAAACTACAATCAAGCAAACAAACAAGCTTAATACTAAACACAGAAACAGAAATCATGCCTTTCACCGAACACCGAACTGAGGTATCTTCTGTCGAAGTGGCCACTGTCTGTAAATAATCGAGGATGGAATAGACAATCCAGTGATTGATGTAATGAGCATCGATCTAAATGATACTATGACAAGGGTCAAACAAGTCAGCGAATCTGACCACTCGATCCCGTTAGTCGCCTCTAAGACAAGCACAAACTCGGGCTTTGACTTGACAAACGAACGTTTTAACCACTGGGCTATCCATTCACCCATATAATTTACATGGCAATTGGCGAACTGGGCAGTTGTTAATATGACGTGGCGGTAAATTAATCTCGACAAGTGCGTGAGTGAGTTAGTTGGATTTTACGCCGCTTTTAGCAATATTCCAGCCATATCACGGCGGGGAACACCAGAATCGGCAATGTTAACATAATTTAATGCCTCGAGGGGTCGTTTTTGTGCTCGACGCTCTCATAAAACACAAAACAGATAATGAAAGCCACGAGGACCACAATAAAGGCGAGATATATTGGTTGTGTAAAGTTCCCTGGATGATTAACTTACATTATAAAGACATGCATGTACGTGTCATGTGCCTTGATAGGTCCTGTCATCCCCATACACGATGACTGATGAGAAAGATTTAAAGGGGGACTTTGTTTAATGGACGTTCTACACCTGCAGTTAGTGCCTTGAGTGAGTGAGAGTGCGACAGTTGTACTGAAGGCGGCTGGTGTATTGTCTAAGGCGCTGCAAGTCGCCATCACTCACTCACTCTCACAATCTCAGCTGTACCATGGCGGTCTATAAATAATCCAGCTCGAGTGAACACGTGAGAGAATGTTGTTTCATGCCGCAATCACAATCCAACACATCAAGGGGTCGATAAGTATACAGCCTGCGCATCAGCTTCCTATCCGCATGTTATACAGACACAGGCGACTGTAGGCGACTGCAGGCACCAGAGGATCGTGTCTATCAAATGCGGGGGACATCAAAGGACTGAAGCTGCTTGTGATGTTGACGCTCCCCTGGAACATGCCCAGTGCACGCGTGATGCCCGGATGGTGCAGCAGGATGGAGTATGCGCCAGTGAATGATCCTGTTGCGTGTCCTACTTCCCTGTATGACCGCACCCCCGGGGCGACACCTGTTTCCCGTCACACTCTCGTTAATTATGTCTTGTGTATTGCCGCTAGAATATCGGTGTGTGTGTGTGTGTGTGTGTGTGTGTGTGTGTGTGTGTGTGTGTGTGTGTGTGTGTCTACTATGGAGAGTGTGTCTACTATGGAGGTTGTGTCTACTTTGGAGGATGTGTCTACTATGGTGGGTGTGTCTACTATAGAGAGAGTGTCTGCTATGGAGAGTGTGTCTGCTATGGAGGGTGTGTCTGCTATGGAGAGTGTGTCTACTATGGAGGGTGTGTCTACTATGGTGGGTGTGTCTACTATAGTGGGTTTGTCTACTATGGAGGGTCCGTCTATTATGGTGGGTGTGTCTAATATGGAGAGTGTGTCTACTATGGATAGTGTGTCTACTATGGAGAGTGTGTCTACTATGGAGGGTGTGTCTACTATGGTGGGTGTGTCTACTATGGTGGGTGTGTCTACTATGGAGGGTCCGTCTATTATGGTGGGTGTGTCTACTATGGAGAGTGTCTACTATGGTGGGTGTGTCTACTATGGAGGGTGCGTCTACTATGGAGGGTGTGTCTACTATGGAGGGTGCGTCTACTATGGAGAGTGCGTCTACTATGGAGGGTGTGTCTACTATGGTGGGTGTGTCTACTTTGGAGAGTGTGTCTACTATGGAGGGTGTGTCTACTATGGAGGGTGTGTCTACTATGGAGAGTGTGTCTACTATGGAGAGTGTGTCTACTATGGAGGGTGTGTCTACTATGGTGGGTGTGTCTACTATGGTGGGTGTGTCTACTATGGAGGGTGCGTCTACTATGGAGGGTGTGTCTACTATGGTGGGTGTGTCTACTATGGTGGGTGTGTCTACTATGGTGGGTGTGTCTACTATGGAGGGTGTGTCTACTATGGTGGGTGTGACTGCTATGGAGAGTGTGTCTACTATGGAGGGTGCGTCTACTATGGAGAGTGTGTCTACTATGGAAGGTGTGTCTACTATGGTGGATGTGTCTACTTTGGAGAGTGTGTCTACTATGGAGGGTGTGTCTACTATGGAGGGTGTGTCTACTATGGTGGGTGTGTCTTCTATTGGGTGTGTGTCTACTATGGAGGGTGTGTCTACTATGGAGGGTCTATCTAATACGGAGGTTGTGTCTACTATGGTGGGTGTGTCTACTATGGTGAGTTTGTCTACTATGGGGGTGCGTCTACTACGGAGGTTGTGTCTACTATGGTGGGTGTGTCTACTATGGTGGGTGTGTCTACCACGGTGGGTGTGTCTACTTTGGAGGTTGTGTCTACTATGGTGGGTGTGTCTACTACGGTGGGTGTGTCTACTACAAAGGTTGTGTCTACTATGGAAGGTCCGTCTACTACGGAGAGTATATTTGGGTTCTGTTGAGATGTACGTCTGCCAAGATGACATTTTCCCGAATCGAGTCGGTAGAAAAATGAAGCCGAGGTTTTTTAGAAAGCCGTCATCTGATTGGCTCAAAAACTCACGCATCATTTATTTTAATTGTGCGGTCAAAGTTCGCCCAGGGTTCAGCTGACGCGCCCTAAAATTCTCTGGATGTGTCATGTCTTGACGCAGAGATGTCACTATAAAACCCCACATATATTACCTCACATGTATTTTTCACACACAAAAAAACCCAACAACATATTTTAAATCACACACGTATTGTTCCAGGTAGAGTACGCCCGTGCAGGAACGTATGTATTCTGTTTTAATTGAAATGAGGGACTGATGTGTAAGCTAGGTATTAACGCCGACGAACATTGAGTGAATATGGTTTTACGCCGCCTTTAGCACATGATTCCAGCAATAGCACGGCGGCGGATGCCAGAAATAAGCTTCACATTTTGTCGTCGAACTAGAGCTTCCGACCTGATAAGAAACCACTTTTACCCCTCGGCTACCATAGAGGAATCCCTGGAACCGGTCCACGATCGTTTAAGTACAGAGAGCGATCCCTAACGCTATCTATTCCTAACGCTATCTATTCCGGAGCCAAGTTTGAACACGTTTATCTAAAGGACGGTAATAAATTCATATTATAAAATTTGTTTTTCAAATACCAAACAGAACAGATGGAATAAATTAAAAAAAAACGATCAAATATGAGCTCGCCCCTTTGATGTGTATTTTTAGATGATTTACAATCACCTATTACTCCTCGGTGAGCGTCCGGTGTGAATATATACTCTTCAAAAAAAGAAACTTGACATAGATGTAAAACCACTTTTTGCCAAATATCTAAAATAATTACATAATATCGGTGGGCACAACCGATACTGACATTTCCTGTACCCCTGTGACATTACCTGTATCGTATACGTGTGTCTAGGTGACACGATTAATGTTGTGAACATTTTGTACATTGATCTTCAAACAGTGTTTCAATTATGGTTTCTGTGTTCTATTTTGAAACAATCGCATTATATATATTACATTTTGAAAGTCAGTGTCAAGTTTCTTTTTTTGAAGAGTATATATCATGATGATGGGGCAAAGTGGGCAAACAATCGTCGTCATGACGAAGTACCGGGTTTGATTCCACACATGGGTACGGTGTATGGAACCCTTTGCTGATAAAGTGAGTGAGTGTGGTTTTTAGGCCGCTTTCAGCAATATTCCAGCAACATCACGGCACGAGACACCACACAGCTTCACACATTGTATCCATGTGGGGAATCGATCCCGGGTCTTCCGCGTGACGAGCGAACGCTTTAACCACAAGGCTACCCGACCGCCCTGGTGCCATATATATCACTACAGGCGTTGTACAACCCAACCCATTCTGTCATCTGGTCGTCACGTCATCATGGATACCAATCCGTATAGCAAAAGGTATTAAAATGGTGATGTTATTAGATTTCATGGTAGAATTTAGAAATAACTCGATTCTAAATGGCCAATTAAATCACAATAAACCCCTCCGGTTGAAACAACTGGTTTGGGGCCTCATCACCGCGGAAGGTATACGTAATATTCATAGAATAGGACTTTTTTCATTTAATGTCGGTAGGCATATCTAAATAATTAGATCTATATCTACAATTACAAGTTATGAAATGCAAAATTGCGGTTACTACAATATTCAAAGGATATGTGGCAATACATTTCGTGCAGAAAACAGGATAGAAATCAACAAAGATAATGTATTTAAGTTTTAGGGACAACAGAGAACTTGGAATTTGGCGATTTTTTTTTAATACGACATATCTTTTGCGTCACAATAAGCGATATGACGTCATAATGGTGACGCGCGGTGTAGAACGAAAGCTTTGCCAAGTTTTCTTTGACCAAGTTTTTTATCAATGTTTTTGAGAGTGTAACGGAGGCTTTAGTTTTCTTTAGGGGTGCCGACCTCATGTTAGCTCTCCAAGTTGCCGTGCTTATATGCTTTCAATGCCTGTCATATGTTCGAGTGACGTATTACGCTGTAAACAAACTGTTTGAGAATATACAGCGCCATATTTTTTTTACAGGCTGTTGTCGGTGAATCCTAGATTCACTTAAGGATTGAAGTTGTATTTGTTGACGTTCATCAGCTGATGAAGACAGTGCCTCACGTGAGCAAATTCCATGATGCGCGAAGCAAGCCCTATGCATTTCACTACCCAAGAATGGGTATAAAAACATGTGCTTTAACGTGATTCCATATATGCATTGTTTAGCATCGTGCTGACAACAACCACTCAGAAAAACAATGATTATGATGGGTACGGTTTAACTGAAATAAGAAACTCTGGCCCTCGATTGGCGATATGAGGCGTACATGTCCACAGATGTAATTTTAAATGATAGAATGGGAACTTAAAGACACGCGGAGAAGCTAACTAAAAACTAAAACATTCTGGTGTGGCCCAGAAGAAAATATAGTTGGTAGTCACGTGACTGACATGACATTTGCTAAATTAACAACTTAGAAACCTTATAGAAAACGTTTGATAAAGATGGCTACTGACTTAATAGTCATTTGAGGTATTTGACACATCATTTGAGGTAATTAATTGTACATTACATGGTGCTTTACGTACGTGTATGTATTTTCTAAATGTGGCAAATATTTATTTCTTTGGGAAGCAAAGGGATCGCAGATAAACAGAACATGGAAGTCGTGTACAGTGGACCCAGATTTACAATATGTACAGTAGTATTTGAATGGTCCATGTCTCTGTTCTTCCTAATATATGTATCTTGCGTTTAGAAGTGTAAAGCGACATATTCGTAAACTCCTCCAGCCGTCTACCGGGGGATATATTTCACCCGCTATGACAAGAAGTGCTACAATTTAGACCCCCCCCCCCCCCCCCCCCCCCCCGATCTCAATGGGAGCACTCAGACGCTCTAAACTACAGGAACCCGACCACTGATATGAAACATTAACTTAACTACACATAGAAAGTTATAAACGTGTCAAAAAATAAAAAAAACCCCGCTGCTTATATACGACTTAAATACAGATGCCACTTTTGTGCAAGTAATGATGGCAGGCTAAGGATAACAACTGTGGCTAATGTTGGTTAGAAAATACACCGGATCCTGGCATCCAGGGGAAGCAACTCTGAATAGTGCTTAGAAGTAGTGAACAACACGTGATATGATATAACAGAGTGAGTGAGTTATGTTTAACGCCACTCACCAACATCTCATATGTATTCCAACTTTGTATAAATAATCTGGACCAGACAATCTAGTGATTGGAAACCTGAGAATCGATTGACAAGACATGAAGGTACATTTTCTCCCCCGGGGAGTTACAGATACTACGTTTGCCACTTGTCAACTGGAGTGAGGATGGTTTAACGCCGCGTTTAGCAATATTCCAGCAATATCACGGCGGGGAACTCCAGTTACCGGCTTCACACATGGTACCCATGTGGGGAAACGAACCTGGATATTGGGTGTGACAAGCGAACGCTTGAGCCATTAGGCTACCCGACCTCCTACTTATCAGATGGAAGTCACTTATAAATCATGAACCAGTTGTTTCAAAATGTATCGGACCCGTAAAGATCCGGGGTGGAATAGGTCTTCGGCAACCCATGCTTGCTGTAAAAGGCGACTATGGTTGTCGTAAGAGGCAATTAACGGGTGGTTAGGTTCACTGACTCGGTTGATGCATGTCTTCGTATCCAAATTTCGTAGATCGATGCTCATGATGTCAATCACTGGATTGTCTGGTCCAGACTCGATTATTACAGACCGCCGTCATATAGCTACAGCAATATAATAGCGTCTTCACAAATTGTACCCATCTGGGGAATCGAACCCAGACATTAGACGTGACTCACGAACTCTTTCAACACGATAGGCTACCCACCACCCCGGAAATATAGAATTATTGTGATAATAAACGTGGTACTAAAGTAACGATGAAGTCCGGCTTCAAACATATTTATGCAGACATTGATGCACTTTGTGTTTCGTCCCAACAAATGACTTTATGTCATCTCAAAGGCTTGTATTGTGCATGTGAAGGTCTGACTTAATCAAACCAACATTTGATGGTGTACATAAACGCAGTTTACTGCGCAATTTGTGCATCATCATACACGGGTCAGATTGCAGTCTCTATGGGGTGGTTTTGGTTAGTTGTATGGCAGTATTTAATGCAGACAGTTTTAATGCTCAGACAAAGGCTGGTTTGTCCCATATGCGGTTTATAAAGTCTATAAAGAAAACAGACCTTGAGATCTACACATTGAACATGTTTATGGTGTGTTTTTCTAGCTTATCTTTGTTGTTCGATTCGTTACAAAGGTCAGATCACTGCTGGACGGTGTGTACGGGATGCGTGGCTGACTTGCGGTTGGGGATACAGTCAGCCATCGCCACGAGAAACAGCATCACGAAATATTGCTGTTATAATTAATGGAGATAGCTACATGTGTTCTGATACTTATAAAGAGAAAACATTACAGTGGATGCGTGTCTCTCTCTGTCTGTGTGTGTGTGTGCATGTGTGTCTGTGGTGGTGTTTGTGTGTGTGCATGTGCATGTGTCTGTGGTGGTGGTGGTGGTGTGTGTGTGTGAGAGAGAGAGAGACTTTGTGTCTGCCTCATAATGTATATGTGTGTTCCTGTGTGTGTGTCTGTACGTGTGGGTGCGTGCGTGTGTCTGTGTTGGTGTGGGGGTGTGGGGGTGAGTGTGTGTGTGTTTGTGTGTGTATCTGTGTTTGTGACTGTGTTCGCGTGTGTGTGTCTGGGTGCGTGTCTGTATCTGTGTCTGTGCGTGCATGCGTGCGTGCGTGCGTGTCTGTGTTGGTGTGGAGGGTGTTTGTGTGAGTGGGTGTGTTGGGTGTTTTTGTGTGTCTGTGTCTGTGCGTCAGTTCCTATGTCTGTGTGTCTGCGTATGTGTGTCTGTGTGTGGGTGTGTGGATGTGTGTGTCTCATTCTTTTTGATTGAAAGGAGGAAGACAATCTATTCTTTGAGCCCACAACGTGCGAGTCTTTAGAACCTCCAGCATGTGTAGTGGTCGACTGTGGGGACACCTGTGGACATTTATTTCCACCATTTTTGGTAACAAATGAGTTTCTTCTAGTAAGGCAGTTTTATTGATGGAGACATTTAATCCAAGTCTCCATCATTAAAGCTCTCTTATTGTTCGAGACAACGGTGGAGTTGACTGTAGGACGCGGACGGGTAACTCGGGTACTCGGGTCGGGTAGGTCCTGATTAGGACCGAGTCCCCACAGGACTACCCGGACCCGTGGTTAGTCACGTGATATATTGTTTAATGACAAAAACTCACTACAGCTCAGTGGTTACACCTCAAGTCGCTAATGTTTGCATTTCTTTCTGACGATGCACACATTCCTTTTGACTGGTATATGTTTGAGTAAAGATTAAACTTCAGTCAACTTCAGTGTATGCATGATCTGATTGTTTGATACATGAATCTAAATGGTTTTGGCCAGGGCTGCGATAAAACATTTCCCAATCAGACATTTTGTTCCCAACACTAGAGACCTGCAGTGGGTACCCAGATAGGGCCGGGTAATAGGGGATCGGGTATCCGGGTATTCGGGTAGTCAATTAGGAGTCGTCCCAGCCCTAGTGGACTGCAGCATCTTTGTCGTGAATGCCGTATGCATGTTCATAGTCACAAATGACCGCACCTTACCCTCAGGCTCGCCTGACATTAACCCACGTCATTCTCAGTGAAATATGTGTTTACATCGCCATTTTGTACTCTTGAGTGTTTGCATCTGTTTGTTTGTTGTTTGACGCCGAACTCAGCAATATGACCACCCAATCCCGTTAGTCGCCTCTTATGACAAGCATAGTCGCCTGTTACTGCAAACGTGGGTTGCGTAAGAACTATTCTCTACCCGGATCTTCACGGGTCGTGCTCCCGAGTGAGTGAGTGAGTTGGGCTTAAAGCTGCTTTTAATCGCGAAACCACGAGCTGTTATGGTGCTGAAGAAAAAAAGTCATAATCAGAGCGAATCTTGGAATATTAAACACGAGTGAATTTGACGACTGAGCTACCCGTTACCCCTGTGGTTCCTGAGGCCTTTGAAGGTCAAAGCAGTGGTACGAAATAGTCGGAAAACGCAAATACATTCCTACTTCATGACGCATTGGGCGCGGTGAAATTAGGTTCAGTGCCGATGTGTGTTTGTTGTTTAATAACGTCTAACCTTTGCTTCAATGCTGAAACTGAATTATTGAAATGTTGAAATGACGAATCGAATTTTCATGAGGCAAAACCTGTGGATTTATGATTGGATTGTAAGCCATGACAATATATACACCTGCTGAGACGAATATAAACATCTTACTGCGTGATATAGAGATTGAAACAGCCATCTGCATCTGAATAAAAAAATCTGTGTATTTAGCTATTACTATTTCATCAACAACCAGACCTGTTCATCACGGGTGGAACGAGCATTCATTGAAACAGCCATCTGCATAATTCTACCCCTGCGTCACAGGGCCATATGACACAGTTGAACCAATCAACTCAACTCGAAAGGGTGCACGGGAATCACGCACGCACGAATACGGTGTTAGCGTTGGGCGTCTCAACGTGCGTGATTCCCGTGCACCCTTTCGGGTTGAGTTGATTGAGTCAACTGTGTCATATGGCCCTTTGACGCAGGGGTAGAATAATGCAGATGGCTGTTTCAATGAATGCTCGTTCCACCCGTGATGAACAGGTCTGGTTGTTGATGAAATAGTGATAGCTAAATAGACAGATTTTTTTATTCATGCACCGATTGTCTTTAAATGTAATATCCAGTTATGTATGACTGTTTACTTATCTCATACCAACTTTGACTGGAGTAGGTCCTATAGTTTTTCAGATATTGTAGTAAACGTCGGTAGCTTAAATTACCTTCCAGATTATTATACTCCCGGTGAGATGGATATAAGGTGAGGTGAAATGGGATTTAACGTGGCGTCCAAGATTATTGCACTTATAAAGCGACGTGCATGCACGTATGTGTGTGTGGCTGCTTGTACTAGTCCGGACTGATGCCGATTTATAGTGCTAGCTCACCGAGATACCATGCCGCAGTTTAACATGAATACCCCATTCAGACACAGTATACTGACTCCGAGCCGACCAGTCCTTGTTTTAGCCCTTTAATGCCGAGCGCCAGACAGGGTAACAACAAGTACTATCTTTTAACGTTTTATGGTATGACGCGATCGGGGATCGAACCCCGGGCCTTCCGCTCTCCGGGCGGACGCTCTACCACTAGACCACGGAGACGGTCCGAGATGGAAATAAAACTTCTTTCAGCGAAATATAAACTGAACCGCAAAAGAAACGTCACCATGGATAGATAAATGAGAAACATCATTTGCTCAAACACATTAAACATACTTTGAGACATACTAAAAAGATGACACTTGGCAAAACTGATCATCAATGTTGAAATTAGTGTCAAATGTTTCTTAAAGTGAAACACAGCACTAGTCTCTGAGAAAATGGCATCACAAGTCAGTGTCTCGTGTGTCCGGCATGTGCATTGATGACTGCCGTCCAACGTCGATACATGGAATGAATGAAGCGGTTGTTGAAGGCCATAGACACTTGAGCCCGCACTCTCAGGAACGCCTGATGCAGTTCAGCTGCACTTGTCGGCCTTCGTCGGACGCCATTCAGCCGTCTTTGAATCTCGTCCCACAGGTGCTCAGTGGGATTTAAATCGGGACTGAGGGCAGGCCACTGCATGGTTCTGATGCCATTCTGCTAGAGGAAGTCTCTTGTTGCTCTCGCAGTGTGGGCACTGACGTTATCATGCTGAAACTCGTGGTTGCGGCGACGTGCCAAATGAGGTATGGCGTGTGGACTTGATCAATGTACTGAGCTGCTGTGACACCATTGCCTCTCCCTGGACCGATGTTGTGGAAGACCACAGGGTCGACCATCTGTGCAAGACCAATTTCATCCCACACCATGATGCTCGGATCACCCCACGAGTCTCTCTCAACAACACAAGCATCCGAATAACGTTTCCTAGGGCGTCGCCAGACTCTCTGCCATCTGCTGTTGAGATATAGTAACGGCTCTCATAGGAGAAGAGGACCATTCTCTCCTGCTTGTGGCACCAATGCTGGTGCTGTGTTGCCCACTGAAGACGGTCCCGGTCTGTGTTGTCAGAATCGGTCCTCGGTATGGCCTGTGGCAATGGAGGTGTCTGCTCGTCAATCGTTGACGCACGGTGTCCGCACTAATGTGTCGCTGGTGTGACCCCATCGTCTGTCGAGAAGTTTCCGCAGCAGTATCAAAGAGATCTTGAAGATGCTGTCGCACAATCTGACGATCCTGACGTCGGGTGGTGACCCTTGGTCTTTCACTACGTGGTCGGTCATCTGTAGTATTGGTGGTCTGGTACCGTTGCTGGAGCCTGTATATGGTCCTTACGTGGACTTCAAATGCATTGGCAACTTGCCGGGCGGTTTGTCCAGCTTGCAATCGCCCAAAGGCTTGGTGGCGCTGATTTCTTGTCAATCTTCACATGTGGTAGCAATTCAATAACGAATGAATGTTATGTGGTCTGTGTAGATTTTTATAGGGCAAGAAATCGGGGAACGCATGTGCTTTTCAATTTGCACGGAATTCACGTGAATCGGGTTACCGTGGCCGTTGCCGTGATTGTCATCGGTTTTATTGTCATCTGCTTTGTTTTTTATCATCAAATTTCATTTTTCCGGACAAGGTAAAGTTAATTTTGAGAAACTTTCACAAACATTACCCAGATATTTAAATGACTTTTCATGCAATGTTACTTAGGGTGAAGTTTCTTTTGCGGTTCAGTATATATCAATCTTTGAGGTAGATATCTATACTCCCGGTGAGATGAATATATAACGTCTTACAGCGTAATATATCGCAATACTTGAGGTAGATATATATACATCTGGTGAGACGAATATAAAATATTTTACAGCGTAATATAGATCAACACTTGAGGTAGATATATATAAACCTGTTGAGGCGAATATAAAGCATAATATACACATCAATCTTTAAGATATATATACACCTGGTGGGAAGACTATAATACTTCTTACAGCGTAATATATACCGAATATAAACAATTAGGGATCATGAATTTATTGGAAGACAGTATTATATGGTGCAGACTGAGCACATCATCCCATGAATATATCCCCCCAAATAGTCATGATTCCTAACTTCGTTGAGGTAGAATAGGGCAATGTTTGGACATTTGAAATGCCAAATTTCAAAGGTACGGAAAACGTTCAGTGTTGGTATGGACAATATCAGATGCTCAGATGTCTCACGTCAAGGGACAATCTGACGACGAAACAAGTCCGCGAGGAAATATGAATGCTCCTACCATATATTGTGTTGTTTGAGACTACGTTTGAGAAACTTAGCTTACGTCGTCGACAATGACAATGATGTTCAAATACAAGAACAAATTATTCCTGGAAACCTTTACAATAATCATCCACATTTAGCCTTACCTCTACGTTTAGCTGTTTAGTCCCAAACATAGTGAGCGAGTGAGTGAGTATGGTTTTACGCCACCTTTAGCAATATTCCAGCAATATCACGACGGGGGGACACCAGAAATGGGCTTCACACATTGTACCCATGTCGAGAGCGTGACGAGCGAACGTTTAAACCACCTGGACACTCGACAGCTCCGCGAACATAAAAGTGGTGAAATCAACAAGTCCTAATCAGCATTCATGTGAAACTATTTGACAAATTTCATAATCTTTCGAAAACGGTTTACTCAATTCTTAAATTATGTAGATTCCGTGGGCTACAAACGGCCCTTACCATACCCGGTCTCTTGAAGCCTACAGTTACACGAAATCGTTTATACAGTGACAAACTAGAAGTTAAATCAAAAGAAGTTCAACCTTGATATGTCCTGGTAATGTACAGCATGGCTGTAAAGTGATTATTTAGGTTCTGTGTAACCGTTACCTAATCAGACTTGCCCCGTGGACAGGTAAGAGGTGGCTAAAGATCCGGCTTACCTTGCTTGCCCGACCGGTAGGTATGCTGTGTTCTCCGTTCAGGTGAGATCAGCGTTCTGACGGAAATACAGCAAGACACTCGGTCTACAATCCTTGCACCATGGACCGTCTCAAAACTCTCATACTGATTTAATGTACGAAATGTTGAGAAAAGCACTTTCATTGCGCCATCTAAGTAATGTGAATTGTCAGCAAACCATTTGCTTAAGGGTTAAAAAACATTAGAAGTGTTTCTTGTACAATGGAATAACTGAAATTAAAAAGCGGTAATGTTTAAAGTCGATATTATTACGAGATGACATAATTTTAATTAATTTGTATTTCAGACTTTCCATTCTCACGGGTGTCACGCTTGACATCACATGTTTTTCACGTGCTGAGCAACTCGCCTTGCACGTGCTGTACGGACTGAGTTTCGAATCAGTTACTCGGCCACGTGATGCACCTGCAGAACGTGCTTACTCCCGCTGTCATTGATTTTTGGACACGTCCCCTCATGGGGTGAGTGAGTATGGTTTTACGCCGGAAACGTCTCTGTATATCCTAATTGGTAACGTTTCTGTATGTCCTAATGGGAAACGTCCCCTCATGTCCAAATTGGAAACATTTCCGTATGTCCTATTGGGAAACGTTTCCGTATGTCCTAATGGGAAACGTTTCTGTATGTCCTAATGGGAAACGTTTCTGTATATCCTAATTGGAAACGTTTCTGTATGTCCTAATGGGAAACGTTTCCTCGTGTCCAAATTGGAAACATTTCCGTATGTCCTTATGGGAAACGTTTCCGTATGTCCAAATAGGAAACGTTTCTGTATGTCCTTATGGGAAACGTTTCTGTATGTCCTAATGGGAAACGTTTCTGTATGTCCTAATGGGAAACGTTTCTGTATGTCCTAATTGGAAACGTTTCTGTATGTCCTAATGGGAAACGTTTCTGTATGTCCTAATTGGAAACGTTTCTGTATGTCCTAATGGGAAACGTTTCCGTATGTCCTAATGGGAAACGTTTCCGTATGTCCTAATGGGAAACGTTGCTGTATGTCCTAATGGGAAACGTTTCTGTATGTCCTAATTGGAAACGTTTCTTATGTGCTAATGGGAAACGTTTCTGTATGTCCTAATTGGAAACGTTTCTGTATGTCCTAATTGGAAACGTTTCTGTATGTCCTAATGGGAAACGTTTCTGTATGTCCAAATTGGAAACGTTTCTGTATGTCCAAATCGGAAAAGTTTCCACATGTCCTAATGGGAAACGTTTCCGTATGTCCTAATGGAAAACGTTCCCGTATGTCCTATGAAATAAATCACGCAGCGATAGTTACAGATGATTCAGTTAATACATATCCTACAGATAGGTCAGTTTGTATCATTCACACTGGTCATATGGATCACAGAATCAAAACCCTCATGTATCAAATACGATTCATTTCCCTTCTTGACACCCAGTCTACATGTTCCCCACCTTGACACACCCTCTCCGCATGTTCCCCACCTTGACACACCCTCTCTACACCTTAACACACCCTCTACATGTTCCCTACCTTGAAACACCCTCTCCGCATGTTCCCTACCTTGACACACCCTCTCCGCATGTTCCCTACCTTGACACACCCTCTCCGCATGTTCCCCACCTTGACACACCCTCTCAGCATATTCCACACCTTGAAACACCCTCTCTACATGTTTCCCACCTTGACATACCCTCTCCGCATGTTCCACACCTTGACACACCCTCTCTACATGTTCCCCACCTTGACACGTCCTCTACATGTTCCCCACCTTGACACACCCTCTCCGCATGTTCCCCACCTTGACACACCCTCTCTACATGTTCCACACCTTAACACACCCTCTACATGTTCACTACCTTGACACACCCTCTCCGCATGTTCCCTACCTTGCCACACCCTCTCTACATGTTCCCCACCTTGACACACCCTCTCAGCATATTCCACACCTTGAAACACCCTCTCTCCATGTTTCCCACCTTGACACACCCTCTCCGCATGTTCCCTACCTTGACACACCCTCTACATGTTCCCCACCTTGACACACCCTCTCCGCATGTTCCATACCTTGACACACCCTCTACATGTTCCCCACCTTGACACACCCTCTCCGCATGTTCCCCACCTTGAAACACCCTCTCCGCATGTTCCCCACCTTGACACACCCTCTCAGCATATTCCACACCTTGAAACACCCTCTCTACATGTTTCCCACCTTGACACACCCTCTCCGCATGTTCCACACCTTGACACACCCTCTACATGTTCCCCACCTTGACACACCCTCTCCGCATGTTCCCCACCTTGACACTCCGTCTACATGTTCCCCACCTTGACACCCCCTCTCTACATGTTCCCTACCTTGACACCCTCACTAAGAACGTTAATATTCAATTCACTAAAACATCAGTTGTTTATTTAACCCTAAAAAAATAAGATACCATGGGTAATGATTTAATAACCCGGAAGTCCGTACACAGACACCCTCGCTCCCGAACCGTCATCGGAAGAAGCAACCTGCCCTGTACTGAACCATGGCCTTCACTTCAACCTCTGGGCCACCCATCGCCTACATTATATTGTTTGTTCGTTCGTTTGTTGTTTAACGTCGCACTCGGCAATATTCCATCCATTTGACGGCGGTCTGGAGATTATCGAGTGTAGACCATACAAATTTAGTGATTAAAATGAGCATCGATCCACGCAATTGTGATCGATGACATGCATCAACCAAGTCAGCGAACCTGACCACCCGATCCCGTCAGTCACCTCTTACAACAAACATAGGTTGCTGAAGATCAATTCTGCCCCGGCTCTTCACGGGTGGCCTTCATTATGTGAACAGGCTCAATATAAAGAGTGTGTCCTTCATCGTCCGTACTGGCATTACTGTAACAAGGACTTTGTTTCCAGATGAACCTACGTCTGTTTTTCTTTGCATTTCAGCTACATGACGTCATCTTATAGCTAACTGAGTCTGGACAAACGAACCAGTGGTTGATATCAGGAGGAATGCCCCATCGTCGGGGTGTGATGAAACACAAGTCACCCAGTCTGACCATGCGATTCATTAAGTGACCTCTCACGACAAACATGGGACCTTTTCTATCCCCACAATACACGCGATCAACCAATGACAGAGCCCGAACCACCTGTTACAGACAAAGGTTCGTGGGGACCTTTTCTAACCCGGATATCTCAAGACAGTACTCAAAAATGAACTAATATCAAGGCAGAGTGTCACAACTCATTGAACTGGGGAAGTGTGTGTGGGCTTTACGCTACACTTAGCAATATTCCATCAATATCACGGCGGGGGGACGCCATTATTGGCTCCACACAATGGACCCATGTGGGGAATCGAAAGCGGGGCTTCGACGTGACGAAAGAGCCCTTTAAATGGTGAGGAGGGGCATATTATCACGTTCAAGATTATTGCACGTATATATAGCGACGTGCAAGTGTGCGTGTGAATGCGTGAGTGTGCGTGCGTGCGTGCTTGCCACGAACCTTCCGTTCTCCCAGACGCTATATCAACTAGACTAAGCAGGCCATCTTTCAACCACCACCCTACCGGTCACTATTAGCAGTGTCAGAAGGTTACATGAGTAGAAAGGGGTTACGGCTACAGTAACGTCGCCTGGTACTCCGTGACGACGTTCACCTCAGTCAGCCCCGTGTGTACAGCATGGGAGATAACATGAAGGTACATGTAGCGGGATAAAGTCCGGTACAAGCTGGTCTAATTAGAAACAGTTGTTCACAGAGCCCAAATAAAAACAAGCATTAGCGTTGTCAGCGACATATCCCGCTGGTACCGATATAGCAGCCACAGTTGACCATTTGAACTCCGGGGAGCTGGCATTCAACATCAGAACACGCTGCTCCTTCAACCGTGTTACTCATTGTACTACTACTACTACTACTACTACTACTACTACTACTACTACTTTTTCTACCACCATAACTACTACTACCACTACCAGTACTACTACTACTACTACTACTACTACTACTACTACTACCACTTCTACCACTACTACTACTACTACTACTACTACTCCTTTGCCCGGGTTCATAACTTTAACATAACTACGACTACAACTACCACCACCTTCACCACGACCACTAGTACTGCTACCATCACCACCACCTCCACCACGACCACTACTACTGCTACCATCACCACCACCTCCACCACGACCAATAGCAACCGTCGTTATTACCTTCATTATTGTTATTGTTATCTATTGTTAAATTGTTATCACATACCTGGGTAGTGTTAAT
This sequence comes from Haliotis cracherodii, assembly GCF_022045235.1. Lineage (NCBI taxonomy): Eukaryota > Metazoa > Mollusca > Gastropoda > Lepetellida > Haliotidae > Haliotis > Haliotis cracherodii. The sequence goes on from NW_027266270.1 coordinate 1,680,323, forward strand.
ATCTAGTTTTACACGGGCATGTGACTTGGTGCCTGAAGAGTATTGTCTTGAAAAGCATGAAATACTAAACCTACTCACCAGTGATGTGGCACCTATATTGTCCCAGGAATGCCGGAGACGCCCAGATATCACATATCTAGTCCGGAACTATACTGTTGGTTCGTCCAGTACAAGAACAAAAATTGTCGAAACCAAATATTCAAGCGAGGACATCTGACTTTACGAGACAATGAAATAACATGTCGACAGCGGCACCATCAAATCGGAAACCTCGGTGGATTAATATTTAATAGATTATAACCTCCAAGATGGATCCCCTCTGTAACGTCATCTGTAGGTCGGGTTTGTGTAAGTGAGTGTTGTTTGTTACATTGAGGAAATGTCAATGTGGTTTCAATGCGTATGTAAATATGCAAAGTGTACGGCTATGTTTCTTGAAATAATATAGGTCCCCGGTAACCTCTGCTTGTAGGAGGCGACTAACGGGATCGGCTGGTCAGGCTCGGCGACGTGGTTGATGCATGTCATCGTATCCCAACTGCGTGGATCGATGCTCATGATGTCAATCACTGGATGGTGTGGTCCAGATTCGATTATTTACAAACCCCCAAACCCAAATTATAAAAGATTATGTTGCTTGATTGTTTCATGTTCCATGCATTTATGTGACTTGGAAATAATCCGTTAATTAATAAGGAGATAGATCCGTGAATATCCCGGGTTAGAATAGGTCTTAAGCAACCCATGCTGGTCGTAAAAGGCGACTATAGTGTCGTAAGAGGCGACTAACGGGATCGGATGGTCAGGCTCGTTGACATTGTTGATTCTTGTCATCGTACTCCAGTTGCGTGGATCGATGCTCATGATGTCAATCACTGGACTGTCTGGTCTAGACTCGATTAATTACAGACCGCTGTCATATGGCATTTATATTGCTGAGTGCAGCGTTAAACAAAAAAACAAATTATTATGTGGAGTCTCGCATGTGTTGTGATATAGATTATAAAAGGTGAGGTGAGGTGAAATTGGGTTTAACGTCGCGTCCAATATTATTGCACTTATATAGCGACGTGCATATACGTGTGTGTGTTTGTGTGGCTGCTTGTACTAGTCCGGACTGATGCCTGATAACATGAATACCCCACTCAGACACAGTATACTGACTCCGAGCCGACCAGTCCTTGTTTTAGCCCCTGAATGCCGAGCGCCAGACAGAGTTACAACAAGTACCATCTTTAAACGTCTTTTGGTATGACGCGGCCGGGGATCGAACCCCGGACCTTCCGCTCTCCGGGCGGACGCTCTACCACAAGACCACGAGATTATAAAAGATTATGTTGCTTGATTGAGGGTTCAAATGTGTTTGCTTGACGGGTGGGTATGGAGTCTAACTAGTATGATTGACGGGTGGATATGGAGCCTAACTAGTATGATTGACGGACGGATATGGAGCCTCACTAGTATGATTGACGGGTGGATATGGAGTCTCACTAGTATGATTGACGGGTGGATATGGAGTCTAACTAGTATGATTGACGGGTAGATATGGAGCCTAACTAGTATGATTGACGGGTGGATATGGAGCCTAACTAGTATGATTGACGGGTAGATATGGAGCCTAACTAGTATGATTGACGGACGGATATGGAGCCTCACTAGTATGATTGACGGGTGGATATGGAGTCTCACTAGTATGATTGACGGGTGGATATGGAGTCTAACTAGTATGATTGACGGGTAGATATGGAGCCTAACTAGTATGATTGACGGGTGGATATGGAGCCTAACTAGTATGATTGACGGGTAGATATGGAGCCTAACTAGTATGATTGACGGGTGGATATGGAGTCTCACTAGTTTGCTTGACGGGTCGGTCGGTCGGGTAGTAACAAAACCGAAAATGATAAAATGGCGACGTTCTAGTAGAAGCAAACGCCAACCGTGAAATGAATTTCAAGTCAATCTTCCGTTATTATTTTAAATTATATTCTACCTTTTTCTCTCATCATAGGCGGAACGGGTGACCCAGTCGTCGAAGGCACCGCAATTCGCTGTGCAGAGTTGCGTCCCTTGGGCACAACAGAAACTTATGATCGCTGTTTCTAGGTTTCACAGCACCACATCCATGCTTGTGGGTTTCTGTAAAGTGGTAAAATGTCTGAGACCTGCACACTCCGGGTTTCCACATTAAGCTGACACGCCGGGATATCACTCGAAAAAAAATTCAAAGCGGCGTTCAACCCAACTCAAAAACTAACTAATTCTAAACACATGAATAGATGTGTATTTTTTTTATATCCATACCAGAAATACCTATACTTCTCAACGTTAGATAGGGATATTGAGATTATTCTTACTGTACGAGAAATACCTATACTACTCAACTTTATATAGAGATGTTGGGATAGTTCATCCTGTAACCCCTGGTGAACGACGGGTGGACGTGTGTGTCGTGGAGTCCGCCCCACAACAGCCACTACTGTTGGTGCAGATGCACCTGGTTACTCTGAATCTCCCTACCAAAATATGAGTAGCATGTGTCCACGCATCTTCCCGAGGCAAGAGAGTCAACTGACTTTAAAAGTCCAGTATCCACCCTTGCCGAACTAGGCTGGAATTACTGGGCTCGATCGTAGCGCCACCAGTGTCTATTACCAGTTATGGCCCTTCTAAGTCTCTCCTATGGACCAATCAGATTCCACTTCTCGTATCACTTGTGTTTGCTTCACACAAAATGGTGGCGCCCAGTCAGGACGATCTGATCGATAATCAAGATGTATATTGTGATAAAACGGGTCTTACATCGCGAAATGCCTCAAATCACGTGAGCTCCTTGATTAAAACCATGAAAAGATTTGGAAAATATCTGTTGACAACGAGTTGGCGGTGCACATGCTTTGCAAATCCTGCAATCAACCGAAATCTGTACGACAGTTTACGAACCGGATTTCGATTTCGGTGCGCGATTTTGATTGGACTATGAATAGACTCGTTAGCCCAACCAAAATGTAACTCCATAATACCAGCCTAGTTCGGCAAGGGTGGAAACTGGACTTTTATAGTCAGTTAACTCTCTTGCTTCGGGAAGATGGTGTCCACGGGTATTGTTCCACTGTTGCCATCATCTCTTCTGCTGCTATGCATAATAGAATACCTTTTTCGACCAATGTATTATGGATAGTAATTGCCTTTGTTAAATAATTGTGTTATCTTTCCCATGAGTATCGACTTTCGACCTTGTTCCGTTTATGTCTGTCACATGACCCTTGATGGTTCTGCGTTCTTACTTCAGTTAAAAGTGAGCGAGTTTATAGCTCAGTTTAAAGAGCCATCTTGAGTCAACGTTTATAGCTCAGTTTAAAGGACAACTATATTAACAACGTTTATATCTCAATTTAAAGGACCACTATATAACAACGTTTATATCTCAGTTTAAAGAGCCACTATATAACAACGTTTATATCTCAGTTTAAAGAGCCACTATATAACAACGTTTATATCTCAGTTTAAAGAGCCACTATATAACAACGTTTATATTTCAGTTTAAAGAGCCACTATATAACAACATTTATATCTCAGTTTAAAGAGCCACTATATAACAACGTTTATATCTCAGTTTAAAGAGCCACTATATAACAACGTTTATATCTCAGTTTAAAGAGCCACTATATAACAACGTTTATATCTCAATTTAAAGGACCACTATATAACAACGTTTATATCTCAGTCTAAAGAGCCACTATATAACATTTATATCTCAGTTTAAAGAGCCACTATATAACAACGTTTATATCTCAGTTTAAAGAGCCACTATATAACAACGTTTATATCTCAGTTTAAAGAGCCACTATATAACAACGTTAATATCGCAGTTTAAAGAGGCACTACATAACAACGTTAATATCTCAGTTTAGGGAGCCACAATAAATCAACGTCTGTTTCTCAGTTGAAAGGGGCAATTTGTAGTTTATAGCAGTGTGAGTGAGTGAGTGAGTGAGTTAGGTTTAACACCGCTTTTAACAGTATTCCAGTTATATCGCGGCGTGTCAGCCTAATGTTGGAGGAAAGCCCGAAGTGATGCAGGTCTCAAACGTTTACCACTTCGGTGAAACCCACGAGCACTGGTATGGTGCTGACAAACCTAGAAACATAATCGGGGCGAACCGGGATTCGAACCCACAATCATAAGTTTCTGGCGTGCCCAAGGGACGCAACTCTGCACAGCGAATTGCGGCTCCTCAGACGACTGGGTCACCCGTGCCCCCCAGTGTGGGTGAGGATTCTTTCAGCACCACAACTTTACGTTGTTCGACTGTAATCTTCGAATCACATTTTTGAAAATTGTTACAAAAACAGAGCTCGACATCCACCTCACGATTCTCGCACGAAACATCGAGCAGTAGATGGACACCTTTCACGGGTTGACGGGCGTGATATAGAATTACATATTTAAAGTAATAAAGGCGAAATAAACCTCTTATTTCATTTCAAGAATAAAGCATAATATCATTTAATTATGGATGATGAATTAGCGAATACCACGTGAGATAGTATCTTGGACTGATATAGCTACTTTGATGACGCTCTGGTGAACAAAGGTTTGAGAAGAACTGTCCTTATCTCGTCGAAGTTATGATCCAAGGACGATCTGTCGTCTCTCATGAATAAGAGACGAACCCCTCACATATCCTATATAGATATGACCTGAGAGTGAAGTAGCGGTATAACTAGTACATGGCATCTGTAATCCAGGTTAGAATTGTTCGTCGGCACACTATACTTGTTGGAAGACGCGACTAACGGGATCGGGTTGTCAGGCTCGCTGACTTGGTTCATGCATGTCATCGTATCCCATTTGCCTGCATGGATGCTCTTGATGTCAATCGCTGGATTGTCTGGTCCAGATTCGATTATTTACAGACCGACGTCATATATATGTAGATATCGCTGAATGCGGCGTTAAACAAACAAACACATTGGATGGTGGGTTCGAATTTAAAATATTCGCCCTGTTAATGTTTCTTGTTTTTCGGCACCTCACTGTGCTCTTTCAAGTAGCCTAGGACTTCTTTCATTTCCGTCTAGTGGTAGAGCGGCCGCCCGGAGAGCGTAAGGTCCGGGGTTCGATCCCTGGCCGCGTCATACCAAAAGACGTTAAAAAGATGGTATTTGTTACCCTGACTGGCGCTCGGCATTAAGGGGCTAAAACAAGGACTGGTCGGCTTGGAGTCCGTAAACTGTGTCTGGATGGGGTATTTGTGTTGAACTGCGTCATGGTTTCTCAATGGGCAAGCACTAAAAATCGGCATCAGTCCGGACTAGTACAAGCAGACACACACACACGCACACGCACACGCACACGCACACACGCGCTATAAAATTGCAATAATCTTGGACACGACGTAAATCGCCATTTCACCTCCCCTCCCCTTCCCCCATCCGCACTGGATTATCTGGTTCTTGCAGGTCTCAGTCATATAGATATGTTTGAGGCGAGGCGAAATGTAGTTTTGTCTCACTTATTTAGCGACGTGTCTGCAGTGTGTGTTTTGGCTGCTTGTTCCAAGTTCTGACTTGTGTCAACTTATATAGTGCCAGCCCATTATGACACCATTCTGCATGGAATGTCCACTCAAGGCACATAATACGGACTCTGGCCTTATCTATCCCTTTAATGCCGAGCGCCAACAAATAATCTTTTAACGTCTTGTAGTATAACACGACCTGGGGATCGAACCACCGACCTTCCGCTCTCAGGACAGACACTCTCTCCATTACATCGTACAGGCGGCCACAGGAAAACCACCGACCTTCCTCTCTCGGGACAGACGCTCTATCCGTTACATCGTAGAGGCGGCCACAGGACAACCACCGACCTTCCCCTCTCGGGACAGACACTCTATCCACTATGCCATGTAGGCGGTTTCGGGATCTAACCATGGTCAAGCAAAGACTGGCCCAGTTGTGATTTAGTGTGACAACTCTGCTTTGAACAGTATTTCGTGTCAGGGGGCGGTCGGGTAGCCTATAGGTTAAAGCGTTCGCTCGTCACGCCGATGACCCGGTTCGATTCCCGACATGGGTACAATGTATGAAGCCCATTTCTGGTGTCCCCCGCCGTAATATTGCTGGATTATTGCTAGATGCAGCGTAAAATCAAACTCGCTCACTAGTCTGTCAGCTTGAGGCAAGAAGCAGGCTGGAAGTGATGCAGGTCTTTGACCTTGAAACCAACGCAATGATGCTGGCAAACCTAGAAACATAATCAAGACGCCAGGATTCGAACCCAGATCATATGTTTCTGGTACTCATAAGAGATGCTACTCTGCACAGCAAAATGCAGCACTTTAGATCTATACTGATTTCATTCGCAAGAATAACAGTGTCACCCCAAGTTTGTAAGCTGATGTAAGCTGATGTCCCAATGATTTTTCAAGGCCTTAGAACATGAATTAAATATCATTGTTTCAGATCTTGATTTTCAAATAATCCTGCCATATAATGTCTTCTACTGAATACATGCAACCTAGATTTGTCAGTTTGTTGTTTAATACAACATTCTGCAATATTCCAGCTATCTGATGGCTGCCTGTACATAATCAAATGTAGACCTGAAAAAAACCCCAGTGATTGAAACCATGAGCAAACCCCTGCTGTCAGTATATGTTGACACACAATCAACCAAGTCACCCAGCCTGACCACCCCATTCCAAATCCTAGTGTTTGGGGCCTTCTGTAACCCAGAATCAATCCACGCAGAGTCATTGAATTAGACAGACAGGAATATATATGATGCAGATTTCAAATAAAGCTATCATCTTTCTTCCAGGGAATCTATAGAAGTCTCATATAGACGACTTGACTTGATAAAAACAAACCACGCGTTTCTTATATTTAATATTTTATTCCACTTTCCTGGCTTGCAAAAGAAAAAAAAATATGATGAAGACATGACGGGCGAGTATCGCCAGTATGAAATCCACTGAACACTGTCAATATTAAAATGTTAAAACCAGTAAAATATCTACTACCTGTACAATGACTGCTGTACTACACATAGGACTCACAGAACATATGACAGACCACAGACAGGGGGATAACAGTCATATACCACTGATGATAACACTGTTATACACTTGTCATACATCCAGCCCGGCAACATGTCACACACCTTGGAGGAAAACACTGTTACACACCTAGGGCAATGACACGTCACATACTTTGGATGATAACACAGTTATAACCTAGGATAACAGTTGCACAAGTCAGCAATAACACTGTTACACACCTTGGATGATGCCACTGCTATACAATTCAACTGGGATAAGAGTCAGTAACAATATGTATGATCAAGAGTTCTATGGTAAAGTATTTGTACCACAATAACAGTTGGATGACTGACTACATGAGGATAACAGGTTGAATAACATGGTTGATCAGGATGTGTTGAATGATAACTTAGATGAGGTTGTCATCATGAGGTGTATGATGTTGATGTGAAATTATGATGAACATGACCAGATATGGAGTGGGATGGCGATGACATGACAATTAGCTTGATAAATGAGAGGTGAAAACACAAAGTCCATGGTCTATTTTCATGCCTCCTCAGGAACAGATTTAACACAAGATATACACTGAAACCTTGTTAATCCGACCAATATAAACAAGATATTTCCATACCAAATGATGAGGATGGAGTCCCCTGTATATGTAGACATTCCCCACAGTACATGTCTGGAACAGCAGGTTTCTGGACTAATGAGGTTTCACTGTATTATCTCCCATGGTTTGAAACTGAGAGAGATTACAAACATAGGACAATACCTGCATTTCTGCTGCCCTGACAAAGGCCGTTGGCATTCATCAATGTTAACACATGTTCCATTTTGTGTTTTGTGATGGTAACTTTGCCATCAAAAAACAATTTCATTGAGTGGCCAAGAAAACACTGTTCATCAAATATTACTTAAAGAAGCCCCTACTGCTGCACTGTTTTGCCTATGTAAGAAATGACACCATTTAGTTGAAATCTTTAGTTTAATTGATTGTGTTTCTACTGTATAATTTTTCATACTCTGCTAAATCTACCTTTCCTGTTCCCCTTTTTACCCTCAACTATATCTACATTATTCTTATGCAAGATAAGAAAGAATTTCTACAAATGCCCAAGTAACTCAGCCCTTAAGTGTGGACAATGTGTGACTGTAGACAATGTGTAAGTGCCTGCAGCCTGACCTGTGATAAAGGTCGTGGGGGTTGGTGATGGACTGTACACTTAACACGGACATCACATATACAACAACCTGCCTGTCAGGCCAAGTGGGCAGCCGGTCAGCAGCCAAACACAAACATCTACAATGCACTTGATTATCTACATGGCTTGGAAGGGTACATATGTGAGGGTTTCTTCTTGACTGTAAAGGTACACATGTGAGGGTTTCTTCTTGACTGTAAAGGTACACATGTGAGGGTTTCTTCTTGACTGTAAAGGTACACATGTGAGGGTTTCTTCTTGACTGTAAAGGTACATATGTGAGGGTTTCTTCTTGACTGTAAAGGTACACATGTGAGGGTTTCTTCTTGACTGTAAAGGTACACATGTGAGGGTTTCTTCTTGACTGTAAAGGTACATATGTTAGGGTTTCTTCTTGACTGTGAAGGTACATATGTTGGGGTTTCTTCTTGACGGTAAATGTACACATGTGAGGGTGTCATCTAGTATGTAAAGGTACATATTGAGGTTTTCTTCATGATGGGGAAGGTATAGGGAGACATAATGATAGTTTTCAATAAAGTAATTGCCATCATGTACAGATGAGATGTGACTTTATGTAATGATTGTCATGTCCTACAGACGAGAAAAGGTTTGATGTAGTGATCTTCATGGTCTAAAGACGAGAAGAGGTTAGATGTAGTGATCTTCAAGTCCTACAGACGAGAAAAGGTTTGGTGTAGTGATCTTCATGGTCTACAGACGAGAAAAGGTTTGATGTAGCGATCTTCATGGTCTACAGACGAGAAAAGGTTTGATGTAGTGACCTTCATGGGGGTGGGGTGGGGTGGGTATTGGAACTGTTGCAGTGCTGTTCTTCACACACAATACAGCTTTCAGCCCCATTTCACCTCACCTCACCTCATCTTCCCATGGGGGCAAAGTCTCTAAAAGCATGTGACTAGTGTATTGAATGCAATAGTTTACACAGAAGACTAAGGGCTGGTGGGATCAGAAAAGAATGATTGGCAGACAAGTTGACATGGGCTTGACATAAGAATGGTGGAGTGGGGTAGGTTGAGGAGTAAGTGGTAATGGGAGAGGGTTTGAACCTGGAGGGTTTGTAGAGTTGTAGAGGATCCTGCTCCCACGACCATGGTTTGTTGTTGTCAATTTTCACTGAAACCTGTCACAGTTTTACCTGTGCTCATGCCAAACAATATTACAGATTTGTAATAAACTTTCAAAATTCTTGATCAATATGGCTCGAAAACAGAATTAAGCTATACCACATGATTTAAGGAGTGGAATTCCAACACTGGCTGTAATAGAGAGCAGGCACGTCCTAAACATGAATTTGTAAAACAATCACAAATAGTTCAACTGAACAGCTATATTAGTTCTTGCACAAATCTATAAAAACAATCATGGCATCTCAGTTCTGGGTAAACATAGCCTTATCAATATATTTCCCCAAACAAAAAATTGTCATAAGCTTTTAGAGCATCCTGAGAGAGGGATGTGACTGTGTTGGATGCCAGGAACAGACTTCATACCCATCATATCAATGTATATATCCTAGCTTGCAGAGTCACCATGGATCACGGTTTATATCTCTGCCTAAAGGACAGCACACACTGAAACCATGTGGGGAGTTGAACCAATTGCTTAGGCTTGATGAGCTAACACTTTAACCACTAGGCTACATCACAGCACTCGAGTGAGCAGTGTGAGAGACATTTACTGGATTGTTCTTCTTGTATCTGTTGTGCCTTGATCCAAGTCAATCTGTTATTTAGATATATAATTCTCACTTTCCCACTGATCCAAGTCAATCTGTTATTTAGATATATAATTCTCACTTTCCCATTGTCGCGTTTTCTAAGGGTACCATCTAAGTATACCTTGTAATGCTAAACGTTTACGTTACACATACAAAATTTGATTTCTTAACATTAATATGTCCTGTCTGTGATCATAGGTATTAGATATTCCTGCCTCTATCAATGCCTGAAGCATGCTACAAACAATGTGGAAACGGAGGAGCACATCTATATAAACAAAAGTATTGGAAGGAAAAGGTATCTAGAACAGCATTGCAGATAGGCAGATAAAACTAATTTGACCTCCTGTAATCAAATAACAACTGCCGACAGAGACAAATGACTGTACAAGATAAAATAACATCAATGTTGTTGATAAAAGCAGCCTAAATGTACAAATTATCGAATCCATCTTAAAATTTCCCACAAAAACAAGTACATATACAACTAGGACAAAATTCAACAAATGAAAGACAACAGTTTTGCCACAAAGCCTCTGACATTCATTGGGTTCTTGCAAAATAAGTTCATCTTAGGAACCCTTTAAATATCGACTGAATTAAAAAATAGGGTAATAATAAAATCTTTATACCAAAATACTTGATCCTGAGTTTCAAGTTTAAAATGTAGTAAAGAATGGACATTGTTATCAAATCATGATGTAAATAAGTTATCGAGCTAGTGTGTAATATGATATATGTTATTATTAGGAGTTTAGGAAATTGATTTCACATTAAAGTTGACAAAGATTTACTTAGTTCTATAAATATAGCATACACTGTGTACAAACGGGATGAACTGTCGACACATTGAAATGTGAACTTCATTCTATGAAAATATTCATTCACAGAAATGAACGGTTCAGCAGATTCTGGGATGACAACAGACTTATCTCCCTTGATCTCCATGGCCGTACTGTGGCCTCCAGTGGCGTGTGAAGCATTATGCAATACTGATGAAGAATGCGCTGCTGTGTGGAGGACAACAGTCTGAGATCAGATGGAGGAGTATGTGAGTTCAGTGTTCAACAGTATCTCATATCCCCAAGTGTCAGCTATAGATGAAAGCAAAGCTAAGTGATGAGGCTGCAGATGTTGGCAACTTCAGTAAAACTGACGAGTACGGGTATGAATGATGACTAAGGATAGGGGACAGTGGGACTAGAGTCTGTTCCCACTAAATAGAGATTGCATTAACACTATCAAGTCAGTACCAAATTCACATTATGCTTATATATCAACAGATAACAGAAAACTCATTTAAGTCTTTGATGATACACCCTCCTGATAATGTAAATATTGTCTTGGAGAAATGAAGGTTACGTTGTAATGTTGCCATTTGAAACTTCTTCAAATTCAGAGTTCTTATATAAGACACTGCGGTCTGCTAGTTAGGGAGGCAGGATAGTCTTTCCAACATTAAATGTCTTTACCAAAGTGTTTCAGATGGCTGTGAAAGAAAAAACATGAAATACACAATAATCTAGCTAATTTCCTACACTGACACATCTCAAACAATACAAAAATATTTCGGTCTAATTCTCATGTTGTGTATATTTGTCCAATGAGTTACACAGATTCAAACTGAGCATGTCCTAAAGGGAGACAAGTCAGCAGTATTCCCGGACAAACGGTAAAGTAAGGCTTTGTGGCAAAGCGCTGCATCTCCACGCCAACAATGCAGTTCACAGACTGTGGCACATATAATACTGAAAAACATACCTATAAAAATATAAAGAAGAAACTATGCAAGGATGTCGTACCAAAAAAACTATATGAGCAAATAAATACCTAGCCTGCCCCAATGGTCTTGAGTCTAGTGATGCATTATGCATAGAGCACGACAACCATTGTTGAGCAGCCATATTGCACTGATAGTGACAGTGGTTGAGAGAACCAAGTCTATATACACAGATACCATACACCGTCATCATCACTACCCTGTGTGGCAGGGCTGCTGCTGTTTCACTGTTGAGCACTGATTCATCATAGCTAATACCTGCATCGGAGGTACCTGAATTTCTCAGGATTCATCCTTAACTACAAATTCACATATAACGTAGGGTCAGATCTAGATTTAACATAGTACAATTCACATATAATTTTGAGTCAAATCTAGATTTAACAAAGTCAAATTCAGACACAACAGTCAATTCCAGGACTAACTGTCAATTGTAGACATAACAGAGTGGAGAATCATGGTCAAATCCATATAGGAAAATGTCCGAGGGAAAAAGTTAAATTTCACCAGTCAAGTGCCAAAATCCTGGATTGACAATAAATTGACAATTGTGAGTAACACACATGAATAACATACTGGTTTTAGTGGTCCCTAGAAACCTGCCATATGGTGACTGAAATCACAACTGTTTTGTTATATGTGAAGTTGTCCGTAATCAACTTTATAGGTTATTCATATCTGATTCATTTCCAATTCTAAAATTAATTTTAAAGTATTGAATTATAGATTAATGTTTCATTTGCTACCTTCAACGTGATGCCACACAAGGTAATAAAGGACTGGTTGCCTGCCATCCATGACAGCACATGCAGATTGTCTGTCATGGAGAAATAGTTGTATGGATACAAGCACTAAGTCAAACAATGATGAAGTACGACACACTGATCCCACAAGTCAACATCTCTAGAATACATCTGTACAGACGACTACCGGTACTCAATATACATACACACACAGTTTTATACAGATACTAAAACTTGTGTTTCTGATATGGAAACACGACAATGACAAACGCACTGAAATTCGAAGCATGTACAGCGGCAGTTGTCACATTGTCACATGTATAAATAAGCCCTGTCATTCACACCCACTCACAGCACACACAACTCAGCAAACTGCTCTCGCGTTTCTTCTATAAATGCAGATAAACTCATCCAGATCGGTCTCTTGACAACAAGACCCTCGCATATTTGAAGAGAATGTAATTCAATTCTGCAAGTCCAGTGACTGTGACATCATCATCAAGGACTCCCCTGATGAAGGTCTAACGCAGATCAAATCGGCACTTAGTTCCATGAATGCATGCTTGACGCCTGAAGTGAAACACAAACATGACTTAACAGTAAAAAGATAATATGTTGACGATATTCCATTGACTCCACAGCTGCTGTCTGACAACAAACATCATCGTTCTCCAGCAGCCATGTTGCAGTGCCTCAAAACACACTGATTGACATTATCTCAGAACATGGACAAGCAATGTCAGCAGTGCCCCGACCAAGGATTTACTCCTCCTGTTGATCTTGTTTCTGTAGAGGGCTAGCTAATTTCCCATGAATAGGCTTCCCTCATACATTATCAGTCTGTGCCTAAACCTTTTGAGACTAGCCTGAAGGTGGTCCCCAGCATCAATTTCAGGAGAATTTAGTGTTTTTATGGGTTGTTATTATTACTGAGCTTGCTAGACCAAACAGATTTAGTATTATTATAGGTTGTTATTATTACTGAGCTTGCTAGACCAAACAGACTTTTACTAGACTTGGGCTTCGAAGTAGTGGCCAAGGTTGCAGACTGTGGGGCTATTTGGGCTGATAGGCATTTCAGGTACAGATGGAGCCCTGCTTGACTTTTGTGAAGTCAAACATTTTATCATCTTTCACAAACAACTACCAGTGGCTTGATGACTTCAGTGATGAACACACTGCAGGTTCCGTATGCCATCTCAAGAGATGCTGACTGCTGATGACTCTTCACTGTATCTCGCACACAGATATCACACAGACACTTACAAGACATTATGGAACTACGGCATCGCCATGACTACTAACAGTATCCTTCACAGCATCAGCAGGTGACAGACTTCGCATCTTGATGCAGGTGATTGATTGTAACTTGATGAACAAACCTTTTCCTGGAGATGATGGTTATAGTATGGATTGTAATGCCTAAGTGAGGAGTGAGGAGCGAGGAGTGAGGAAGGTTTGACTCCATTCATGGCAATATTCCAGCAATAGGTCAAATGTAGACTTAGCAATCAGAGAGTTATCAAGACTTTGTGTCCTTTTTATAAGGTTGTCATGGGAATATATATGGTAAATATTTCTGAGAGAAAGACAAAAGTATTCCTGTGATGACAAAAAATGGTTTTGATGGAGATTTTCAACAAAATGATATTTCTGTGATGATAAAGACAGCAATATTCCTGCGATGACAACAGCAATATTCTTGTGATGTTTAAACTACCGTATTCTTGCGATGACAACAGCAATATTCTTGTGATGTTGAAAACTACCGTATTCTTGCGATGACAACAGCAATATTCTTGTCATGTTGAAGACTACCGTATTCCTGCAATGACAACAGTATTCTGGTGATGATGAAGTCTACTGTATTCTTGCGATGACAACAGTATTCTGGTGATGATGAAGTCTACCGTATTCTTGCGATGACAACAGTATTCTGGTGATGATGAAGTCTACCGTATTCTTGCGATGACAACAGTATTCTGGTGACGTTGAAGACTTCCGTATTCCTGCGACAACAACGGCAACAGTATGCTTGTGATGTTGAAGACTACCGTATGAAGACGATGCTGCTGCTGTGGATGAGGCCAGAAAGATACATTATTACAGAATCTTCAGGTCTGTGTCCACATCCTCTACTCCCATAGCTCCAGGACAGCAGCTATTCAGGGCGACCACCAGCTCTGTGCACAACCTCTACATCTAATGCTGTTAAGTTATGACTACTGGACCTAGAGATCGACTCCTACAACAACCTAGAGAAGAAGGCTAGTACTCCCTTCCTATGATTGTCAGGGGTCAGACAGCGTAGCAGAGATCGGATTCACGTATTCCCAGGACACTGTGTCATGTGAACAGCTACATGTGGTTTACAGGCTTACATGGGTGCAAATTCAAACACTGGTATTGCAAATACTCCCAAAGTTGAGTATTACAAATCGAATAGTTCCATTGTGGTTTAGCTGTGCACCACAGGGCTCGTCTTCCATTCACATGACCATGGCGAAAAATATAGCTTGACTCCATGTAAGTTGCATCTGAGAGAGCCAAGTACTCTTGGGGGTAGATCATACGATGAGGCCAAGTTTGACCCTGGTGAACGATTCAGTGCTGGTTGAGATCTGCAGTCTTGACTATCACCCTCACTCACGTACACGCTCAAAACTTGGTCATGCTTGCTCAAAATACAAACTCCTGTACAATCTGGTCCAATCTAGTTTAAGCCGGCTTCAATCTGTTCCCTTTAAAAGTGTACCACTCTAGCCAGTATAAACTGGTCCAGCATCTTTCCAGCCACACTGTTGTCATGGAAACATAGCACTTAAAGTCTTGGCTTGCTATCTTCCACTACTGTATACAACTTTGAAGTTTGTCTATCCACTCCTGGGCCATAACAGGGTTGGCAGCCATGAAGTTGTACTGCCTCCTAACTGTGCGGATCTGCAATATCAACAAAAACATCATCAACACATTCCACAGATCTGTTTGTTTGTTGTTTAACGCTGCACTCAGCAATATTCCAGCTATATGACGTCAGCGTGTAAATTATCAAGTCTCTATCAGACAATCCAGTCATTATGAGCAACGATCCACGCCATCTGGGTACAGTGACACAGAATCAACCAAGTCACTGAGCCGGACCACCTGATCCATTTAGCTGGCCTCTTATGACGAGCATATTCTACCCCAGAATCCCCATAAGGAAGATGGAATACATATATAGCTGTAGACATTCTTAATTACATAGCATATCATGTCATTATTTCGTTATATTTACCCTGGACCTACAAACATACATCTTTCCGAGGCAAGAGAGTTAACTGACTTTAAAAGTCCAGTTTCCACCCTTGGCGAACTAGGCTGGAATTACTGGGCTCGATCGTAGCACCACCAGTGTCTATTGCCCATTATGTCCTGTCTAAGCGTCTTCTCCTATGGACCAATCAGATCCTCTCGTATCACTTGCGTTTGCTTCACACAAAATGGTGGTGCCCGGTCAGGACGATCTTATTGATCAAGATCTATAGTGTGATAAAACGGGTCTTACATCCCGAAACGCATCAAATCACGTGAGCACCTTGATTATAAACATGAAAAGAATTGAAAAATATCTGTGGACAACGAGTTGGCGGTGCACATGCTTTGCAAATCCTGCAATCGACTGAAATTTGCACAGTTTACTAACCAGATTTCTATTTCGGTGCGCGATTTTGATTGGATTACGCAAAGACTCGTTAGTCCAGCCAAATTGTAACTCCATAATACCAGCCTAGTTCGGCAAGGGGGGAAACTGGACTTTTATAGTCAGTTAACTCTCTTGCCTCGGGGAGATGACAAACATACCATTGTTTGGAGTTTGAATGACATTATAACCAATCAAATTGTACTGTTCTTTTACGATTGAAACTAGTACCACTAGTACTTGACTAGACTTGTGAGTGCCCTCAATGACAACCAGAACATCTTGGACTTGTAGATTATACATTGATTCAAAGGATGAATTTAATTTTTTTGCTGTGACAATTTATATAACGTCATGGCCATTGATAACTGGCCCCTCAATGGTTCATCCTCCATTCAATGTCACTGTGGGGTATACTTCAACTTATTGCGGTGAATAGGACACAAATAACCAAACAAAGATGAGTGAGTGAGTATGGTTTTACGCCGCTTTTAGCAATATTCCAGCAATATCACGGCAGGGGACACCGGAAATGGGCTTCACATGTTGTACCCATGTCAGGAATCGAACCCGGGTCTTCGGTGTGACGAGCGAAAGCTTAAAGAGTAACAGAGTCATTAGAAGAGTAGACAGGTTGACTGAACCTCTTGTCCTGGGTTGTGGTTACTCCTACCTCAAATATAGAGTTTTCTTCTGATTTCTTGGACGCGCCCGGGTGGTTCTTGACAGGCTGCACCGACTCCACCTCAGCCAGATCAATGAAGCCTTTACAGTTTCCGTCCTGTATAGCATCGTAGTAGCGCAACTAAACACAAAAAAACATTACATCAGATCGGACATGGCACCAGGTGTTCGAAGTGTAAGAAAATTGACCCAAAGATACATGCGACTGGGCCTGGGATTTGATACACAATTTTTTGGTCACAGCTTCTTGGAAGGGAGATGAACTTTTATTTTTATTATTAATATTTTCATTCAAGACAGTAACCAAGTATTTTGTTTGTAAAACATTCACCCGTATCCCTACACCCTCACTCACTCACTCACCTGGAGCTGGACAGTCAACAGAGACAACCCACACTCACTCACTCACTCACTCACCTGGAGCTGGACAGTCAACAAAGACAATCCACACTCACTCACTCACTCACTCACCTGGAGCTGGACAGTCAACAAAGACAATCCACACTCACTCACTCACTCACCTGGAGCTGGACAGTCAACAAAGACAAGCCACACTCACTCACTCACTCACCTGGAGCTGGACAGTCAACAAAGACAATCCCCAGTCACTCACTCACTCACTCACCTGGAGCTGGACAGTCAACAAAGACAATCCACACTCACTCACTCACTCACTCACTCACCTGGAGCTGGACAGTCAACTAAGACAACCCACACCCACTCACTCACCTGGAGCTGGACAGTCAACTAAGACAACCCACACTCACTCACTCACTCACTCACTCACCTGGAGCTGGACAGTCAACAAAGACAATCCACACTCACTCACTCACCTGGAGCTGGACAGTCAACAAAGACAACCCACACTCACTCACTCACTACACCTGGAGCTGGACAGTCAACAAAGACAATCCACACTCACTCACTCACTCGCTCTCCAGGAGCTGGACAGTCAACAAAGACAATCCACACTCACTCACTCACTCACCTGGAGCTGGACAGTCAACAAAGACAACCCACACCCACTCACTCACCTGGAGCTGGACAGTCAACTAAGACAACCCACACTCACTCACTCACTCACCTGGAGCTGGACAGTCAACAAAGACAATCCACACTCACTCACTCACTCACCTGGAGCTGGACAGTCAACAAAGACAACCCACACTCACTCACTCACTACACCTGGAGCTGGACAGTCAACAAAGACAATCCACACTCACTCACTCACTCGCTCTCCAGGAGCTGGACAGTCAACAAAGACAATCCACACTCACTCACTCACTCACCTGGAGCTGGACAGTCAACAAAGACAACCCACACTCACTCACTCACTACACCTGGAGCTGGACAGTCAACAAAGACAATCCACACTCACTCACTCACTCACCTGGAGCTGGACAGTCAACAAAGACAATCCACACTCACTCACTCACTCACCTGGAGCTGGACAGTCAACAAAGACAACCCACACTCACTCACTCACTACACCTGGAGCTGGACAGTCAACAAAGACAATCCACACTCACTCACTCACTCGCTCTCCAGGAGCTGGACAGTCAACTAAGACAACCCACACTCACTCACTCACTCGCTCTCCAGGAGCTGGACAGTCAACTAAGACAACCCACACTCACTCACTCACTCACTCACCTGGAGCTGGACAGTCAACAAAGACAATCCACACTCACTCACTCACTCACCTGGAGCTGGACAGTCAACAAAGACAATCCACACTCACTCACTCACTCACCTGGAGCTGGACAGTCAACAAAGACAACCCACACCCACTCACTCACCTGGAGCTGGACAGTCAACTAAGACAACCCACACTCACTCACTCACTCACCTGGAGCTGGACAGTCAACAAAGACAATCCACACTCACTCACTCACTCACCTGGAGCTGGACAGTCAACAAAGACAATCCACACTCACTCACTCACTCACCTGGAGCTGGACAGTCAACAAAGACAACCCACACTCACTCACTCACTACACCTGGAGCTGGACAGTCAACAAAGACAATCCACACTCACTCACTCACTCGCTCTCCAGGAGCTGGACAGTCAACTAAGACAACCCACACTCACTCACTCACTCGCTCTCCAGGAGCTGGACAGTCAACTAAGACAACCCACACTCACTCACTCACTCACTCACCTGGAGCTGGACAGTCAACAAAGACAATCCACACTCACTCACTCACTCACCTGGAGCTGGACAGTCAACAAAGACAACCCACACTCACTCACTCACTACACCTGGAGCTGGACAGTCAACAAAGACAATCCACACTCACTCACTCACTCGCTCTCCAGGAGCTGGACAGTCAACTAAGACAACCCACACTCACTCACTCACTCACTCACCTGGAGCTGGACAGTCAACAAAGACAATCCACACTCACTCACTCACTACACCTGGAGCTGGACAGTCAACAAAGACAATCCACACTCACTCACTCACCTGGTGCTGGACAGTCAACAAAGACAATCCACACTCACTCACTCACCTGGTGCTGGACAGTCAACAAAGACAATCCACACTCACTCACTCACCTGGTGCTGGACAGTCAACAAAGACAATCCACACTCACTCACTCACCTGGAGCTGGACAGTCAACAAAGACAATCCACACTCACTCACCTGGAGCTGGACAATCAACAGAGACAATCCCATCTCACTCACTCACCTGGAGCTGGACAGTCAAGAGAGACAATCCCCACTCACTCACTCACTCACTATCTCACCTGGAGCTGGACAGTCAACAAAGACAATCCACACTCACTCACCTGGAGCTGGACAGTCAACAAAGACAATCCACACTCACTCACCTGGAGCTGGACAGTCAACAAAGACAATCCACACTCACTCACTCACTACCTCACTCACTCACTCACCTGGAGCTGGACAGTCAACAGAGACAATCCCCACTCACTATCTCACCTGGAGCTGGACAGTCAACAAAGACAATCCACACTCACTCACTCACTCACCTGGAGCTGGACAATCAACAAAGACAATCCCATCTCACTCACTCACCTGGAGCTGGACAGTCAAGAGAGACAATCCCCACTCACTCACTCACTCACTATCTCACCTGGAGCTGGACAGTCAACAGAGACAATCCACACTCACTCACCTGGAGCTGGACAGTCAACAAAGACAATCCACACTCACTCACCTGGAGCTGGACAGTCAACAAATACAATCCACACTCACTCACTCACTACCTCACTCACTCACTCACCTGGAGCTGGACAGTCAACAGAGACAATCCCCACTCACTATCTCACCTGGAGCTGGACAGTCAAGAGAGACAATCCCCACTCACTCACTCACCTGGAGCTGGACAGTCAAGAGAGACAATCCCAACTCACTCACTCACCTGGAGCTGGACAGTCAACAGGGACAATACACACTCACTATCTCACCTGGAGCTGGACAGTCAACAAAGACAATCCCCACTCACTCACTCACCTGGAGCTGGACAGTCAAGAGAGACAATCCCCACTCACTATCTCACCTGGAGCTGGACAGTCAAGAGAGACAATCCCCACTCACTCACTCACCTGGAGCTGGACAGTCAAGAGAGACAATCCCCACTCACTCACTCACCTAGAGCTGGACAGTCAACAGAGACAATCCCCATTCACTCACTCACCTGGAGCTGGACAGTCAACAGGGACAATACACACTCACTATCTCACCTGGAGCTGGACAGTCAAACAAGACAATCCACACTCACTCACTCACTCACCTGGAGCTGGACAGTCAACAAAGACAACCCACACTCACTCACTCACTACACCTGGAGCTGGACAGTCAACAAAGACAATCCACACTCACTCACTCACTCGCTCTCCAGGAGCTGGACAGTCAACAAAGACAATCCACACTCACTCACTCACTCACCTGGAGCTGGACAGTCAACAAAGACAACCCACACTCACTCACTCACTACACCTGGAGCTGGACAGTCAACAAAGACAATCCACACTCACTCACTCACTCGCTCTCCAGGAGCTGGACAGTCAACTAAGACAACCCACACTCACTCACTCACTCGCTCTCCAGGAGCTGGACAGTCAACTAAGACAACCCACACTCACTCACTCACTCACTCACCTGGAGCTGGACAGTCAACAAAGACAATCCACACTCACTCACTCACTCACCTGGAGCTGGACAGTCAACAAAGACAACCCACACTCACTCACTCACTACACCTGGAGCTGGACAGTCAACAAAGACAATCCACACTCACTCACTCACTCGCTCTCCAGGAGCTGGACAGTCAACTAAGACAACCCACACTCACTCACTCACTCACTCACCTGGAGCTGGACAGTCAACAAAGACAATCCACACTCACTCACTCACTACACCTGGAGCTGGACAGTCAACAAAGACAATCCACACTCACTCACTCACCTGGTGCTGGACAGTCAACAAAGACAATCCACACTCACTCACTCACCTGGTGCTGGACAGTCAACAAAGACAATCCACACTCACTCACTCACCTGGTGCTGGACAGTCAACAAAGACAATCCACACTCACTCACTCACCTGGAGCTGGACAGTCAACAAAGACAATCCACACTCACTCACCTGGAGCTGGACAATCAACAGAGACAATCCCATCTCACTCACTCACCTGGAGCTGGACAGTCAAGAGAGACAATCCCCACTCACTCACTCACTCACTATCTCACCTGGAGCTGGACAGTCAACAAAGACAATCCACACTCACTCACCTGGAGCTGGACAGTCAACAAAGACAATCCACACTCACTCACCTGGAGCTGGACAGTCAACAAAGACAATCCACACTCACTCACTCACTACCTCACTCACTCACTCACCTGGAGCTGGACAGTCAACAGAGACAATCCCCACTCACTATCTCACCTGGAGCTGGACAGTCAACAAAGACAATCCACACTCACTCACTCACTCACCTGGAGCTGGACAATCAACAAAGACAATCCCATCTCACTCACTCACCTGGAGCTGGACAGTCAAGAGAGACAATCCCCACTCACTCACTCACTCACTATCTCACCTGGAGCTGGACAGTCAACAGAGACAATCCACACTCACTCACCTGGAGCTGGACAGTCAACAAAGACAATCCACACTCACTCACCTGGAGCTGGACAGTCAACAAATACAATCCACACTCACTCACTCACTACCTCACTCACTCACTCACCTGGAGCTGGACAGTCAACAGAGACAATCCCCACTCACTATCTCACCTGGAGCTGGACAGTCAAGAGAGACAATCCCCACTCACTCACTCACCTGGAGCTGGACAGTCAAGAGAGACAATCCCAACTCACTCACTCACCTGGAGCTGGACAGTCAACAGGGACAATACACACTCACTATCTCACCTGGAGCTGGACAGTCAACAAAGACAATCCCCACTCACTCACTCACCTGGAGCTGGACAGTCAAGAGAGACAATCCCCACTCACTATCTCACCTGGAGCTGGACAGTCAAGAGAGACAATCCCCACTCACTCACTCACCTGGAGCTGGACAGTCAAGAGAGACAATCCCCACTCACTCACTCACCTAGAGCTGGACAGTCAACAGAGACAATCCCCATTCACTCACTCACCTGGAGCTGGACAGTCAACAGGGACAATACACACTCACTATCTCACCTGGAGCTGGACAGTCAAACAAGACAATCCACACTCACTCACTCACTCACCTGGAGCTGGAAAGTCAACAAAGACAATCCACACTCACTCACTCACTCACCTGGAGCTGGACAGTCAACAGAGACAATCCCCACTCACTATCTCACCTGGAGCTGGACAGTCAACAAAGACAATCCACACTCACTCACTCACTCACTTGGAGCAGGACAGTCAACAGGGACAATCCCCACTCACTCACTCACCTGATGTTTCATGGAGTCCAGCACAAACCAGCGCTGTTTCCACCCCTTGAGCAGCGCCCCCTGTTTGTACAGAAATCCCTCGTGGGTGCTGTGACTGCAGTCGCCCAGACTGGAGGGGAAGTTCTCGAAGGCTTGTGTGGTGGCTGAGGACAGAGTGTCTACAGTACAGAAACACCATCATATAATTTGTATCTTTCTTGATTGAGGCACACAAATGAGTGACTGATCTAATGTGTGCACAACGCCCCCCGTCATCGGAATATGATTCCATGCAAGCCCAAGTTGCAGGGAAGAATTCAAACCTGGAGTGGAGAGGGCATAGAGGGGGGCGCTCTATCAACGCTAGATAGGTAAATACAACATCAGGCAGTGTATGAAAACATTCAGGTGTTTTCCAAGTGTGTCAAATACAACATCCCATTTGTCTGGAACTTCTACTAAGAGATTGTCCTGTTCCAACAATGTTAGTAACTATGGTGTCTGGAACATATAGTTTATTCATAGACTGACACAAGCACCTTGCAATGGCTAAAAGCAGAAGTTCAACTGTCTTTTTGGCTGTTTTGGTACAGATTCCTACTCAGGTTATGTGAGTCTGTGGCATCTTCCTGACACTAACAAGTCCTGTCCATGTACTCAGGAATCACTGCATTAGCCCACATGCACCACTGCTACTAATATACTCTTCCATACATCACTTACCAACAGAGCTAGAGCTGGCGTCGGAGCCTCCTGTCCGTGATATACTGGAGCTGCTAGCACTGGCATCGGACATCGTCTTCAGCTTGGTGCAGTTCTTGGGGACTGATGGCTGACACTTGTCGTGGCAGTTGTAGCCACAGTCGACACAGCGCATTCCTGAAAACAGTACACAGATGAGTGAGTGAGTACAACACCGCTTTGAACACTAGTTCAGTATATGGCATGCTAGCTTTGGGAGAAAAGACAGTTGAGATCCTGTCTTGAACAGCCCTAGAGCACATGGTCTAACAACACAAGCACCCACCTGTCTTGCACAGCCCCCAGAGCACATGGTCTCACAACACAAGCACCCACATGTCTTGAACAGCCCCCAGAGCACATGGTCTCACAACACAAGCACCCACCTGTCTTGGACAGCCCCCAGAGCACATGGTCTGACAATACAAACACCCACCTGTCTTGGACAGCCCCCAGAGCACATGGTCTCACAATACAAGCATCCACCTGTCTTGAACAGCCCCGGAGCACATGGTCTCACAATACAAGCACCAACCTGTCTTGAACAACCCCCAGAGCACATGGTCTAACAACACAAGCACCCACCTGTCTTGAACAGCCCCCAGAGCACATGGTCTCACAACACAAGCACCCACCTGTCTTGAACAGCCCCCAGAGCACATGGTCTCACAACACAAGCACCCACCTGTCTTGGACAGCCCCCAGAGCACATGGTCTCACAACACAAGCACCCACCTGTCTTGGACAACCCCCAGAGCACATGGTCTCACAACACAAGCACCCACCTGTCTTGGACAACCCCCAGAGCACATGGTCTCACAATACAAACACCTATCTATCTTGGACAGAACTGGAGCACATGGTCTCACAACACAAGCACCCACCTGTCTTGGACAGCCCCCAGAGCACGTGGGTGCAGTAGTCACAGTACATGGGAGTGGTGAAGGTGGTCTTCTCGAAGTGATGGGGCTGGGTGAACATCCTGGCCGCCTCCCCCAGCATTTTGCCCCGCACTAGTATCTCCAGGGTGGAGCGCTTGTGTATGGAGCGGCCATGAGACCGAACCATCTGGGTGTTGAACGACACCTGGCGCTGGACGTGGTCGCGGTGCGGAGACTCCAGCTTGTCCCATTGTACCTTCCACTTCTGGGGCAGATGACCCAGGTCCGTCTCCAGCCGGTGAATTTCCTGCAACACACAGCGCTCAGGTCTCAGGTTGTGATTGAGTGCATAACAGTCAGTACTATTCCAGTGGCTTGTAAATAATAGAGCCTGGGCCAAACCAACCAGTGACTGAGAACATGAGCACCATGCCATGGAGCATGCCAGGCAATCAGAGGAGTACTACTGAGTCTTACCATCCTAGCCTTTCAATAATATGTATCTACTGTCATCATACATAATCAGAGAAAGGAAGACTGTAAACTAGTTAAATGCAAATGTAATCCAGTTCTAAGGCCTCTACATGGCTCGGCTGCTACAATCAAAGCCTTCAAGACTGTTTGAACACTGCATGATAAATGACGTGTCATACTGGAAATATATGCAAGGCATATTGACACTTCAGCAATACTAAATTATTGAGTAATTGTGTTATGAGGGTTGCTTGATTTGTTCTGCACCCCACGTAAAATGAATGGCATAATAGCAAAATTTTTTGTTGCGGGCATTACATGATGTCCTAGTGGTATATCAACAAACAGCAAATTGTTTCGCATGACAAGTCAGTAAAGCAAGCAGTGGTATGTGGCCTTTTGAAGCTTGAGGAACATACAGCGATCAAATATTGTACATTGTTTGGGGCAGGTGAACCCAGAGTCTTGAATAATACTCACATTTTTCAGACAGAAAATAGTTGTTTTTAATCTGAAGGTCCTTACATTTTCAGACCCCTTCCCTTCATCCCTCATACATCCCCATCCTCCACAGTGTTTGTTTGTTGTTTAATACTGCAATCAGCTAATTCCAGCTGTATGATAGTGACCTGTAGTAATCAAGTCTTGAACTGCCCGCATCGATCTACGCCATCGGGGTAAAGTGTCACACAATCAACCAAGTAAACGAGCCGGACATTTCATCACAGCTTCAGACCAGCATCCCACAGGACCCTCATCAGCTGACATGCTCACCTGGAACTGTCCATGGAAATAGTTGGGTTCCTGCAGCATGACGCTGTCGTAGCAGGCGTTGAGGATCTTCCTCCGAGAGATGCCCATAGCCTCCGCTTCCTGGTCCTCGTTCTGCCGGATCTCCTTGGATACGACCTCCATGTCAAAGGTCGGGCCGTGTGCAAGGTCCTCGGCCAGGTAGTAGTCCCAGATGCGGAGGTTGGAGATGTTGGAGTAGGGACGTAGTACCTGGGTGGGGCAACCATGTGTTTCATGAAAACGTAACATCGTAAAGAAAACCACACAAATGCCAGGAATGCTTTCAAAATACCGTATTTGCCTTAAGATGCAAGCCAAGCACTTAGGAAATTGACAAAGGGGGTGCTTATTAAAACCATAAACTTGCTAAACTTGCCATCAGATATCGCACTATAGAGAATAAACAATGTTCAGATATCGATGAAACTTAAAATTTTATACCCCATTTACACAGCTGTAAACATAAACCTATGATATGCACAAGAAAATACGGACTGTCATACAAGTTTTGGGGCTTAGTACTGGGTGCTTAAAACGATTACTTGATGATGGAGTAAATCTGATGTACATCTCTCTCCTGAATGTTTAAACAGAGCTTGTCCCCTACATTCCATCAGTGTGTATTCATCGCAGGCGACCTGGTCACATGACAAGCATGTGATAATTGACACTACAGTTCAGTCACAAACTCTTTAATGAGAGCACCTCTTTAATCCAGAAGATACTACCTATGCCTAACAACTCCTTAACAAATACATGTATTCCCTCAGTGAAGCACCTCATTAACCTCTACATCAAGTCACAAAGATGAGAAACCCTCAACGAATACATCTACCCCCCAAATCTAGCACCTCTTTAACCCACACATCTACTCCCTAAACCTAGCACCTCTTTAAATCACACATCTACTCTTCAAACCTAGCACCTCTTTAATTCACACATCTACTCCCCAAACCTAGCATCTCTCACCTAAAAGCTACTTACCGTGTCTCCATCCTCGGGGCTGTACATGAAGTTGTAGAACATGGCCGATCGCCTGTGCTGCTTCTCGATGTAGTCCCAGATGGACCCGCCAACGCTCGTGTTGGTTGTGTGTTTAGGTGAAAACCCCCCCAGGGGGTCTTCCTCCCCGTCATCCAGCTTGGAGGGACGTTTATCTTCATGCAGCCAGCCTGCCTCCACACGCTCGAACTCGTTGTCCAACATGAATGTCCGGAATCGGTTGGAGACATAATGGTAGGCCACGACCTTGAGGAGGTGCTGGTTGAACTCGAAGGACAGGGGGAACTGGCGGTGAATCTGGAAGGGACAGTTTGTATTGGAGTGAGGGAGTGAGGGAGTGAGTGAGTGAGTGCACATTATTTCAGTTATACCCAAGGCTTGTCAGTTTGTGCCAGGGCAGTCCAAGGTGATGCAGGTCCTAGGCGGTTACCACTTCTGTGAAACCCGCTATCACAGGTACAGTGCTGACAAACCTCGAAACAAAATCAAGGTGATTTATCATAAGGGAGACAACTCTGTACAGTTGCAGCCCCTTAGCTGACTGGGCCATCCATGCACCTTCTGTTCTCTCATAGGAGTACTAAAGTGTCATGTAAGGAAAAGCCGTAGGTAACATTAGCCTAAGTATTGACAGCACAGGTGTTTTACTTGTTAACCTACCTGTCGGCACAGGTGTTGTACTTGTTAACCTGCCTAGAACAAGTGTCTTACTCGTTAACCTACCTGTCAGAACAATGTGTTTTACTTGTTAACCTACCTGTCGGCACAGGTATATTACTCGTTAACCTGCCTAGAACAAGTGTCTTACTCATTAACCTACCTGTCGGCACAGGTGTTACACTCATTAACTTACCTGATGCACTGTGTCCAGGAATTGCAGGAAGACTGGTGCGAAGCCGCTGGCCTGGTTGGCAGCTGTCTGGTTGCTGCGGTGTGTGAAGCGATGTCCGAAAGAGAGCCACTCCTTCTCCACCAGCGCCTTGAAGCCCTCAATTGTCCGGTAGTAGGGGTCCAGCAGAATCTCCGCCACCGCCACCACCTGGTAATTCAAATGAAAGCTTGTATGATACACCTAATTCAAACTACAGCTTGTAGGATAAACCTGATTCAAACTACAGCTTGTAGGATACACCTGATTCACACTACAGCTTGAAGGATACACCTGATTCACACTACAGCTTGTAGGATACACCTGATTCACACTACAGCTTGTAGGATACACCATATTCACACTACAGCTTGAAGGATACACCTTATTCACACTACAGCTTGAAGGATACACCATATTCACACTACAGCTGGTAGGATACACCTTATTCACACTACAGCTTGAAGGATACACCATATTCACACTACAGCTTGTAGGATACACCATATTCACACTACAGCTTGAAGGATACACCTTATTCACACTACAGCTTGCAGGATACACCTGATTCACACTACAGCTTGAAGGATACACCTTATTCACACTACAGCTTGCAGGATACACCTGATTCAAACTACAGCTTGTAGGATACACCTCATTCACACTACAGCTTGTAGGATACACCATATTCACACTACAGCTGGTAGGATACACCTTATTCACACTACAGCTGGTAGGATACACCTTATTCACACTACAGCTGGTAGGATACACCTTATTCACACTACAGCTTGTAGGATACACCTTATTCACACTAAAGCTTTTAGGATACACCTGATTCACACTACAGCTTGTAGGATACACCTTATTCACACTACAGCTTGTAGGATACACCATATTCACACTACAGCTTGTAGGATACACCATATTCACACTACAGCTTGTAGGATACACCTTATTCACACTACAGCTTGTAGGATACACCTAATTCACACTACAGCTTGTAGGATACACCTTATTGACACTACAGCTGGTAGGATACACCTTATTCACACTACAGCTTGTAGGATACACCTTATTCACACTACAGCTTGTAGGATACACCTTATTCACACTACAGCTGGTAGGATACACCTTATTCACACTACAGCTTGTAGGATACACCATATTCACACTACAGCTTGTAGGATACACCTTATTGACACTACAGCTGGTAGGATACACCTTATTCACACTACAGCTTGTAGGATACACCATATTCACACTACAGCTTGTAGGATACACCTTATTCACACTACAGCTTGTAGGATACACCTTATTCACACTACAGCTTGCAGGATACACCTGATTCACACTACAGCTTGTAGGATACACCTAATTCACAATACAGCTTGGAGGATACAACTCATTCATACTACAGCTTGTAGGATACACCTCATTCACACTACAGTTTGCAGGATATTCATAATTCACACTACAGTTTGCGGGATACTCCTAACTAACACTATTGTTTGCAGGACACACCTAACTCCTAGGCCAAAGTATGTGAGTTAAAATTGGGTTAGAGCCCAGATGCCCTCTCTGGAGTGGGGCCCTGTGTACATGGATATCATATGGTGATATTAGCAATATAAGTATGGTTTGTCTATAAAAAGTAAAGTTCCCACAGTTATTGAATGGGGCACTAGCGTGTAGCCACCACATATTCCTACTGTGCTGTTGCGAACGTACCTGTGAAGTGACGTCCCAGCCGTCCTCCAGACAGATCATGACAGAGGATCCCTGGACGTCCAGCAGGTCCACTGTGGCCCCCGCCAACTGCAGCACGTTCTGGATCTGACCACAGGAACAGATGGGTCAGTAGGGGCACCAGGGGATACATGGAGTTATTTCAAAGATGGCTATCATCATCAGGACAAAGTCATGGAGTATAGTATGATGTTGAATGAGTTATTTATGCTGCTTAACACCACAGTCTACAAATGTCTACATCACGGTAGCCCTGATCAAGTGTGGACCATGCAAACCACTTACGGAAGCATGGACAATGATTCACACCATCAGGGTACAATGACATGCAATCAGACAAATCACAGAGCACAGAGCCTGCCCACTTGATCCTCTTTCGTCGGCTCTCGTCACAAGAACAGGATACCAGAGACTAGTTCTACCTTGGAAAATACAAGGGTTGATTGCTTGTTGTTGAACAATACACTCAGCAATATTCAAGCCATATGAAGGCAGTCTGGAAATGATCGACCAGATAATCCACTGATGCTTCCTGCTAGATCAGAGTAAAGAAATATATCACTAGAAAAAGTAACATTTTCCAATTCCTATCTGTCCTAACATCAGATTCTGAGGTCTGAGTGGACCAAGAAAAACAAAATGGCCGTCAGATAGAGGCGACAATGTTCCATACCTGCAGCAGCCACTCGGACTCCTCCACAGCTTTGTAGAAGTTGGCCTCTGGAGACAGGCTGCTCGGGACGCACGCACGCATCAGCTTCTTGAAGCTGGCCTTGACATGGCGCACCTCGAAGAAGTCCACCGGGATAAAGTCACACTTCTGAAACGACTCCATCTTGATGCCCTGTGGTCAGAAACGCATTTCACTGACTCCCTAATGTTGAAACAGATTGATGCACGGGGCGTCTCCACTGCCTGACAGTTTGCTAATTAGCCTTGACTCCCATAGCGCTGGTTTTATTTTATGGATTTGTTTGTTTGCTGTTTTACACCAACATTCAGCCTTATCATGGCAAACTGTAAATAATTGGGTCTGGCAGACCAGAGGCTGAAAGCATGACCAATGTTCCATGCAATCGGGGCACGATGGTTGGTTGGTTTGTTGTTTAACGCCGCACTCAGCAATTTTCCAGCTACATGAGGGCAGTCTGTAAATAATCGAGTCTGGACCAGACAATCCAGTGATTGAATAATGAGCATCGATCCACGCAATTGGGATCGATGACATGCATCAACCAAGTCAGCAGGCCTGACCACCCGATCCCGTTAGTCGCCTTTTACAACAAGCATAGTCACCTTTTATGGCAAGCATGGGTTGCTGAAGACCTATTCTACCCCGGAATCTTCACGGGTCCGGGGCACGATGACACACATTAGTCAAATCCCTGAGACAAGCAATAGAGTGCTGGGGACCTATTAACTTAGTATCCATGGGAATTATACATAGGGAAAACAGTGTCCAAAATAACTGCCAGCCAGCCTGTCCGTGGCTGGCAACTTTTCTGTCGGGTTGCAGGAAATTTTCCTCCACCTGCCTGACTGTCTGGCAGATAATTTTTAGCCTACTTTTACATCCAGTTTTATCAGACCTCCTTTTAGATTCTCAAGTAATTGTTTGCATTATCACAACTGAATCAAGACGCAATTTGTCTGTTACTTTTGTGTGTGATTTTTCAATATTTATAATGTCTGAATGTGGGCAGGTAACACTTATGGGAGTGAAAATAGTTCTGAGATCTATTTCAACTATGTTTTTTCATAGACAGAAAAAGACTCATAGACTCCCACCTTCATCTGTGTCTTCTCTCCCAGCACATAGAGGGACACTCGGTGAAGACCCTGCACGGAGCTGTTGATCAGATCACCACGGTGGTCTAAGCTGCCATTTTGTGCACGTGACCGTGTGTCTGGAGAACTGTAACGGGATTTCTCCCGCAGACTTCCAATCCTATTCAGAGCTGAAAAATCAAGAATAAACATAACAAAATGTTTAAAGCAGTGTTTAATTAACCTGGAATAAGATATTTGAAATACATGAATAACACTGTGCAAAATACTTTCTACACTTTCCTCAAACAGAATTTGTTATAGGTCCATGAGACAATCTATGTGCATTAAAATGAATAATTAATTTCAGAATTGAGTAAAATTACAAAACCATATGCTATTATTCATGAACTTAGTATGAACAACATCTTACAAGAATAGAAAGGTTAAATGAAAACATCCTGTTTTTCATTAAACAACCAAATGTAAACACACATTGGCCACAAAGCAATCAGTTTTAATTTTAGGTTAGCACAATAAACACAAACAAGCAAACACTGATTAAACCTGAACAAATTTCAAACAGACAGCTATCAAAGAAAATCAGAAAAAAGGTATAAAATATCAATACAAAATCTAAAAATTCTGTAATAACATAAACCAAAGAACAACGATGTGGCAAACAAAGGAAGTAATTAATATTATGTTTCACAAAAATATCATTTTATTTAGTCTCAATATAACTAGCACATGTTACAGCATACAGGTTAAATTGATAAACCAAACAATAAACAACAATATCCCAATATTTAATCTACCAAAACAGATGCAAAGCTGCACAAAGCAAAGGACAAGGTATGGACGACACCTTCAATTTGGAGCCAAACACAAACACAATTACTGATGTTTGTTTGTGAACACATATAATATTTTGGACATGGACAAAGACAATAATTAAAACAAAAACAACCCTGACACATGAAGGCCAGTTTGTACATATATCAACATAGATGTGAAGCCAGCAGAGCTGATCAATAGAAGTATCAAATTATTTGATCATTTCAATTATCCCACAGGGTTGGTTATGAATTGGTGTTGGATATACTCTGTGCAGCCATCTAAGGAAATCTCACCACAGTGCAACTACAGGACTAACTTGACCCAAGTCTAATCTAGTGCCCTCTCTCTCATCTAGGGTGTCAAAAGCAGTGTGATACCTAAGTTACATCTCTGACAATAACATCTTATCCAACAACCTACTATTCTATATAAGACGTAAAATCACATTTTGTCAGCCAAATATAGACAACATCATATTTTTACAGAAGACTGACTGAATAGGTACACAAAGTTTTAAACATAAAAGAAATGAAATAAGTGATAAGATGAAATTAAATTCTTTAAGGACAGCTCATTTGAGATACTGCAGATTGGAAGACGGTCAGTAGAAGCACATTCCTTGTTGTGGGTTGCCATGCCTGGATGTAACCCCCGTATCAAGCTCCTCATGCTGCCCATGGTATAACATGGTGCCTGGTGTACAGGGAACCCTGCTTCATTCATGTTCTGTTAGTATTCTCCGTACAGCTTGTTAGAACACGCAACTACTGTCACAGTTGTGTTGGGAGTTGGACCAAAGTTTTAAGTTCTATCATGGGATGTCGGTTGACAGTATTATGAATGGGACCACAGTATTTTAGGTCTATCATGGGATGTCGGTTGACAGTATCATGAGTGGGACCACAGCATTTTAGTATTTTGGTTCATGTGAGGGGTCCAGAGTGGTGCAGGTCTGACAGTTTACTACTTTGGAGAAAGTCTGAGCACTGAAATTGTTGACTTACAATATCATAAGAGGCAATTTGGGTTTGGATCCACAGTGTGGGGATCCTGGCATGGCTAAAGGACACAGCCTGATGAGTTGCAGCAGCTTGGCACTGGGCACCCATCAGGTCTACGGACAGATGCTGATCGTGGAGCTCAGATCATATGAGGACATATTAGGGCAGGGTCATGGTGTCAAATCTTTATGTGAGTTTCAGATATTTTAATATTAAACTATCAGAATTATAAATAATTTTGTACACCCTCTTTCTAACTGTCCTTATGGTATGAAATCTCTATGTATGTCAAAGTACTGGAGTTTGCAGTTAAATAACTTTTTGACAGTTAACCCTGGTTACCTTCCTTAAAGTTTGAAATCAAGACTAAAAAGGAAATCTGAAAAGGCCATGAGGAGATATTTTGAAACTGAAGTATTCTAGTTTTAGCAATAAGTGTTGGTGTGAATAACCAAATCATACTCAGAGCAAATATGGTATTGGAACCAACGATCATCAAATCCTGGCAAGACTAAGGGATGCAACTATTAACAATGAACTGTGGCACTTTTAATGACTGGGTCCCCTCAACAACAGAAACTTGCTTAATTTGCAGCTTCAGTGTTTGACTGCACTCAGTAGTGGATAAGTAAGTTTATCATACCTACATGTCAGAATGAAGAGATCTGATTGGTCCACATGATATTGATAAAATACTATGTATCCCGCCTTGGAGTGAAATAATTTTCTCAGCGGAGGATTAAATCCCTTATACCGCACCACGACCAGGACAGGCTGCGTGTGGATTTCTGAGGGGCAGAGTAAATCACTTATACCCGCTTTGAAGCAAAAAGCTGAATACTTTTTCCGAGTCAATGAAAGTCACGTGACAAAGCACAAGTTAACCTCAGCTGAATCGAACAGCTGTTTTCCATCAATTTTGAATTTGTTTTATTTTGTTTACAACGTAATATTAAAACAAGTGGGTGAGATAGATTTGTTGTAGCAGGATCACTCTGGGTTCATGTGTCTCTCCTTGGTCTTATACCACACGACTCGTGGCATAAAACCTAAAGAGGGAAGCACAAAACCCCATGTACCCCAACTGATCCTGCTACAACTTGTAATATATTGGCTAGTACTGGCAACTGTGACAATAGTTGTGTGTGACTAGTACCTCCTGTATCACATGTTATTCAATGTCAGTATCATGATGAGTTATACATGACCAGAGGGATGTGCAGATTTCAAGAGTTATATGATCCGAAAATCAAGGACTCTGTATATATGTTCGTCTCATAAAATCTTGTACACCCAGTTAATGACACATACAATAAACATTTATCATTACTCACAAGTTACATAGAAAACTTTTCAGTGAAATAGTTATTTTTGACAAGCCGCCTCTTTGCACATAACAGACACAAACGTGAAATGAAAAGTGACGTCTGATCAATCATAACAACAAAATGGCAATACAATCAGCTGACTATAGCCAATCAATCGCCTGAGACTGTAACGAGTAATGATAAACATGTACATATATATAAATCTGCTGTGAGATGCAGTATCGTGATGGAGATACATTGTTGACTGTCTCGAGGTGGAGAAGCAGACAGCTAGCTATCAAAACAGTGACATACGCCAAACAGAAAATAAAGGGGGACGACTCATGCTATACACAAGGGAAATGGTAGATTACTTTGCCAGCCTTTCCGCGGTCTCCTCGGCATTGTCAGAACTGCAAAGTCAAAATTTATACTCCCTCGTTGAAACGTGTTCCTGTCTAGGTGTTTGAAAACACTTGCGGTGTGGATAATGAACATGGCTTCACATTGTTACAGATCTTCCTAGTCAATAGTCTCTTGGTAGTTTGTAGGATGTAACCATTTCCATTTTATAGATTTTAACTAATTAATATAATTTTGTTACAGATCGTACCTTGGGATGCCTCTGTCATGAAACTTGACGAGTGTTCATGTCAAATCTTTACATGACAGAAATATTCTATAAATAGTTTACATGACCTCATTACTTGTAGGCCTGTAATGGAAGGGTCTAAATGTATTGAAAATCACATGGGTACACACCAGGGTAGTATCTAAATTCAGAACAGGTTAATATAATATAGCGGTAAATTATTTGACACATTTCTTGTGTACTATGAGCAGACAAAATACAACTTTGAAATCATTTCACTCCTATTTTCACTAATAGTGATGGACTTTGCAGATCTGTTCACAAGAAACAAAGCATATATTTTCATTCCAAAACAAAGATATGATGTTGAAGCACATGTTCCAGCCATACTAAAGACAGGACAGGAAGGTTTGAATCATCGCCCTATCTTACCTCAGCTAACGTTTCCCACCAGACATACATCAATCAAAAGATACTGGACTCACAACTAATTAAAAGTGTTTTGACTTATTAATTTCTACAGCTAAAAAAGGGCAAGAATGACTTTTTGTTGTTGGACATAGACATGAGAGAAAAACAAAATAGAAGAACAGACAGAAGACCTGGAATGAATAGAAAATGAATTATAACACCACTTGTTAGCAGCTAGCTGGGTTGTGAAGCAATTCGTTAATAAGGAAGCATGGCAAGTGAGGCAGTCAGTGGAAGCAAGATGATGTTAATGTACATATACTGTCGAACTGTCACCATCCAGGACAATCGTGCAATCACTGGAACCCTTACAATGGTTCTTGCATGAAATAATGGGACTGTATCAATTACGACATCACCAACGTGTTCAGCTGAAACATGTTTCTCTTAACACAAGGTGAAATCTCAAGTATTTAAGTTTTGTAATAAAATACTTACAAGGTTAAGGAAAAAGAATTGTTTTAAAATATTTCAGCTATGTTGAAGTATGTAAATAACATAGGTCTTACTGCGGGATAGAAATTATACACGTTTTGGTCTTCCACTTAAAACTGATTGTGCAGCAATATTTATCCACCTTTAGTTCACGCCACAACGCTTTGTTTATTTGATACATTTTGTATTATTGGGGTGCGTTTTGTTAGGTGATAAACATATCTCTTCATAAGCAACTCTCTTGTATCTCACCAAAAAACGGTTTGTAAATATTTGTTGGGATCAAATTAACTTACAAGCAGAGCTGCTTAGGGAACAACAATAGTCTCTACTTTAGGACATTATGACAAGTGATCCCTAAATACATTGAGGGAGGCTTAGACACAGACAGATGTGTTACAGGGTTTAGGATTAATAAGGACAAATGGCTTAGTACCAACAGTATCTCCAATGATTGATTTTACAAGATTCATAACCCTGACTTTCACCGAGGACTCCAAATTAACTCCTGAGCTGGGCATCTGTAGAGAAGTCTGACAGTAACTCAATGTCTCTAGAAGAGTGGATATGATTGGCATGCACATGCTGGCATCAGGAACTGGCCTGTGTAATTTCCTGGAGGTTCTCAAGTGAGACCCTTGACCAGGCAAGTGAGGACGTTATGTAGGGACAGCAGACATTACGTACAGAGGTGACAGTTAGACCTACACGTGCTACTACTTCCGAAACCAATGCCGCCTTTGCCGATGCTAGCTCGCAGGCGATTCACAGTCTGCACAAACGACCCACGTCTAGCGACCCTCATCGGCTGATCTTGTGCTGCTAGGCAACCAATTCAAAAAAGCAAATGAAAGAAAATAAATATCAACCATGCAGCTAAAACAATCTATGTGTGTTATTTGTAGCCAAATGGAGAAATAATGTTGAAGGCTGCCACAATTCATCTGTGAACCACAGTGACAACACAACGATCTGACACATGAAAGGCTTCTTTGAATGGTTTTGTGCCAATACAAGTATGCTATTCAAAAGAAGTTAAAGAAAGATTCTTTGATATGACATTAACTATAACATGAAAGAATTGGGTGTTTTTGAACTTCGTTTGAGTAGTATACATTGTTTCACAAATAGATAATGAACAATCTCTTATCTTGATTATGGCTGAGTCCATCATTTGATCTCACCATGCCAAGGAGCTGTCTCAAGATTTGACATCAAATAGATCACTGTGACCCAGTTTGTTATTTTTCAAAATCAATAATACACTGAATTTAACCCAAAAAGTGTGAAGCGATACATCATGTCACTGTATTGTTCCAGCTCTACCAGACAGCTGGCGACACCTCTGTGACCTGGGTATATTTTCAAGTTACACCATTTCTACTGAGGGAGTGAGTTGGGTTTAACACCGCTTTGAACAGTATTCCACTTATATCATGGCGTGTCAGCTTGATGTCTGCGGAAAGACCAAATTGATGCACATCTCAGATGTTAACCACTGGTGAAACCGACGAGCACAGGTACAGTGCTGACTAACCGACGAGCACAGGTATGGTGCTGATAAACCCAGGAACGTAATCGGAACCACAGTCACAGGTTTCCACTGATGCTGAATCAGCACTTTCCCCAGAATCAATGACGAGATTACACATTCCAAATCAAACTGCACTTTTGTAACCATGGTAATAGGATTCTTAATAAAGCCTACAGCCAAATTATATGGGGCAGGAAATAACACACAGAGATTTCTTGTGATTACTAAAATAAAATTATGATATAATCCAACGATAAAACATGAAAAGCATCTCCATTTGTTTGCGGCTGATGACATGGTATTGGTTTGGGTAGCAATGCTATGGTACAAGCCACTCTTACGAAGACAATAGATGTCTCATGTCTTATAAACCAAAGCTGGTCCTTAGGACAGTAAATAATGCAATATTTCCTGAAATTTGTTATGTCATATATCAATAATTAAAAACAATCTTTCTCCAGACAATTCAACCACACACCAAACACCAGCATCTGTTTCAATTTGAAGCTTAGGCATTAGAGACTTGGCTGCATTCATAGTTAATTGAGAAAAATGGTAATAGCTTACAGTCAAATTCATCTTCCACTGAAAAGCAACAACATATTCAAAATGAAAATCTACAAATGAAAAAAGAAAGAAGCAAAAAGTTCTAATGATGTGGGGTTGGTAGTGACAACAGCTGAATGTGCAACACATACAACACACTATAACATTAGTGCAGGACGCTAAACTACTCAACAACAATCTTCACAAAAACGGTGCGACATTCCATGGGATGCGTGAGGGTAAACAGCACAACCCATAATCAGGGCTGTTAATGGGAAAAGCGTAGCCCTGATTGAGGATATGAATACATATGAAGGTTCAGTTATCTACGACTCATGTCATACATGCTTCTCACTAATATTCATTTCCAATGCACATGCCATCAAGCCTGTATATCGCAGTGGAAATTCATGGACCGTTTTCATGAAGCCATTCTAGCGCTACAGATGTTGTGAGTCTAGATCATCAGTTACAGCAATCAGATCGCTACAAACTCTTTCAGGGTCCTAGGTACCCCAAAATGACCTCAGCACTAAGATGATCCTATTTTCCATACTTAAACATGACGTATGAAAGTCGTAGTACTAAGATCACTTGGTGAAAAAGAACCCTTAGTCTGCAAAACAACCACTGTGCCACGACTGAAGTTACCTGCATTGTTTAACCTTACAACAGATTGCTGTAGGTAATGGATGAGACCCTGAACTTTTGTCAAACTCTGATACAATGTAAACTACCCGACTGTGACAGGGATTGAGATATTTCCCACTATTTACATAAAGATAATATGTCATTTTAGTAATTAGAACATCCGTATCAAACGTTAAGTAGAGGTTAAGGCATTGATGTGTGCATGTCAGGAGACATGCATGCATGTATGCATGCATGCATGCATGCATACTGGAATACATAGGTGCATGTGTGAGTGTGTCAGACAAGGGCGTGGCATACAAACTCCATCATGCGGGATGGGTGCTGGCAGTAACAGGGGACATCATAATAATTGTTGGGAAAAGTGGTGTCATAATTTTATAAGAAGTAAACTACACCACCAACAACAACAACAGTAATTTGAACAATAGGAAGAGATGTGGAAGAAACCTCTCCGAACCCA
This sequence comes from Haliotis cracherodii, assembly GCF_022045235.1. NCBI lineage: Eukaryota > Metazoa > Mollusca > Gastropoda > Lepetellida > Haliotidae > Haliotis > Haliotis cracherodii. The sequence goes on from NW_027266270.1 coordinate 1,719,225, forward strand.
ATAATGAATAACACAAAAATGTCCTCACACAGAACCGAAGATGACACTGAAAAAACATGAAACTGTTACATTTGAAAAAACTGGGCCACGGCAACTTGGCAGAAATCATATACACTTCACTCCATCATTGTAGTGTTTTCCCAAAGTGCATTGTCCTCACACCCCATCGTTTGATATACTTCTACACTTACAACTAGTTACAACAGCTAAAAACAAATCAGCAAAATAGTCTAACTTTTTTTAACTTTACTATAGTTATAATCACTACAATGTTAATCCAACCAGGATTGAATTAATATTTTCTAACAAAAAAGAAGTTACATATTCACCTCCCTTACACAATGAATTCATATTCTTACATAACTATGTTTTAGGAAAACACTACTCAGCAATGAAACATAATCCACACACATAACAAGATGGCGGTTGAAAGGGAAACAACTCACATGTTGGTTTGGGTTTGCCGCTTGTGCTTCCCCTGTTGGCCGTGCTGCCCTTGCTGAAGATACTACGCCGCAAGGGGTCGGGTGTTTCTGGAATCGTCAGCGTGTCGGTGCCGACCATCATCAGGGAGTCAAGGCTGGTGAGGGAGTCGCTGTATGATGAGTGGTAGGATCGGTTACTGCTCGGTGTGGCGGCCACGAGAGCCGAAAAATATTTTTCTTGTTCTAAACTTGATGAGGTTTCCCCGCTTGAAGTACCTGGAAACAATTCATTCTTATGAAACAAGGCCAGTGTTAGCGATAGTTTGGATAGGTTGATAAGTTTAGGTGATGAACAATTCATTGACACATTGAAAACTGTTCCATGTTGTCATTTTAGCAAATTGGAGAACATATCAAGAATCAAGAATCAAGAATTTATTTTTGTACAGAACACCCTCGTAGGGCAGGGTACAAACTAACTACATATGGAATAAATATAACATATGCTGCATTTAGCATGGACGTTTCTAATTCCATTGATGAGTGAGTGTGTGAAGAGAGTACGCTTTACTGAAGGATGTCAGCCTAATGGTGGCGTAAGGCCCAAGGTACTGCAGGTTATTTAGTGATGAGTGAGTGTGTCTGACTTACTTGATGTTTGGTTGTGTCTGACCTACCTGATGTTTGGTTGTGTCTGACCTACCTGATGTTTGGTTGTGTCTGACCTACCTGATGTTTGGTTGTGTCTGACTGACCTGATGTTTGGTTGTGTCTGACCTATCTGATGTTTGGTTGTGTCTGACCTACCTAATGTTTGGTTGTGTGTGACCTACCTGATGTTTGGTTGTGTCTGAGCATGCCCATGAGGCCCCGACTATGTAGACCAGATGCACGCAGCAGTAATGCTTTCGTTCGCGGGTGCCGCCATGTTATCACAGGAAACCTGGGTGAATGAGACAGCGGAGAACATTCAGCTGATGACTGAAACATGGATACTGGTGAAGCAGATGATTGAAGATCACTTTGTCACTTAGAGGAATGAAATACAGTACAATGTTTTGTTTGTTTGTTGTTTAATGCCACACTCAGCAACATTCCAGCTATATGACGGCGGTCTGTAAATAATCAAGTCTGGACCAGGCAATCCAGTGGTTTGACATCATGAGCATCTATCTACGCATGGGTTGCTGAAGACTTTTCTGACCCGGATCTTGACCACCTGGTCCTGTTAGTCGCCTCTTACGCCAAGCAAAGGTTGCTGAAGACCTATTCTACCCCGGATCCTCACGGGGGACAAGCATGAGTTCCTGAAGACCTATTCTACCCCGGATCCTCACGGGGGACAAGCATG